>NC_090378.1:9815624-10459171 GCF_036365525.1 Heterodontus francisci
TCCCACCTGCCCCAGAACCGGTCCCAATGCCTCAGAAAACTGATGCCTTCCCTCCTCCACCAATTCTCCAGCCACATGTTCAATCAATCAATCCTCCTATCACTATGCTCACGAGCACGTGGCACTGGGAGTAATCCTTAGATTACTGCTTTGGAGGTCCTGCTTTTTAACTTCCTTCCTAACTCCCTAAAATCTGCTTTCAAGACCTCATCCCTCTTCCTACCAATGGCATTGGTACCAACGTGGACCATGACCTCTGGCTGTTCACCCTCCCCCAGAAGGATGTCCTGCAGCTGCTCCGTGACATTCTTGACCCTGGCACCAGGGAGGCACACACCATCTTGGAGTCACGTTTACTGCTGCAGAAATGCCTGTCTGATCTACTGACTATCGAATCCCCTATCACTATCGCTCTTCCACTCTTCTTCCTTCCCTCCTGTGCAGCTGAGCCACCCATGGTGCCACAGACTTTGCTCTGGCTGCACTCCCCCGAGGAACCATCGCTCTCACCAGTATCCAAAGTGGAAAACCGATTGGCAAGCAAGATAGACTCAGGGGAATCCTACACTTCCTGCCTGGTTCTCTTAGACTGCCTGGCAGTCACCTATACCCTCTCTGCCTGTGTGCTCCTAACCTGCTGTATGACCACCTCCCTAAACATGCTATCCACATAGTCCTCTGCCTCACAGATGCACAACAGTGACTCCAGCCGCCATTCAAGTTCCAAAACCTGCAGCTCAAGCTTCTGCATCTGGTGACACTTTCTTCAGATGTGTTCATCTAGGACGCGTGGTGCTTCCATGACTTCCCACACACTGCAGGACTTACATTCCACTTGGCCAAGCTGACCTGCCATAAGGTAACTTTAAAAACTTTTGATTCCAATGAGAAGTAAAATAACTTACCAGTTGCTCACCAATCAACTTCTTCCTCTGTACCAAAGAGAAAGGCAGCTACTCGAGGCTAAAAAACAGAAATAAGAAAGGAAAGAAAAGAAAGAAAGAAAGAAGGAAAGAAAGAAAGAAGGAAAGAAGGAAAGAAAGAAAGAAAGAAAGAAAGAAAGAAAGAAAGAAAGAAAGAAAGAAGCCCCTCCCTGATGCACCAAACTCCCACTTTATACTCAGCGCTCAAATTTATTTTCTTCTTATATTATAATTCCCTTTCTTACCCAACTCCCTCACTTACTAAACTCCCTTCTTCACACTCTGTGCCCTCCAGCATCACTAAGTGCAAATTTCTTTGGAAATTTGTGCCTCCGCATCCTTCCCACTAGCTGGTGGCCTTTAGACAACACCGAGCAATGTAACTGCACCTTTTTTGTTCCTTAGCTCTAGCCAAATTGATTCTGTCCTTGACCCCTCTGGAACGTCCTTTTTCTCCAACACTGCAATGTTCCCCTTAATCAATACCGCTACCCCTCCCCATTTTTCCCTTTCCTATCTTTCCTGAACACCTTGTACCCAGGAATATTTAACACCTAGTCCTGCCCTTCTTTGAGCCAGGTCTCTGTTATATCCACAACATCATATTTCCACATGGCAATCTGCGCCTGTACCTCAACAGTCTTATTAACCACACTTTGTGCATTCACATACATGCACATTAACCCGGATTCAGACTTTATTACTTTCTTCCTTACTCTGACCCCACCGAATAATTTACTATTCCTTACTCTTGTGCTATCTATCTCCCCCAGTATTCTATGCACCTTGGTATTTATCTCTGATACCTGCTCCTGGTTCACACACCCCTGACAAGTTACCAGTTTTGCTTCCCTCCAATCTGAGCTCCCTCTCAGGATCCCAATCCCCTGACACTTTAGTTTAAACCCTCCTAAACAACACGAGCAAATCTCCCTGTGAGGATATTCGACCTAGTCCTGCTAAGATGCAACAACCCAACAAAGTGCTCAACTCAGACAGCCCGGAAAGTGGGAAGGGACAAAAGCGGTGATCAAGTACACCAGCTCCAAGTAAACCTCCACCCTGAACTGAAAGACACTCCAAACACAAAGGCTCTTTTTTAAGAGCCACCCACAATCTCTCTGAAAAAGCTGCACCAACATCTCTCTATCGAATCGGTTTATTTATTTGGTTTTAATGCTAAGTATCTCTCTGGATCTTTCCCATTGTCTTTGTATTTTCTGTTTCAATCTGGTATGGAGATTCTCGGAAGATGAGTTTCACTGCCTGGGAGGATCTTTGTGGTTTTCCTGGAGAATGCAGGAGCAGTGAAGCGGGTCACCTGCACTGAGCAGGTCAAGCGCAAGATGCAAGCATGTGGTGTCCGCTCTGAAACGGCAGGGTCGCACTCCCTGTGGATTCGGCGGTCATAAAACTTAACCATTTCTCCCAAGCACGAAACAAAGACTCTTTTCAGAGCCACCCACCACCTCATAGGGACAGCAGTGACCTGGGAACGGGAGCTGGGATGTGTTAGAGATATTAGTAAATGATTTACGTTATGCTCTTGTAATATTCCAGCCTCTGAATTTAGCGTTTCCAGCGCACCAGGGTTATGGTGAGAGTTTTCATTGTTATTTTCTGAATGTGCAGACGATGTTATAAAGTTTTTAATTCATCAGATGGCGGATTCTCCCCTCCCAGTGAAAGGTAACTTCACATCTTCTGATATGTCTTCCTTTTGCCTCAGCCGAAGATTCCACCCACCACCCACCCCCCCACCCCCCGCCCCACTGTGGTTGACAGGGCCCTCAACTGTGTCTAGCCCATTTCCCTCACCTCTACCCTCACCCCTTCCCCTCCCTCCCAGAACCACGAAATGGTTTTCCTTGTCCTCACTTTCCTCCCCACAAGCTTCCACATCCAAAGGATCATCCTCTGCCATTTTCGTCACCTCCAGTGTGATTCCACTACCAAACCCATCTTCCCCTCCCTTCCCCTGTCAGCATTCCGAACGGATCTTTCCCTCCGTGACACCCTGGTCCACTCCTCCATCACCTCACCACCCGGTCCCCTTCCCAGGGCAACTTTTCCTGCAATCGCAGGAGGTGTAATACCTACCCATTTACCTCCCCTCGCCTCACTATCCAAGGCTCCAAACATTCCTTTCAGGTATAGCAGCGATTTACTTGTACTTCTTTCAATGTAGTATACTGTATTCGCTGCTCACAATGTGGTCTCCTCTACATTGGGGAGACCAAATGCAAACTGGGTGACCGCATTGCAGAACATCTCCGCTCAGTCCGAAAGCAGGACTCTGAGCTTCCGGTTGCTTGCCATTTCAACACTCCCCCCTACTCTCATGCTCTCATCTCTGTCCTGGGATTGCTGCAGTGTTCCAGTGAACATTAACGCAAGCTCGAGGAACAGCATCTCATTTACCGATTAGGCACACTCCAGCCTGCCGGACTGAATGTTGAGTTCAATAATTTCAGAGCATGACAGGCCCCCACTTTTATTTTTATTTTGAGTTATTTTTTATGTGTTTATTTTATTTCAGTTTGGTTAGTTTGTTTCTACGATGCCTACCCACTGTGTTGTGCTTGGGGCCAGGCTGTTCAGTTTGCTGTCAATTAACACCCTCTCTGTACTAACGCTTGTCTTTCACCGCACCATTAACATACCGTTTGCCTTTGCTGCATGACGTCTTGGTCAGTTATTCTCTGTGACTTTGTCCTATCAACACCTCTTTTGTTATCTCTTGCCCCACTCCCTGTTTACTTGCTTAAAACCTATTACATTTCTAATATTTGTCAGTTCTGATCAAGGGTCACTGACCTGAAATGTTAACTCCGTTTCTCTCTCCACAGATGCTGCCAGACCTGCTGAGTATTTCCAGCGTTTCTTGTTTTTATATTACATCTTCACATCTGTCCATTGTTTTGTAATTTGATAATTCGTCACTTGGAATGATTTGTCGTGTTATTTTGTCCGAGACGGTGTTTCCTGCACTGAAACTGACAAGGTTTGTGAAACTGATCATTTGTGAAACTCAGTCATTCAGGGACCATTCATTCCCACGGTTTGAACCCAATCCATATCCCAAGACCACTTCTGATTGGTCACCCTCTTCTCATTCACATGTGAAGAGTAGGACCAACAAGTCCAGCGAACCCTGGATGTCAACGGATATAGAGGATTTGATCAGGCTATAAAAGGAGGCGTATGGCAGATTCAGAGTGCTGAAAACAGCGGAGGCCCTATAGGAGTATAGAAAGTGGAGGGGAGTCCTTAAAAAAGTAATTAGGAGAGCGAAGAGGGGGCATGAAAAATCACTGGCAGACAAGATAAAGGAAAATCCCAAGGCGTTTAATAAGTATATTAGGGGCAAGAGGATAACCAGGGAAAAAGTGGGACCTATTAGAGATCAAAGTGGCAATCTGTGTGTGGAGCCAGAGGACATAGGGGAGGTTTTGAATGATTACTTTTCATCTGTGTTCACTATGGAGAGGAACGATGCAGGTGTAGTGATCAGGGAAAGGGATTGTGATATACTTGATCAAATTAGCATTGAAAAGGAGGAAGTATTAGCTGTTTTAGTGGGCTTGAAAGTGGATGACTCCCCAGGCCCAGATGAGATGTATCCCAGGCTGCTATGTGAGGCAAGAGGGAGATAGCAGGGGCTCCGACACAAATTTTCAGATCCTTTCTGGCCACAGGAGAGGTACCAGAGGATTGGAGGACAGCGAATGTTGTACCATTATTTAAGAAAGGTAGCAGGGATAAACCTTGTAATTACAGGCCGGTGAGTGGTCGGGAAATTATTGGAAAAAATTCTGAGAAACAGGATTAATCTCCACTTTGAGAGGCAGGGATTAATCAGGGATAGTCAGCATGGCTTAGTCAGGGGGAGATCGTGTCTAACAAATTTGATTGAATTTTTCGAGGAGTTGACTGGAGGTGTAGATGAGGGTAAAGCAGTTGATGTAGTCTACATGGACTTCAGTAAGGCTTTTGATAAGGTCTCGCATGGGAGATTGGTTAAGGAAGTAAAGGCCCATGGGATCCAGGGTAATTTAGCAAATTGGATTCAAAATTGGCTTCGTGGCAGGAGGCAGAGGGTGATGGTAGAGGCTTGTTTCTGCGAGTGGAAGCCTGTGATCAGTGGTGTTCCACAGGGATCAGTGCTGGGACCCTTACTGTTTGTAGTGTACATTAATGATTTTGACGTAAATATAGAAGGTATGATCAGTAAGTTCGCAGACGACACGAAAATTGGTGGTGTCGTAAATAGTGAAGAGGAAAGCCTTAGATTACAAGAGGATATCGATGGGCTGGTAAGATGGGCGGAGCAGTGGCAAATGGAGTTTAATCCTGAGAAGTGTGAGGTGATGCACTTTGGGAGGTCAAACAAAGCAATGGAATATACAATGGATGGTAGGACCCTAGGAAGTACAGAAGGTCAGAGGGACCTTGGGGTACTTGTCCATAGATCACTGAAGGCAGCAGCACAGGTAGATAAGGTGGTTAGGAAGGCTTACGTGATACTTGCCTTTATTAGCCGAGGCATAGAATATAAGAGTAAGGGGGGTTATGATGGAGCTGTATAAAACGCTGGTTAGGCCACAGTTGGAGTACTGTGTACAGTTCTGGTCGCCACACTATAGGAAGGATGTGATTGCAATGGAGAGGGTGCAGAGGAGATTCACCAGGATGTTGCCTGGGCTGGAGCATTTTAGTTATGAAGACTGACTAGATAGACTAGGGTTGTTTTCCTTGGAGCAAAGAAGACTGAGGGCGGACCTGATTGAGGTACACAAAATTATGAGGGGCATTGATAGGATAGATAGGAAGAAACTTTTTCCCTTAGTGGAGAGGTCAATAACTAAGGGACATAGATTTAAGGTAAGGGGCAGGAGGTTTAAAGGGGAGTTGAGGAAGAATTTTTTCACACAGAGGGTGGTTGGAATCTGGAACACACTGCCTGAAGGAGTAGTAGAGGCAGGAACCCTAACAACACTTAAGAAGTATTTAGATGATCACTTGAAACGCCATAGCATACCAGGCTACGGGCCAAGTGGGGGGAAATGGGATTAGAATAGTTAGGTGCTTGATGGTCAGCATAGGCTCGTTGGGCCGAAGGACCTGTTTCTGTGCTTAAAACTGTATGACTATGACTCTATGTCTTAACCAATCCTAGACCTCGAATAAGAAAATAGAGCAAATCATTGGCTTAAATTATTGACCTGGCAGAATGTTTGAATTCGAAAAATGCCGCGAAATTCAGTCTGTGAAAGAAGCCATTTTTTATTCTACTTTTACCGTCACAAATTGCTGGCTTTATGTCAGCTACTCAAAGACCAACAGCGAGCTTCCAGTAAATCACAATCAACGTTTTGCAACTCCTGGTTTAGATCATTAATATATGTCAGGAAGAGCAAGGTCCCAACACTGACCTCTGGGAAACTTCACTGAAAACCTTCCTCCAGTCCAAAAAACATCCATTAACCATTACTCTCTGTTCCCTGTCACTCAGCCAATTTCATATCCATGTTGCTACTCTCCCTTTTATTCCATGAACTGTAACTTTTCTCACAAGTCTGTTGTGTCACATCAACAGCATTACCCTCAGTAACCCTCTCTGTTAATAGATAAAGAGGAGGTTGGCAGCACTCAAAGTAGCAATCCATCATAGATTACAGAGGGAAGTAAGGGTGGAAATTGCAGAGCTCTGGTTACAATCAGCCAATCTCCTTAGATATGCACGTCGTGCCAAAGGATTAGAGGATTGCAAATTTTACACACTCGTTCAAAAAAGGGAGGAGTGATGAACCCAACAGTTACAGAGCAGAAGGTTAAAAGGAGATTTGGTAGAGTTGTTCAAAACCATGATTATTTATTCATAGAGTAATTAAGGAGAAACTGTTTCCAGGTGACAGAAGGGTTGGTAACTAGAGAACACAGATTTATGTTGTTAGCAAAAGAAAGAACGAGAGGTGACTTGAGGAAAAAATCTTCTGTGTGAGTTGTCATCTAGAGCGCAGTGCCCGAAAGAATGGTGGAATCAGATTCAATACTAACTTTCAAAAAAGAATTGGACAAATACTTGAAGGGGAATCAATTGTAGGACTTTGAGGAAAGAGCAGATGAGTGTGACTAATTGGATAGTTCTTTCAAAGAACCCGGATGGGCTGAATGGCCTCCTTCTACGCTGTATCATTCTATAATCCTCGGTGAGAGTAACACTGAGTGCAGGCGCCTCTTGCCCTCAGAACTGTAGACTGGTGCTGCAAGAAGTTTAATAACTTGATGAGGGAAGGCAAGTTAAAACCAGATGCTGTCCATTTTACTTCTTTGACCATCAGGGGCACAAACACCTTCTAAAATCAAGTGACCCTCACACTATACTAAGAAGTAGGCCTTTTGGCCCCTCGACCCTGCTCTGCCAGCCAATAAGATCTGATTGTGGCCTGAACTCCTTCTCTTCTTCTTCTTCTTAGGCAGTCTCTCAGGAATGAGGATGACTGTCTTCCACTCCAGGCTTGTGGGTCCTTAGGTGACTGAAGAATCCATACGACCATACAAATTAGGAGCAGAAGTAGGCCATTCGGCCCTTCGAGCAGGTTCCGCCATTTAATAAGATCATGGCTGATCTGTTTCTGTCTCGAATTCCATACTCCCATCTACCCCCGATAATCTTTGATTCCCTTACCTAACAAGAATCTATCTACCTCCGCCTTAAAAATATTCAATGATCCTGCCTCCACCACCTTCTGAGGCAAAGAATTCCAAAGTCACACAACCCTCTGAGAGAAAAGATTTCTCCTCGACTCTGTCCTAAAAGGGTGACCCCTAATTTTCAAACACTGCCTCCTTGCTCTGGACTACCCCACAAGAAGAAACATCCTTTCCATTTTCACCCTGTCAGGACTGTTCAGGATCTTAAATACTTCAATCAAGTCTCCTCTCACTCTTCTAAACTCCAGTGAAAACGAGCCCATTCTGTCCAACCTTTCCTCATACAACCATTGCTCATTCCAGGTATCAATCTAGTAAAGCTCCTCTGAATCACCTCCAGCACATTCATATCCTTCCTTAAATAAGGAGACTAAAACTGCACACTGGTTTGCACACAATTCTGGATCTGCACACTCTGCCACAGGGGGGGCAGGTGGTGTTTGGTGAGGCGAGTGAATGGGATGCTCGAATTTCCGAGCGCTCCTTCCGCTGTTTGCACTTGGTCACTACCTGGGCATTTCGACGTTGTTCAAACTGGCTGGCACCTTGGCCGATGCTTTTTTTCCATTTTGAGCGATCTCGGGCAAGAACTTCACATGAATCAGTGAAGATGTCACATTTTATAGGGAGGCTTTAAGGACATCCTTGTAGCATTTCCTCTGCCGTCCTGGTAGCCTCTTGCCGTGACAGAGCTCGGAGTAGAAAGCTTGTTTTGGGAGTCTTGTGTCAGGCATGTGGATGAAGTGGCCCGCCCAACGTAACTGACGAGACATGACCAGTGTCTCGATAGTGTGGATGTTGTCCTGAGAGAGGACACTGATATTGGAGCAACTGTCATGCCATTGAATTTGCAGGATCTTGTAGATGCACTGCTGGTGATATCTCTCCATGACTTTGAGATGTCTCCTATACGGTGTTTATGTTTCTGATGCATACAGGAGGGCAGGTAACACTGCAGTCCTGTAAACCATGAGCTTAGTGCCAGGTGTGAGGTCTTTGTCGTCAAACACTCTTTTCCTCAGATGACTGAAGGCTGTGCTGACGCACTGGAGGCGACGTTGAGTTTCATCGTCAATGTCTGCCCTTGCTGAGAGGAGGCTCCCAAGGTATGAGAAGTGATCCACATTGTCCAGTGGTTCACCATGGATCTTGATATTCGGGGGGCAGTGTTGTGCTGTGGGAGCAGGCTGGTAGAGGACCTTTGTTTTCCGGATGTTTAGCTTAAGGCCCATTCTTTCATATGCCTCTGTGAATGCATTGATGAGGGTTTGAAGCTCGGCCTCTGAGTGTGCGCATACACAAGCATAGTTAGCATACAGCAGCTCGATGCCAGAGGTTGGAGTGGCCTTGTTTCTGGACTGGAGCGGACGTAGGTTAAATAGTTTGCCGCTGTTCCTGTAGAGTAGCTCTACTCCAGCAGGAAACTATAAGCCAATGAGGTGGAGTCTTGCGGTGAGGAAGATGGAAAAGGGCGTTGTTGTGATAACACAACCTTGCTTGACCCCAATTTGCACTCGGATTGGGTCAGTGGCAGATCTGTTGGCAAGGATTACAGCTTGCATGTCGACACGCAGCAGGTGGAGGATGGTGACGAATTTCTCCAGGCAGCCAAATTTGAGGAGGATGTTCCATAATCCCTCCCAGTTGATAGAGTCAAAGGCCTTTGTGAGGTCAATGAAGTCCATGGATAAAGGTTGCTGCTGCTCCCTACATTTTTCTTGGAGTTGTCTTGCTGTGAAGATCATGTCCACTGTGCCTCGTAATGGATGGAATCCACATTGTGATTCCAGTAGGAGCTCTTCAGCCACAGGGAGGAGGTGGTTGAGAAGGAGTCTTACGATGACGATGACCTTCCCTTTAACGGACAGCAGGGTTACCCCTCTGTAGTTACCACAGGAGGTCTTGTCACCTTTTTTGAAGATGGTCAGAGTTAGGACATCTCGGAGATCCCCTCGGATGCTCTCCTCCTTCCAGATGAGGGAGATGAGACCATGTCCTTGGGGGTGCTTTTGCTAACGCTGTTGGGGAGGGTTTAAACTAATGTGGCAGGGGGATGGGAACCAAATGAGGAGGTCAGTGGACAGTAAGGAGGTAGTAACTAAAGCCTGTAAGGAACTAGATAATGAAGTCAGCATGACTAAGGGAAAGAGTAGGAAGAGAGCAGATGATGTACGCAAAGGGACTGGTGGTCTGAAGTGCATTTGTTTTAATGCAAGAAGTGTAGTAGGTAAGGCAGATGAACTTAGGGCTTGGATTAGTACCTGGGAGTATGATGTTATTGCTATGACTGAGACTTGGTTGAGGGAAGGGCATGATTGGCAACTAAATATCCCAGGATATCGATGCTTCAGGCGGGATAGAGATGGAGGTAAAAGGGGTGGAGGAGTTGCATTACTGGTCAAAGAGGATATCACAGCTGTGCTGAAGGAGGGCACTATGGAGGACTCGAGCAGTGAGGCAATATGGGCAGAACTCAGAAATAGGAAGGGTGCGGTAACAATGTTGGGGCTGTACTACAGGCCTCCCAACAGCGAGCGTGAGATAGAGGTACAAATATGTGAACAGATTATGGAAAGATGTAGGAGCTACAGGGTGGTGGTGATAGGAGATTTTAATTTTCCCAACATTGACTGGGATTCACTTAGTGTAAGAGGTCTAGATGGAGCAGAATTTGTAAGGAGCATCCAGGAGGGTTTTCTAGAGCAGTATGTAAATAGTCCAACTCGGGAAGGGGCCATACTGGACCTGGTGTTGGGGAATGAGCCCGGCCAAGTGGTTGAAGTTTCAGTAGGGGACTACTTTGGGACTAGTGATCACAATTCCGTAAGTTTTAGAATACTGATGGACAAAGACGAGAGTGGTCCTAAAGGAAGAGTGCTAAATTGGGGGAAGGCCAACTATACCAAAATTCGGCAGGAGCTGGGGAATGTAGATTGGGAGCAGCTGTTTGAAGGTAAATCCTTGATATGTGGGAGGCTTTTAAAGAGAGGTTGATTAGCGTGCAGGAGAGACATGTTCCTGTGAAAATGAGGGATAGAAACGGCAAAATTAGGGAACCATGGATGACAGGTGAAATTGTGATACGAGCTAAGAGGAAAAAGGAAGCATACATAAGGTCTAGGAGGCTGAAGAAAGACGAAGCTTTGAAAGAATATCGGGAATGTAGGACCAATCTGAAACGAGGAATTAAGAGGGCTAAAAGGGGTCATGAAATATCTTTAGCAAACAGGGTTAAGGAAAATCCTAAAGCCTTTTATTCATATATAAGGAGCAAGAGGGTAACTAGAGAAAGGATTGGCCCACTCAAGGACAAAGGAGGAAAGTTATGCGTGGAGTCAGAGAAAATGGGTGAGATTCTAAACGAGTACTTTGCATCGGTATTCACCGAGGAGAGGGACATGACGGATGTTGAGGTTAGGGACAGATGTTTGATTACTCTAGGTCAAGTCGGCATAAGGAGGGAGGAAGTGTTGAGTATTCTAAAAGGCATTAAGGTGGACAAGTCCCCAGGTCCGGATGGGATCTATCCCAGGTTTCTGAGGGAAGCGAGAGAGGAAATAGCTGGGGCCTTAACAGATATCTTTGCAGCATCCTTAAACACGGGTGAGGTCCCAGAGAACTGGAGAATTGCTAATGTTGTCCCCTAGTTTAAGAAGGGTAGCAGGGAAAATCCAGGTAATTATAGACCGGTGAGCCTGACGTCGGTGGTAGGGAAGCTGCTGGAGAAGATACTGAGGGATAGGATCTATTCCCATTTGGAAGAAAATGGGCTTGTCAGCGATAGGCAACATGGTTTTGTGCAGGGAAGGTCATGTCTTACCAACTTAATAGAATTCTTTGAGGAAGTGACAAAGTTGATTGATGAGGGAAGGGCTGTAGATGTCATCTACATGGACTTCAGTAAGGCGTTTGATAAGGTACCCCATGGTAGGCTGATGGAGAAAGTGAAGTCGCATGGGATCCAGGGTGTACTAGCTAGATGGATAAAAAACTGGCTGGGCAACAGGAGACAGAGAGTAGCAGTGGAAGGGAGTTTCTCAAAATGGAGACGTGTGACCAGTGGTGTTCCACAGGGATCCGTGCTGGGACCACTGTTGTTTGTGATATTAATTATTTGGAGGAAAGTATAGGTGGACTGATTAGCAAGTTTGCAGACAACACTAAGATTGGTGGAGCAGCAGATAGTGAAGGGGACTGTCAGAGAATACAGCAGAATATAGATAGATTGGCGAGTTGGGCAGAGAAATGGCAGATGGAGTTCAATCAGGGCAAATACGAGGTGATGCATTTTGGAAGATCCAATTCAAGAGTGAACTATACAGTAAATGGAAAAGTCCTGGGGAAAATTGATGTACAGAGAGATTTGGGTGTTCAGGTCCATTGTTCCCTGAAGGTGGCATTGCAGGTCAATAGAGTGGTCAAGAAGGCAGACGGCATGCTTTCCTTCATCGGACGGGGTATTGATTACAAGAGTTGGCAGGTCATGTTACAGTTGTATAGGACTTTGGTTCGGCCACATTTGGAATACTGCGTGCAGTTCTGGTCACCACATTATCAAAAGGATGTAGATGCTTTGGAGAGTGTGCAGAGGAGGTTCACCAGGATGTTGCCTGGTATGGAGGGTGCTAGCTATGAAGAGAGGTTGAGTAGATCAGGATTATTTTCATTAGAAAGACGGAGATTGAGGGGGGACCTGATTGAGGTGTACAAAATCATGAGAGGTATAGACAGGGTGGATAGCAAGAAGCTTTTTCCCAGAGTGGGGGCTTCAATTACTAGGGGTCACGAGTTGAAAGTGAGAGGGGAAAAGTTTAGGGGGGATATGAGTGGAAGGTTCTTTACGCAGAGGCTGGTGGGTGCCTGGAACGCGTTGCCAGCGGAGGTGGTAGACGCGGGCACGATAGCGTCTTTTAAGATGTATCGAGACAGATACATGAATGGGCAGGAAGCAAAGAGATACAGACCCTTAGAAAATAGGCGACATGTTTAGATAGAGGATCTGGATCGGCGCAGGCTTGGAGGGCCAAAGGCCCTGTTCCTGTGCTGTAATTTTCTTTGTTCTTTGTTCTTTTTTCCTTGTATTTGTGTCAAGAGTGCCTCTCTGCTGTATTTTAGAATTTCGGCAGGAATTCTGTCCACACCGGTAGCCTTATTGTTTTTTAAGCTGTCAGATGGCCTTTTCAATCTCATGTTGGGCTGGGATTATGCTGAGGTGGTGTCTGGTAGCATGCTGTGGAATGTGGTCGAGGACACTCGCATCAAGGATTGAATCGCGATTGAGGAGATCTTCAAAGTGCTCCTTCCAACCAGCACTGACTGCCTCTCTGTCCGTGCTCAGCACCACTCCATTCTTTGCTCTCAGTGGGGTACGTCTTGCTGTACATGCATCCTAACTTTTTATGATTCATGTACGAGGGCACTCAGATCCCTCTGTATTGCAGTATTCTGTAGTCTCTCTCCATTGAAATAATATTTTGCTGTTCCATTCTTCCTACCAAAGTGGATAACCTCACATTTTTCTACATTTTATACCTTCTGCCAAATATTTGCCCACTCACTTAACCTTTCTCTATCCACACTACCAGAAGGACGTGGCGGCTTTGGAGAGGGTACAGAGGAGGTTTACCAGGATGTTGCCTGGTCTGGAGGGCATTAGCTATGAGGAGAGGTTGGAAAAACTCGGATTGTTTTCACTGGAACGACGGAGGTGGAGGGGCGACATGATAGAGATTTACAAAGTTATGAGCGGCATGGATAGAGTGGATAGTCAGAAGCTTTTTCCCAGGGTGGAAGAGTCAGTTACTAGGGGACATAGGTTTAAGGTGCGAGGGGCAAAGTTTAGAGGGGATGTGCGAGGCAAGTTTTTTTACACAGAGGGTGGTGAGTGCCTGGAACTTGCTGCCGGAGGAGGTGGCAGAAGCAGGTACGATAGCCACGTTTAAGAGGCATCTTGACAAATATATGAATAGGAAGGGAATAGAGGGATATGGGCCCCGGAAGTGCAGAAGGTGTTAGTTTAGGCAGGCATCAAGATCGGCGCAGGCTTGGAGGGCCGAATGGCCTGTTCTTTGTTCTTTGTAGTCTCTGGGTCCTCCTCACAACTTGCTTTCCCACCTATCTTTGTATTGTCAGTCAATATGGCTACAATACACTGCAATCCTTCATCCAAGTCATTTATTTAGATCATAAATAGTTGAGGCACCAGCACTGATTCCTGTGGAACTCCACTAGTTACAATTTGCCAACCTGAAAATGACCCATTTATCTCGACTCTCACTTTCCTGTTAATTAGCCAATCCTCTATCTATATAATATATTACCCCCAACACAATGAGCTCTTATCTTGTGTACTAACCTTTTATGTGGCACCTTATCAAATGCCTTTTGGAAATCCAAATACACTACATCTTTCGGCATCACTTTATCCACTCTGCTTGTTACATCCTCAAAGAACTCTAATAAATTTGTCAAGCACGATTTCCCTTTCATAAAACCCTGTTGACTCTGTTTAATTGTATTATGATTTTCTAAACGTCCTGCTGCTACTTCCTTAATTATGGATTCCAGCATTTTTCCAATGACAGATGTTAGGCGACAGTTTCCTGCTTTCTGTCTCTCTCCTTTATTGAATAGGGGTGTTACATATGTGGTTGTCCAGTCTGCTAGATTCCAGAATCTAGGGAATTTTGGAAGATTACAACCAGTGCATCCACGATCTCTGCAGTCACTTCTTTTAAGAGCCTCGGATGCAGGCCATCAGACTTGTCAGCCTTTGCTCCCGAATTAGTTATCCAAATACTTTTTCTCACATGTAAACCATTAAATTGAAAAGGTTGCTGCTGAATTCCTCACCTTGTGGAATGATGTACAATGAGGTAATGCAGACTAACTCGAAAAAGTGGAAAATATGAACAGTCAAGCGAAACATATTATCGGATAATTCATTGTAAGCAGACTTTGAAAGTTTCTAAAGTCTACAGGGAGTGGTGCGGCAGGTGCTGAAGTACTTTATTGCTGACTTCAGGCTTCTTCACAAAGCAGCTGCTCCCAGACATGAGTGCACTAGTCGGCCTTCCTCTTGGAATTGAGCATGACTGGGAACATGAGCAAAGGCCATGCAGAGCAGGACAAGCTGCTGGAAGAGGGGGAGGAGAAGTGGGAGAAGGATCCTCCACAGCAGGACTTCACCACTCAGGGTCTTTAGGGAACAATTCTCTTCCCTGAAGTTCAGTGCCTTCTTCTTCTTCTTACTTCTTAGGCAGTTCCTCGGGATCGAGGGTGACTTGCTTTCACTCCAGCTCGATGGGTTCTGAGATGGCTGATGAATCCAATGCGTGATCTGCAGACTCTGTCACATGAGGGGCAGGTGGTGCTTAAAGGTTCAAGTAGATGAGTAGTTGGACGTCTGTGCATTCCCTCTGACACCTCGACCTCACCTCTGTGTTTTCCTGAAGAAGTCCCTCAGGTGTACGATGCCTTCCCGAATGAGCTTCCTCCATCCAGGATGGTCACAAGCCAGAGACTCCCACAAGTCAATGGGGATGTTTGATCTCTTCAGGGATGCTTTAAGGACATCTCTCAAGCATTTCCACTGTCCTCCTGGACGTCTCCTGCCGTGACAACGTTCTGAGTTGAAAAGCTGCTTCAGGAGTCTGGTGTCAGGCATTTGAATGACGTGTCCAGCCCAGTAGAGTTGGTTTTGGGTGTTTCGCGCCCAGTTGCAGGGCAGGTTGGCTTGGGAGAGGATGCTGCTGTTAGACCGCCTTTCTTGCCACCAGATTTGCAGGATCTTGCAGACGAACCTCTGGTGGTATTTCTCCAGTGCTTTGTGGTGCCTGCTGCAGGTTGTCCAAGTCTCCAAAGCATATAGGAGAGCAGGGATCATTGCTTCCAAGTAAAACATGATTTTCATCTTGGCTTTGAGATCCTGATCCTCAAATACTCTCTTCCTCAGTCGGCCGAAGGCTGAATTGGCAAATTGCAGGCGTGATGAACCTCATTGTCCATGTCTGCCTTCGCTAAGAGATGTGGAAAATGGTCCACATTTTCCAGGAACTCACCATTGATCTTGATTGACAGGGAGAGGTATTGTGCTGTGGGAGCTGGTTGGATGAGGATCTTTGTTTTCCGAGTGTTTAGTGAAAGACCCATTTTCTCAGATACTTTGGAGAAGGAGTTGACAATGATCTGGAACTCAGTTTCAGAGTGAGCACACACAAAAGCACCATCTGCTTCCTGTTGCTCGACGATGCTGGCAGATATTTTGCTGAAAGTGAGATACAGCATTGCAGCAAGGAAAATGGAGAAGAGGGTCGGTGTGATGACACAGCCTTGCTTGACCCTGGTCTTGACTGAGATAGGGTCTGTGGTGGTTCTGTTGGTGAGGATCATGGCTTGTATGTCATGCGTTAATAGACGAAGGATGGTGACAAACTTTTGGGGACAGCCAAATTTGAGCAGGATGCTCCATAAGCCTTTGCAGCTGACAGAGTCAAAGGCTTTTGTAAGGTTGAAAAAGGCCGACTCAACTACGTCATCATTCAAGCGTTGGACCACAGAGAGGTCCAGATCACCCGCGTTGTTACAGGTACCGACAACTGCTGGACTGACCACTGCCTCATCCAATCTACCATCTCCATCAAGCAGAAAAAGCAACAAATGCATTGCCACAAGAACATGAACATTGAAGGCCTCAAATTTCCAGTTAAAGTGGCCCTTCTCAGTCAGTGTCTTACCACCAACCTCTCAACAGCCAACCACCAGGAGCTGCGTGCGCCATTCGTGCCTGGTCGATCCTCAAGGCCACCATAACAAGGACCCTCTGAGACTGGGTGTCTGGAATTCACTGCCCTGATCGGTGGTGGAGGCAGAAACCCTCAACTCATTTAAAAGGACCTGCATCTCAAGTGTTGTAACCGGCAAGGCTATGGACCAGAAGCTGGAAGGTGGAATTAGATTGGACGGCTTGTTTTTTCGGTCGGTGCAGACACGACGAGCTGAATCGCCCCTTTCTGTGCCGTAACCTTTCTATGGTTTCTAAAAGCCAGCTATGCCAGCAGCCCCTACATGCCTGCAGTGAATTTATAGCAATATCATTTGTAGGGGGATGGAAAGCACATTTGTTCTTTCTTTCTAATGGATGAAGCTCAAAACAGGCAATGCATAGATAAATTGTATTGAACTAAGGTTGGTAGATCCTTAGAATGGACTGCACAGGGAGGCTGTCAAGGCTGGTAACATCAGCAATGTTAAGGGGACATTGGAGAGGGTTATACTGAGAAACATGAAGGAATCTGGATATTCACTATTGAAATCAAGAAATGGGCAGATGGAGCAAATTGGGATTTTCCTCTCCTGAACAGTCCTATGTTCCTACAAAGACCCACAAAGTTTGAATCTCCTTCTTTACCATAATCTGGCAAGTTTTAGTTTTATCCAGTGCAGACATGATGGGCTGAATGGCCTCCTTCTGTGCCATAACATTTCTATGGTTCTATGGTTCTACGGCTCATGTCTATTGTGTCAGTGCCAGTACAGCACTGTTATTTGTTGGTTCGATGGTTGATAATTTCACTAAGGGAGTAATAGCGAGTGGGAGAGAAGAACTTATCAATTTGGTTCAACGTCTGAGTAATTCCAATTCATATTTTCTGCTGTCACTGAAACTTTTCACAAACATTTCACTCATTTTGCTGGATACAAATGTCACCAGGGTTTTTTTTAATAAAAAAGAGGTCTGTGTGCCTTGAAGACTAAGTAAAAGGACTTTCTGTGAACAGTGACTGCAGAGACCTAGTGTTTGAACTGCAGGCTGTAAAACTTGTATCTGAGCAACCAGAAAGACTTTATTGCTATCTTGTGATTCAGCTGTTAAAAGTTTTTAGCTTCGCTTTTGGGTTGAGAAGCCAGTTACTGTTGGTGACCTGGGTTTGCAGACCAGAAAAATAACTCTCCCTGAAAGGAATGCTTGTCTCTTGTGTAAAAATAGGAATTTTACATTTCAGTTGGGGCTGTGCTCTGCCTGCAGAGAGGAAAAGAGCACTGGAGAGAGAAAGAGACCCTTGGAGAGGAAAATACCCAGAGAAAGAGGAGTTGCTGCACTCTGTGGAGAAAGGCTCCTTTGCTGAGAGGAAGCCTACATTGTTGAAGGTAGCATAATTCCTGTTGTCTCCAGTCTCTGGAAAATCTGCCTTCAGAGTGAGTTCTGTTGCATTTTGTATTTTTGGGAGTTCTTGAAATCTGAAGAAAGTTTCCATTGTTAAGACTGCTACTTTAAAATGTAACTTGGCTTGTTTCTATATTATTACTGAAAGATCTGTGTGACACCTGTTGCAGACAGATTGTCTTGAATGCCTACCCATCACAGACTGTTTATCAAACTCACCTGGAGTTACATTGAGTGCCATCTGACTATTTGAGTCTGGGACACCTCACCAATCCAGAAATATCCTACCAGACTCTGACAAACAATTGTTTTATTGTTCCTAAGAAACAGTTGCAACTCAAAACACCCTTTTCCCCTGGTATGTGCTTGAGGGTTAGGAAGAATAAAGAGTTAAAAATATTTTCATACATATACATTGATCCCATTATTGTTTAATATTTTACTTTATTAATAAATAGTTAATTTTGGTGATTGTTTAAAGAAACCTGGTTTGGTGTGCTTTATTCTGGGGGATAAATAAAGTGTTTAATTTGGCTAATTTATGGTAGGTGGGAAACTTTACTAATGTGCTGTGAGTTGTGGAGTAGTGGGGCTGAATTAACAGTACATTATTCCCATCTTGGTCGTAACATATTAATTGGGGGCTCTTGTCAGGATTCAAATCCAATGCTAATGATGTGAATTATAAGGGGAGTAATAATTCAAAAGAGAAAAAAATAAAAGAACCAGGTTTCTTGTGATAGGGTAAAGGCTATATCACCAGAATGTCATTCGCAGTTCCAGCAGGTTTTCTGGGAAAGACGAATGTGTCCCTCAGTGACTTGAAAACTTGAACCAAGGTTAAATTGATAGAATTCATAGTAAAATTGGGGTTAGAATTGAAATCAGGTGCGAAAAAAGCAGAGATAATTGATGGAATAGCACAACATTTAAAATTGGAAGAAGAGGAAGAAGAAGAGAGTAAATCAAAGGGTAATGCAGTTGTATTGGCTAAGATTCAGTTTGAACTGAAAAAACTTGAGCAGCAAAAAGAATGAAGAAAACTTGACAAAGAAAAAGAAAAAGAAACAGCAACAGAAGTGGATAAACTTCAGCTTCACCAGGAAAAAGAAAAAGAAATAGAAATGGAAAGACTTGGGCTTGAATTTCAAAGAGAAAGTGAAAAAGAAGCAAGGGAATTCAAATTTAAAAAGATGGAACTAAGACAAAGAGGTGGTCATGACTCCAGGGAAAATTCTGGTCAGGAAGAATCTGAATCCAGCCCAGGACCCAGCGAAAAGCTCTCACGAAGTTTGAGGAAAGGGACATAGAGGCATTTTTCACTTCTTTTGAAAAAATAGCCAAACAAATGAAATGCCCAAATGAAAGTTGGACACTGCTTATGCAAAGCAGGTTGATGGGCAGAGCTCGTGAGGTTTATGCCATGCTTTCTGAAGAGGCTTCTGCAGATTATGAGATGGCAAAAACGGCTATTCTCTTTGCAGATGAGTTAGTCCCTGAAGTTTACCATCAGACGTTTCGGAACTTATGGAGATTGGCTGGAGAGGCATGTAGAATTTGACAGGGTGAAGCAAATTAATTTTGATCACTGAAATTAGGCATTGAAGATGAAAGCCATGGATGAGAACCTTACAGAACTGATTCCCGTGGAAGAATTTAAAAATTCAATCCCTCCAGTAGTGAGAACTCATGTAGATACCTGAAAGTTGGAAAAGCCAGGCAATCAGCAGAAATTGCTGATGATTTTGAGCTTGTGAAAAAGCCAAAATCTTTCGTTTGTCACCCCCACAAACCTGAAAAGGGGAGGAAGTGGGAGAGTGAAAGGAAGGCAAGTAGCCGAGGACAAGCTGGGAATGCCCCAGGGTCACTTCTTCAGGCCAGAAAGGAAGGCGCTGAGAGCAGAAGTGAGGTCTGCAAGCTGAAGTGTTATCATTGCCACAAGGTGGGTCATCTTTGTTCCGGATGCTGGAAGTTGCAAGTTAAACCAATGGGACTTGTTGGGGTATACAAAGCTAATGCAGAGAAAGTGGCTCTGACTGAGAGTACAGCAGATCAGGCTGTAGTTTTAACAGCAGCTGTAAAACTAGACACAAAAACTAAAGTGAGTGCAGATGTTAAGAATAAGATACCTGAAATTTATAATGAAGTCTTGTCAAAGGGAAATGTAATTCCATATCCCTCAAGTGAGGCAGGCAAACCTATCGTTATACTTAGGGATACAGGAGCAACCCAAACTCTTTTGCTGGGGAAAGGCATAACCTTTCCACCAGAGAGCGCACTGAATGTGAACGTCTTAGTTACTGGTATTGGCAGAAGGCAAATATCCGTACCTTTATATAGAGTGCACCTAGAGTGTGACCTACTATCTGGGATGGTAACTGCAGGAAGTGTCCATAGTTTGCCAGTAAAATTGACCTACAACTAAGGAATGATTTGGCTGGATAAAAAGTATCAGTTTCTCCCATAGTCACAGAGAAACCAAGTGAAGTTAAACAAACGGAACAATTACAGGAACCAGTTCCAGGAATATTTCCTGCATGATGCTTAGTTTGGGTTCCGCCAGGGCCACTCAGCTCCTGACCTCATTACAGCCTTGGTTCAAGCATGGACAAAAGAGCTGAACTCAAGAGGTGAGGTGAGAGTGACTGCCCTTGAAATCAAGGCAGCATTCGGCTGCATATGGCATCAAGGAGCCCTAGCAAAGCTGAGGTCAATGGGAATCAGGGGGAAAACCTGCCGCTGGCTGGAGTTATACCTAGCACAAAGGAAGATGGTTAATCATCCCAAGCCAGTATGAAAAAATGGGCAGACGAGAATGCAAAAGCCATGATTTAGTGAACCCATTAGTGGCCAATGTTCTGAGCTGTGCAGTTCACCTGGCTGAGGTGATGGACAATAGGGACACTGTGAAGGAAAACATGAGACAACTGGGAGATGATGTTTGGATGGTGAAATAGACTAATTGGGACAAGCTTTGTAAAATTTAAAGCCAAAAATATTTTAATGGAACTTGTTGCTGTTGTCTTTTCATTTTAGAAAAATTGTATATATAGGGATAAAAAATTGTTAGTGTTTTATCAATTTCTTTTTTTTTCATTGTAATGAAATGCATTTTGGGAATGATGTTTCATTTTGCCAGGCGGAGGTGTCACGATTCTGTTTTTTTTTCTCCTCAGGAAATAATGCGGTGCGCCTTTAAGGCTGTAAAAGATCAATACTTCTTTAAGGCAGCAAGCTCCGGAGTCAGTGAGCGAAAGTGCATTCTGGCTTCCAGGCAACAACCATACAGAGAGAGTGAATAAAATTCAATGTATCCATTTTGACTTTGAAACTGGCTAGCAAAAAACTGGTTTGTTCAGTTGACAGACTATTCCTGCACGTGAAGGAAATAGGAAATATCAGTCCATTTAAACCCTGGGTCGTTTCTCTCTTAAATTTCTAAAAAGCTTCAAGCCAACTAAATTCCTTAAAGAAATAAGAAAAAAAAAGCTTTTTTCTCTCATCACAAATTATTGATTTGCTGTTTTCATCGCTGGAAAAAAAGAGTTGAATACTACAACTGCTAAACTGAACTGTTAAACTGCTATCTCTGGAAGGACCCTTTTCTCATCGGACCTTGGAAGACTGTGTGAACTTGCATTGTGTTGAATTAGAAGACAGTTTGTCGGGAGTGTAATCTGCAAAGACTTTATTTTTTTTTCTATTTTTTCGGCAGCCAATTAAAAACTGTTAGTTTGAGTATATGTATGCAAATGCAGGAGTTAGATTTTTCAATAAGAAGTGATAAGGTCTTTAGGTACTGGTTTATTTTAGTTGTGTTTAAGATTTTCGTTTTTTTAAATAAATAGTTAATTTGTTGATATCTAAAGATACCTGGTTTGGTTCGCTTCATTCCGGGGTTAATGGATTGTATCAATTCAGCTGCTGCTTTCTTCGATTTGGAAAACTTAAAGATATATGACACGACCTGTGGAGTGACAGGACTGAATTGACAGTGCGTTGCTCTCACTGCGATCAGAATCATTTATTTTAATTGGGGGCTTTGTCCTGAGTGATCGTAACTCTCTGTTCAAATACAGACAAATACATTCAAGTAGGAACATAAATTTATTTCGCACCTTTCATTTCCTCCGGACATCTCAACTCTCTTTACAACCAATGAATAACCTCTTGAGGTTCAGTCAGATTTATTGTGTAAGCAAAAGCAACCATCAATTTTGCACACAGTGAAAGTCCAACAAATAACAAATGAGGTAATCAGTTATAAATGTGTACTCGCCATAGTCTAGCCCACAATCAATACCCCCAAAAAAACAATTATCTGCCCATTTTGTTCTTTGCTATTTTCAGGAACTAGCTGTGCACAAATTGTCTGGCAGGTTTCTTGCATTTACAATAGTGACTAAACTACAAAAGTAGTTCATTGACTTTTGGGGTTGTGAAGGCAACAAATAAATGTAAGTTATTTACTTCCCTATTTTAATAACTTTGCTTGACGTTGAGGATAAATATTGGCACAGGGGGATGAGAGAGGAACAGAGGTTCAGGGATGAATGTTGGACAAGGTAGCAAGGAAGAGGACAGAGTTCAGGGATGAATGTTGGACAAGGTAGCAAGGAAGAGGACAGAGTTCAGGGATGAATGTTGGACAAGGTAGCAAGGAAGAGGACAGAGTTCAGGGATGAATGTTGGACAAGGTAGCAAGGAAGAGGGCAGAGTTCAGGGATGAATGTTGGACAAGGTAGCAAGGAAAAGGACAGAGTTCAGGGATGAATGTTGGACAAGGTAGCAAGGAAGAGGACAGAGTTCAGGGATGAATGTTGGACAAGGTAGCAAGGAAGAGGACAGAGTTCAGGGATGAATGTTGGACAAGGTAGCAAGGAAGAGGACAGAGTTCAGGGATGAATGTTGGACAAGGTAGCAAGGAAGAGGGCAGAGTTCAGGGATGAATGTTGGACAAGGTAGCAAGGAAGAGGACAGAGTTCAGGGATGAATGTTGGACAAGGTAGCAAGGAAGAGGACAGAGTTCAGGGATGAATGTTGGGTAAGACATGGAGAAAAGCAGGGTTAGAGCTTGAAGGATGAAATTTTTCCAACAGATGGAGGAAGGGGAGAGAGAGGTTCAGGATGAATGTTGAACAAGGCAGGGAGGAAGCTGGAGGAGGGCTGGGGGTCCGGTGGTTGGAGTGGGGGGGGTGCGTGGTTGATGTGGGGGGATGGAGGGGTGGCGCTGTAGAGATTCATGATTAAATGTTACCCATAACAGGAAGGAAGCGGAGGGCAGGAGTTCAAGGATGAAAGTTGATCAAGCCAGAGAAAAAGGTTAGAATAAAGATTAAATGATGAATGTTGACATGTTGAGGAGATATGCTCTGGGGTAAAAGGTGACTATGAAATGAAGAAAGGGGGAAGAGAGTATTCGGGACTAACATTAAATCAAAAATGATAATCTTACATTTCTATGTCGTCTTTCATGACCTTGGGATGTCCCAAAGTGTTTTACAGCAAATGAAGTAATCGTTTTGAAGTGTAGTCACTGTTTTAAGACATGAAATGTTAGAAAAGACAAGGAGCAAGTTGGACTTAGAGGATCAAAGTGGAATGTTGGCCAATACAAGGTGGAAGAAGGTGGCGAGAGGTTCGAGAGTAAACATTGGCCAAAACAGGGATGATTTTTGTCCAAGGCATGGAGTCAAATGGAGGCTCAATGATGAATGTTTAGCAAAACATAAAGGAAGAAGTGAAAGAGATTCAGGGATTAATATTTGCCAAGGCATGGAAAAAATATGGAGTAGATTGAAGGATATATTTTGGCTAAGGCAGGGAGGAAGGAGTTTTGAGGATGAATGCTGATCAACACAGAGCAGAAAGGGGAGAGAGGTTTTGGTATGAATGTTTGCCAAGACATGAAGGAATGTGTGAGAGAGTTTCAGGGATAGCTATTGAACAAGATTCCAGATCATTGCAGTCTACGTTTTTTTATTATTCCTTTTATTCACTTGAAACAGCTGTAAACAAAAATCCCTTTTTTCCTGGTTGACTAGTTTTTGGATGTATGAGGGCTAGGGAAAAATAAGGAGTTTTAATATCTCAATTCGTATATATATTTACTTCATTATTGGTTAAGACTTGGTTTTATAATAAATGGATAATTTTGTTGTTCAGTAAAGGAACCTAGTTGATGTGTTTTATTCTGGGGACAAGTAGAGTATCTAATAGGCTATTTCGGTCAGTGAGAAAATTTATTGATGTGTTGTGACCTGTGGAGAAGTGGGACTGAATTGACAGTGCACTCCTCCTGCCTCAGTTGTAACACTCCTCATTCTCTCTACCTGTCCGCAGCCTTTGACATGGTTAACCATACCATTTCCCTGCAACTCCCCCGCCCCCCCCACCCCACACCCGCCCACCACCAAAGCCTCTCCACTGTTGTCCAGCTGGGTGGGACTGCATTCACTTGGTTCCATTCTTATCTTTCTAATCATAGCCAGAGTATCACTTGCAATGGCTTCTCTCCTGCTCCCGCGCTGTTACTTCTGGTGTCCCCTAAGGGTCTACCCTTGGCCCTCTCCTATTTCTCATCTACGTCTTGCCCCTCGGTGACATCATCTGAAAGCACAGCGTTAGTTTTCACATGCACACTGACGACACTCAGCTCTACCTCACCACCACCTCTCTCGACTCCTCCACTGTTGCTAATTTATCAGACTGACTACCTGACATTCAGTACTGGATAAGCAGAAATTTCCTTCTATTAAATATTGGGAAGACTGAAGCCACTGTTTTTGTTCCCCTCTTCAAACTCCATTCCCTAGCTACTGACTCCATTCCCTCTTTGTGAGATTAAACCAGTCTTTTCACAACCTTTTGACCTCAAGATGAACTTCTGACTTCATATTCACGCCATCACTAAGACTGCCCATTTTCATCTCCATAACATCACCCGATTTTGCCCTGAGTTAGCTCACCTGCTGCTGAAACCTTCATTCATGCCCTCTCAACTTTACTATTCCAATGCACTCCTGGTTGGTCTCCCACATTCTACTCTCCGTAAACTTGAGGTCACCCAAAACTCTGCTGCCTGTACCTTCACTGGAACCAAGTTCCATTGCCCCATCACTTCTGTGCTCACTGACCTATCCCAGTGCTCGCTGACCTATCCCTGTGCTCACTGACCTATCCCTTTGCTTACTGACCTATCCCTGTGCTAGCTGACCTATCCCAGTGCTCGGTGACCTATCCCTGTGCTTACTGACCTATCCCAGTGCTCGGTGACCTATCCCTGTGCTCGCTGACCTATCCCTGTGCTCGCTGACCTATCCCTGTGCTCGCTGACCTATTCCTGTGCTCACTGACCTATCCCTGTGCTCGCTGACTATCCCAGTGCTCACTGACCAATCCCATTGCTAGCAGACCTATCCCTGTGCTCGCTGACCTATCCCTGTGCTCGCTGACCTATCCCTGTGCTCACTGACCTATCCCAGTGCTCGCTGACCTATCCCTGTGCTCACTGACCTATCCCAGTGCTCACTGACCTATCCCTGTGCTCACTGACCTATCCCTTTGCTTACTGACCTATCCCTGTGCTAGCTGACCTATCCCAGTGCTCGGTGACCTATCCCTGTGCTAGCTGACCTATCCCAGTGCTCGGTGACCTATCCCTGTGCTTACTGACCTATCCCTGTGCTCGGTGACCTATCCCTGTGCTCGCTGACCTATCCCTGTGCTCACTGACCTATCCCTTTGCTTACTGACCTATCCCTGTGCTAGCTGACCTATCCCAGTGCTCGGTGACCTATCCCTGTGCTTACTGACCTATCCCAGTGCTCGGTGACCTATCCCTGTGCTCGCTGACCTATCCCTGTGCTCGCTGACCTATCCCTGTGCTCGCTGACCTATTCCTGTGCTCACTGACCTATCCCTGTGCTCGCTGACTATCCCAGTGCTCACTGACCAATCCCATTGCTAGCAGACCTATCCCTGTGCTCGCTGACCTATCCCTGTGCTCGCTGACCTATCCCTGTGCTCACTGACCTATCCCAGTGCTCGCTGACCTATCCCTGTGCTCGCTGACCTATCCCTGTGCTCACTGACCTATCCCAGTGCTCACTGACCTATCCCTGTGCTCACTGACCTATCCCTTTGCTTACTGACCTATCCCTGTGCTAGCTGACCTATCCCAGTGCTCGGTGACCTATCCCTGTGCTAGCTGACCTATCCCAGTGCTCGGTGACCTATCCCTGTGCTTACTGACCTATCCCTGTGCTCGGTGACCTATCCCTGTGCTTACTGACCTATCCCAGTGCTCGCTGACCTATTCCTGTGCTCGCTGACCTATCCCTGTGCTCGCTGACCTATCCCTGTGCTCGCTGACCTATCCCTGTGCTCACTGACCTATCCCTGTGCTCGCTGACTATCCCTGTGCTCACTGACCTATCCCAGTGCTAGCAGACCTATCCCTGTGCTCGCTGACCTATCCCTGTGCTCGCTGACCTATCCCTGTGCTCACTGACCTATCCCAGTGCTCGCTGACCTATCCCTGTGCTCGCTGACCTATCCCTGTGCTCACTGACCTATATTGGTTCCTGGTCAAGCAACATCTTGATTTTATAACTTTCAAATCTCTCCATGGTCTCACCACCCACACCCCCCGCCCTATCTCTGTGATCTCCTCCAGCACCACAACCCTCCACAATATCTGTGGTTCTCTAATTCTGGCCTCTTGAGCATCTCCGATTTTAATTGCTCCACCATTAGTGGCCAAGCCTTCAGTTTTTTTTAAATTCGTTCTTAGGATGTGGGCATCGCTGGCTAAGCCAACATTTATTGCCCATCCCTAATTAACCTTGAGAACGTGGTGGTGAGCTGCCTTCTTGAACCTCTGCAGTCTTTGGGGGGTAGGCTGTTAGGAAGGGAGTTCCAGGATTTTGACCCAAGCTCTGGAATAGCCTCCCTACACTTCTCAGCCTCACTTTCCTCCTTTAAGACACTCCTCAAAAACCTACCCCTTTGACCAAGCTTTCGGTCATCTGCCCTAATTTTTCCTTTTGTGAATCCTTTTCATCTTTTGTTTTTTGATGTTCCTATGAAACAGCTTTGGATATTTTATTACATTAAAGTGCTACATAAATATAAGTTGTTGTTGAAAACAGGGATGAGGGTGATATTCAGGAATGAATATTTCCAAGACAGTGAGGAAGGGGAGAGATTTTACTGGATGAATGTTGGCCAAGACGAGGAGGATGGGGAGAGGTTCTGGGAAGGGAAAGAGTGCGGAAGAAGGAGTGAGAGTGGTTCAGGGATGAATATTGGCCAAGAGACAAAAGAAGTGAGGGAGAGAGGGTCAGGGATGAACATTGTGCAGGACAAAGAGAAAGGCAAGAAAAAGGTTCAAAGATAAATATTACAGAAGACACGGAGGAAGTTGGCAGAAGATTCTTCAAGGGATGAGGGAGAAGAGAGAGTCAAAGAACAAGGAACAGTACAGCACAGGAACAGGCCATTCGGCCCTCCAAGCCTGTGCCGATCTTGATGCCTGCATAAACTAAAACCTTTTGCATTTCCGGGGACCGTATCCCTCTATTCCCATCCTATTCACGTATTTGTCAAGATGCCTCTTAAAGGTCATTATCGTACCTGCTGCCACTACCTCCCCTGGCAGCAAGTTCCATGCACTCACCACCCTCTGTGTAAAGAACTTGCCTCGCACATCCCCTCTAAACTTTGCCCCTCTCACCTTAAACCTGTGTCTCCTGGTAACTGACTCTTCCACCCTGGGAAAAAGCTTCTGACTATCCACTCTGTCCATGCCGCTCATAACTTTATAAACCTCTATCATGTCACCCCTCCACCTCCGTCGTTCCAGTGAAAACAATCCGAGTTTATCCTACCTCTCCTCATAGCTAATGCCCTCCAGACCAGGCAACATCCTGGTAAACCTCTTCTGTACCCTCTCCAAAGCCTCCACGTCCTTCTGGTAGTGTGGCGACCAGAATTGCACGCAATATTCTAAGTGTGGCCTAACTAAAGTTCTGTACAGCTGCAGCATGACTTGCCAATTTTTATACTCTATGCCCGACCGATGAAGGCAAGCATGCCGTATGCCTTCTTGACTACCTTATCCACCTGCGTTGCCACTTTCAGTGACCTGTGGACCTGTACGCCCAGATCGCTCTGCCTGTCAATACTCCGAAGGGTTCTGCCATTTACTGTATACTTCCCACCTGCATTAGACCTTCCAAAATGCATTACCTCACATTTGTCCGGATTAAACTCCATCTGCCATTTCTCTGCCCAAGTCTCCAACCAATCTATATCCTGCTGTATCCTCTGACAATCCTCATCACTATCTGCAACTCCGCCAACCTTTGTGTCGTCCGCAAACTTACTGATCAGACCAGCTACATTTTCCTCCAAATCATTTATATGTACTACAAACAGCAAAAGTCCCAGCACTGATCCCTGCGGAACACCACTAGTCACATCCCTCCATTCAGAAAAGCACCCTTCCACTGCTACCCTCTGTCTTCTATGACAGAGCCAGTTCTGTATCCATCTTGCCAGCTCACCTCTGATCCCATGTGACTTCACCTTTTGTACCAGTCTGCCATGAAGGACCTTGTCAAAGGTTTTACTGTAGTCCATATAGATAACATCCACTGCCCTTCCTTCATCAATCATCTTTGTCACTTCCTCAAAAAACACAATCAAATTAGTGAGACATGACCTCCCCTTCACAAAACCATGCTGTCTCTTGCTAATAAGTTCGTTTGTTTCCAAATGGGAGTAAATCCTGTCCCGAAGAATCCTCTCTAATAGTTGCCCTACCACTGACGTAAGGCTCACTGGCCTATAATTTCTTGGATTATCCTTGCTACCCTTCTTAAACAAAGGAACAACATTGGCTATTCTCCAGTCCTCTGGGACCTCACTTGTAGCCAATGAGGATGCAAAGATTTCTGTCAAGGCCCCAGCAATTTCTTCCCTTGCCTCTCTCAGTATTCTGGGGTAGATCCTATCAGGCCCTGGGGACTTATCTACCTTAATGCTTTGCAAGACACCCAACACCTCCTCCTTTTTGATAATGAGATGACTGGGACTATCTACGCTCCCTTCCCTAGGCTCATCATCCACCAAGTCCTTCTCTTTGGTGAATACTGATGCAAAGTACTCATTTAGTACCTCGCCCATTTCCTCTGGCTCCACACATAGATTCCCCTCTCTGTGCTTGAGTGGGCCAACCCTTTCCCTAGTTACCCTCTTGCTCTTTCTAAAAAGCCTTGGGGTTTTCCTTAATCCTGTTTGCCAATGACTTTTCATGACCCCTTTTAGCCCTCCTGACTCCTTGCTTAAGTTCCTTCCTTCTTTCTTTATATTCCTCAAGGATTGGTCTGTTCCTCGCCTTCCAGCCCTTACGAATGCTTCCTTTTTCTGAATGCCTCCCTCCAGACTGAAAAACAAGCAATCATCCCCCATTGCATTTTATCCAGAGCCACACTGCACAATTCCTTTACTACAATGGGGTATAATTTTTCTTACAGGTCTATTATGTGGCACTTTTTCAAATACCTTTTGAAAGTTCATGTCCATAATATCAATGCATTACATCCTCAAACTTCTGATCCTTCATCAAAGAACTTAATTAAGTTCACCAAATGCCATTTGCCTTTAACAAATCCGTGCTGATTTTCATCTATTTATCCATAATTTTCCAAATGACAATTAATTTTTTCCTGTATTTTTATCTCTATAATTTTTCCCACCACCGACATTAAGCTTCCTGCTCTGTAATTGTCGAGTTCATCCTTCTGCCTTTTTTTGAAAATGTGCACATGGTCCAGTCCTCTGGCACAACTGCCATATTTAAGGAGGATTGGAAGATTGTGACCAAAGTTTCTGCAATTTCCACTCTTGTTTCCCTCAGCAACCTATAATACATTTCTACTCTGAGTGCTGCCAAGCTTTTAAGTGCCTGCTCTTTATTTTTATTCTCTCCAATACTGTTACTATCTCATACTTTACTGCTACATTGATAGCATCCTCTGATCTAGTGGAGACAGATCAAAAATACTCATTTAGTACCTCAGCCATGCCCTCTGCCTCCACATGAAGATCTCTTTTTGGTCTCCAATCAGCTTCACACTCTTTTGACTGCCCTTTTACTCGATATTTTATTCTATGTTTATACAAAGAATTTTGGGCTTCCTTTTCTGTTAGTCGTTAATCTGTTCTCATGTCCCTCTTATTCCTTTTTAGATCTCTGCTGTACTTACTGTATTTGACTCCATTTTCTACATTATCCTCAATCTTACATTTGTTCGAAACTTCCTTTTTCTGTTTCTTTTTAATCTCTATATTTTTAATCATCCGGGGAGCTGTAGACTTCCTTCCCCTTAATGGGAATGTGTTTACTCTGTACTCGAAGAATCTCCTCTTTGAAGGCCTCCCATTGTCCAATTATTGTTTTGCCTACAATTTTGATTTCCAATCACCTAGTCTAGATCCTTTCCTAATTCACTGAAAGTAACCCCCGTACCTGCCACCCCTTAAGTTAAGTATTATATGCTTGATTGTCCCTTTTCCTTTTCCATAACTACTCTAACCCCTCAAGTCTAAATCAGGGGAAACAATCACTGACCAACGCAAGCAAATGGACCGCTGGGTGGACCACTACCTAGAACTGTACTCCAGGGAAAATGTTGTCACTGATACTGCCCTCAATGCAGCCCAGTCTCTGCCAGTCATGGATGAGCTGGACGAACAGCCAACAAAATCAGAACTTAGTGTTGCCATTGATTCTCCAGCCAGTGGAAAAGCCCCTGGAAAGGACGGCATTATCCTTGAAATAATCAAGAGTTCCAAGCCTGCTATACTCTCAGCACTCCATGAACTGCTTAGCCTGTGCTGGGATGAGGGAGCAGTACAACAGGACATGCACGATGCCAGTATCATTACCCTCTACAAGAACAAGGGTGACCGCGGTGACTGCAACAACTGCCGTGGAATCTTCCTGCTCAGCATAGTGGGGAAAGTCTTAGCTCGAGTCGTTTTTAACAGACTCCAGAAGCTGGCTGAGCATGTCTACCCTGTGGCACAGTGCGACTTTCGAGCAGAGAGATCCACCATTGACATGCTGTTCTCCCTTCGCTAGCTACAGGAGAAATGTCGCAAACAACAGATGGCCCTCTACGTTGCTTTCATAGATCTCACCAAAGCCTTTGACCTCGTCAACAGATTTGGTCTCTTCAGACTACTAGCTAAGATCGGATGTCCACCAAAGCTACTAAGTATCATCACCTCATTCCATGACAATATGTAAGGTACAATTCAGCATAGCAGTGCCTCATCAGACCCCTTTCCTATCCTGAGTGGTGTGAAACAGGGCTGTGTACTCACACCGACACTGTTTGGGATCTTCTTCTCACTGCTGCTCTCACATGCGTTTGAGTCTTCAGAAGAAGGAACTTTCCTCCACACAAGATCAGATGGCAGGTTTTTCAACCTTGCCCATCTTCGAGCGAAGACCAAAGTACAGAAAGTCCTCATCAGGGAACTCCTCTTTGCTGACGATGCTGCATTAACATCCCACACAGAAGAGTGTCTGCAGAGACATCAACAGGTTTGCGGCTGCCTGCAATGACTTTGGCCTAACCATCAGCCTCAAAAAAATGAACATCATGGGACAGGACTCCAGAAATGCTCCATCCATCAATATCGGCGACCACGCTTTGGAAGTGGTTCAAGAGTTCACCTACATAGGCTCAACTATCACTTGTCTCTTGATGCAGAAATCAACAAGCGCATGGGAAAGGTGTCTGCTGTTATGTCCAGACTGGCCAAGAGACTGTGAGAAAATGGCGCACTGACACGGAACACAAAAGTCCGAGTGTTTCAAGTCTGTCCTCAGTACCTTGCTCTATGGCAGTGAGGCCTGGACAATGTACGTCAGCCAAGAGCGACGTCTCAACTCATTCCATCTTTGCTGCCTCTGGAGAATCCTTGGCATCAGGTGGCAGGACCGTATCTCCAACACAGAAGTCCTCGAGGCGGCCAATATCCCCAGCATATACACCCTACTGAGCCAGTGGCGCTTGAGATGGCTTGGCCATGTGAGCTGCATGGAAGATGGCAGGATCCCCAAAGTTGCATTGTACAGCGAGCTCGTCACTGGCATCAGACCCACCGGCCGTCCATGTCTCCACTTTAAAGACGTCTGCAAACGCGACATGAAGTCCTGTGACATTGATCACAAGTCATGGGAGTCAGTTTCCAGTGATCGCCAGAGCTGGCGGACAGCCATAAAGGCAAGGCTAAAGTGTGGCGAGTCGAAGAGACTTAGCAGTTGGCAGGAAAAAGGACATAAGTGCAAGGACAGAGCCAACTGTGTGACAGCCCCAACAACCAATTTTATCTGCAGTACCTGTGGAAGAGTCTGTCACTCTAGAATTGGCCTTTATAGCCACTCTAGGCGCTGCTCCACAAACCACTGACCACCTCCAGGCGCTTACCCATTGTCTCTCGAGACAAGGAGGCCAAAGAAGAACTACTCAAAACCAGTTATTATGACCACTGTTCCCCAAATGATCCCCAACTGAAACTTACTCCATTTGCCCCACATAGTTCTCCAGAACTCAATCCAGCACTGCTTCCTTCCTCATTGGCCTGGAAACACACTGATCAACAACAATAACTTGCACTTATGCAGCACCTTTAACATCGTAAAACATCCCAAGGTGCTTCACAGGAGTGTTATCAAACAAGACTTGACCAAGCCAGATAAGTAGATATCAGAGCTGGTGATCAATAGCTTGGTCAAAGAGGTATGTTTTAAGAAATGTCTTAAAGGGGGAGAGAGATTGAATAAGGATTAAGAAATAAATTCTAAAGTTTAGAGCCAAGGCCGATAAAGACACTGCCACCAATGGTGGGATGATATAAATCAGGGATGTGCGGGATGCATCAGTGCAGCTTTAGTAATTCACACACTTTCAAGACCCTGGTTGGGTTTTGCTGCAAAGACAGTTTTGCAATTTAAATTATTTATAGTTTTCCAAGGACAGAGAAAGATAGCTTTTACCATCACTGAAAGAGGTCCCTCTTGTACCTTGATCTCAATTTGACGGTATTTTTGCAATTGCCGCACCAGAGTTGCACTGTTATCAAGGAGGTGGTTGGACAATAACCTCCGTACAAAGTTTCTCAAGCCAAAGCCACATTGTTACAGAGGAAATTTCTATCAGGATTAAATACATTACAATTCTTGCTGGTAGAATCACAAATACATAGAAAATGGAAGACATACCCATCCCCAATCCACCTGACCCCAATGGTGAATTTTGTATGTTGGCAATGAGGAGGGAAGATGATTAAGGACAATTTCTGCATTCCTCAAGCAACACAACTGAAACAAATAATTTGAAAACAGCATTTTATTTTGCTGAATACATATTCACATCAAAATTCAAATTTCCTTTCAGGAATATACAATTGTAAAGCACTCAGGAGGATTAAAACGTCAAATAGTTACAGTATTTTGTATTATTACAATTAAGAAATAAGCCCTTTAACAGCCCTTAATAGAGGAAACTGAAAATTAAAAAGTTAATTAGGTTCAAAATGATTATCTATGGCAAAAATAAAATCATAAAAAGTACAGTCAAAAATTAAAATGTGTATAAAATAGACAGCAGTTATGTGCATGCCAGAATTGGATTGATACTCAACGAAAAACTGAATTGTTTCCTGAACTGTAAGTATTTCATGACAACAAGCTTTAACCTACACTGTGATTAATAATTATGAAAGTTGATATAGATTTTCCTGAAGTGGCTTCATCTTGTACTGAAAATTATATTAGTTCATGTGCTTTCTTTGAATGTAAATTCATTGATTAGATAAAATGTTAAAGCTGTTGCCTAGATCTATGCTAGTTTTTAAATGTTGGAAGCTAGCTCACTTTTTTGCTGCATTTACTTGCAAAATTAAAGAATCATATTATGTGAAGATTAAATAGTTCAAGCTCTCCATTTTCCTTAGAAAGGACTCAGTGCATCCCACATTTTCTCAGTTTGCATTGCTGCTGTCGGGTTATCACGGTAGTTTAGGAAATTTCCAAGCCATACTCCTATGCCACGGAGTTTTAGTTTCTTCAAGATTGATGATTTTAGTGAAATGCTCTCTGGATCATCATACCAGACCTCATGGTATGTATTATTAACCTGCCAAAAAAGCCAAAGAGAGTTAGACAGATAGGAGCTAAGTTTGAGTCAATGCACAGTTCTAGACACAATGCTAAAAACACATTAAACTTGCACTTGCATCAAACGATGAGGTTCGATGAACTGAGGAAAAGAAACATACAAGGGTAGATTGTTCTAAACTTCAGTTGAAAGAGATTATGAAAACCACTGCAAACCTACTTATGTTGGGACCGAGGCAGGAGCAACGCACTGTCAATTCAGTCCCATCACTCCGCAGCTCGCAGCATATTATTAATGTTTTTCCATCCAACTGGAAAACAGCCAAATTAAACACTCTGGTAACCCCCAGAATAAAAAAGACCCAACCAGGTATCTTTAGACAACAACAAATTAACCATTTATTAAACTAAATCTTAAACACTATTAACATAAGACTATGTCTAAAGACCTTATTACTTCTTAAGGGAGAAAGATAGTAATATGGGAAATGATAAACAGACTGTGACAGGAAGGGACAGAGCATACAAATTTAAGAATAAATCAACAGGTAAGGCTAGAGGTTACAAAAATAATAAAAGGTCAAAACTAAAGAATGTGTATCTGAATGCACATAGCATTCAAAACAAAACAGATGAATTGAGAGTGCAAATAGAAATAAATAAATACGATGTGATAGCCATCACAGAGACACGGCTGCAGGACGACATAGATTGGGACCTGAATATTGAAGAGTACATGGCATTTAGGAAGGACAGGAATCGAGGAAAAGGTGGAGAGGTAGCTTTGTTAATTAATGATGGTATTAGCACAATAGAGAGGGCTGATCTAAGTTCAGGAGACCAGGATGTAAAAGCAGTTTGGGTAGAGATGAGAAATCATAAAGGCAATAAGTCACTTGTGGGAGTGATGTACAGACCACCTAACATTAACCACTCTGTAAGATAAGGTATAAAGGAAGAAATAATGGCAGCTTGTCAGAAAGGTACAGCGCTAATTACGGGGGATTTTAACCTACATATAGACTGGAAAAATCAGATGGGCAGAGGTAGCCTAGATGAGGAATACATAGAATGTTTTTGGGATAATTTCTTGGAACAATACGTTCTGGAGCCAACCAGAGAGCAGGCTATATTAGACATAATACTGTGCAACGAATTAGGACTAATTAATGACCTCATAGTTAAGGCGTCCCAAGGTAGCAGCGATCATAATATGTTTGACTTTTACATTCAGTTTGAGGGAGAGAAGAGTGGGTCCAAGACTAGCATTTTAAACTTAAATAAGAGCAATTATGAGGGCATGAAAGCAGAGCTAGTTAAAGTGAACTGGCAAATCAGGTTAAGGGATAGGTCAATAGAGATGCAGTGGCAGACATTTAAGGGAATATTTCAGAATACACAGAATAGATACATTTCAACAAGAAAGAAAAATTCCAAGGGTGGAACCCGCCCTCCATGGTTAACTAAAACAGTTAAAGATAGTATCAAGCTTAAAGTAAAAGCATACAACTGCGTAAAGATGGGTGTCAGGTCAGAAGATTTGACAGAATATAAAAAGCAGTAAAGAACAACTAAAAGATTAATAAGGAGGGAATAATTGAAGTACGAAAGAAAGCTGGCTAGAAATATAAAACCATATACTAAGAGTTTCTATAGATATTTAAAAAAGAAAAGAGTTAACAAAGTGAGCATTGGTCCTATAGAAAGTGAGTCTGGTGAATTAATAATGGATAATAAAGAGATGGCAGATGAATTGAACAGATATTTTGCATCGGTCTTCACTACTGAGGATACAAGTGAAATAAATGAAGGGGAACTAGTAAATAAGGCCAGTAAGACTAAGAGAAAGAGCTGGCAGGGAGATGTTGCGGAGAACAGCGGGACTGGTGGCCTGAAGTGCATTTGTTTCAATGCAAGAAGTATAACAGGTAAGGCAGATGAACTTAGAGCTTGGATTAGTACTTGGAACTATGATGTTGTTGCTATTACAGAGACTTGGTTGAGGGAAGGACAGGATTGGCAGCTAAATGTTCCAGGATTTAGAAGCTTCCGGCGGGATAGAGGGGGATGTAAAAGGGGTGGGGGAGTTGCATTACTGGTTAAGGAGAATATGACAACTGTACTGTGGGAGGACACATCAGAGGGGTCATGCAGCGAGGCAATATGGGTGGAGCTCAGGAATAGGAAGGGTACAGTCATGATGTTGGGGGTTTACTACAGGCCTCCCAACAGCCAGCGGGAGGTAGAGGAGCAGATATGTTGACAGATTTTGGAAAGATGTAAAGGTAACAGGGTTGAGTGGTGGGTGATTTTAACTTCCCCTATATTGACTGGGACTCACTTAGTGCTAGGGGCTTGGATGGGGCAGAATTTGTAAGGAGCATCCAGGAGGGCTTCTTGAAACAATACGTAGATAGTCCAACTAGGGATGGGGACGTACTGGACCTGGTATTGGGGAATGAGCCCGGCCAGGTGGTCAAAGTTTCAGTAGGGGAACATTTCGGGAACAGTGACCATAATTCCATAAGTTTAAGGTACTTGTGGATAAGGATAAGAGTACTCCTCGGGTGAAGGTGCTAAATTGGGGGAAGGCTAATTATAAAAGTATTAGGAAGGAACTGAAGAATTTAGATTGGGGGATCGCCCATTTAAGATAGAGATGAGGAGAATTTTTTTCTCTCTGAGGGTCGTGAGTCTTTGGAATTCTCTTCGTCAAAAGGCAGTGGAAGCAGAGTCTTTGAATATTTTTAAGGCAGACATAGATAGATTCTTGATCAGCAAGGGGGTGAAAGGTTATCAGGGGTCGGTAGAAATGTGGAGTAATCAGTTCAGCCATGAATTTATTGAATGGCGGAGCAGGCTCGTAGGGCCGAGTAGCCTACTCCTGCTCCTAATTCATACGTTCGTATATTCTTACTTTAACTCCCTTATTCACACACATACACTCAAAAATCAATGGTTAACCGCTTTCTTTTAAAAAATGATGTCTTTGAAAATTAGCTGTTTCTTTAGAATAAATAAATAACTGGCATGTAAGTCTTTATGTGTTACGTTCCCGATGGGTGAGGTATTCTAATGTAAAAATGATCAAATGCCACTCAAATCTCCACACAGATTTGATGAAACAGTTTTTTAGTAGATAGGCATTTGGCTGCAGCAGGTGTTAAACAGTTCTTTATATAAGAACTACAACAATGGATCCACTTTGATTTTAAAACCGACAGTCTCTCAATCGAAACTTTACTGCACATTCCAGAAAATACGATCAGTCAAGACAGAGTCCAGCTTGAAGCAAAGGCACTTAGATTTGAAGTAAAGAAAAGGAATTTTGCTACCTCCAGCAATACAAATGGTCTCTTCAAAGGGTTTTTTCCACCTAAGGCAATTAACTCAGCCTTTAGCTCCTTGTAGAATTTCTACTGAGAAATAGACAGCTCTTTTCTTCAGTAGCACACTTCGCTGGTGCTCTCAAAACTGGTTTCAGCTGGTTTTTACACACAGTTAAATTGTTACAGTATACCATGTGACCTCTCCTGTGTGGCATAGCAGCAGGTGCAGCTGGCACACTGTGCCTCAGAAATCCAAAACATCTCTCCCTGTCTTAAAGGTGCACTGTTTTTAACAGTGTCTTAAAAGAACACTGTTTTTAACAGATTGTTAAAGGCATACCATTTTAATTCAAGGAGAAAATAAATATGATTCCGTGACACTTGTCCTGAGGTGTTCAAAATCATTAGGGGTCTGGACAGAGTAGATAGGGAGAAAATATTTCCATTGGCTAAAGGATCCAGACCTAGAGGACACCAATTTAAGGTGATTGGAAAAGTAGCAACAGCGACATGAGGAAAAACTTTTTTATGCAGTGAGTGGTTAGGATCTGGAATGCACTGCCTGAGAGTGTGGTGGAGGCAGATTCAATAAAGGCCTTCAAAAGAGACCTGGATAATTATCTGAAGAGAAAATATTGCAGGGCTACGGGGAGAAGGCAAGGGAGTGGGACTAAGAGTTGCTCTTGCAGAGAGCTGACATGGACACAGAGGGCTGAACAGGGGTCGGCAGCGTGTCCCTACACAGACATCAGTGTCCGTTGTAGAAATTTTGAGGTCTGTGGTAATTTTAAATGTAAAAGCTTGGAGCATGACTTTTAAAATTACCAGGAGCAAAAGTAATTAGATTAGATTAGAGATACAGCACTGAAACAGGCCCTTCGGCCCACCGAGTCTGTGCCGAACATCAACCACCCATTTATACTAATCCTACATTCCTACCAAACATCCCCACCTGTCCCTATATTTCCCTACCACCTACCTATACTAGTGACAATTTATAATGGCCAATTTACCTATCAACCTGCAAATCTTTTTGGCTTGTGGGAGGAAACCAGAGCACCCGGAGAAAACCCACGCAGACACAGGGAGAACTTGCAAACTCCACACAGGCAGTACCCGGAATCGAACCCAGGTCCCTGGAGCTGTGAAGCTGCGGTGCTAACCACTGCGCCACTGTGCTGATCGGGATCAGCGGAGCATCAGGCTAGGTCCTAGAACATGAAGCAGCAAGTGTCATTATGGAGCAGACTGTGATTACAAAGAAATCAATGCCAAAGAGAAAGTTATGGGGCAAAATAGGTGAATGCCAGAAGTAGGAAATGGGTTAATAGTGAATTGGCAGTCTGTTATACACAGTGGATAATTTTCTATTACTAAAATTGATTCATTTGTAAAACCTGTTGCTGATTTTCCATCAGCCCATTGTATTGTCCTGGTTTTGATCAGTGATGTCTCTTAAACTGCTCATCAAGATCTTTTATTGCCCTTGAAAGCCTAATTGTCGTGGTGACTATAAATATAAATTTACACTGCATGGATGTACCAGGTAAGGGCCCACTGTCTAAATTAAACAAGAGAACTCTCTTCATTGTTAGTGTTAACATTTATACCTCCTTCTCTGCTTTAAAACAGGTTCCTCTGCAGGTCGATTTCAATCCATCCAGTATGAATCGTTGACTTTTAATGCCTACTCATTCTGGATGTCAAAGTCAAACTTTCAATTTGGTCCACCTCACAGTATTAAAATGATTTGAATGTGGCAATTCTCACTGTTGTAAACTGTGTACTTTAAATTCCACACAAAAGGTTATTAAATAAACTGAAAGCTCAAAACTGTGGGGATTCTGGGCAAAACTTGGGTCTGGATTTAAAAAAAATTGGAAGATAGCAAATAACAGTTGCTCGTTAATGGGGGATGGGGCAGAGCATGGTAAAGATGTTAATGGATTGCCCCAGGGCTCAGTATTGGCCCACTGCTATCTCTGATTTAAATAATTTATTATTATTAGCTTACTAGCTAACTCAGACAGCTAGCTAATCTCTTTTTCCAGTGTCGAAAATTATTTGCTATTTTACCTATTGAATGATATAAAGTTACTTCTCACAGTCCTGGTTTATGTTGCGTAATGGTTCAGCTGGGTAGCTACATGCTGACGCAACATTAGCACATGGTGTAGCCAGCTGTAGTCTGTCAACATAAGTAGTTCACATTGGCATTGCATACTGTTTTGCTTGCTACCTAGCTAATACAGTTGTACTGCTCTCCATTCATGTTTGTGTGCTTAGCTATTATATTTATAGGGAGAAATGTGTTTTAAATCGGACTGTGTTTTGATGGTTTTAGGTTAGCTATACACTTCAATTGCCCCATGTCCGTGGCTGAGTCAATTATTTTGTCAAATGTCCATGGTGCAACATGTTGGTGCCTATCTCTGGGGCTGAATGGCCTCCTTCTGTGCTGTAACTATTCTATGATTCTCTGATTCTGGCAATCTTCAAATTGGCTTAGTACATTTACACAGCATACATAATTAGAAATCAAAATTGGAACTAATTTTAGAAAAATCCGACTAATCCTTAATTGAGATCACATGACCTCAAATGTGAATAAATGTCAACTTTTAAAATTTTTTAAATTATAAAATTGGCAAAGTCAATGAAAGTATTCACCTGGAAATTAGATCATGGGATAATATACAAATAATTTAAAAGGTTAATGATGCCATTAAAATAGCATAAGGCTGTACATCTGATGAATTTGCCATTCATCCACTAACACCCCACAACATAATTTCAAGCCAATTACATAACTATGTTAGTATATTTCAAAGAAACTTATTGTGTGACATCCTTTGGGATGATTTAAGCAGATACGATCAACACAGCAAGAAGGTCATTCTTTAGCTTCTTTTACAACAACAACTTGCATTTGTATAGTGCCTTTATGTAGTAAAATGTTCCAAGGTGCTTCACAGGAGCATTATTTAAGAAAATTTGACACCAAGCCACCTGAGGAGATGTTGGATAGGTGATCAAACATTTGGTCGAAGAGTTAGATGTTAAGTAGCATCTTAAAGGTGGAAAGAGAGGTAGAGTGGATTAGGAAGGGAATTCCAGAGCTTCGAGCCTAGGCATTGAAAAACATGATGGCCAATGTTGGAGCAATTAAAATTAGAGATACACAGCAGGCCTGAATTGAAGAGACACAGAGAAATGTAGGGCTGGAGGCAGCTACAGAGATGGAGATAGACAAGACCATGGAGGGATTTTGAAAATAATGACAAACATCTATAAATCAAGAATTTCCCAGGCTGGGAGGCTGTGTAAGTCAGCAAGCATTGGGGTGATGAGTGAACTGGACTTTAGATTCCAGCCTAGTTTGTTCCTTTCATAAACTACTCATGGCTTTCTATATTCTGCACAAATTCCCGAAGGTTTTGGGCAAGAGATGCAGGAGGAATATGAGGAAGAACTTTTTATCACAGTGGGTGGTAATGAGCTGGAACTCGCTGCCCATGATTTCAAAAGGAAATTGGATGGACACTTGAATGAAATAAACTCGCAGGGCAGAGGTCAAGCGGGGGAGTGGGACTGACTGGATTGCTTCGTGAAAAGTTGGTATGAACTTGATGGGCCGAATGGCCTCCTTCTATGCCATCAGTGACTTTATAACTCTCTCTATGATGTCCTACAGAGTGTATCACCACATGCATAATGCGATGACACCACTAGCAGAAAACATTCTCTTTCACAGTTTGCAGATGACATAAAACTTGGCAATATCGTGAACAAGGACAGTAACCGATTTTTCTTGACTTTATTAATAGAGGCTTATACCGAGAAGTTGTACTGTGCCCAAAAATGGGCATTTGTATTGCAATGCGTAATTAACCCAAGTTCGTTGCTTCAAATGCAGATAGTACACCAACTTTGTGCTGCCTGCTGATTTGGATGATAGTTGCGTGTAGCCAGTGCCAAAGATGCTGCTGAGTGGCTGCGGGGTCCAGGTTTGTGCAACTCTAGCACCACTTAAAGTTTGTCTGCACTACATAAAGCCTGCCTGCACCTCTTAAAGTTGGGGGGCGGGGGGTGGGGTGCATTCTCACAGCAGCCAGTGCTGGAACTGGTTGCAGGAGAAATTGTGAGCAAGAACACTGACTTATTGTGAAACAGAGCAGACAGCATGCTCCAATGTTCCCTGATGCTACACTGGATGCCTTGGTGGGGGAGGTAGACAGGAGGAGAGAGGCTTTCGATTCACAGTGGGCCAGGAGGTCCTCCAGACAAACTGCATGAAGACACTGGGAGTAGATAGCTGTGGCGGTCAATGGCAGGGAACTAGCCCGGAGGACCTAGGTGCAGGGCTGAAAGACGTTTAATGACCTCGCATGAGTGGTCAAGGTCAGTGAATTCATCTTCAAACGCCAAATCCTATCAACTGTACCACTAGCCTCACTCACAGCTCAATGCACTACACCCCCCAACACTCACCAGCAATCTCTATCAGTCATGACTCACACCTCACATTCATATTTTCACCTCTTCCCCACACATTTAGCACTACTGCAAGCCTCACACCCACATCTCATAGCTTGCGCATACTGCCAGCTCTTCAACCATGATAGCGACATCACCCATATACATTGCAATACACTCATTGACACACTTCACTCTCTTGCAGGTGGCACATAAACAGAGGCAGTGGTTCAGGCAGGCGAGCATATCCTAAGCCCGATGGAAGAGACCATAGTCTCCGTGTGGCTAGTGCTGAGGGTGAAACAATCAAAGATGGCAGTATCCTGGTGCATAATCCTCCTTCTGATATCTCACTTCTTCCCTCATCCCACAATCTCTCCTGATTTACAAGCTGCAGATTGTGCAAGCATGCATCTTGTGCTTTGCCCCCTCCTAACCTCATCACAATCTACCCTTGTGCCTTTCTTCATTCAGGTACCAAGAACTGCAAACTGACCAGGCAGTGGTGAAAAAGCAAGAACTGGAAGAGCCGAAAGACAGTGATGATGATGAAACACCGTCCCTCGCTCTCATACTCACAGCTACCAAATCAGATACTGACACTGCACGTACTTGAGAGGATAACAAAGACCTGCATGTGGTGACATATCAGCCACGAGTGGGCTGCAGCCAGGGCAAGCACGTGCCAGCTCCCCGAAAGTTAGAGGTTGCACATGTGTTCTGGGGCAGAACACTCAGATGAGGAATTTGATGAGGCGACCAACAGTAAAAGCCTGATGGGAATGTACAATGAAATGCTTGTGTGTTGGCAGGCCTGGCACAAATTCGGCGGTCTGTGCCAGGCAGTGTGGAGGGGTCTGGCACCAAATTGGCACAGGGCTTTGCACTGAGCTTGGAGCCCATCCTTTCCAGTGTGGAAGTGGTGGGCAACTCCATCAGCTCACTTGCGGACCTGACCATGATGCAATGTCTGATGGCTGATGTCTCAGCTTCCGATGCAGCAAAAGCAGAAGTCACCCAATGTCTGAGTGCTGCACTAGAAGCTCAGGCAGAAGATAGAGAACAAGAATCTGGAGAAACTGATCCTATCTAACAGGTACAATGTACTTGCTACCTTGTAGAGGATAAAGACTGTCCAAAGGTCACCCAGAATACTAACCAAGGCACCTTGGAGCAGGAGGCTGTTCAAAGGAGGGAGGAGGAGGGGAAGAGTAATTTGGTAGTTGTAAGGGATTCAATAATTAGGGAGAAAATGGCATCCTTCGTAAGCAAGTTCAAGAGTCCCACAGGCGGGTTGCCTACCTGGTACCAGGGCGAGAGACACCTTGAGCGAGCTTGAAAGGGTATCGGAGAGTGGGAGACGGAGGATTCAGTCTTTGTGATCTATGTTGGGACCAACATTGGGAAGGTGGGCAAGAGGTCCTTTTGAGGAATACTAGGAATGAGGAGCAAAATTAAAAAACACAACCACAAGGATTATAATCTCTGGATTGTTATCCAAGCATGTCTAAATTGGCAGAGGGATAAGCAGATTAAAAAGCTGATCAATAGCTGAAGGAGGTGTGTGGAAAAGAGGGGTTCCAGTTCATGGGACACTGGCACCAGTACTGGAACAGAAAGGAACTGTACCATTGGGACGGTCCCCACCTGACCTGGGCTGGGACCAGTGTCCCAACGGAAAGGATGAATAGCGTGGTCACAAGGGCCAGAATTTTCTACCCCTTTGAGAACGGCCTTGGAAGTGGTTGGGGGATGTGGGGAATGAAAAATTGCATGGGTGGTGGTGGCATGGACTTCCAACATCATTACATTGGGTCCAGATTTTACCTGTTTCGGATGATAAGTCATGTGTACGGTTCATGCTTTTGGACAAATGGCAATTAAGAGATAGATAAGGTAATTAAAGTTGTAATTGAACAGTATTTTACAGGCCTGTTCAAATTTTCTGGCAAGTACATGGGCCATGGGGCATCAGAGCTGAGGATAGGGATATTTATGGGGTGTCCTCCTCCAGTTAGTTGTTTAATTGTCCATCGCCATTCATGACTGGATGTAGCAGGACTGCAGAGCTTAGATCTGATCTGTTGATTGCTTAGCTCAGTCTATTGAGCTGCAAGATCTCTTCTGAATCTATCCCAGTTAGCTTTGTGATAGTGCCAGACAACACGATGGAGGGCATTCTCTGTGTGAAGATGGGACTTCGTTTTCACAAGAATTGTGCGGTGGTCACACCTACCAATACTCTCAGAGACAGATGCATCTGCAATAGGTAGATTGGTGGGGACAAGGTCTAGTAGCTTTCCCTCTTGTTTGTTCACTCACCACCTGTCACAGGCCATGTCAGGCAGATATGTCCTTTCGGGCTCAGTCAGCAGTGGTGCTACTGAGCTACTCGTGGCGATGGACATTGACGTCCCCCACCCAGAGTACATTCTGTACCCTTGCCACCCTCAGTGCTTCTTCCAAGTGGTGTTCAACATGGAGGAGTAGTGATTCATCAGCTGAGGGAGGGCGGTAGTGGTAATCAGCAAGAGGTTCCCATGCCCATGTTTTACCTGATGGAGTCCAGAGTCAATGTTGAGAACTCCCAGGGCAACTCTATTCTGACTGTATATCACTGTGCTGTCACCTCTGGAACTGTGATGGTGGTGTCTGGGACATTGACTGTAAGGTATGACTCCATGAGTATGACTGTGTCAGGCTGTTGCTTAGCTAGTCTGTGGGACAGCTCTCCCAACTTTGGGACAAGCCCCCAGATGTTAGTCAGGAGGACTTTGCAGGGTTAACAGCCCTAGGTTGACGTTTTCATTTTCAGTGCCTAGATCAATGCTGGGTGTTCAGTCTGGTTTTATTCCTTTTCAATTTTTGTGTAGCAGTTTTGTACAACTGAATAGCTTGCTAGGCCATTTCAGAGGGCAGTTAAGAATCAACCTCATTGCTGTGGGTCTGGACTCACATGCAGGCCAAACTGGGTAAGGACAGCAGATTTCTTTCCCTATTGGTGAATCAGATGAGTTTTTGCAGCAATTGGTGAAAGTTTCATGGCACCATAACTAAGACTATCTTTCAATTCCAGACTTTTTTTAAAATTAATTAATTGAGTTTAAATTCCACCAGCTGCTGTGGTGGGATTTGAACCGTGCTCACAGGGCATTAGCCTGGGCTGCTGGATTACTAGTCCAGTGACATTACCACTACACCACCTTCCCCCCACAGAAAAAAAAATGAATGGATTACAGGTGCAAATTTAACTTGCAGGGTATGACATGGTCACCATAAATGAAACATGGCTTCAAGACAGTCAGGACTGAGAGCTAATTATATCAATGTTATAAGATCAATTGCAAAAATAGGGAATATGGTGGAGCAAAGGAGGAGCCTTAATGATTAAAGGTGAAAAAATTTCAAGAGACAACATAACTAGGTGAGCAGGCAGTGGAGACTTTCTGGATAGAAATAAGACATAGGTAAGGATTTAAGTCTGGCAGCAGTTGTGAAGTGATAAAATCTATAAATGTAGAGATTAGAGAGGCATGTAGCAAAGGTAGAATGGTTTTAATGGTGAATTTTAACATTCATCTTTTTAATTTGTTCCTGGGATGTGGGTGTCATTGGCTAGGCCAGCATTTATTGCCCATCCCTAATTGCCCTTGAGAAGGTGGTGGTGAGCTGCCTTCTTGAACCACTGCAGTCCATGTGGGGTAGGTACACCCACAGTGCTGTTAGGAAGGGAGTTCCAGGATTTTGACCCAGTGACAGTGAAGGAGCGGCGATATAGTTCCATGTCAGGATGGTGTGTGACTTGGAGGGGAACTTTCAGGTGGTGGTGTTCCCATGTATCTGCTGCCTTTGTCCTTCTAGCTGGTAGAGGTCACGAGTTTGGAACATGCTGTCTAAGGAGCCTTGGTGAGTTGCTGCAGTGCATCTTGTATATGGTACATGTAGATTGAGACAAGCAGATTAGCTCATGTCAGAAAAGTAGCAAATTTCTTGAGCGTGTTCAGGTTAATTTTCTGCAACAGTATGTTCTAGAACCAAAAAAGGTACAGGCAATATTATGTATTGTGGTAAATAATGAGCCGGATTTAGTTAACAGCTTATCGGAGCATGAAGCATTGACTTCATAGTGGTCATAATACAATCAAGTTCAATGCAGAGTTTGAAAGGGAGAAATGGGAAACAGCTACTAAGATTCTAGATTTATGTGCGGCTAACTTCGATGGGATGAGACAGAGACTGTTCACAAGAAATTGGACAACTCTGTTAATGGGTAGGATCAGTGGGAGGTGTTCAAGAATAATTTAATGTTTATACCCTAAGGGCAAGAGCTCTACTTGACAAAAAATAGTCATGGATGACAGAAGAAATCATAGAAAGTTTACGGCATAGAAAGAGGCCACTTGGCCCATCATGTCCACACTGGCCAAAAAGCAATCCACCCAGTCTAATCCCACCTTCCAGCATTTGGTCCGTAGCCCTGCAGGTTACGGCACTTGAGGTGCATATCCAGACAACTTCTAAATAAGTTGAGGGTTTCTGCCTCTACTACCCTTCCAGGCAGTGAGGTCCAGACCCCCACCACCCTCTGGGTGAAAAAGAATATCCTCATCTCCCCTCTAATCTTTCTACCAATCAGTTTAAATCTGTGCCCCCTCATCACTGACTATGGTAAATAGGCCCTTCACATCCACTCTATCCAAGCTCCTCACAATTTTGTACATTTCGATCAAATGTCCCCTCAGCCTCCTCTGTTCCAAGGATAGCAACCTCAGCCTATCGAATCTTTCCTCATAACTGGATTTTTCCAGTCCCGGCAACATCCTTGTAAGTCTCCTCTGTACCCTCTCTAGTGCAATTACATCCTTTCTGTAATGAGGTGACCAGAACTGCACACAGTACTCAAGTTGTGGCCTAACCAACGAATTATACAGTTCCAGCATAACCTCCCTGCTCTTATATTCTATACCTCGGCTAATAAAGGAAAGGATTCCGTTCTGAAGAAGGGTCTCTGACCTGAAACGCTAACTCTGCTTCTCTCTGCACAGATGCTGCCAGACCTGTTGAGTATTTCCAGAATTTCTTGTTTTTATTATTATTATTAATTTATTATTTATTATTATATATGCCTTCTTAACCACCTTATCGACCTGTCCTGCTACCTTAATGGATCTGTGGACATGCACTCCAAGGTCTCTCACTTCCTCTAAGTATTCTTGCTTTAATTGTATATTCCTTTGCATTGTTTGACCTCCCCAAATGCATCACTCACACTTCTCTGGGTTGAATTCCATTTGCCACTTTTCTGCCCACCTGACCAGTCCATTGATATCTTCCTGCAGTCTACAGCTATCCTCCTCATTATCTGCCACACAACCAATTTTTGTGTCATATGCAAACTTCTTGATCATGCCCCCTACATTTATGTCCAAATCGTTAATATATACCACAAAAAGCAGGGGATCTAGTACTGAACCCTGTGGGACACCACTGGAAACAGCCCTCCAGTCGCTAAAACACCCGTCAACAATTACACTTTGTTTCCTGCCAATGAGCCAATTTTGTATTCGGCTTGCTACATTTCCCTGGATCCCATGGGCTTTTTTTTTAACCAGTCTGCCATGTAGGACCTTGTCAAAAGCCTTGCTAAAATCCATGTAGACCTCATCAACTGCACTAACCACATCAGTCCTCCTTGTTACTTCTTCAAAAGATTCACGCAAGTTCGACAAGATCTTTCTTTAACAAATCCATGCTGACTATCCTTCATTAAACCGTGCCCTTGCAAGTGACAGTTTATCCCGTCTCTCAGAACTGATTCCAATAATTTGCCCACTACTGAGGTAGGGATAGGGACAACATAAAATTAAATAAGTACTTAAAAATACAAAAACTCACACTGTCCCTGGCAAGTGGGAGATATACAAAGAACCACAGAAGGCGACAAAACAGTTTGTAAAACCGACAAAAAGGGAGGATAAAAAGAAACTTCAAGCGATATTAAAATCAACACAAACTATTTTTATAGTTACATTAGGAAAAGAAGGTGGTGTCGAAATGGATTCAACTCCCTCAATGTGCAGCTAATGTGTGACCTCAGGCAGCTCATCATGCAGGTGAATGGCCATTAACCTGGTAGTAGCCATGATTTCATCACTTTGTAGCTCTACTCTGTACCACCTGTGTTTGATCCAGCATGGCAAATCAAAGGCTGTTTAATGGGCGACAAGTATTACCCCTTTACCCATGTATAGATGCAGAACAGGCCTACAAAAAAACTATACTTTCACAAGGAACGTAATGGAGTCACCACTGAATTCTCTCACAACACTTAGGGTGCTTGGACTGCTCTGGAGGAGTCCTACAGTACTCAGCTGTGTGGGTATCAAGATATGTAGTTGTATACTGTGTGCTGTACAACCTGACATTTATCAGGGAACAGTCTTTGCCACCACCTATGACTGGAAGGCTGCTTCCAATGGGAGCCCGCAGGGTTCAGTACTGGGCCCTTATTTTTTGATTTAGACTTAAATTTAGAGCTTATGATGAAGACGTTTGCTGATGATACAAAAAATTTGTGCTTGATAGTGAGGAAGAAAGGTGCGGACTCCAGGAAGCTATTAATGGACTGGTCAGCTGGGAAGAAAAGTGGCAACTGGCATTCAGTCTGGAACAGTGTGAGGTGATACATTTGTGGACGGCAAACAAAGTAAGGCAGAAAATTTGTTTACAAGCGCAAACAGGGTTTTCAGCTGCAGTTGCAAAGTGGAACAGGAGTAGCTCCAAGGAAATTCCCAGTCTATATTTTTAAAAAACAAAATCGATGAACTCCTCTGGATGCTGTGCAATAATGAACGCAAGACACTTGTTTAAAATGCAAATGTATGGACTGCAGCCATTCAAGAAGGCATCTCACCACCACCTTCTCAAGGGCAATTAGTGATGGTCAATAAATGCTGGCCTTGCCAGCGACGCCCATATCCCATGAATGAATAAAAAAAACCTTAGGACATCCTAAAGCACTGCACACCCAATGAAGTGCTTTTCAAATGTAGTCACTGTACCAACGTAGGAAGCACAGCAGCTGATTTGTGCACAGCAAGCTCCCACGAACAGCAAGCGATAAGGACCAGATAATCTGTTTTAGTGATGTTGGTTGAGGAATAAATATTGGCCGGGATAGTGGCGAGAGCTCTTCTGTTCTTCTTCAAAATAGTGCCTTGGGCACTTTTACCTGCGTCTCAGAGGGCAGAAGGGGCCTTAGTTTAACTGCTGATCTGAAAGATGGCATCTTCGCAATGTCTGCAACTGGTTATACACAATGTGTTAAAAAACTGGTTTTGGTGCTTTGCTTATCAACTCCCATTTTCTTGCCAATTCTCCAATTACACACATTTTCTACTGTCCAAACTGAACTTTGCTGAACTCTATATAGACAGAATACCGAATCATGAAACACAGCAATGTTCGCATGCTACAAAGAATGTTGAAATGCACAGGTCTCTGCTGTGCTTTGATTAATAGTCTTACCATGTAGCTATAATACGGGGCTTTGTGATCATCATCCCAATATCTGCCGGTAATTGATCTGGGCAGCTGCTTCATGACCTCTTTATATGGGACCCAGCGGCCAGCTCGAAAACTACAAGTCGGTTTGCTGACATGAAACATTGTCAATTCACATCTACCAACCTGAGAGGCACAAAAACAATGAAAACATAATACTTGTGAATATAGTTACTTTGGTAACTTCAAAAATGTAGAAAGAGCATGACTGATCTCCAAGTGTAAGGGTTACGAGAGACAATTAAAAGAAACTTAAGCTTTATCATTTGGAAAGGAGGGTCTCTCGTTAAAATATATAAATTAAATGGCACATTTATTGATGAGGACAGTATGTTAACTTCAAACAGACAGGAACAAGACTAAATAGAGAAGATTAAGGGGTGATCTAATTGATATATTTAAGATCATCAAAGGAGCTAACAGGGTAGATAGAATGTAATTATTCTGGAAAGGGCAGTCCGGAAAAATGCAAGATAACCCATGCAAAGGAAATCTGGAGCTCTCTCCCCAGAACGCTGCTGAGGCTCAGTTAAAGTTTATAACTGAGATTGATAGATTTTTGACAGGCAAGCTTATTAAAGGCTACAGAGCCAAGGTAGGTAAACAGGCATTAAGGTAAAGATCAGCCATAATCTAATTCAATGTCGGAACAGGCTCAAGGGGTTGAATGGCAGACTGTTGCTCTCATGTCCCTATGATCCTAGGTATAAAGGGATGAGCACGGAGAATAGATTTGAGAGGCTTAAGACATACAGCCTGGAAGAATGCAGTTAAGGGAATGCCTCAGTGAAGTAAGGTCATAAGATCATTTGAAATAGGAGCAAGAGTGGGCCATTCGGCCTCTCCAGCCTGTTCCGCCATTTAATAAGATTGTGGCCTTAACTCCACTTCCTTGCTGGACTGCAATAACCCTTGACTTCTTTGTAGATCAAAAATCTAACTCAGCCTTGAATATACTCAATGACCCGGCCTCCACTGCTCTCTGGGGAAGAGAATTCCAAAGATTAATGACCCTCTGAAAGAAGAATTTCCTCTTCATCTCCATCTTAAATGGGAGACCCTTTATTTTTAAATTGTGCCCCCAGTTCTAGATTCCCCCATGAGGGTAAAGATCCTCTCAGCATCTATCCTGTCAAGTCCCCTCAGAATCTTATATGTTTCAATAGGATCAGCTCTCATTCTTCTAAACTCCAATGAATATAGGCCCAACCTGCTCAACCTTTCCTCATCAGACAGCCCCTTCATCCCAGGAATCAGCTTGTGAGTCTTCTCTGAACTGCTTCCAATGCAAGTATATGCCTTGTTACGACCAGGTGAGAAAGAGGTCTAGGGTTCCCTCTTAGCCTTCACCTAGCCTTACCATAACAGGGTTTAATTTTGAACGCATCGTTTTTTTAACTCCCCCTTAGTGAATCCTTGTTCACCAACTTCCAATTATAAGGCAAAGAAACTAAACAAACGGGTTTTCTTAGGTTTAAAGAAAAAAGTTTGAACTTTATTAAACTTAAACTCTAATTCGGTTAACACCTATGATATGCGGCGCGCCCATGCTAGCATGCATACACGATACACACATGCAGATAGAGATAGAAAAGAGCAGAAGAAATAAAGTGGAAAAGTTTGAGGCAATATCTGAACATGGTTTTGGTTACTGTTCTTCTATCTTGCTGTAGCCTCCTTGATTGTAGGTCGGTCTTGCTTTTCATTGGGGCCCAGTATTCTTCTTAAACCTTGTTCGATGTAGGAGACTTTTCTGTCTTGAAGTTCATGTGTCCTCAGTGGGTCCAGAGGCTTGTGAGAAAGAGATGGGAGCAGACAGGAGAGGTCTTCTCACTCCAGGAGCAAACAGTCTTTCTCAGTTCAAAAGCTCTTTGTACAATTCAGAAAAACAACGCAGGTCGGCAAGCAGGTTAGTCATGTGACTAACTGGTCTGACCACATCTGTTTGTAGATTCTCTTGTCTTAGCCGACCCTGGACTGTCCCTTCTTACACACAATACCTGGTGCTCAAAGTCCATTGTGGGTTAAATTGGAGCAGGGAATAGCCCCTTGTCCCTCTAAGCACTGTCTGTTAGTATGTAAAAATGTTTTTCCAGCCAAGTGTCTGGTGATTTTTTTAAAAGTCCTTTCTTCACTCTGTTAACAGTTTAAAATCAATGTTCATATGACAAAATTAATATGCCCCATTCTTGGCAGGTGGGGGCCTGCGTGACAACCTCTTTAAATAAGGAGAGCATAACTGTATGTAGTACTTTAGGTACGGTCTCACCAATGCCCTGTACAATTGTAGCAAGACTTCCCTCCTTGTATACATCATCCCCCTTGCAATAAAGGCCAACTCCATTGCTTTCCTAATTACTTGCTCTATCTGCATGCTAACGTTTTGTGATTCATGTACAAGGACACCCAGATCCCTCTAGTTTAGCGATACAGCACTGAAACAAGCCCTTCGGCCCACCGAGTGTGTGCCGACCATCAACCACCCATTTATACTAATCCTGCACTAATCCCATATTCCTACCACATCCCCACCTGTCCCTATATTTCCCTACCATCTACCTATACTAGGGGCAATTTTTAATGGCCAATTTACCTACCAACCTGCAAGTCTTTTGGCTTGTGGGAGGAAACTGGAGCACCCGGAGAAAACCTACGCAGACACAGGGGTTTTGTACCACAGCATTCTGCAGTCTTTCTCCATGTAAATAATATTCTGCTTTTCTATCCTTCTTATCTAAGTGGACAACCTCACATTTTCCCACGTTATACTCCCACTATTATATAGCTTCAATAAGCAAGCCAATGGATGTAAATGGAAATTAGTAAAAGGTTAAAGATGGAAAGATATTAAAAAGCTTAATATAAAAGAGCAAAGTTATTGAAATAGTCTACAAGCAGTCTAACAGGCAAAAGCACTGGTCTGTTCCAAAATACAATTAGATGCCCTGATTGGACAGTTAATGTACGAGAGGGATGTTTTTCAGATGAATTGACTTCACTCCCATTTCTTGTGCAATGCAAACTAATCATTTCTCCTTACCTCAAAGAAGTGCTTGCAAGTATAGTCATAACCAAACCATGGAACTCCCATTACCAGATTTCTGGAATCAATACCCAGATTGATATAAGCGGAGAGACCTAAATGGACAAAATAATGACAGTCTTAGATTAACATTTATAGAGGGTAGTTAGAGCCTGAACCAGGAGGTCATACTGTACATACCCGATAAAGTCTGGTGATAGGGAGCATTTGGTTTTGCAAAGCAATCGTCCAACATTCTACGATGCATGTTATAGGACATCACAAACAAAAAGTCACAGGAATTTGCAAATGCCACATACTCATAACATCGGCCAACTATGCAATCTGGAGACCAAGGCACGTTAAATGTGACCTAAGGAACAAAGAGTAACAAGAAGAAGTTAATTTCATCTCATACCTAATAATATCTTAAAAATATACTATGGCTACAAGAGCAGGTCAGAGTCTAGGAATTCTGTGGTAACTCATCTCCTGACTCCCCAAAGTCTGTCCACCATCTACAAGGCTCAAGTCAGGAGTGTGATGGAGTACTCTCCACTTGCCTGCATGAGTACAGCTCCAACAACTCTCAAGAACCTCAACACCATCCAGGACAAAGCATCCTTCTCGATTGGCACCCCATCCCCCACCTTAAACATTCACTCTGTCCACCCCTGGCACATAGTGGCAGCAGTGTGTACCATATGACGCACCTCAGCAACTCGCCAAGGTTCCTTTGACAGCAACTTCCAAACCCACAAGTTCTGCCACTTAGAAAAACAAGGGCAGCAGGCGCATGGGAATACCACCATCTTTAAATTCCCCTCCAAGTCACTCACCATCCTGAATTGGAAATATCTTCGCGTTCCTTCACAGTCACTGGATCAGAATCCTGGAACTCCTGCCCTAACAGCATTGTGGCTGTACCTGCAGCACACAGACAGCAGTGGTTCAAGAAGGGGGCTCACCTCTACCTCCTTTAGGGCAATTAGGAATGGGCAATAAATGCTGGCCTAGCCAGCGATGCCCACATCCCATGAATGAACAAAAAAAGTTACTTGCAACTTATCAGCCCAAGCTTGAATGTTGTCCAGGTTTTGCTGCATATGGATACGGACTGCTTCATTATCAGAAGAGTTACGAATGGTACCGAACACTGCAATCATCAACAAACATCTCCACTTTTGACCTTATGATGAAGGGCAGGTCATAGATGAAGCAGTTGAATGATTGTGCATAGGGCACTGTCCTGAGAAACTCCTGCAGTGATGTCCTAGGCCTTCAACAATGATAACCATCTTCCTTTGTGTTAGGTATGACTTCAGCCAGTGGAGAATTCATGACTGATGTGGCAGGACCACAGAGCTTTGATCTGATCCATTGGTTGAGGGATCGCTTAGCTCTGTCTATAGCATTCTGCTTCTGCTGTAGTCCTGTGCTCTATCTTCACTAGGTTCACACCTCATTTTTAGATACACCTGGTGCTGCTACCGGCATGCTCTCCTGCATTCTTCATTGAACCAGGGTTGGTCTCCTGGCTTGATGGTAATGGTAGACTGAGGAATATGCCAGGCTATGAGTTTATAGATTGTGGTTGAATACAATTCTGCTGCTGCTGATAGTCCACAGAGCCTCATGGATGCCCAGTTTTGAGTTGCTAAATCTGTTTGACAGCTATCCCATTTAGCATGGGAGAGTATCCTTAGGATGAAGACAGGACTTGGTCTCCACAAGTACTGTACAGTGGCCATTCCTACCAATAGAGTCATGGACAGATGCATTTGCAACAGGTAAATTGGTGAGGATGCGGTCAAGTAGGTTTTTCCCTCTTGTTGGTTCTCGCACCACCTGCCACAGACCCAGTCTGTCAGTTATGTGTATGTCCTTCAGGACTTTGCCAGCTCAGTCAGTAGTAGTGCTACAGAGCTACTCTTGGTGATGGGCATTAAAGTCCCCCACCCAGAGTACATTCTGTGCCCTTGGTACTCTCAGTGCTTCTTCCAAGTGGTGTTCAACATGGAAGAGTACTGATTCATCAGCTGAAGGGCAGTAGGTGGTAATCAGCAGAAGGTTTCCTTGCCCTTGTTTGACCTGATGCCATGAGACTTCATGGGGTTTGGCATCAACGTTTGGACTCTCAGGGCCACTCTCTCCTGACTGTATACCACTGTGCCGCCACCTCTGGTGTATCTGTCCTGCTGGTGGATCTGTCCTGCTGGTGGATCAAGACATACCTACGGATGGTGATGGAGGAGGCTGTGACATTGGTTGTAAGGTATAATTTGGTGAGTATGACTATTTTTGCACCACACAAGTGCCAGGCTACAGCCCTCTTCAAAAGAACAGAGTTAAAACACCTCCATTACCATGATGGAATCTCCCACCATCAACATTCTGGGAGTCACCATTAATCAGAAACCTAAGTGAACCAGCACATAAATACTGTGGGTATAAGTTCAAGTCAGAGGCTGGGCATTGTGTGACATGTGATTCACCTCTTGCCTCCTCAAAGCCTTTCTACCATATACAAGAAGCAAGTCAGGAATACTCTCTATTTGCCAGGATAGGTGCAGCTCCAACAATACTCAAGAAGCACAACACGATCCAGCACAAAGCAGAATACTTTTACTGGCAGCCCATTTTCTACCTTAAATATTCACTCTCTCCACCGGTAACATCTAAATATGCAGTGCAACATCTGCCAAGGCATCTTTGACAGTGCCTCTCAAAACGATGACCTCAAGCACCTTGACGGAGAGGGGCAGAAGACACATGGGAACATCACCACCCGCAAGTTGCCCTTCAAGTCACACAATATCCTGACTTGGAAATATAACCTCGCTCCTTCATCAGTGCTGGGTCTAAATCCAGGAACTCCCACTCTAACAGCACTATTGGCGCACCTAAACCAGACAGATTGCACTGGTTGAAGTTTATAGGTAGATGACAATAAGTTTTTACCTGTAACTTAACCCTGCGACCCCTCCTTGTGCTGTGACGTCACTTGGCGATTTTTCTCCAGTGCTGCTCACAGACCTTTATTACTACTCCCCCCTCATCCTCACCCTTTATTACTGCTCCCCCCTCATCCTCACCCTTAATTACTTCTCCTCCCTCATCCTCACCCTTTATTACTACTCCCCCCTCATCCTCACCCTTAATTACTTCTCCTCCCTCATCCTCACCCTTTAATACTGCTCCCCACTCATCCTCACCCTTTATTACTGCTCCCCACTCATCCTCGACCTTAATTACTTCTCCTCCCTCATTCTCACCCTTTAATACTGCTCCCCACTCATCCTCGACCTTAATTACTTCTCCTCCCTCATCCTCACCCTTTATTACTGCTCCCCCTCATCCTCACCCTTTATTACTGCTCCCCCTCATCCTCACCCTTTATTACTGCTCCCCAGTCATCCTCGACCTTAATTACTTCTCCTCCCTCATCCTCACCCTTTATTACTGCTCCCCCTCATCCACGACCTTTATTACTGCGCCCCCCTCATCCTCTCCCTTTATTACTACTCCCCCCTCATCCTTTATTACTACTCGCCCCTCATCATCGCCCTTTATTACTGCTCCCCCCTCATCCTCACCCTTAATTACTTCTCCTCCCTCATCCTCACCCTTTAATACTGCTCCCCACTCATCCTCACCCTTTATTACTGCTCCCCACTCATCCTCGACCTTAATTACTTCTCCTCCCTCATCCTCACCCTTTAATACTGCTCCCCACTCATCCTCGACCTTAATTACTTCTCCTCCCTCATCCTCACCCTTTATTACTGCTCCCCCCTCATCCTCACCCTTTATTACTGCTCACCCCTCATCCTCACCCTTTATTACTGCTCCCCACTCATCCTCGACCTTAATTACTTCTCCTCCCTCATCCTCACCCTTTATTACTGCTCCCCCCTCATCCTCGACCTTAATTACTTCTCCTCCCTCATCCTCACCCTTTATTACTGCTCCCCCCTCATCCTCACCCTTTATTAATAGTCCACGCTCATCCATGCCCTTTATTACTGCTTCGCCCATCCTCACCCTTTATTACTGCTCCTCTCTCATCTTCGCCCTTTATTACTGCTCCCCCCGATCCTCGCCCTTTATTATTGCTCCCCCCTTATCCTCGCCCATTATAACTGCTCCCCCCCATCCTCGCCTTTTATTACTGCTCCCCCCTCATCCTCGCCCATTATTACTGCTCCCCTCATCCTCGTGCTTTATAACTGCTTCCCCCCATCCTCGCCTTTTATTACTGCTCCCCCCTCATCCTCGCCCGTTATTACTGCTCCCCTCATCCTCGTGCTTTATTACTGCTCCCCACTTATCCTCGCACTTTGTTACTGCTCCACCCTCATCCTTGCCCTTTATTACTGCTGCCTCCTCGTCTTCACCCTCTATTACAGCTCCCCCCTCATCCTCGCACTTTATTACTGCTCCCCCCTCATCCATGCCCTTTATTATTGCTCCCCCCTTATCCTAGCACATTATAACTGCTTCCCCCCATCCTCGCCCTTTATTACTGCTCCCCACTTATCCTCGCACTTTATTGCTGCTCCCCCCTCATCCTTGCGTTCTATTATTGCTGCCCCCTCATCCTCGCACTTTATGCTGCTCCCCCCCTCATCCTCGCCCTTTATTACTGCTCCCCCTCATCCTTGCCCGTTATTACTGCTCCCGCTCATCCTTGCCCTTTATTACTACTCCCCCCTCATCCTTGCTCTTTATTACTGCTCCCCCTCATCCTCCCCCTTTACGACTGATCCCCCTTCATGCTCGCCCTTTATTACTGCTCCCCCCTCATCCTTGCCATTTATTACTCCTCCCCCCTACTCCTTGCCCTTTATTACTGCTCCCTCCTCATCATCGACCTTTATTACTCCTCCCCCTCATCCTTGCTCTTTATTACTGCTCCCCCCTCATCCTCACCCTTTATTACTGCTCTTCCCTCATGCTCGCCCTTTATTACTGCTCCCGCCTCATCCTCGCCCTTTATTATTCCACCCCCCTCAGCCTCTTCCTTTATTCCTGCTCCCCGCTCGGCCTCACCTTTATTAGGGCTCCCCTCTAGCCATCGTCCTTCATTACTCTCTTGGCCTCGCCCTTTATTACTGCTCCCACTACTCAGCCTTATCCTTTATTGTTGCTGCCTTCTCGGCCTCACTGTTTATTACTGCTCCACTCTCGTCCTTACCCTTTATTACTGCTCCACCCTCAGCCTCGCCCTTTATTACCCTCTCAGCCTCACCCTTTTATTTTTGCTCCCCTCTAGGTCTTGCCCTTTAGTACCACTCCCCCTCTCTCAGCCTCACCCTTTATTACTGATCCCCCCTCGGCCTCGCCCTTTTCTTATGTTGGATACCATTAGTAGTTATATTGTTTCTTTCAGTACTCCTTACTCGCACATGGTCCAGTATGGCTGTGAATGTTACAGGTTAGAAGTTCTACAGTGTTTATGACTGTATAAAAAGGGACATGATAAATTTGAGGCAAATGTAGAGTGAGAATTATTCGGATCCTAGGTCATCAAGTCCCCACTGCTCATTCTCCAATTTTTCTGTGTATTTTTCTCTCCTTTTCTCTTAATGGCATCAAATTGTGATCAAATTCCAGTCACAAAAACTGCTGGCCAGACTCCAATACCTAGCCAAAGTGGCCACGTTTTTTTCTGCGACATTGAGTGCTGGCAGGCTATTGGACAGGGGTAGGGACCAAATCCATTTGATGTCCTTGCCCCACATCTGCTCTGCGGTTTCAGCAGGAGGTTCCCAGAGAGCAATCAGATGATTCAATTGACCTTCACTGACAGAATAGCTCCAAAGATCAATTGTATCTTTCAGCATCCCAGCTGAGATCATATAAAGCACGGACCAATCTCATGAAACTTCCATGAAGCTATCATCGATTGTCACAAAAACCCATCTGGTTCACTAATGTCCTTTAGGGAAGGAAATCTGCCATCCTTACCTGGTCTGGCCTACATGTGACTCCAGACCCACAGCAATGTGGTTGTTGCTTAACTGACCTCTGAAAGGGCCGAGCAAGCAACTCAGTTCTCAAGGGCAATTAGGGATGGGCAATAAATGCTGGCCTTGCCAGCGATGCCCACATCCCCTGAAAGAATTTTTAAAAATGGCTCACGCATTTACTCCCTTAAGCACAGGATATCAGTGAGCCTAGATTCAAGAATTGCTGCACAGTTCTCTGAGTTAGAAAAGTCTGTCATGTGAAAACCTTTTAACACTGGAAGTCTGCTTAAATCATCACCCAATAAAAATGCAGTGATTGTTTTTTTTTTGCTGACTTAGTTGTTCCTGAATTTCAGATTAATCCATTGGATGGAAACAGCGGGGCATTTCCGAAGGATGTTATAGGGTGCGACATAAATACAAGTTTTGATGTTGTTAAAAAGGAGAAGCTTGCTAGTGGTAGGCAGACTCGTAACCGAAGGAAGCTGATTTAATTTCCAAATGAACCAAAGATGAGAAGATAACTTTTTTGACACAGCATGTTGTGATGATCTAGAGTTCTCTGCCTGAAAGGAGAGTGGAAGCAAATTCAATAGTAACTTTGAATAAATATTTGAAATAAAAATTGTAAAGCTATGAACAAAAAGCAGAGGAATGGGATGAACTGGATAGGTCTCTCAGAGCAGTCAGAGGTTCTATGGTGTATCATTCTTATAAGAAAATTACTGTTTGAACCAACCCATCCTTGGTGTCTGGACCTGAATTCACTTGCATAATTCTGGGCTACAATTGCTGCATCACCAAGTCTGCTGCATATTCAGATTAAGCTGATTCAAATTAAAATGTTTAATCTCAGCTATGGTAACAGCAGCCTTGTAACAAGATGATGCTCTAATAAACAGTAGCTAGAAATCATCATTTCAATTTACTTATTCAGAAAAACGTTTCTTTATACTTCAATAGAAACTGAATTGCTTGTCCCCATTTAAAAAAACCTTTTACCTGAGATCCAGGTATTTCACGGTGGAAGATGTTGGCAGCTTCCTTAACCAGCTGAGACAGTGCGTGAAAATTCTCGGAACCAGGTGTAACGTTTTCCCACATTTCCATGTTGATGCCATCCATAAATTGCCTTTTTGCCAACCGCATTTTTCCATTGATCCAAACTGCTCGTTTATTACTGTCTATTAAATTGCGTAGTCTGATAATTGCTGGTGAAGAGGGATGGAACACCTTGCATTTATGCAGCTTCTTTTACATAACAGACAGTCGCAAGGCACTGTAGCAAATAGAAATGCCAACATCAAGTGGGAAGGAGAGGAAGATTTAGCTAAAACTTACATTTACCTAATGCCTTCCACGTCCTGAGGATGTCCTTAAGTGCTTCATAGCCAATTAATTATCTTTGAAGTGTAATCACTGTTGTTTTCTAAGCAGGTTTTGCAGCTAATTTGTGCCCAACTAGTTCTGACAAATAGGAAATTAGATAATGGACCAGTTTGGTATTTTGGTGGTGTTGGGTGAGGGATGAATGTTACCCAGGACACCACGAGAACTCCCTGCTCTTCTTCACATTGTGCCCACGTGGTCTTCTACACCCACCTGAACAGGCTGGCTGGTGGAATTTTTTTTTAATGTTTTATCAGCAACAAAACACCTCTGGCAATGTGGCATTCCCTCAGTATTGCCCTTTTGTGTTAAGTCCAGGAGAAAATCTAAAACCTTCTGACCCAGAGAGAGAGAGAGGGAGAGACAGACAGATTGTTGGTCCTGTTACCTTTTTAATAGGATTCTGCAAATAAATAATGTGGGTTGTGTCTATGTAATCTACACTATCATCACTAAGATTTCTCCATGTACTTCTGTGACTTTTCTTCATGTGCCTCAGCCTGTCTTCAAACCTTGGTCTATTTTTGGATATTTTTACCCTGCAACAGTTAAAGGAAAGCTTTTAATCACAGTTTGCATTATTTTCCAACATGCAACATTGAGAACCTTGGATAACACGGGATATTGTGAGCCTAGTCAAAAAGAAAAAGGAAGCATTCGTAAGGGCTGGAAGGCTAGGAACAGACGAATCCCTTGAGGAATATAAAGACAGTAGAAAGGAGCTTAAGCAAGGAGTCAGGAGGGCTAAAAGGGGTCAGAGGTCATTGGCAAACAGGATTAAGGAAACTCCCAAGGCTTTTTATACATATATAAAGAGTAAGAGGATAACTAGGGAAAGGGATGGCCCACTCAAGGACAGAGAAGGGAATCTATGTGTGGAGCCAGAGGAAATGGGCGAGGTACGAAATGAGTACTTTGCATCAGTATTCACCAAGGAGAAGGACATGGTGGATGATGAGCCGAGGGAAGGGAGTGAAGATAGTCTCAGTCATGTCATTATCAAAAAGGAGGAGGTGTTGGGTGTCTTGCAAAGCATTAAGGGAGATAAGTCCCCAGGGCCTGATGGGATCTACCCCAGAATATTATGGGAGGCAAGGGAAGAAATTGCTGGGGCCTTGACAGAAATCTTTGCATCCTCATTGGCGACAGATGAGATCCCAGAGGACTGGAGAATAACCAATGTTGTTCCTTTGTTTAAGAAGGGTAGCAAGGATAATCCAGGAAATTATAGGCCGGTGAGCCTTACGTCAGTGGTAGGGACATTATCAGAGAGGATTCTTCGGGACAGGATTTACTCCTATTTGTAAACAAACAAACTTATTAGCGAGAGGCAGCATGGTTTTGTGAAGGGGAGGTCGTGTCTCACTAATTTGATTGAGTTTTTTGAGGAAGTGACAAAGATGATTGATGAAGGAAAGGCAGTGGATGTTATCTATATGGACTTCAGTAAAGCCTTTGACAAGGTCCCTCATGGCAGACTGGTACAAAAGGTGAAGTCACACGGGATCAGAGGTGAGGTGGCAAGATGGATACAGAACTGGCTCTGTCATAGAAGACAGAGGGTAGCAGTAGAAGGGTGCTTTTCTGAATGGAGGGATGTGACTAGTGGTGTTCCGCAGGGATCAGTGCTGGGACCTTTGCTCTTTGTAGTATATATAAATGATTTAGATGAAAATGTAGCTGTTCTGATTAGTAAGTTTGCGGACAACACAAAGGTTGGCGGAGTTGTGGATAATGATGAGGATTGTCAGAGGATACAGCAAGATATAGATTGGTTGGAGACTTGGGTGGAGAAATGGCAGATGGAGTTTAATCCAGACAAATGTGAGGTAAGGCATTTTGGAAGATCTAATGCAGGTGGGAAGTATACAGTAAATGGCAGAACCCTTAGGAGTATTGACAGGCAGAGCGATCTGGGTGTACAGGTCCACAGGTCACTGAAAGTGGCAACGCAGGTGGATAAGGTAGTCAAGAAGGCATAAGGCATGCTTGCCTTCATCGGTCGGGGCATAGAGTATAAAAATTGGCAAGTCATGCTGCCGCTGTGCAGAACTTTAGTTCGGCCACATTTAGAATATTGCGTGCAATTCTGGTCTCCACACTACCAGAAGGACGTGGAGGCTTTGGAGAGGGTACAGAAGAGGTTTACCAGGATGTTGCCTGGTCTGGAGGGCATTAGCTATGAGGAGAGGTTGGATAAACTCGGATTGTTTTCACTGGAACAACGGTGGAGGGGCGACATGATAGAGGTTTACAAAGTTATGAGCGGCATGGACAGAGTGGATAGTCAGAAGCTTTTTCCCAGGGTGGAAGAGTCAGTTACTAGGGGACATAGGTTTAAGGTGAGAGGGGCAACGTTTAGAGGGGATGTGCGAGGCAAGTTCTTTACACAGAGGGTGGTGAGTGCCTGGAACTTGCTGCCAGGGGAGGAGCTGGAAGCAGGTACGATAATGACGTTTAAGAGGCATCTTGACAAATACATGAATAGGATGGGAATAGAGGGATACGGTCCCCGGAAGCGCTGAAGGTTTTAGTTTAGGCAGGCATCAAGATCTGCGCAGGCTTGGAGGGCCGAATGGCCTGTTCCTGTGCTGGACTGTTCTTTATTTTGTGTTCTTTGTTCTGATCAACACATTCTTTTATTCCTTTTACCCTCATCCAGTTTTCTCTTCAATGCTTCAATGCTATTTGCAACTCACTGGGTGGAGAAGCTTTTTCTGAATTCCCTGTTGAAATTATTAGTGACTGTCTTACATTCCTAGTTTTGGACTCTCCTGTGAAAAAAAAACATTTCTACATCTACTCTATCAAACCAATTTATGATTGTAAACACCTCTATCTGGTCACATCTCAACCTCCGCTTTTCTGGAGAAAAGAGCTCCAAACGGCTCAGTCTTTCTTGATAATCATTCATGCTTTGATATATTTATCCTTTTTGCACTTTCTCCATTACGCCAACATAGTTTTTAATGGTACGGCGATACAGCTGTGAACAGTTATCTAAGTGTTGTCTAAGCAAGGTTCAATAAAGGTTTAACATAATGTCTCTGCTTTTGAATTCTATTCCTCTAAAAATAAACCCCAGTGCTATATTTGTGTTTGTGCCTAAGGCTCAAGGCTAAAACAGAAGATGGGAATCGGCTGATAATCAAAGTAATGGTGGTTTGGACACCTAACATGCAGCAACATTTAATGGGTGAAGGCTTAAAGGTCCCAAAGTGAATAGACATTTGGGTCGCATTGCATTACGCTCCACAGTCTCACCCGACAAGAAACGTTAGACTCTGATTCCCTTCACCCCCCCGCCCCACTGAATACTACCAGATCCACGCAACCCCGACCATCTCCAAAATCCTCCGAAATGCTACAGTCTCCCTTCCCATCATTATTCCCCTCCTGCCAATTCCTAGAGCACATGACTCTCTCTCTCTCAGTGCTCACAAACCCAGCGAAAGCCAACGAGTTTGGGAGGTGAAACACAGAAAAACTACATCACTGGTGAAGCTCCCAGCCGATGGAAAAAGGGAGCCCACGAGTCTTCAGGTGAAGCAGGATTGGGTGTGTGGGATTGTCCACCCAGGGCATTTTGATGTAATTCAGTTCCCATTGTACAAATCTCCCATTTTTTTCAAAAGACTTTGATCTGATATTATTTTATGGGGAGATCCTCAATCCTGCAAAATATGCTTACAGATACAGTTCCCATTCTAAATGAAAACAGAGGAATTTAGCAATGGAAAAAGGAGCGACTAAACTGTTGAAAATCTCGAAAATAGGAAATTAGGCTTCGAAGTCAGATGCGGTGTGTCAATGTAAAAATTTTAATATATTGTAAATGGAATGTAGAATAATTTGCAAATGTTATATGGGAGCTGCAGAGGAATTTCAACACTGCAAGGTCAAGAAGGGACAGAACAGCAAATGTGAACCTGTACACTGTATGTTCCTTTATGTGGTTCTCAATCCAGTTTGCATTAGTAGAGACAAGGGCATTATTATCGTTGACAAAATGAGTTACCTTTCAAGACGACTCGAACATGATTTGCATGAGCATGACATAAAAGCTCACGGTCATACTTTCCAATGGCAACAACAGTTGTAACCTTAGACCAGTCATATTGTTTCCAATCTGTTCCTCCATTATCAAAGATCATGACCTGATACAAAAATAAAACTGTCAGCTGCAGTAATGAAGGATATAAAACTGACATTAAAAATATAGATTTTCCTGATCAATATAATTGTCCCCAGGGTACAGGATAAGGAAGGGATAATGAACACATCTAGTCTGCTGGTTATATTGATGGAGCTCCTGTTCCTGCCACACTGCCCACTTAGTAACATTACTCTGAAATAAATACTAACCTCATCAACTACACAGCAGTTACAGAGACATTTAACACCAACATTTGTTCAAAGATCTGCTAAATTGTATTCAGTTTAATCATGACCAGGGTCCCAGTTTTACAATGACCGAGGTCAAATCACAATTTTATTCCATGTGATTCCAGGATTTTTAACTGGTGTTTCTGGATCAATATTGTGTGAAATCTGCAAACCTGAACCATGGTATGAGGCTGTAAGAGTTAGATCACACATCATTTAAGACTCTGCACATTGGAGAAACATTAAAAAACACATTTTATTGATGCTGTACTTGTTAAAATATCTTTGCACTGCCCAATACTACGGCTGGTCCGATTTTACACAGGCTGTAACTAAACCAAGATTAACACTTGAACATCACAGAAATGTTACAGTGCAGGAGAGATCCTTCGGCCCATTGTGTCTGTATCAGCTCTCCTAATGAGCATTTCACCCAGTGCCACTCCCCCCTGCCTTCTCCCCGTAACCCTGCACATTCTTCCTTTTCATATAACTGTCTAATTCCCTTTTAAATGCTTCAATTGAACCTGTCTCCACCATGTTCTCAGGCAGTGCATTCTAGACCTTAACCACTCGCTGCGTGAAAACATTTTTCCTCCAGTCATTTTTGGTTCTTTTACTAATTACTTTAAATCTGTGCCCTCTCATTCCCGCTCCTTTCAGGAGTGGGAACAGTTTCTCTCTGTCTACTCTGTCCAGACCCCTCAGGATTTTGAATACCTCTATCAAATCTCCTCTCAGCCTTCTCTTCTCCAAGGAAAACAGTCCCAACTTCTCCAACCTACCTTCATAACAGAAGCCCCTCATTCCTGGAATCATTCTCAGAATTTTTTCTGCACCCTCTGTAATGCCTTCACATCCATCCTAAAGCGCGGAGCCCAGAATTGGATGCAATACTCCAGCTGAGGCCGAACTAGTGTGTTGTACAAGTTCAACATAACTTCCTTGCCCTTGTACTCTATGCCCCTATTAATAAAGCCCAGGACACTGTATGCTTCATGAACCACTCGCTCAACCTGTCCTGCCACCTTCAATGACTTATGCACATATACATCTAGATCCCTCTGCTCCTGCACCCCCTTTAGAATTGTACCCTTTATTCTATATTGTCTCTCCACATTCAGGGCGGCACAGTGGCGCAGTGGTTAGCACCGCAGCCTCACAGCTCCAGGGACCCGGGTTCGATTCCAGGTACTGCCTGTGTGGAGTTTGCAAGTTCTCCCTGTGTCTGCGTGGGTTTTCTCCGGGTGCTCCGGTTTCCTCCCACAAGCCAAAAGACTTGCAGGTTGATAGGTAAATTGGCCATTATAAATTGTCACTAGTGTAGGTAGGTGGTAGGGAAATATAGGGACAGGTGGGGATGTTTGGTAGGAATATGGGATTAGTGTAGGATTAGTGTAAATGGGTGGTTGATGTTCGGCACAGACTCGGTGGGCCGAAGGGCCTGTTTCAGTGCTGTATCTCTAATCTAAAAAAAAAATTCTTCCTACCAAAATGAATCACTTCACATTTCTCTGTATTGAACTTCATCTGCCACCTGTCTGCCCGCTCCACCAACTTGTCTCTGTCCTTTTGAAGTTCTACATTATCCTATGCACAGTTTACAATGCTTACAAGTTTCGGTATCATTTGCAAACTTTGAAACTTTGCCCTGTACACCATGGTCCAGGTCATTAATATATATCAGGAAAAGCAAGGGTCCCAACACTGATCCCTGGGGAATTCCACTACAAACCTTCCTCCAGCCCGAAAAACATCCATGAACCACTACTCTTTGTTTTCTGTCACTCAGCCAATTCTGTATCCATGTTGCGACTGTCATGTTTAGTCCATGAGCTATAGGTTTGCTAACAAGGCTGTAGTCTGCACTGTATGAAATGCTTTTGGAAGTCCATGTACACCACATCAACAGCATTGCCCACATTAACCCTCTCTGTTACCTCCTCAAAAAAACTCCAGCAAGTTAGTTAAACATAAGTTTTCCTTCAGAAATCCATGCTGACTTTCCTGAATTAACTCGCATTTGTCCAAGGGACTATTAATTTTGTCCCAAATTATTCTTTCCAGAATTTGCCCACCACTGAAGTTAAACTGACTGGCCCGTAGTTGCTGAGCTTATCATTACACCCTTTTTGAACAAGGGTGTAACGTTTGCAATTCTCCAGTCCTCTGGCACCACACCCGAGTCGAAGGAAGACTGAAAAATTATGGTCAGTGACTCTACGACTTCCACTCATTCCCTCAGTATCCTTGGATGCATCTCATCCAGTCCTGGTGCCTGATCAACTTCAAGTACAGACAGCCTATCCAACATATGTATTATATATAACAGGATTCTCTTTGCATTTCAACAATAATCTGAGCTGCCCCTTGCGCCGCTGCACCAGCTTCACCTGTCACTGACCCCGACTCACAGCCTCAGCCTGTTCCTGATACTCGGACTGTGTTAACGACCCCTCTCCAGCCTGCATCTCCCTCAGAGCCCAGGCTGGAGCCTGACCGGAGAACTCTCTTCCCCACATCACCCAACCCGGCCCGAGACCCCCAGTCCAGCCCAGCCCGAGCCCCCCAGTCCAGCCCAGCCACGGGGGTGGGGGGGGGGGGGGGGTGAAGAGTCTCGGCCCCTGGGGTAAAAAGAACATCCTAAAGAGGACAATCTCTGACCTTCCACATCAGTGCGGGTGAGAGGAGCTGAACCACATGAGAAAAGGCAGGAGCTCACATCCCAATGCTCCATTCCAAGTGTTACTGCTCAACACACTTCAAAAGACAACTTCAAGTAAACTAACTCTTTTCCAGAGGGAATTTAATGATCTGAGACACTCACCTCAACTTGGAACTGATGGTCCGCAGGTATGGGTTGACACAGATCCCGTGGTAAACACGGACACCAAGACTCGGATCCATTTGCTGAGTCTCTGCCGATCCACAGTGCCAGCACCGCCAGAGCCCGCACCAATGCCAAACTCCAGCGCATCCTCTCCGCCGGAGATGAAAATCCGTCAGACACAATGAGATGGTTTATTTATATTGATCTGCATGTGACTGATGATGAAACCTCCTGGATCTCTATCTCTATCTCGCTTTGTGTGATAATAGTGAAATGTTGACGCAAGCTTCATCCTGTCAAATGCAACTTTGTAGGGAAGTTCCATTCTCCTCCTCTCTTCCTGTCTTGTGTAACATTCATTCTCAAATGTCTTTATAACTTTTCCCCACATTCCTCCTTGCTTTCGCCAAAAATTATTTTCAAACTTTTCCCAACCAATTTCCATGTATTTTGCAACATTCATCCTTAATTCTTTGATCCTTCTCTCTTGTATTGGGAAACATTCATACTTTGGCTGTCTTGCAAAGCATTAAGGTAGATAAGTCCCCAGGGCCTGATAGGATCTACCCCAGAATACTAAGGGCGGCAAGGGAAGAAATTGCTGGTGCCTTGACAGAAATCTTTGCATCCTCATTGGCTACAGGTGAGATCCCAGAGGACTGGAGAATAGCCAGTGTTGTTCCTTTGTTTAAGAAGGGTAGCAAGGATAATCCAGGAAATTATAGGCCGGTGAGCCTTTCATCAGTGGTAGGGAAATTATTAGAGAGGATTATTCGGGACAGGATTTACTCCCATTTGGAAACAAACAAACTTGTTAGTGAGAGACAGCATGGTTTTGTGAAGGGGAGGTCGTGTCTCTAATTTAATTGAGTTTTTTGAGGAAGTGACAAAGATGATTGATGAAGGAAGGGCAGTGGATGTTATCTCTATGGATTCAGTAAAGCCTTTGACATTGCAGACTGGTACAAAAGGTGAAGTCACACGGGATCAGAGATGAGCTGGAAAGATGGATACAGAACTGGCTGTGTCACAGAAGACAGAGGGTAGCAGTGGAAGGGTGCTTTTCTGAATGGAGGGATGTGACTAGTGGTGTTCCACAGGGATCAGTGACGGGACCTTTGCTGTTTGTGGTATATATAAATGATTTGGAGGAAAATGTAGCTAGTCTGATTAGGAAGTTTGCGGACGACACAAAGTTTGGCGGAGTTGCGGATAATGACGAGGATTGTCAGAGGATACAGCAGGATATAGATCGGTTGGAGACTTGGGCGGAGAAATGGCAGATGGAGTTTAATCCGGACAAATGTGAGGTAATGCATTTTGGAAGATCTAATGCAGGTGGGAAGTATACAGTAAATGGCAGAACCCTTAGGAGTATTGACAGGCAGAGAGATCTGGGCGTACAGGTCCACAGGTCACTGAAAGTGGCAACGCTGGTGGATAAGGTAGTCAAAAAGGCATAAGGCATGCTTGCCTTCATCAGTCGGGGCATAGAGTATAAAAATTGGCAAGTCATGCTGCAGCTGTACAGAACTTTAGTTAGGACACACTTAGAATATTGCGTACAATTCTGGTCGCCACAATACCAGAAGGACGTGGAGGCTTTGGAGAGGGTACAGAAGACGTTTACCAGGATGTTGCCTGGTCTTGAGGACATTAGCGATGAGGAGAGGTTGGATAACCTCGGATTGTTTTCAATGGAATGAAGGAGGTGGAGGGGCGACATGATAGAGGTTTACAAAGTTATGAGCGGCATGGACAGAGTGGATAGTCAGAAGCTTTTTCCCAGGGTGGAAGAGTCAGTTACTCGGGGACATAGGTTTAAGGTGCGAGGGGCAAAGTATAGAGGGGATGTGCGAGGCAAGTTCTTTACACAGAGGGTGGTGAGTGCCTGGAACTTGCTGCCGGGGAAGGTGGTGGAAGCAGGTACGATAATGACGTTTAAGAGGCATCTTGACAAATACATGAATAGGATGGGAATAGAGGGATACGGTCCCCCAAAATGCAGAAGGTTTTAGTTTGTGCAGGCATCATGATCGGTGCAGGCTTGGAGGGCCGAATGGCCTGTTCCTAAGAACAAAGATACAAGAACAAAGATAATTACAGCACAGGAACAGGCCCTTCGGCCCTCCAAGCCTGCGCCGATCCAGATCCTCTCTCTAAACATGTCGCCTATTTTCTAAGGTTCTGTATCTCTTTTCTTCCTGCCCATTCATGTATCTGTCTAGATACATCTTAAAAGACTCCATCGTGGCCGCATCTACCACCTCCGCTGGCAATGCGTTCCAGGTGCCCACCACCCTCTGCGTAAAGAACTCTCCACGCATATCCCCCCTAAACTTTTCCCCTTTCACTTTGAACTCGTGTCCTCTAGTAATTGAAACCCCCACTCTGGGAAAAAGCCTCTTGCTATCCACCCTGTCGATACCTCTCATGATTTTGTACACCTCAATCAGGTCCCCCCTCAACCTCCGTCTTTCTAATGAAAATAATCCTAATCTGCTCAACCTCTCTTCATAGCTAGCGCCCTCCATACCAGGCAACATCCTGGTGAACCTCCTCTGCAACCTCTCCAAAGCATCGACATCCTTTTGATAATGTGGCGACCAGAACTGTACGCAGTATTCCAAATGTGGCCGAACCAAAGTCCTATACAACTGTAACATGACCTGCCAACTCTTGTACTCAATGCCCCGTCCGATGAAGGAAAGCATGCCGTATGCCTTCTTGACCACTCTATTTACTTGCGTTGCCACCTTCAGGGAACAGTGGACCTGAACACCCAAATCTCTCTGTACATCAATTTTCCCCAGGACTTTTCCATTTACTGTATAGTTCACTCTTGAATTGGATCTTCCAAAATGCATCACCTCGCATTTGCCCTGATTGAACTCCATCTGCCATTTCTCTGCCCAACTCTCTAATCTATCTATATTCTGCTGTATTCTCTGACAGTCCCCTTCACTATCTGCTACTCCACCAATCTTAGTGTCGTCTGCAAATTTGCTAATCAGTCCACCTATACTTTCCTCCAAATCATTAATGTATATCACAAACAACAGTGGTCCCAGCACGGATCCCTGTGGAACACCACTGGTCACACGTCTCCATTTTGAGAAACTCCCTTCTACTGCTACTCTCTGTCTCCTGTTGCCCAGCCAGTTCTTTATCCATCTAGCTAGTACACCTTGGACCCCAAGCGCCTTCACTTTCTCCATCAGCCTGCCATGGGGAACCTTATCAAACGCCTTACTGAAGTCCATGTATATGACATCGACAGCCCTTCCCTCATCAATCAACTTTGTCACTTCCTCAAAGAATTCTATTAAGTTGGTAAGACATGACCTTCCCTGCACAAAACCATGTTGCCTATCACTGATGAGCCCATTTTCTTCCAAATGGGAATAGATCCTATCCCTCAGTATCTTCTCCAGCAGCTTCCCTACCACTGACGTCAGGCTCACCGGTCTATAATTACCTGGATTATCCCTGCTACCCTTCTTAAACAAGGGGACAACATTAGCAATTCTCCAGTCCTCCGGGACCTCACCCGTGTTTAAGGATGCTGCAAAGATATCTGTTAAGGCCCCAGCTATTTCCTCTCTCGCTTCCCTCAGTAACCTGGGATAGATCCCATCCGGACCTGGGGACTTGTCCACCTTAATGCCCTTTAGAATACCCAACACTTCCTCCCTCCTTATGCCGACTTGACCTAGAGTAATCAAACATCTGTTCCTAACCTCAACATCCGTCATGTCCCTCTCCTCGGTGAATACCGATGCAAAGTACTCGTTTAGAATCTCACCCATTTTCTCTGAGTCCAAGCATAACATTCCTCCTTTGTCCTTTAGTGGGCCAATCCTTTCTCTAGTTACCCTCTTTCTCCTTATATATGAATAAAAGGCTTTGGGATTTTCCTTAACCCTGTTTGCTAAAGATATTTCATGACCCCTTTTAGCCCTCTTAATTCCTCGTTTCAGATTGGTCCTACATTCCCGATATTCTTTCAAAGCTTCGTCTTTCATCAGCCGCCTAGACCTTATGTATGCTTCCTTTTTCCTCTTAGCTAGTCTCACAATTTCACCTGTCATCCATGGTTCCCTAATCTTGCCATTTCTATCCCTCATTTTCACAGGAACATGTCTCTCCTGCACGCTAATCAACCTCTCTTTAAAAGCCTCCCACATATCACATGTGGATTTACCTTCAAACAGCTGCTCCCAATCTACATTTCCCAGCTCCTGCCGAATTTTGGTATAGTTGGCCTTCCCCCAATTTAGCACTCTTCCTTTAGGACCACTCTCGTCTTTGTCCATGAGTATTTTAAAGCTTACGGAATTGTGATCACTATTCCCAAAGTAGTCCCCTACTGAAACTTCAACAACCTGGCCGGGCTCATTCCCCAACACCAGGTCCAGTATGGCCCCTTCCCGAGTTGGACTATTTACATACTGCTCTAGAAAACCCTCCTGGATGCTCCTTACAAATTCTGCTCCATCTGGACCTCTAACACTAAGCGAATCCCAGTCAATGTTGGGAAAATTAAAATCTCCTATCACCACCACCCTGTTGCTCCTACATCTTTCCATAATCTGTTTACATATTTGTACCTCTATCTCACGCTCGCTGTTGGGAGGCCTGTAGTACAGCCCCAACATTGTTACCGCACCCTTCCTATTTCTGAGTTCTGTCCATATTGCCTCACTGCTCGAGTCCTCCATAGTGCCCTCCTTCAGCACAGCTGTGATATCCTCTTTGACCAGTAATGCAACTCCTCCACCCCTTTTACCTCCCTCTCTATCCCGCCTGAAGCATCGATATCCTGGGATATTTAGTTGCCAATCATGCCCTTCCCTCAACCAAGTCTCAGTAATAGCAATAACATCATACTCCCAGGTACTAATCCAAGCCCTAAGTTCATCTGCCTTACCTACTACACTTCTTGCATTAAAACAAATGCACCTCAGACCACCAGTCCCTTTATATTCATCATCTGCTCCCTGCCTGCTCTTCCCCTTAGTCACACTGACTTCATTATCTAGTTCCTTACAGGCTTTTGTTACTACCTCCTTACTGTCAACTGACCTCAATTGGTTCCCATCCCCCTGCCACATTAGTTTAAACCCTCCCCAACAGCGTTAGCAAAAGCCCCTCCAAGGACATTGGTTCCAGTCCGGCCCAGGTGTAGACCGTCCAGAACCGGTACCAATGTCCCAAAAATCTGAACCCCTCCTTCCTGCACCATCTCTCAAGCCACGCATTCATCCTGACTATTCTTTCATTTTTACTCTGACTATCACGTGGCACTGGTAGTAATCCTGAGATTACTACCTCTGAGGTCCTACTTTTTAACTTGGCTCCTAACTCCCTAAACTCTGCTTGTAGGACCTCATCCCGTTTTTTACCTATATCATTAGTGCCTATGTGCACAATGACAACTGGCTGTTCACCCTCCCCCTTTAGAATGTTCTGCAGCCGATCTGAGACGTCCCTGACCCGTGCACCTGGGAGGCAACATACCATTCGGGAGCCTCGTTTTCGACCACAGAACCGCCTATCTACTCCCCTTACAATCGAATCCCCTACGACTATAGCCCTTCCACTCTTTTTCCCGCCCTTCTGAACAGCAGAGCCAGCCACGGTGCCATGGACCTGGCTACTGCTGCCTTCCCCTGGTGAGCCATCTCCCTCAACAGTATCCAAAACGGTATACTTGTTTTGGAGGGAGATGACCGCAGGGGACTCCTACGCTGCCTTCCTGCTCTTTCTCTGCCTTTTGGTCACCCATTCCCTTTCTCCCTCAGCAATCCTAATCTGCGGTGTGACCAATTCACTAAACGTGCTATCCACGATTTCCTCAGCATCGCGCATGCTCCAAAGTGAGTCCATCCGCAGCTCGAGAGCTGTCATGCGGTCTAACAAGAGCTGCAGCTGGACACACTTCCTGCACGTGAAGGAGTCAGGGTCATCAGCCATGTCTCCTGTGCTGTACTGTTCTTTGTTCTTTGACTCTCTCTTCTCCCTCATCCCTTGAAGAAGCTTCTGCCAACTTCCTCCATGTCTTCTGTAATATTCATCTTTGAACCTTTTTCTTGCCTTTCTCTTTGTCTTGCACAATGTTCATCCCTGACCCTCTCTCCCTCACTTCCTTTGTCTCTTGGCCAATATTCATCCCTGAACCGCTCTCACTCCTTCTTCTGCACGCTTTCCCTTCCCAGAACCTCTCTCCATCCTCCTCGTCTTGGCCAACATTCATCCAGTAAAATCTCTCCCCTTCCTCACTGTCTTGGAAATATTCATTCCTGAATATCACCCTCATCCCTGTTTTCAACAACAACTTATATTTATGTAGCACTTTTAATGTAATAAAATGTCCAAAGCTGTTTCATAGGAACATCAAAAAACAAAAGATGAAAAGGATTCACAAAAGGAAATATTAGGGCAGATGACCGAAAGCTTAGTCAAAGGGGTAGGTTTTTGAGGAATGTCTTAAAGGAGGAAAGCGAGGCTGAGAAGTGTAGGGAGGCTATTCCAGAGCTTGGGTCAAATTCCTGGAATTCCCTTCCGAACAGCCTACCCCCCAAATACTACAGAGGTTCAAGAAGGCAGCTCACCACCACGTTCTCAAGGTTAATTAGGGATGGGCAATAAATGTTGGCTTAGCCAGTGATGCCCACATCCTACGAACGAATTAAAAAAAAACTGAAGGCTTGGCCATTAATGGTGGAGCAATTAAAATCGGAGATGCTCAAGAGGCCAGAATTAGAGAACCACAGATATTGTGGAGGGTTGTGGTGCTGGAGGAGATCACAGAGATAGGGCGGGGGGTGGGTGGTGAGACCATGGAGAGATTTGAAAGTTTTAAAATCAAGATTTTGCTTGACCAGGAACCAATGTAGGTCAGTGAGCACAGGGATAGGTCAGCGAGCACAGGGATAGGTCAGCGAGCACAGGGATAGCTCAATGAGCACTGGGATAGGTCAGTGAGCACAGGGATAGGTCTGCGAGCACAGGGATAGGTCTGCGAGCACTGGGATAGGTCTGCGAGCACTGGGATAGGTCAATGAGCACTGGGATAGGTCAGTGAGCACAGGGATAGGTCAATGAGCACAGGGATACGTCAGTGAGCACAGGGATAGGTCAGCGAGCACAGGGATAGGTCAATGAGCACTGGGATAGGTCAATGAGCACTGGGATAGGTCAGTGAGCACTGGGATAGGTCAGCGAGCACAGGGATAGGTCACCGAGCGCAGGGATAGGTCAGCGAGCACAGGGACAGGTCAATGAGCACAGGGATAGGTCTGCGAGCACTGGGATAGGTCTGCGAGCACTGGGATAGGTCAATGAGCACTGGGATAGGTCAGTGAGCACAGGGATAGGTCAGCGAGCACAGGGATAGGTCAATGAGCACTGGGATAGGTCAGTGAGCACAGGGATAGGTCAGCGAGCACAGGGATAGGTCTGCGAGCACTGGAATAGGTCAGCGAGCACAGGGATAGGTCAGTGAGCACAGGGATAGGTCAGTGAGCACAGGGATAGGTCAGCGAGCACTGGGATAGGTCAGCGAGCACAGGGATAGGTCAGTGAGCACAGGGATAGGTCAGTGAGCACAGGGATAGGTCAGCGAGCACTGGGATAGGTCAGCGAGCACAGGGATAGGTCAGTGAGCACAGGGATAGGTCAGCGAGCACAGGGACAGGTCAATGAGCACTGGGATAGGTCAATGAGCACTGGGATAGGTCAGCGAGCACTGGGATAGGTCAGCGAGCACAGGGATAGGTCAGTGAGCACAGGGATAGGTCAGTGAGCACAGGGATAGGTCAGCGAGCACTGGGATAGGTCAGTGAGCACAGAAGTGATGGGGAAATGGAACTTGGTTCCAGTGAAGGTACAGGCAGCAGAGTTTTGGATGACCTCAAGTTTACGGAGAGTAGAATGTGGGAGACCAACCAGGAGTGCATTGGAATAGTAAAGTTGAGAGGGCATGAATGAAGGTTTCAGCAGCAGGTGAGCTAAGACAGGGCAAAATTGGGTGATGTTATGGAGATGGAAATGGGCAGTCTTAGTGATGGCGTGAATATGAAGTCAGAAGTTCATCTTGAGGTCAAAAGGTTGTGAAAAGACTGGTTTAATTTCACAAAGAGGGAATGGAGTCAGTAGCTAGGGAATGGAGTTTGAAGTGGGGAACAAAAACAATGGCTTCAGTCTTCCCAATATTTAATGGAAGGAAATTTCTGCTCATCCAGTACTGAATGTCAGGTAGTCAGTCTGATAAATTAGCAACAGTGGAGGAGTCGAGAGAGGTGGTGGTGAGGTAGAGCTGAGTGTCGTCAGTGTGCATGTGAAAACTAACGCTGTGCTTTCGGATGATGTCACCGAGGGGCAAGACATAGATGAGAAATAGGAGAGGGCCAAGGGTAGACCCTTAGGGGACACCAGAAGTAACAGCGCGGGAGCAGGAGAGAAGCCATCGCATACTCTGGCTATGATTAGAAAGATAAGAATGGAACCAAGTGAGTGCAGTCCCATCCAGCTGGATGACAATGGAGAGGTTTTGGTGGTGGGTGGGTGGGGGTGGTTGCGGGGAGATGGTATGGTTAACCATGTCAAAGGCTGCGGACAGGTAGAGAGAATGAGGAGTGTTATAACTGAGGCAGGAGGAGTGCACTGTCAATTCAGTCCCACTTCTCCACAGGTCACAACACATCAATAAATTTTCTCACTGACCGAAATAGCCTATTAGATACTCTACTTGTCCCCAGAATAAAACACATCAACTAGGTTCCTTTACTAAACAACAAAATTATCCATTTATTATAAAACCAAGTCTTAACCAATAATGAAGTAAATATATATACGAATTGAGATATTAAAACTCCTTATTTTTCCCTAGCCCTCATACATCCAAAAACCAGTCAAACAGGAAAAAAGGGATTTTTGTTTACAGCTGTTTCAAGTGAATAAAAGGAATAATAAAAAAAACGTAGACTGCAATGATCTGGAATCTTGTTCAATAGCTATCCCTGAAACTCTCTCACACATTCCTTCATGTCTTGGCAAACATTCATACCAAAACCTCTCTCCCCTTTCTGCTCTGTGTTGATCAGCATTCATCCTCAAAACTCCTTCCTCCCTGCCTTAGCCAAAATATATCCTTCAATCTACTCCATATTTTTTCCATGCCTTGGCAAATATTAATCCCTGAATCTCTTTCACTTCTTCCTTTATGTTTTGCTAAACATTCATCATTGAGCCTCCATTTGACTCCATGCCTTGGACAAAAATCATCCCTGTTTTGGCCAATGTTTACTCTCGAACCTCTATCCACCTTCTTCCACCTTGTTTTGGCCAACATTCCACTTTGATCCTCTAAGTCCAACTTGCTCCTTGTCTTTTCTAACATTTCATGTCTTAAAACAGTGACTACACTTCAAAAAATTACTTCATTTGCTGTAAAACACTTTGGGACATCCCAAGGTCATGAAAGATCACATAGAAATGTAAGATTATAATTTTTGCTTCAAAGTTAGTCCCGAATACTCTCTTCCCCCTTTCTTCATTTCATAGTCACCTTTTACCCCAGAGCATATCTCCTCAACATGTCAACATTCATCATTTAATCTTTATTCTCACCTTTTTCTCTGGCTTGATCAACTTTCATCCTTGAACTCCTGTGCTCTGCTTCCTTCCTGTTATGGGTAACATTTAATCATGAATCTCTACAGCGCCACCCCTCCATCCCCCCACCACAACCACTCCCCCCACCCCCCCCCACTCCAACCACCGGACCCCCAGCCCTCCTCCAGCTTCCTCCCTGCCTTGTTCAACATTCATGCTGAACCTCTCTCTCCCCTTCCTCCATCTGTTGGGAAAATTTCATCCTTCAAGCTCTAACCCTGCTTTTCTCCATGTCTTACCCAACATTCATCCCTGAACTCTGTCCTCTTCCTTGCTACCTTGTCCAACATTCATCGCTGAATCTCTGTTCCTCTTTCATCCCCCATGCCAATGTTTATCCTCAACGTCAAGCAAAGTTATTAAAATAGGGAAGTAAATAACTTACATTTATTTATTGCCTTTCACAACCCCAAAAGTCAATGAACTACTTTTGTAGTTTAGTCACTATTGTAAATGCAAGAAACCTGCCAGACAATTTGTGCACAGTTAAACTATGGCGAGTGCACATTTATCACTGATTACCTCATTTGTTATTTGTTGGACTTTCACTGTGTGCAAAATTGATGGTTGCTTTTGCTTACACAATAAATCTGACTGAACTTCAAGAGGTTATGCATTGGTTGTAAAGAGAGTAGAGATGTCTGGAGGAAATGAAAGGTGCGAAATAAATTTATGTTCCTACTTGAATGTATTTGGCTGTATTTGAACAGAGAGTTACGACCACTCAGGACAAAGCCCCCAATTAAAATAAATGATTCTGATCGCAGTGAGAGCAACGCACTGTCAATTCAGTCCTGTCACTCCACAGGTCGTGTCATATATCTTTAAGTTTTCCAAATCGAAGAAAGCAGCAGCTGAATTGATACAATCCAGTAACCCCGTAATGAAGCGAACCAAACCAGGTATCTTTAGATATCAACAAATTAACTATTTATTTAAAAAAACGAAAATCTTAAACACAACTAAAATAAACCAGTCCCTCAAGACCTTATCACTTCTTATTGAAAAATCTAACTCCTGCATTTGCATACATATACTCAAACTAACAGTAGTTTGGTTTTTAATTGGCTGCCGAAAAAATAGAAAAAAAAATAAAGTCTTTGCAGATTACACCTCCGACAAACTGTCTTCTAATTCAACACAATCCAAGTTCACACAGTCTTCCAAGGTCCGATGAGAAAAGGGTCCTTCCAGAGATAGCAGTTTAACAGTTCAGTTTAGCAGTTGTAGTATTAAACTCTTTTTTTCCAGCGATGAAAACAGCAAATCAATAATTTGTGATGAGAGAAAAAAGCTTTTTTTTTCTTATTTCTTTAAGGAATTTAGTTGGCTTGAAGCTTTTTAGAAATTTAAGAGAGAAACGACCCAGGGTTTAAATGGACTGATATTTCCTATTTCCTTCACGTGCAGGAATAGTCTGTCGACTGAACAAACCATTTTTTTGCTAGCCAGTTTCAAAGTCAAAATGGATACATTGAATTTTATTCACTCTCTCTGTATGGTTGTTGCCTGGAAGCCAGAATGCACTTTCGCTCACTGACTCCGGAGCTTGCTGCCTTAAAGAAGTATTGATCTTTTACAGCCTTAAAGGCGCACCGCATTATTTCCTGAGGAGAAAAAAAAACAGAATCGTGACACCTCCGCCTGGCAAAATGAAACATCATTCCCAAAATGCATTTCATTACAATGAAAAAAAAAGAAATTGATAAAACACTAACAATTTTTTATCCCTATATATACAATTTTTCTAAAATGATAAGACTGCAGCAACAAGTTCCATTAAAACATTTTTGGCTTTAAATTTTACAAAGCTTGTCCCAATTAGCCTATTTCACCATCCAAACATCATCTCCCAGTTGTTTCATGTTTTCCTTCTAAGTGTCCCTATTGTCCATCACCTCAGCCAGGTGAACTGCACAGCTCAGAACATTGGCCACTAATGGGTTCACTATTCTCTGAGATGTTTCTCGAGTACCCCTTTAACCTGTGTGGCATCACTTGTTACTGGGAAACCCTTTCCATTGTAACAAAAGCTGACTTTTTCTTATCTTGGGATGTTAAAAGAACTTGACAGTATCCCTCCAACACATTTGTCTCTTGAAGACACATGGTGTTGCCCACTCTGTCCATACAGTCCTTTAAATGAAAATGTGGGTAGGACTCTGCCTTTTTTACAGCAGTGACTTTTCTAGAGTCTATGCAAGTTTGAGCCGACACACCAGGTTTAGGCATCAAGACTATCTGCGAATTCCAGCTGTCCTGACTAGGTTCAACTAAGCTGCTCTTCAGCATGCATTGTACCTTTGCTTCCACTTAGGCCTCTGTCTGGATCTAAGCGGCAAGGATGTTTCTTTAAAGAAATGGTTGCCCCTATACCCACATCATGTGTGGTCAAGGTTGTACATCCCGGCTTATCCCTACAAACTCTTTGAAACATTGTGAAAAGCCTGGTTAGGTCTTCATATTATTTTGCCTCTAAGTGCAAAAGCCTATTGTTTAATTTTCCTAGCCATTCTATATTCGCTAATCTGATAGTTGGAGGTTCAATCTGAGAATTTCCTGGGCCTACTTCTGCCTCATCCTCACGATCCTTTTCCTTTCGAACAGTCCCAATTACCTGACATATCTGTACTGGCTTATCCTCCTCCCCGCAATAATATTGCTTGAGCATATTGATGTGACAACCAGTTATTCGTCTGGTGATCAGGGGTGTGAATCAAGTAATCTACCTTACTCACTCTATTGATCACTCTATATGGACCACTGAACTGTGCTTTTAATGGTTCTCCCTGTGATGGTAACAACACTAGTACTTCATTCCCTGGTTGAAAATCATGGCTTTTGCATTCTTGTCTGCCCATTTTTTCATACTGGCTTGGGATGATTAAAGGTGTTCCTGTACCACACAGCAAACTTTCATGAACCTTTCCCGGAACACAGATACATAGTCTAGTAGCGATGAGTCATCCTTTTGTTCCAAGAATCTGTCCTTTATAAGATTTAGAGGACCTCTTACTTCATGTCCGTAAACCAATTCGAAAGGACTGAAGCCTGTAGACTCATTCGGTGAGTCTCTGGTGGCAAATAAAAGAAAGTCTAGTCCTTTATCCCAGTCATGTGGATATTCGTGACAGTATGTTCTAATCATTGTTTTGAGAGTCTGGTGAAATCTCTCTAAAGCTCCCTGTGACTGTGGGTGATATGCTGAAGATTTCAACTGTCTAATCTCCAAATTGCCCATGACTTCTCGAAATAGCCTAGACATGATATTACAACCTTGATCAGATTGAACTTCAAGTGACAACCCAAATCTTGTAAAGAATTGGGTTAACTTTTCGACCACTACTCTAGCAGTAATTGTCCTCAAAGGAATGACCTCTGGAAATCGAGTAGCCTTATCCATGATAGTAAGATTGATGCCCCGCTCTTGTTTTCGACAAAGGTCCTACACAGTCTACTAATACCCTGCTAGATGGTTCCTCAATCACATGGTATAGGAACTAGTGGTGCTGGTTTTATGGTAGGTTGTGGTTTTCTCAGCGTTTGACAGGTAAGGCATGCCCTACAAAATTGTCTCACATCCTTTGTAAGACCTGGCCAGTAATAATGTTGGCTTGTGCATGATTTTGGTCTTCTGAATTCCCATATGTCCTGCAAAAGAAATGTTGTGTGCTAACCTTAATAATCCTTGCCGATATTTAGGTGGTGTCACAAAGACTTGCAGGTTGTTAGGTAAATTGGCCATTATAAATTGACCCTGGTATAGGTAGGTGGTAGGGAAATATAGGGACAGGTGGGGATGCGGTAGGAATATGGGATTAGTGTAGGATTAGTATAAAATGGGTGGTTGATGGTCGGCACAGACTCGGTGGGCCAATGGGACTGTTACAGTGCTGTATCTCTAAACTAAACATAAACATCTGTTCAACAACTGTCCAGTCTTCATTGGCAGGTCCATGAGGCATTTCCACCTCAAAACCCCGTTTGCCATATAATAGCCTTCTGGAACTCCTTTCCCCTCAGCCTCTGATAGAGCCATCTGTGCTATTTGGTATATCTCTGGATCAGCTTGCTGTGCTACAATGATAGCTGATCTGTTAAACATCTCATTTGGATTATCTAAATCCCCAAATATGGTTTCAGATACTTGGCTATCTGTTTGTGGTGCCCCTTTTACCTCTGATAATGTATCCTGTTTAGCCATTGTTTGGGTGACTACACACGCAGGAAATATTCCTGGAACTTGTTCCTGTAATTGCTCTATTTCCTTAATTTCACTTTGTTCCTCTGTAATTATCGGAGAAACTGATACTTTTGATCCAGCCAAATCATTCCCTGGGAGTAGATCAATTCCCTCTACTGGCAAACTGTGGACAACTCCTCCAGTTACTATGGCAGATACTAAGTCACTCTATAGGCATACTTTATACAAAGGTACGGGTATATACTCCCTCCAACTCCATTAACTAAAACTTTAGCATTCAAGGCACTCTCTCTTGGAAACCTTATATCTTTCCTCAGCAAGAGTGTTTGGGTTGTTCCTGTATCCCTGAGTATAATGATAGGTTTTCCTGTCTCACTTACAGGATATGGAATTACTCTCCCCTTTGACAAAAATTCATTCTAACTCACGGGTATTTTATTTTTAACCTCTGCACTCCCTCTAGTTTCGTACCTGGTTTCACAGCTGTTGTTAAAGCTATAGCCTGGTCTGCTATACTCTCAGTCAGAGTCTTTTCCTCTGCACTAGCTTTGCATACCCCATCAAGTCCCATGGGTTTACCTTGCAATTTCCAGCATTCTGAATGAAGATGACCCGTTGTGTGAGAATGAGAACGTTTCGGCTTGCAAGCCTCACTTCTACCCTCAGCACCTTCCTTTCTGACCTGTGGAGATGATTCTGGGGCATTCCCAGCTGTTCATTCTTGTTCACGGCTACTTGCCTTCCTTTCACTCTCTCACTTTCTATCTTTCTCGGGTTTATGGAGCTGACGGACAAAATAGTTTAGCTTTTTCACAAGCATAAACTCATCAGTGATTTCTGCTGCTTGCTGAGCTTTGAAAACTTTTAGGTTATCTATATGAGTTCTCACTGCTGAAGGAATGGAGGTTTTGTACTCTTCTAAGAGAATTAATTCTCAAGGGTTCTCATATGTGGTTTCTATCTTTAATGCCCATATCCAATGGTCAAAAGTAATTTGCCTCACCTCCTCAAATTCTACATATGTCTGCCCAGCCAATCTCCGTAAGTTCAGAAAATTCTGATGGTAAGCTTCAGGGTCTAACGCAGCAAGAATAGCCTTTTATGCCATCTCATAACTGCAGAAGCCTTTTCAGGGAGCATGGGATAAACTTCATAAGCTCTGCCGACAAACCTGCTTTGCATAAGCAAGGTCCAGCTTTCTTTTGGCCATTTCATCTGTTTGACTATTTTTTCAAAAGATGTGAAAAATGCCTCTACATCCCTTTCCTCGAACTTTGGAAGAGCCTGTATAAATGTAATAACTTTTTGCTGGTTCATGAGCTAAATTCAGATTCTTCCTGACCCGAATCTTCCCTGGATTTACAACTATCCTTTTATCTTAGTTCCATCTCTTTTAACTTAAATTCCCTCTTTTTCCAATTCAAGTTTTCTTAATTCTTTTTCAGCCTCATGTTTTTTCATTTCTAATTGAAACCTAGCCAATGCCATTGCATCACTCTCTGACCTATTACTTTCTTGTTCCTCATATCCCCATTCATTCTCTTCTTCTTCTTCTAATTCCAGATGTTGGGCTATTATGTCAACTGTCTCTGCTTTTTTGGCACCTAATTTCAATTCTATCCCCAATTTTGCTGCCAATTCTTTTAATTTATTCTTAGTTAAAGTTATCAAGTCACTCAGGGAAACTCTCTGATTTTCCAAAAGCTCTGCTGCAGCTACTAATGTCATTACTATGGTACAGGCGATACCTTATTATACAAGAGACCTGGTTCCTTTTATTTCTTTGTAATTGATGTTAGATTTAGATCCCAAACATTGAGTTTCCAATTGATATGATCCCAGATGCAAGAGCAATTAATATGATGCCAGCCACAAGTCCCCAATTTGTATGTTATCCCAGAAATGTGCAATTAATATGATTCCAAATGCGAGCCCCCCAAATTAATCTGATTTTGATCCCAGGTGCGAGCCACCTAAGTAAAATATGATTCGATCCCAGACAAGCCCCAAATTATTATATGTTACAACCACGCAGGACAAAGCCCCCAATCAAAATATATGATTCTGATTGCGGTGGGAGCAATGCACTGTCAATTCAGTCCCATCACTCTACAGGTCACATCATATATCTTTAAACCTTCCAAGTCGAAGAAAGCAGCAGCTGAATTAATACAATCTAGTAACCCTTGAATGAAGCGAACCAAACCAGGTATCTTTAGATATCAATAAATTAACTATTTATTAAAAAAAATTAAAATCTTAAATACTACTAAGATAAACCAGTATCTAAAGACCTTATCACTTCTTCTTGAAAAATCTGACTCTCGCATTCACATACATATAGTCAAACTAACAATAGTATGGTTTTTAATTAGTTTCCTGAAAAAAATAGAAAAAAAAACAATAACATCTTTGCAGATTAGGCTTCCGATGAACAAACTTCTAATTCAACAAAGTCCAAGTTCACTTGCAGTCTTCCAAGGTCCAATGAGTAAAGGTCCTTTTTTCCCCCCTTTTTTTAAGGAATTAATTTGGCTTGAAGCTTTTTAGAATTTTGAGAGAGGAACTACCCAGGGTTTAAATGGACTTAGAGAGCTCTCCTATTTCCTTTACGTGCTGGAACAGTCTGTCAACTGAACAAAACAGTTTTTTTGCTAGCCAATTTCAAAGTCAAAATGGATACATTGAATTTCTGTTCACTCTCTCTATATGGTTGTTGCCTGGCAACCAGAATGCACTTTCGCTCACTGTCTCTGGAGCTTGCTGCCTTAAAGAAGTACTGATCTTTTACAGCCTTAAAGGTGCACCACAATATTTCCCGAGGATAAAAATAAACAGGACGGTGACAAGAGGCATGAACCCCTTTTAGAGTAAGTGGGCTAATACCACAATTGACCAACAGTCAGAGGAATTCAATACAAATGTGAAGCATTCATGCAATGGTAACAATTTAATGTACACACAAGATAATTACAAATGAGGGAGGCCACTCGGCCCATCCAAAAAGACCCCCAAATTATCCCCACCTTTGTAGCATCCAATTATTCCCAGGAGTTTCATATCAACTACCAGCTCTGGGAATTCATTCAATGTGATACAGCGTCGCCACACCAAACTTATACTGAGGTCAGCTACAAAGGAGTGCTGTGCATGTTTGGATAGATGTTGGTGCAGAACTCCACTTTCTGCCACTAATGCTAAATAACAGGGAGGGACTGAATAGGTCTCACATTACTTGCCTTCTGTACCATTGCCATTGCTGACATGACTTCGAACTTATACAGCTACTACTCTGGTACCAGCAAGTGGAGTTAAGGCGAATAGTGCAGATGCATTTAAACAGAAGCTGGATAAGCACATGAGGAAGAAAGAATAGAAGGATATGCTGATAGGGTGAGAGTTATGTTGAGCATAAACACTTGCATGGACCTGTTGGGCTAAATGACCTGTTTTGGTGCTGAACATTCTAAGCCTGTAAGTCCACATTATACCTTGTTGATATGCACCTGGAAGTGTTTCACAGTGATTAAAATGACATTAGATGCTGAATCAAAGGTTTACTAAGATAGTTTGTGTTGGGGACCAAGGTGGGAGTAATGCACTGTTAATTCAGTCCCATTACTCCACAGGTCACAACATATTTGTAAAGTTTCCAACCTACCAGAAATTAGCCAAATTAAACACTCTATTTATCCCCCAGAATAAAGCACAACAAACTAGGTTTCTTTAAACAACAGCAAAATTAACTATTTATTAATAAACTAAAATCTTAAAACAATAACTGGATAAATTTATAACTATGAAAAGATTTTATAACTCCTTATTCTTCCTAACCCGAATGCACACACACATACATTCAAAACTCGGTTAACCGGGGGGAAAGGGTGTTTTGAGTTGTAACTGTTTCTTCGGAACAATAAAATAATTGTTTGCCAGAGTCTAGTAGGATATTTCCAGATTGGTGAGGTGTCCCAAAGTCAACTAGTTGGATGCCAATTGATGGGCTACATTTTAAAAGCCTGACGCCAAAATAGGCGGCAGTGGAAAAATTTGCTGTCCACACACACAGGGCCCACGTTGCGGAGCCACCGGGATTCCAAACGCAGCATCTCAATAACATTGCCAGGGCCCCCCTACCCCGATGACGCGGAAGGGATGGGCAAGCCATCCCTGGCAAAGGCGTCCGGTGCCAATTCACATTTTTAAAGAGCACTAAATGACAGGTTAAGATTTGAAAGGGTTACTTATTTTACAGTCAATAAAAATGAATAAAAAGGTCTTTCCATGCCCTCTGCCAAACCCCTCGCCAATGGCATTACAGATCATTCCTGCCTTTCCTCACCACCACCCCGTTCCCCCCTCCCACCCCCCAGAATACCTACCGTGAAAATATGACCTTTTCCTCTCCAAAGTTCAGAACCTTTGTTCTTTACCCCTTCCCATCACCCCTTCCCCACCCCCCCCCACAAAACAATCCGAGGAGTTTGACCCCACTTCCCCCACTCCCGCACTGAGAAAAGAACCTCCTCTCCTCTCCCCACAGGAGTCGCGCCATGTTTCCCCGAACTGGGATTCGAAGGCACAGCATTGCCGGCCACTGGCATAAAGATCGGAACCTGCTCTCAGAATCACTGTGGTTGGTATGCCAATGAAAGGTAAGTATCCATTTGCATATTTTAATGAGGGCCCCATTGCCGAGTGGCGGGGCAGCCTCCACGCTGCTTTGCTGCCGCCGCCGAGATTGGTACGGGTCCTGCTGGCATTGGGGTCATCGTCAGAGAGTCATAGAGTTATACAGCATGGAAACAGGCCCTTTGGCCCATCGTGTCTGTGCTGGCCATCAAGCACCTATCTATTCTAATCCCATTTTCCAGCACTTGGCCTATAGCCTTGTATGCTATGGCGTTTCAAGTGCTCATCTAAATACTTCTTAAATGTTATGAGGGTTCCTGCCTCTTCAGGCAGTGCGCTCCAGATTCCAACAACCCACTGGGTGAAAATTTTTTTCCTCAGATCCCCTCTAAACCTCCTGCCCCTTACCTTAAATCTATGCCCCCTGGTTATTGACTCCTCCATTAAGGGAAAAAAGTTTCTTCCCATGTAGCTTATCAATGCCCCTCATAATTTTGTATACCTCGATCAGGTCCCCACTCAGCCTTCCCCGCTCGAAGGAAAACAACCCGAGCCTATCCAGTCTCTCTTCATAGCTGAAATGGTCCAGCCCAGGCAACATCCTGGTGAATCTCCTCTGCACCCTCTCCGGTGCAATCACATCCTTCACATAGTGTGGCGACCAGAACTGTACACAGTACTCCAGCTGTGGCCTAACTAGTGTTTTATACAGCTCCATCATAACCTCCCTGCTCTTATATTCTATGCCTCGGCTAATAAAGGCAAGTATCCCAAATGCCTTCGGTGGCGGACCTCATCCGTTGCGATCTTCATTCCTCCCCCCCGCCACCATTCCCAGCGTTGGTGAGCCTTTAAAATCCCGCCCGATGTCTCTCCAGGTGAGTTTGATAAACAGACTGTGATGGGTAGATGTTCAAGACAATCCGTCTACAGCAGGCATCACACAGATCTTTCAGCAAAGATAGCAACATGTCTACTTACATTTTACAGTAGCAGTCTTAACAGTGGAAACTTTCTTCAGATTTCAAGAACTCACAAAAATACAAAAGGCAACAGAACTCACTCTTAAGGCAGATTTTCCAGAGACTGGAGACAATAGGAATTTTGCTACCTTCAACAATGCAGGCTTCCTCTCACAAAGGAGCCTTTCTCCACAGAGAGCAGCAACTCCTCTTTCTCTGGGTCTTTTCCTCTCCAACGGTCTCTTTCTCTCTTCGGGGTCTTTTCCTCTCTCCAGGCAGAGCACAGCCGCAACTGAAATGTAAAATTCCTATTTTTAGGACAAGCATTCCTTTCAGGGAGAGTTATTATTCTGGTCTGCAAACCCAGGTCTCCAATAGTAACTGGCTTCTCAACCCAAAAGCGAAGCTAAAAACTTTTAACAGTCGAATCACAAGACAGTAATAAAATCTTTCTGGTTGCTTGGATACAAGTTTGCAGCCTGCAGTTCAAACACTAGGTCTCTGCAGTCACTGTTCACAGAAAGTCCTTTTCTTAAAGGCATCCAGACATCTTTTTAAAAAAAACACAAATCTCTCATCACACCTCTGCCCTTGATGAAATGAAGCACCATTCTTGAATGTGTTTCATTACAATGTAAAACAGTAATTGAAAAAAAATTTAACATATTTTTGCATTCTTGCCCCCATTCATTCTCCTGGTAATTAACACAATTTTTCTTTGTACCATTATTACTCAAGCAACTCAACAAGTTTAAATTCATGACAAAACATCGGCGTTAACATTGTTCTTTTCCTGCAATGTATACAATCTTCAAATGATAAGGCTGTAACAATAAAATGTATCAGAAATTCTGGCATTTTGATTTTTTAATTTTTCCACAACAGTAATGGGTTATGGTCAGTATATATTAATGTTTCTTTGTCGTCTTGCCAGACATATACTTCGAAATGTTTAAGAGCCGGCAATAGTCCTAATGTTTCTTTTTCCATGGTGGAACACTTCTTTTGGTGGTGATACAATTTTCTTGTGAAGTACCCTACTGGTTTTTCTTTGCCAGATTTGTCACCCTACAATAAGACTGCAGCAACCCCCAGGTCTCTAACATCAATCGCTACCTTGAAGGGTTTAGAAAAATTGGGAGCAGCCAAAACTAGTTCATTAGTTAATTAGTTCATTAGTTAAGATTGCCTTTAGCTTTTCAAAAGCTGCCTGGCATTCATCTGACTAAAAGACCTTGGTTTTCTTTCTCTGTATCAAATCGGTTAGTGGAGCAGCTACAGCACTAAAATTCAGTACAAACTTTCTGTAGCAACCACACATCCCCAAAATCCTCATGATTTCACATTTAGTCTTAGGAATAGGGAACTCCGTTAAGGCTTGTACTTTTACTGTCCTTGGCAATACTTGTCCTTGACCCATTATATGTCCGATGTGTGTCACCCTTGCTTTTCCAAATTCGCTTTTTGCCAGATTTACCACTAAATCAGTGGCTTGTATCTTTTTAAACAGAGTTTCTAGCTGTTTTAAGTGTTCTTTCCAAGTGTTACCATATATTAGTGCATCATCAAGATACCCTACACAGTTGGGAACGCTGGCTACCACCTGATTCATTAATCTCTGGGAAGTGTCTGGGGCATTTTTTAGCCCAAATGGCATCACTCAGCAATGATAAAGATCATCTGGTCTGACAAAAGCTGATATTTCTTTATCTCGAGGTGTCAAAGGAACTTGCCAGTATCCCTTTAACAAATCTATTTTGGTAAGAAACATAACACTGCCCACTCTGTCAATACAGTCTTCTAAACGAGCAATTGGGTAGGTGTCTGCCTTCGTTACCGTCTATGCAAAGTTGAATTGACCCATCAGGTTTCGGCACTAAGTGAACTCCAGCTGCTTTGATTAGGTTCAATTAAGTTGTTTTCCAGCATGTGTGGATTTCTGCTTTTACTTGGGCCTGTTTTTAATGGATTTAAGTGGTCAGGATGTTGTTTTTAAAGGAACGGATTCCCCTATATCCACATCATGTGTGGCTATGGTTGTACATCCTGGCTTATCCCTACAGACTTTTTCAAATGTGGTGAGTAGCCTGGTTAGGTCTTCACATTATCTTGCATCTAAGTACAAAATCATGTTGTCCAATTTCCCTCGCCATATTAGCTAACCGGATAGTAGGAAGTTAAAAGGACTCCTTCTGCCTCATCCTCACTATTCTTTTCCTTCTCAGCAGTCCCCATTACCTGACATACCTGCACTGACTTATCCTCCTCCCTGAGATAATATTGCTTTAATATATTGATATGACACAGCCGATTCTTTTTCTGGCGATCAGGGGTGTCAATCATGCAATTTACCTTACCCACTCTTTTGATCACTTTATATGGACCACTGAAACATGCTTTTAATGGTTCACCCTCAAATGGTAACAACACTAATACTTTATCCCCTGGTTGAAAATTTCAGGTCTTTGCATTCTTGTCTGACCATTTTTTCATATTGTCTTGGGATGCTTTAAGTGTTCCTAAGCTACAGCACAAGCTTTCGTGAGCCTTTCCCAGAACACAGATACATAGTCTAATATCAAAGATTCATTCCTTTGTTCTAAGAAGCTCACCACAGCAGCAGCAGCAGTCGGTGGCAGACCTGGGAGGAGGCGGATTCGGAGCGGGACCTGGAGAAATAAAGAGCGGGGCTCGAGGCCTACACCTACCTCAGACCGGAGCAGCAGCAGTCGGTAGGCTCTCTGGCTGTGTCGGCGCACGCTAGGTTTCAAAAGAAGAAAAAAAAAACTTGTAGTGACATCACAGGAAATCTGTAAGCTGATGGGTTGGGTAAGTAATAGCTGTGATTGCCTGTAAATAGCTTAAAAAAAGAGAAAAAAACGTTCTTTTTTTTAAACCTTCAAATAGCTAGCTTGTAAGTGATAAGACCAGTACTACTTAGGTTTTTTAATTAGTGTAATTCATGAATAATTACTAATTAGAATAGTGTTGTTTGGAAAGAGTCAGGCTGTGAGTTGTGAATGAGTGATTTTATCGACTAGGGGAAGGAGGTGCTCTTTTCAGTCTTTCTTTTCTTTTCTGCCTTTTCAGCCTCCACGGTATCGGGGAAGAAGCTGATTGGCAAGTAATTGGTAAGTTATTTCGCTTATTACATGAGCAATAGTTAGTTTGTAAAACTAAGTAATGGCAGGGCAGCGTGGTCAAGTGGAATGTGCCTCCTGTGGCATGTGGGAAGTCGTGGACACACCATGTGTCCGAGACAAACACATCTGCAGCAAGTGTCACCGGCTACAGAAGATGGAGCTCCGGGTTTCAGAACTCGAGCGGCGGCTGAAGTCACTGTGGTGCATCCGTGAGGCAGAGAACTACATGGTTAGCATGTTTCAGGAGGTAGTCACCCCGGAGCTTAAGAGAGCACAGGAAAAGAGAGGGACTGGGTGGCTGCCAGACAGACAAGAAGGTCAAGGCAGGTAGTGCAGGAGTCCCCGGAGGGGATCACACTTTCTGACCAGTATTCAATTCTGAGTACTGATGGGAGAGGAGGTTCCTCTGGAGAGTGCAGCGAGAGTCAGGACCAGACCACGATAGGTGGCTCAGCTGTGCATGGAGGGAGGACAAAGGACAGGAGAGCAATAGAGATGGAGATTCTATAGATGGGTAACAAATAGATGTTTGTGTGGTCGCAGACGTGATTCCAGGATGGTATATTGCCTCCCTGGTGCAAGGGTCATGGATATCACCGAGCGGCTACAGGGCATTCTGGAGGGCGAGGGTGCACAGCCAAAGGTCCACATTGGTATCAACAATATCGGAAGAAAGAGGGATGAGGTCCTGCAGGTTGAGTTTAGGGAGTCAGGAATGAGATTAGCAAGTAGGACCTCAAAGATAGTCATCTCTGGATTACTCACAAGGCCACATGCTAGTAATTATTGAAATAGGAAAATACACCAGATGAATGCATGGTTGGAGAGATGGTGCAGGAGGGAGGGCTTCAGATTTCTGGGATATTGGGACTGGTTCTGGGGAAGGTGGGACCTGTACAAGCCAGACCGTCTGCACCTGAACAGGACCGGGGCGAATATCCTTACAGAAGGTTTGCTAGTGCTGTTGGGGATGGTTTAAACTAGCTTGGCAGTTGGTGTAGGTGCGAGAACACAGCCCTGTTTCAAGCCACTCAAGATAGGAAAGGGGTCTGATGAGGCACCGCTATGCTGAATTGTGCCTTTCATATTGTCATGGAATGAGGTGATGATACTTAGGAGCTTTGGTGGACATCCGATCTTTGCTAGTAGTCTGAAGAGACCACGTCTGCTGATGAGGTCAAAGGCTTTGGTGAGATCTATGAAAGCAACGTAGAGGGACATCTTTTGTTCACGGCATTTCTCCTGTGGCTGGCGAAGGGAGAACAGCATGTCAATGGTGGATCTCTCTGCTCGAAAGCTGCACTGTGCCTCAGGGTAGACACGCTCAGCCAGCTTCTGGAGTTTGTTTAAAACGACTTGAGCGAAGTCTTTCCCCACTATGCTGAGCAGGGAGATTCCACAGTAGTTGTTGCAGTCACCGCGGTCACCCTTGTTCTTATAGTGGGTGATGATATTGGCATCGTGCATGTCCTGTGATACTGCTCCCTCATCCCAGCACAGGCAAAGCAGTTCATGGAGTGCTGAGAGTATAGCAGGCTGAGCACTCTTGATTATTTCAGGAGTAATTAGATAGTGACTATAATACAGTAAGTTTTAGCATAATCATGGAAAAAGACAAAAATAGAACAGGACTAAAAATTCTAAATTGGGGGAAGGTGAATTTTAAGAAACTGGGAGGTGAGCTAGTGAAAGTGGACTGGATGCAGCTACTTGAAGGAAAATCAGTGGCAAACCAGTGGGAGACATTCAAAAGTGAGATACTACAGGCACAGTGTAGGCATGTCCCAACAAAGATAAAGGATGGTACTGCCAAATCTAGAGCCCGCTGGTTATCTAAAAGCTTACAGGGTAAGTTAAAGCAGAAAAAGAAAGCTTATGACATACACAAAAATCTTAATACTTTAGAAAGCCGAGAGTAGTATAGAATGTGCAGGAGTGAAGTAAAAATGGAAATTAGAAAAGCAAAGAGAGGACATGAAAAATTATTGGCAAGTAAAATCAAGGAAAACCCGAAGATGTTTTATCAGTACGTTAAGAGCAAGAGGATAACTAAGGAAAGGGTAGGGTCTATCAGAGATGTACAAGGGAATTTATGCATGGGTGCAGATGATGTGGGCAGGGTTCTTAATGAGTTTTTTCCCTCTGTTTTCACAAAGGAGAGGGTTGGTGTAGACATTGTAGTTAAAGAGGAGGAGTGTGAAATATTAGATACAATAAGCATAATGAGAGATGAAGTACTAGAGGGTCTGGCATCCTTGAAAGTGGATAAATCGCCAGGGCTGGATGGATTGCATCCCAGGTAGTTAAAGACAACCAGGGAGGAAAAAACGGATACACTGAGGATCATCTTCAAATCCTTACTAGTTGGAGGAGAGGTACCAGATGATTGGAGGTCTTGATTCAAGAATTCAGGGAGTTAGGCAGTAGACTAAAAAGCAGGACCTCTCGGGTTGTAATCTCTGGATTACTCCCAGTGCCACGTGCGAGCAAGTATAGGAATAGGAGAATAGCACAGATGAATGCGTGGCTTAAGAGTTGGTGCAAGAGGGAGGGTTTTAGATTCCTGGACCACTGGGACCGTTTCTGGGGAAGGTGGGATCTGTACAAGCGGGACGGTCTACATCTGAACCAGAGAGGGACTAACATCCTTGCTGGCGGGTTTGCTAGTGCTGTTGGGAGGAGTTTAAACTAATTTCGCAGGGGGAAGGGATGCAGACTCCGAGCAGAATAGGGACACAGGAAAGCGAACAAGTCAGAGGGAATACAGCGTAAGTAAGTTTCAAGGGAGTAAGACCAGGTTGGAAGGCCTCTACTTTAATGCCAGGAGTATTGCAGGTAAAACGGATGAGTTAAGGGCAATGATTGACATGTGGAATTGTGATATCGTAGCCATCATGGAGACATAGTTGAGGGAGGGGCAGGATTGGCAGCTTAACATCCCGGGGTATAGAATCTTCAGGCGAGACAGAGGAGGGGGTAAAAGAGGAGGGGGCATTGCAATATTAGTTCAGGAGTCAGTTACTGCAGTCAGGACAGATGATATCTTGGAGGGGGCATCAAATGAAGCTTTCTGGGTAGAGTTTAGGAATAAAAAAAGGACAGCCACATTGCTATGTGTTTATTATAGACACCCAGATAGTCAGCGGGGAATTGAGGAGCAAATATGTGTGCAATTTGCAGAGGTGTGTAAAAATAATAGGGTAATTATATTAGGTGATTTCAACTTTCCCAATATTAATTGGGATAGTCATCGTGTTAAGGGCTTAGATGGAGTGGAGTTCTTAAAATGTATACAGGAGAACTTTTTAGCTCAATATGTAGAGGATCCAACAAGGGAGGGTGCAGTGCTGGACCAAATTCTGGGGAATGAAGCCGGACAGGTGGTTGATGTGTTGGTGGGGGTGCATTTTGGTGATAGCGACCACAACATGGTACTATTTAAGCTTGTTATGGAGAAAGAAATAGACAAGTTGCAAAAAAAGGTTTTGGATTGGGGGGAGAGCGAATTTTAGTAAAATAAGGCAGGAACTGGCCAAGGTAGACTGGAAAGAGTCACTTGTCGGGAAATCTACAGAAGAGCAGTGGGGGGCATTCAAAAAGGAAATGGGGAGGGTACAGGCCCAACATGTTCCCTCTAGGGTAATAGGTAGGAACAACAAACCCAGAGAACCATGGATGACCAGAAACATTCAGGGGACGATGAGAAGGAATAGAGAGGCATTTAGCAAATACAAGGAGAGCAAATCAATGGAAGCATTGGTGGAGTACAGAAAGTGTAGGATGGAGCTGAAGAAAGCAATTAGGAGAGCAAAGAGGGGATATGAGAAAGCTCTGGCAGGTAAAAGCAGGGGAAATCCCAAGATATTCTATAAGTATATCAATGGGAAGAGGATAACCAGGGAAAGAGTAGGACCCATTAGGGACCAAGGGGGAAATTTGTGGGTGGAGCCAGAGGACATTGGCAGGGCGTTGAACGAATACTTCACATCTGTCTTCACCCAAGAGAATGAGGATGAAGATATGGAACTTAGAGAGACAGACTGTGAGGTTCTTGAGCAAATTGTCATAGGGAGTGACAAGATATTGGAGGTTTTGGAAGGCTTAAAAGTGAACAAATCTCCAGGTCCAGACAATTTGTGTCCCAGGATGCTGTGGGAAGCGAGGGTGAAGATTGCAGGGGCTCTGACCCTAATTTTTAATTCCTCTCTGGCCACGGGGGAGGTGCCAGAGGACTGGAGAACAGCTAATGTGGTCCCACTATTTAAGAAAGTTTGTAGTGATAAGCCAGGGAACTACAGACTAGTGAGTCTCACGTCAGTGGTAGGGAAACTATTGGAGAAAATTCTGAAGGAGAGAATCTATCGCCACTTGGAGAGGCAAAATTTGATTAGGAATAGTCAGCATGGCTTTTTCAGAGGGAGGTCATGCCGAACAAATTTGATTGAATTTTTTGAGCATGTGACCAGGTGTGTAGATGAGGGTAGTGCAGTTGATGTAGTTTACATGGATTTCAGCAAAGCCTTTGACAAGGTCCCACATGGGAGACTTATCAAGAAAGCAAATGCACATGGGATACAAGATAACTTGATAAGGTGGATTCAAAATTGGCTTAGCTGTAGGAGACAGAGAGTGATGACCGACGGCTGTTTTAGTGATTGGAAGTCAATGTCCAGTGGCATACCACAGGGATCTGTGCTGTGTCCCCTATTGTTTGTCATTTATATAAACGACATAGATGACTATGTTGGGGGTAGGATCAGTAAGTTCGCGGATGACACAAAGATTGGCCGAAAGGTTAACAGTGAGGTGGAGTGTCTTAGGTTACAGGAAGATATAGACGGGATGGTCAAATGGGAAGATTAGTGGCAGATGGAATTTAACCCTGAAAAGTGTGAGGTGATACACTTTGGAAGGAGTAATGTGACACGGAAGTATTCAATGAATTGTCTGACACTGGGAAGTTCCGAGGAACAAAGGGACCTTGGCGTGTTTGTCCAAAGATCTCTGAAGGCAGAAGGGCAGGTTAATAGGGTGGTGAAAAAGGCATATGAGAAACTTGCCTTTATCAATCGAGGCATAGATTACAAAAGCAGGGAGGTCATGTTGGGGTTATACAGAACTTTGGTAAGGCCACAGCTGGAGTACTGTGTGCAATTCTGGTCGCCACATCATAGGAAGGATGTGATTGAATTGGAGGGGGTGCAGAGGCGATTCACCAGGATGTTGCCTGGGATGGAACATTTAAGCATTGAAGAGAGGTTGGATCGGCTTGGGTTGTTTTCACTGGAACAGAGAAGACTGAGGGGTGACCTGATCGAGGTGCACAAGATTATGAGGGGCATGGACAGGGTGGATAGGGAGCAAATGTTCCCCTTAGTTGAAGCGTCAGATATGATGGGTCACAAGTTTAAGGTGAGGGGTGGGAGTTTTAAGGGGGGTTTGAGGAAGAACCTTTTTACCCAGAGGGTGGTGATGGTCTGGAATGCCCTGCCTGGGAGTGTGGTAGAGGCGGGTTGCATCACATTCTTTAAAAAGTACCTGGATCAGCACTTGGCAAGTCATAACATTCAAGGCTATGGGCCAAGTGCTGGCAAATGGGATTAGGTAAACAGGTCAGGTGTTTTAATGCATTGGTGCAGACTCGATGGGCCGAAGGGCCTCTTCTGCACTGTATGATTCTGTGATTCTGTCTATGAAAGTTGTACCATTGTTTAAAAAGGGTGCAAGGGAAAGGCCAAACAATTATAGGTTGGTCAGTCTGACCTCGGTGGTGGGTAAATTGTTCGAATCTATTCTGAGGGACAGGATAAACTGCCACTTAGAAAAGCATGGATTAATCAAGGATAGTCAGCATGGATTTGTTAAGGGAAGGTCATGTCTTACTAACTTAATTGACTTTTTTGATGGAATTAACAAGAAGGATTGATGAGGATAATGCAGTGGATGTGGTCTACATGGACTTTAGTAAGGCATTTGACAAGGTCCCACATGGCAGACTGGTTAGTAAAATGAAAGCCCATGGGATACAGGGGAATGTGACAGGTTGGATCCAGAATTGTCTCAGGGACAGGAAACAAAGGGTCGTAGTCGACAGATGTTTTTGTGAATGGAAAGCTGTTTCCAGTGGCATTCCACAGGGCTCAGTGTTGGGTCTCTTGCTGTTTGTAGTATACATTAATGATATGGACTTAAATGTGGAGGCATGATTGGGAAATGTGCTGATGATACGAAAATTGGCCGTGTAGTTGATAGTGAAGAGGATAGCCCGAGACTCCAGAAAGATATCAATGGATTGAGTGGGTGGAAAAGTGGCAAATGGAATTCAATCCAGAGAAGTGTGAGGAAATGCATTTGAGGAAAATAAAGCGAGGGTATACACAATAAACAGGAGGATATTGAGAGGGGTGGAAGAATTGAGAGACCTTGGAGTGCATGTCCACAGGTCCCTGAGGTGGCAGAACAGGTAGATAGAGTGGTGAAGAAGGACATGGAATGCTTTCCTTTATTGGCCAAGGTATGGAATACAAAAGCAGGGATGTAATTCTGGAACTGTATAAACTGTTAGGTCAAAGTTCTGGTCACCACATTACAGAAAGGACATAATTGCTCTGGAGAGAGTACAGAGGAGATTTACAAGAATGTTGCCAGGGCTCGAAAGTTGCAGTTGTGAGGAAAGATTGGATAGGTTAGCATTGTTTTCCTGAGAACTGAGGAGGCTGAAGGGTGACTTAATAGAGGTGTACAAAATTATGAGGGGCCTAGATAGAGTAGACAGGAAGGACCTGTTTGCCCTAGTGGAGAGGTCAATTACCAGGGGGCACAGATTTAAGGTGATTGGCAGAAAGCTTAGAGGGGACATGAGGGAAAACATTTTCACCGAGAGGGTGGTGGGTGTCTGGAATTCACTGCCAGGAATGGTGGTGGAGGCAGGAACCCTCAATTCTTTAAAAAGGTACCTGAACATGCACCTGAAGTGCTGTAACTGGCAAGGCTACGGACCAGGTACTGGAAGGTGGGATTAGATTGGATCGTTTGTTTTTATAGCTGGCATGGACATGACAGGCTGAATGGCCTCCTTCTGTCCCGTAATATTTCTATGGTTCTATGGTTTTTTGATGAGTTTTAGAGGACCTCTTATTTTATGCCCGTAAACCAATTCGAAAGGACTAAAACCTGTCGACTCATTCGGCGAATCTCTCGTGGCAAATAAAAGACAATCTAACCCTTTATCCCAATCACGTGGATATCCACGACTGTACGCTCTATTCATTGTCTTGGGAGTTTGATGGTACATTTCTAAAGCCCCTTGTGTCTGTGGGTGATATGCTGAAGATTTTAACTGTTTGATACCCAACTTACCCATGACTTCTTGAAATATTTTAAGACATGAAATTAGAACTTTGATCTGATTGAACTTCAAGTGGTAATCCATATCTCGTAAAGAATTGGGTTAACTTCTGCACTACTACTTTAGCAGTAATTGACCTCAAAGGAATGGCCTCTGGAAATCAAGTAGCTATATCCATGATAGTAAGTATATATTGATGTCCTGCTTTTGTTTTTGGTCCTACACAATCTATCAATACCCAAGTAAATAGTTCCTCAATAACTGGTATGGGAATTAGTGGTGCTGGTTTTATGATAGATTACAGATTTCCCACCATTTGGCATGTATGGCATGTCCTACAAAACTGCGTCACGTGCGTTGTAAGGCCTGGCCAATAATAATGTTGACTTTTCCGTAATTTGGTCTTCTGAATCCCATATGTCTTGCTCGAAGAATGTCATGTGCAAATCTTATTAATTCCTGGCGACATTTAGGTGGTACCATTATCTGTTGAACAACTGTCCAGTCTTCATCTGCAGGTCTATGAGGCAGTTTCCATTTCCACCTCAAAACCCTGCCTTCAACATAATAGCCTTCTGGAACTCATTTTTCCTCAGCTTCTGTCAGAGTTGACTGTGCTATTCTATGTAACTCTGGATCAGCTTGTTGTGCTGCAATTACAGAAGATTTGTTAAATATCTCATCTGGATTATCTAAATCCCCAAGGAAAGTTTCAGATACTCAGCTATCTGTTTGTGGTGCCAATTTTACCTCCGATAATGGAACTTGTTTAGCCATTGCTCGGGTTACGACAGATTTTTTTTTATTCATTCATGGGATGTGGGCGTCGCTGGCCAGGCCAGCATTTATTACCCATCCCTAATTGCCCTTGAGAAGGTGGTGGTGAGCCACCTTCTTGAACCACTGCAGCCCATGTGGGGTAGATACACCCACAGTACTGTTAGGAGGGGAGTTCCAGGATTTTGACCCAGCAACAGTGAAAGAACGGCGATATAGTTCCAAGTCAGGATGGTGTGTGACTTGGAGGGGAACTTGCAGGTGGTGATACTCCCATGCATTTGCTGCCCTTGTACTTCTAGTTGGTAGAGGTCATAGATTTGGAAGGTGCTGTCTATGCAGCCTTGGTGCATTGCTGCAGTGCATCTTGTATATGGTACACACTGCTGCCACTGTGCGTCGGTGATAGAGGGAGTGAATGTTTGTAGATGGGGTGACAATCAAGCAAGCTGCTTTGTTCTGGATGGTGTCAAGCTTCTTGAGTGCTGTTGGAGCTGCACCCATCCAGGCAAGTGGAGGCAAGTCACACTCCTGACTTGTGCCTTGTAGATTGTGGACAGGCTTTGGGGAGTCAGGAGGTGAGTTACTCACTGCAGGATTCCTAGCCTCTGACCTGTGCTTGTAGCCATGGTATTTATATGGCTACTCTAGTTCAGTTTCTGGTCAGTGGTAGCCCCTAGGATGTTGATAGTGGGGGATTCAGCAATGGTAATACCATTGAATGTCAAGGGCGATGGTTAGATTCTCTCTTGTTGGAGATGGTCATTGCATGGCACTTGTGCGGCTCGAATGTTACTTGCCACTTATCAGCCCAAGCCTGGATATTGTCCAAGTCTTGCTGCATTTCTACACTGACTGTTTCAGTATCTGAGGAGTCACGAATGGTGCTGAACATTGTGCAATCATCAGCGAACATCCCCACTTATGACCTTATGATTGAAGGAAGGTCATTGATGAAGCAGCTGAAGATGGTTGGGCCTCGGACACTCCCCTGAGGAACTCCTGCAGTGATGTCCTGGAGCGGAGATGATTGACCTCCAACAACCACAACTATCTTCCTTTGTGCTGGGTATGACTCCAGCCAGCAGGGGGTTTTCCCCCTGATTCCCATTGACCTCAGTTTTGTTAGGGCTCCTTGATGCCATATTCTGTCAAATGCTGCCTTGATTTCAAGGGCAGTCACTCTCACCTCACCTCTTGAGTTCAGCTCTTTTGTCCATGATTGAACCAAATGAGGTCAGGAGCTGAGTGGCCCTGGCGGAGCCCAAACTGAGCATCATGCAGGAAATATTCCTGGAACTGGTTCCTGTAATTGTTCCGTTTCTTTAACTTCACTTGGTTTCTCTGTGACTATGGGAGAAACTGATACTTTTTATCCAGCCAAATCATTCCTTAGTTGTAGGTCAATTCTGCTGGCAAACTATGGACACTTCCTGCAGTTACCATCCCAGATAGTAGGTCACACTCTAGGTGCACTCTGTATAAAGGTACGGATATTTACCTCCCGTCAATACCAGTAACTAAGACGTTCACATTCAGTGCGCTCTCTGGTGGAAATGTTATGCCTTTCCCCAGCAAAAGAGTTTGGGTTGCTCCTGTATCCCTAAGTATAACGATAGGTTTGCCTGCCTCACTTGAGGGATATGGAATTACATTTCCCTTTGACAAGACTTCATTATAAATTTCAGGTATCTTATTCTTAACATCTGCACTCACTTTCGTTTTTGTGTCTTGTTTTACAGCTGCTGTTAAAACTACAGCCTGATCTGCTGTACTCTCAGTAAGAGCCAAATTCTCTGCATTAGCTTTGTGTACCCCAACAAGTCCCATGAGTTTACCTTGCAACGTCCAGCATCCGGAACAAAGATGTCCCACATTGTGGCAATGATAACACTTCAGCTTGCAGACCTCACTTCTGCTCTCAGCACCTTCCTTTCTGGCCTGAGGATGTGACCCTGGGGCATTCCCAGCTGTTCTTTCTTATCCTCGGCTACTTGCCTTCCTTTCACTCTCCCACTTCCTATCCTTTTCAGGTTTGTGGGGGTGACAGACGAAAGATTTTGGCTTTTTCACAAGCTGAAAATCATCAGCAATTTCTGCTGATTGCCTGGCTTTTCCAACTTTCAGGTATCTACATGAGTTCTCACTACTGGGGGGATTGAATTTTTAAATTCTTCCACGGGAATCAGTTCTATAAGGTTCTCATACATAGCTTTCATCTTTAATGCCCATTTCTAGTGATCAAAATTAATTTGCTTCACCCTCTCAAATTCTACATGCCTCTGCCCAGCCAATCTCCATAAGTTCCGAAACGTCTGATGGTAAACTTCAGGGACTAACTCATCTGCAAAGAGAATAGCCGTTTTTGCCATCTCATAATCTGCAGAAGCCTCTTCAGAAAGCATGGCATAAACCTCACGAGCTCTGCCCATCAACCTGCTTTGCATAAGCAGTGTCCAACTTTCATTTGGGCATTTCATTTGTTTGGCTATTTTTTCAAAAGAAATGAAAAATGACTCGATGTCCCTTTCCTCAAACTTCGTGAGAGCTTTTCGCAGGGACCTAGGCTGGATTCAGATTCTTCCTGACCAGAATTTTCCCTGGAGTCATGACCACCTCTTTGTCTTAGTTCCATCTTTTAAAATTTGAATTCCCTTGCTTCTTTTTCACTTTCTCTCTGAAATTCAAGCCCAAGTCTTTCCATTTCTATTTCTTTTTCTTTTTCCTGGTGAAGCTGAAGTTTATCCACTTCTGTTGCTGTTTCTTTTTCTTTTTCTTTGTCAAGTTTTCTTCGTTCTTTTTGCTGCTCAAGTTTTTTCAGTTCAAACTGAATCTTAGCCAATTCAACTGCATTACCCTTTGATTTACTATCTTCTTCTTCCTCTTCTTCTTCCAATTTTAAATGTTGTGCTATTCCATCAATTATCTCTGCTTTTTTCGCACCTGATTTCAATTCTAACCCCAATTTTGCTTTGAATTCTATCAATTTAACCTTGGTTCAAGTTTTCAAGTCATTGAGGGACACATTCGTCTTTCCCAGAAAACCTGCTGGAACTGCGAATGACATTCTGGTGATATAGCCTTTACCCTATCACAAGAAACCTGGTTCTTTTATTTTTTTCTCTTTTGAATTATTACTCCCCTTATAATTCACATCATTAGCATTGGATTTGAATCCTGACAAGAGCCCCCAATTAATATGTTACGACCAAGATGGGAATAATGTACTGTTAATTCAGCCCCACTACTCCACAACTCACAGCACATTAGTAAAGTTTCCCACCTACCATAAATTAGCCAAATTAAACACTTTATTTATCCCCCAGAATAAAGCACACCAAACCAGGTTTCTTTAAACAATCACCAAAATTAACTATTTATTAATAAAGTAAAATATTAAACAATAATGGGATCAATTTATATGTATGAAAATATTTTATAACTCTTTATTCTTCCTAACCCTCAAGCACATACACATACATTCAAAAATCAGTTAACCAGGGGAAAAGGGTGTTTTGAGTTGTAACTGTTTCTTAGGAACAATAAAATAATTGTTTGTCAGAGTCTGGTAGGATATTTCTGGATTGGTGAGGTGTCCCAGACTCAAATAGTCAGATGTCACACAATGTCTCTCCAGTTGAGTTTGATAAACAGTCTGTGATGGGTAGGCATTCAAGACAATCTGTCTGCAACAGGTGTCACACAGATCTTTCAGTAATAATATAGCAACCAGCCTACTTACATTTTAAAGTAGCAGTCTTAGCAGTGGAAACTTTCTTCATATTTCAAGAACTGCCAAAAATACAAAATGCAACAGAACTCACTCTTAAGGCAGGTTTTCCAGAGACTGGGGACAATAGGAATTTTGCTACCTTCAACAACGTAGGCTTCCTCTTAGCAAAGGAGCCTTTCTCCACAGAGTGCAGCAACTCCGCTTTCTCTGGGTATTTTCCTCTCCAAGGGTCTCTTTCTCTCTCCAGTGCTCTTTTCCTCTCTCCAGGCAGAGCACAGCCCCAACTGAAATGTAAAATTCCTACTTTTACACAGGAGACAAGCATTCCTTTCAGGGAGAGTTATTTTTCTGGTCTGCAAACCCAGGTCACCAACAGTAACTGGCTTCTCAACCCAAAAGCTGAGCCAAAAACTTTTAACAGCTGAATCACAAGATAATAATAAAGTCTTTCTGGTTGCTTAGATACAAGTTTTACAGCCTGCAGTTCAAACACTAGGTCTCTACAGTCACTGTTCACAGAAAGTCCTTTTACTCAGTCTTAAAGGCACACAGACCTCTTTTTAATAAAAAAACCCTAGTGACATTTGTATCCAGCAAAATGAGCGAAATGTTTGTGAAAATTTTCAGTGACAGCAGCAAATATGAATTCGAATTACTCAGACCTTGAACCAAATTGATAAGTTCTTCTCTCCCCCTCGCCATTACTCCCTTAGTGACATTATCAACCATCGAACCAACAAATAACAGTGCTGTACTGGCACTGACACAATAGACATGAGCCGTAGAGCCATAGAACCATAGAAATGTTATGGCACAGAAGGAGGCCATTCAGCCCATCGTGTCTGCACTGGCTAAAACTAAAATTTACCAGATTATGGTAAAGAAGGAGATTCAAACTTTGTGGGTCTTTGTAGGAACATAGGAATGTTCAGGAGAGGAAAATCCCAATTTGCTCCATCTGCCCATTTCTTGATTTCAATAGTGAATATCCAGATTCCTTCATGTTTCTCAGTATAACCCTCTGCAATGTCCCATTAACATTGCTGATGTTACCAGCCTTGACAGCCTCCCTGTGCAGTCCATTCCAAGGATCTACCAACCTTAGTTCAATACAATATATCTATGCATTGCCTGTTTTGAGCTTCATCCATAAGAAAGAAAGAACAAATGTGCTTTCCATCCCCCTACAAATGATATTGCTATAAATTCACTGCAGGCATGTAGGGGCTGCTGGCATAGCTGGCTTTTAGAAACCATAGAAAGGTTACGGCACAGAAAGGGGCGATTCAGCTCGTCGTGTCTGCACCGACTGAAAAAACAAGTCATCCAATCTAATTCCACCTTCCAGCTTCTGGTCCATAGCCTTGCCGGTTACAACACTTGAGATGCAGGTCCTTTTAAATGAGTTGAGGGTTTCTGCCTCCACCACCGATCAGGGCAGTGAATTCCAGACACCCAGTCTCAGAGGGTCCTTGTTATGGTGGCCTTGAGGATCGACCAGGCACGAATGGCGCACGCAGCTCCTGGTGGTTAGCTGTTGAGAGGTTGGCGGTAAGACACTGACTGAGAAGGGCCACTTTAACTGGAAATTTGAGGCCTTCAATGTTCATGTTCTTGTGGCATTGCTTTTGTTGCTTCTTCTTCTTGATGGAGATGGTAGATTGGATGAGGCAGTTGTCAGTCCAGCAGTTGTCGGTACCTGTAACAGCGCGGGTGATGTGGACCTCTCTGTGGTCCAACGCTTGAATGATGACGTAGTTGAGTAGGCCTTTTTCGACCTCACAAAAGCCTTTGACTCTGTCAGCGGCAAAGGCTTTTGGAGCATCCTGCTCAAATTTGGCTGTCCTCAAAAGTTTGTCACCATCCTCCGTCTATTCAAGCATGACATACAAGCCATGATCCTCACCAACAGAACCAACACAGACCCTATCTCAGTCAAGACCAGGGTCAAGCAAGGCTGTGTCATCACACCGACCCTCTTCTCCATTTTCCTTGCTGCAATGCTATATCTCACTTTCAGCAAAATATCTGCCAGCGTGGAGATAATCTACGAAACAGACAGGAAACTGTTCAACCTACGCCACCTTCAAACCAAAACCAAAATCACTCTAACCTCAGTCGTCGAGCATCAGGAAGCAGATGGTGCTTTTGTGTGTGTTCACTCTGAAACTGAGTTCCAGATCATTGTCGACTCCTCCAAAGTATATGAGAAAATGGGTCTTTCACTAAACACTCGGAAAACAAAGGTCCTCATCCAACCAGCTCCCACAGCACAACACCTCTCCCTGTCAATCAAGATCAATGGTGAGTTCCTGGAAAATGTGGACCATTTTCCACATCTCTCAGCGAAGGCAGACATAGACAATGAGGTTCATCATGCCTGCAATTTGCCAATTCAGCCTTGGACCAACTGAGGAAGAGAGTATTTGAGGATCAGGATCTCAAAGCCAAGATGAAGATCATGTTTTACTGGGAAGCAATGATCCCTGCTCTCCAAAATGCTTTGGAGACTTGGACAACCTACAGCAGGCACCACAAAGCACTGGAGAAATACCACCAGAGGTTCCTCTGCAAGATCCTCCAAATCCAGTGGCAAGAAAGGCGGTCTAACAGCAGCATCCTCTCCCAAGTCAACCTGCCCTGCAACTGGGCGCGAAACACCCAAAACCAACTCTACTGGACTGGACACGTCATTCAAATGCCTGACACCAGATTCCTGAAGCGGCCTTTTTGCTCAAAACTTTGTCACAGCAGGAGACATCCAGGAGGACAGTCGAAACACTTTAGAGATGTACTTAAAGCATCCCTGAAGAGATCAAACATCCCCATTGACACGTGGGAGTCTCTGGCTCGTGACCATCCGAGATGGAGGAAGCTCATTTGGGAAGGCATCGTACACCTGAGGGACTTCTTCAGGAAAACACGGAGGTGAGGTCGAGGTGTCAGAGGGAACGCACAAACCTCCAAACTGCTCATCTACCTGAACCTTTAAGCACCACCTGCCCCTCATGTGACAGAGTCTGCAGATCACTTAGATTCATCATCCATCTCAGAACCCATCGAGCCGGAGTGGATGCAAGTCACCCTCGATCCCAAGGAACTGCCTAAGAAGTAAGAAGAGGAAGAAGGCACTGAACTTCAGGGAAGAGAATTGTTCCCTAAAGACCCTGAGTGGTGAAGTCCTGCTGTGGAGGATCCTTCTCCCACTTCTCCTCCCCCTCTTCCAGCAGTTTGTCCGGCTCTGCGTGGCCTTTGCTCATGTTCCCAGTCATGCTCAATTCCAAGCGGAAGGCCGACTAGTGCACTCATGTCCGGGAGCAGCTGCTTTGTGAAGAAGTCTGAAGTCAGCAATAAAGTACTTCAGCACCTGCCGCACCACTCCCTGTAGACTTTAGAAACTTTCAAAGTCTGCTTACAATGAGTTACACAATAATATGTTTCACTTGACAGCTCTTAGTTTCTATTTTTCCAGTTAGTCTGCATTACCTCATTATACCTCATTCCACAAGGTGAGGAATTCAGCAGCAACCTTTTCAATTTAATGGTTTATCACGTGAGAAAAAGTATTCGGATAACTAAAGGGAGCAAAGGCTGAGAAGTCTGATGGCCTGCATCCTAGGCTCTTAAAAGAAGTGACTGCAGAGATAGTGGATGCACTGGTTGTAATCGTCCAAAATTCCCCAGATTCTGGAAAAGACACAGCGGGCTGGAAAACCGCATATGTAACACTCCTATTCAAGAAAGGAGAGAGACAGAAAGCAGGAAACTGTCGGCCAGTTAGCCTAACATCTATCCTTGTAAAATGCTGGAATCCGTAATTACGAAAATAGCAGCAGTTTAGAAAATCATAATACAATTAAGCAGAGTGAACAGTGTTTTATAAAAGGGAAATCATGTTTGACAAATTTATTAGAGTTCTTTGAGGATATAACAAGCAGAGTGGATAAAGTAATGCCAGTAGATGTAGTGAATTTGGATTTCCAAAAGGCATTTGAATAGGTTGCCTATTAAAGATTAGTACACAAGATAAGAGCTCATTGTGTTGGGGGTAGAACATAGAACATTAGAACATTACAGTGCAGTACAGGCCCTTCGGCCCTCGATGTTGCGCCGACCTGTGAAACCATCTGACCTAAACTATTCGATTTTCATCCATATGTCTATCCAATGACCACTTAAATGCCCTTAAAGTTGGCGAGTCTACTACTGCTGCAGGCAGGGCGTTCCAAGCCCCTACTACTCTCTGAGTAAAGAAACTACCTCTGACATCTGGCCTATATCTATCACCCCTCAACTTAAAGCTATGTCCCCTCATGTTTGCCATCACCATCCGAGGAAAAAGACTCTCACTATCCACCCTATCTTAATATATATTATATAGACAGAGGATTGGCTAATTAACAGGAAAGTGAGAGCCGAGATAAATGGGTCATTTTCAGTTTGGCAAATTGTAACTAGTGGAGTTCCACAGGAATCAGTGCTGGTGCCTCAACTATTTATGATCTATATTAATGTCTTGGATGAAGGGTCTGAGTGTATTGTAGCCATATTGACTGATGATACAAACCAGAGAGCAGGCTAAACTAGACCTGGTATTGTGCAACTAGATAGGAATGATTACTAACCTCATATTTTAAGCACCCCTAGGTAGCAGCGATCATAATATGATTGAATTTTACTTTCAGTTTGAGGGAGAGAAGAATGGGTTCAAGACTAGTATTTTAAACTTAAATGAGGGCAAGTATGGGGTCATGAAAGCAGAGCTAGCTAAAGTGAACTGGCAAATCAGGTTAAGGGATAGGTCAATAGAGATGCAGTGGCAGACATTTAAGGGGATATTTCAGAATACACAGAATAGATATCTTTCAATGAGAAAGAAAAATTCCAAGGGTGGGACCTGCCATCCGTGGTTAACTAAAACAGTTAAAGATAGTATCAGACTTAAAGAAAAAGCCTATAATTGTGCAAAGATGGGAGGCAGGTCAGAAGATTGGACAGAATATAAAAAATAGCAGAGAAGGACTAAAAGATTGATAAGGAAGGTAAAATTAGAGTACGAGAGAAAGCTGGCTGAAATATAAAGGCAGATAGTAAGCGTTTCTATAGATATTTTAAAAAGAAAAGAGTTAATAAAGTGAGCGTTGGTCCTATAAAAAGTGAGTCGAGGGAATTAATAATTAGAATTAGAATTAGAATTAGAACATTACAGCGCAGTACAGGCCCTTCGGCCCTCGATGTTGCGCCGACCTGTGAAACCATCTGACCTACACTATTCCATTTTCATCCATATGTCTATCCAATGACCACTTAAATGCCCTTAAAGTTGGCGAGTCTACTACTGTTGCAGGCAGGGCGTTCCACGCCCCTACTACTCTCTGCGTAAAGAAACTACCTCTAACATCTGTCCTATATCTATCACCCCTCAACTTAAAGCTATGTCCCCTCGTGTCCCATCCTGTCCAACCCTCTGATTATCTTATATGTCTCTATTAAGTCACCTCTCCTCCTCCTTCTCTCTAACGAAAACAACCCCAAGTCCCTCAGCCTTTCCTCATAAGACCTTCCCTCCATACCAGGCAACATCCTAGTAAATCTCCTCTGCACCCTTTCCAAAGCTTCCACATCCTTCCTATAATGCGGTGACCATAATGAATAATAAGGAGATGGCAGATGAATTGAACAGGTATTTTGGATCGGTCTTCACGATTGAGGATACAAGTAATGCCTCAGTATTAGCTGTCGGTCAGGAAATGGAAGGGAGGGAGGAACTCAAGAAAATTACAATCAACAGGGAGGTGGTACTGAACCAATCGTTGGAGCTGCGGGCTGACAAGTCACCAGGTCCTGATGGACTTCATCCTAGGATGTTAAAAGAAATGGCTAGTAAGATAGTTGATGTGTTAGTTTTAATTTTCCAAAATTCCCTAAATTCAGGGAGGTTCCATTACATTGGAATATAGCAAATGTAGCTCCTTTATTCAAAAAGGGAGGGAGACAGAAAGCAGGAAACTACAGGCCAGTCAGCTTAACATCTGTCTTAGGGAAAATGTGAGAAGCTAAAATTAGAGATGTTATAGCAGGGCATTCAGAAAAAATCAAGGTAATCAGGCAGAGTCAACATGGTTTTGTGAAAGGGAAATATGTTTAACCAATTTATTGGAGTTCTTTGAGGGAGTTACATGTGCTGTGGGTAAAGGGGAACCAGTGGATACTTAGATTTCCAGAAGGCATTTGATAAAGTGCCACATCAAAGGTTATTGCTGTTGGACCCACATTTGTCTTCGCCCAACATTTCCTTTTTATGTACCTATAGAAGCTACTACAGTCCATTCTTATATGTTTTGCTATCTTATATTCATATTCTATTCTCCCTTTCTTTATCAGTTTCTTTATCCTCGTTTGCTGATTTCTAAAATCCTCCAAATACTCAGTTTTGCTATTATTTCTGGCAACTTTATTGGCCTTTTCTTTTAATCTTATACAATCCTTAACTTTGTTTGTTATCCACTGTTGACTGCCTTTACTTTTGGGGTTTTTGTACCTTGAAGGAATGTATAGTTGCTGTAAACTATGTAATATTTCTTTAAAGACTATCCATTGCCTATGTACTGTCATACCTTTTAATGTATTTTCCCAATCCACATCAACCAATTTGCCCCTTATACCTTCATAATTTCCTTTGTTCAGATTTAACACCCTGGCTTCAGATTGAACTATCTCACTTCCAAACATAATGTAAAATTCTACCGTGTTATGGTTGCTCATCCCTGAAGGTTCTTTTACAACAAGATTATTAATTAGCCCTTTCTCATTACATAATATTAGATCTAAAATTGCATGTTCTCTTGTTGGTTCCTCAACATGATGGTCGGCACAGACTCGGTGGGCCGAAGGGCCTGTTTCAGTGCTGTATCTCTAATCTAATCTAAACATACTGCTCCAGAAAACCATCCCTAACACACTCCAGAAACTCATCCTCCACAGTATTAGTGCTCATTAACCAGTCTATAAACAGATTGAAGTCACCCATGATTACTGTATTAGTCATGCCACATGCTTCTCTAACCTCCTGATTAATGCCTGCCCCACACTACCACTACTGTTTGGTGGCCAATAAACAACTCCTACCAATGTTTGCTGCCTCTTGCTGTTTCTTCGCTCCACCCAAACAGATTCCACATTTTGTTCTTCCGATCTGAAATCCTCCCTTACTAATGTACTGATCCCATCCCTTATTATCAGCGCAACACCACCTCCTTTTCCTTTTTGCCTGTCCTTCCTAAATGTCCAATATCCTTGAATATTCAGTTCCCAGTCTTGGTCACCCTGTAGCCACATTTCTGTTATGACAATTAGATTATGCCCATTTACCTCTATTTGGGCCTTTATGTCATCTACCTTGTTGCGAATGCGGCGTGTATTTAGGTAGAGTGCTCTTAACCTTGTCTTCTTGACATTCTGCATTCTAAATCAAGTTGATGATCGCCTTTGTTTTGCCTGCCTTCTAATGTCGCTTGCTACTTTCTACCTCCTGTTACCAGCTTCACTTCCTTCTAATTTGAGCTACCCCTCAGGTTTCCATACCCTGACAAGCTAGTTTAAACCCTACCCAACTGCACTAACAAATCTCCCTGCGAGGATGTTCGTTCTGGTCCTGTTCAGGTGTAGTCCGTCCATCTTGTACAGGTCCCATCCACCCCAGAACTGGTCCCAATGCCTCAGAAAACTGATGCCTTCCCTCCTCCACCAATTCTCCAGCCACATGTTCAATCAATCAATCCTCCTATCGCTATGCTCACGAGCACATGGCACTGGGAGTAATCCTTAGATTACTGCTTTGGAGGTTCTGCTTTTTAACTTCCTTCCTAACTCCCTAAAATCTGCTTTCAGGACCTCATCCCTCTTCCTACAACCTCTGGCTGTTCACCCTCCCCCAGAAGGATGTCCTGCAGCCGCTCCATAACATCCTTGACCCTGGCACCAGGGAGGCAGCACACCATCCTGGAGTCACGTTTACTGCTGCAGAAATGCCTGTCTGATCCCCTGACTATCAAATCCCCTATCACTATTGCTCCTCCACTCTTCTTCCTCCGCTCCTGTGCAGCTGAGCCACTCGTGGTGCCATGGACTTTGCTCTGGCTGCATGCTCCCGAGGAACCATTGCTCTCACCAGTATCCAAAATGGAAATCTGATTAGCAAGCAAGATAGACTCAGGGGACTCCTGCACTGCCTGCCTAGTTCTCTTAGACTGCCTGGCACTCACCCATTCCCCCTCTGCCTGCATGCTCCTAACCTGCGGTGTGACCACCTCCCAAAATGTTCTATCTACGTAGTCCTCTGCCTCGCAGATACACAACAGTGACTCCAGTTGCCGCTCGAGTTCCAAAGCCTGGAGCTCAAGCTTCTGCAGCCGGTGGCACTTCCTGCAGATGTGTTTGTCTAGGACACGTGGTGCGTCCATGACTTCTCACATACTGCAGGACGTACATTCCACTTGGCCAAGCTGACCTGCCATAACATAATTTTTAAAACTTTTCATTACAATGAGAAGTAAAATAACTTACCAGTTACTCACCAATCAACTTATTCCTCTGTACGAAAGAGAAAAGCAGCTACTGGAGGCTGAAAAAAGGTAGAGGAAAGAAAGAAAGAAGCCCCTCCCTCATGCACCAAACTCCCACTTTACACTCAAATTTATTTTCTTCTTAAATTATAGTACCCTTTCTTACCCAACTCCTTCACTTATCAAACTCCCTTCTTGACACTCTGTGCCCTCCAGCATCACCCAGTGCAAATTTCCTTGCAAATTTGTTCCTCCACATCCTTCCTACTCGCTGATGGCCTTTAGACAACACTGAGCAATTTTGTTCCTTTTTTGTTCCTTAGCTCTCGACAATTGATTCTGTCCTCGATCTCTCTGGGACATCCTTTTTCTCCAGCACTGCAATGTTCTCCTTAATCAATACTGCCATCTCTCCCAAGTTTTTCCCTTTCCTATCTTTCCTGAACACCTTGTACCCAGGAATATTTAACACCCAGTCCTGCCCTTCTTAGAGCCAGGTCTCTATTATAGCCACAACATCATATTTCCACATGGCAATCTGCGCCTGTAACTCATCAGTCTTATTAACCACACTTTGTACATTCACATACATGCACATTGTTCCCGGCAAGGCCCTAAAACCCAACCTGTCTTCTGGGGCAGTCCTTCATCTTGCTTGCGATGGCTGGGTGCCATCCCAGGAGTGGTCACTGCTCCCGGTGGCGCTGCTGGGACAAAGAGTTGCCAGCCCGCTGATTGGCCAGCAGCTCCATTAGGCAGGACTTCCTGCCTCAAGAAAGTGGAAGTCCCGCCCAAAACCGATTAAGGGCCGAGATAGTGAAAAATCTCAGCCAGGCTCCGCAGGCCCAGCGGAGGCTGGATCGCCAATGACTTTTCGGCTGGTGGGCGGGGCCTCCCGCTCAATGTAAAATTCTGGCCCCCATCTGGGTTTTTGGGGACTTGTTGATCTGTGAAGTTGGTGAGACCTCGATCATTGTTGAAACAAGAGAATTTCACTCTAAGCAATCATAAATAGAATTCACTGACTGTGCAATATCTCTTGTTATTGTCACAATAAAAGCTGCTTTAATGTTATTTTTTGTTGGTCATGGTCCATGCGTTCGAACTGTGGACTTACTGACTGATACACAGTGAACATTGGCACAGCAAATAAGGATTTCAATTGGTGAACATTATGTCAGATACTGTTAACTTGTTGAAATAAGTAACAATTGAACTGATAGTATCTGGACAGAACTGTCCATTGTGTAATAAAAACAAGAAATGCTGGAACCACTCAGCAGGTCTGGCAGCATCTGTGGAAAGAGAAGCAGAGTTAACGTTTTGGGTCAGTGACCCTACTTCGGAACATTGTGTAAAGTGTGGTGGATAAAATATCATGGTTTGAAGTGATGTGTCAGCAGATGAAAAGTGTCTTTTATGCTGTGTTTTGTTTTAAGAAGTTTGCTCAGAAAGATTTCCCCAGTCAGTGGAGATTTAATTGGTTCACCTCACTGACACAGTTCCCTCTCTCTTACAACGGGTGTGCAGCAGGAAGTAACCGGAGAGGGAGAGCTTGCCTGCATGTTCTGACCCCATAGAGGAGACGGTGCTGTCTATTATGGCAAGTGGCATTGCTGAGGCCATGTCACCAGTGGGGCTGAAGCTACTGAAGATGAGGGTATCCTCAAACCTAATCCTCCTTGCCACATTCCACTTCTCCCTCATCCCTCAATCTCTTCTGATTTACAAGTTCCAGAAAGTATTTGCATCCACTTCTCAATTTCTCCTCTACTCATCACAGCCCTACCCTTTCCCCCTGTCAGTTCAGATACCCAAGAAGTGTAACCTGCACCGGCAGTGGTGGAAGAGCAGGAAGACTGCAAGGATGAAGAACCACCATCACCTGATTTCATAGTCATAGTCACTAGCTCAGATACTGAAACACTGTATAATATAGAGGGTAGCAGAGGTACCTGATACAGGCAAAGGAAGAATCACTAAGGGAATGCACTAGGGTGATTACTTTATCTTTAGATGCAATATGACATGATTTCATTTATAAATTTAGATTGGAATATGTCTTTTGTTTATCTTTTGTTTTTTCATTGTGAGCAAGAGGACGATGTGATGGTCACTGCCAAAGGATAGGTTAGGAGTGTGAGACTGTGGGTGAATGGGAAATTGAGGTTAAAATTATTGTTTTTCTCTTGAATTGTTTGCTCATGTACAACCCAGGCAGAAAGGAGTTGTCGAAGTTGCCCTCCCTCTTCCTCCTCTTCCTCTGGCTCCTCCTCCTCCTTCACTTCATGTTTTGTTTCTTAGCTTCTTGTTTAATTGATGGTGACGAGGGCTGTTCCCTCCTGATGGTGAGGTTGTGCAGTTTGCAGAATAACCACAACAAATCTTCAGACCCACTCAGCTGAGTACTGCATGTTTCCTCCGGAGCGAATCAGTCAGTGGGATCATTGCTTCAGGATTCCATTGCTCTGCTCCATCAGATTTGTTTTGACAGCTTGGCTCTTGTTGTCTGCCTGTTGGAGACATGTGCATGGGTCATGAGCCATGTTTGGTTTGCCATGGTGTTTGAAATACAGCTGGCATGGAGGACCACTGGAGAATGAATGCATCGTGATTACTGCCAGGATACTGGGCATTGACCTGCATGATGCACTACGTACGATCACACACCAGCTGCACACTGAGGGAGTGGAATCCCTTTCAGTTCAGCTATATGGCAGAGTTGACATGAGACACACTCAAAGCAATGTACAAGCAGTCAATGGCACCCTGCACCATGGAGTAGTCTGCAATCCCTCAAACCATCGTACTCACTCTGTCTGCTTCTCTCTGGCAAGATGAAATGAAATTATCTCTCTTTGCAAAGAGCTTCTCAGTGAGCTCCCTTATGCAGCAGTGGACAACAAACTGTGAGATGTTGCTAATATTTCCAGTTGCTGCTGGGATTGCTGCTTTACTTTGGATGTGTGGTGCAGTTTCCAGCCTGCGAAGGCTTTGCACTTCCGTTCCATTAGGTCCTGTATTTCCTGGTTGTTCTTGTCAAACCAGTCATGATGCTTCCTGGTGGAGAAGCCAAGGACCTCTTTGCAGGTGCTTGTTATGGTGGCCTTTAGGATCGACCAGGCATGAATGGCGCACAGCAGCTCCTGGTGGTTGGCTGTTGAGAGGTTGGCGGTAAGACACTGACTGAGAAGGGTCACTTTAACGGGCAATTTGAGGCCTTCAATGTTCATGTTCTTGTGGCATTGCTTTTGTTGCTTCTTCTGCTTGGGAGCTGATGGACATGGTAGATTGGATGAGGCAGTGGTCAGTCCAGCAGTTGTCGGTACCTGTAACAACGTGGGTGATGTGGACCTCTCTGTGGTCCAACGCTTGAATGATGACGTGGTTGAGTAGGCCTTTTACGACCTCACAAAAGCCTTTGACTCTGTCAGCTGCAAAGGCTTATGGAGCATCCTGCTCAAATCTGGCAGTCCTCAGAAGTTTGTCACCATCCTCCGTCGACTCCACAATGACATACAAGCCATGATCCTCACCAACAGAACCACCACAGACCCTATCTCAGTCAAGACCAGGGTCAAGCAAGGCTGTGTCATCACACCGACCCTCTTCTCCATTTTCCTTGCTGCAATGCTATATCTCACTTTCAGCAAAATATCTGCCAACATGGAGATAATCTACAGAACAGACAGGAAACCGTTCAACCTACGCCACCTTCAAACCAAAACCAAAATCACTCCAACCTATGTCATAGAGCATCAGGATGCAGATGACGCTTTTGTGTGTGTTCACTCTGAAACCGAGTTCCAAATCATTGTCGACTCCTGCTCCAGCCAGGACGGAATTCCCGCTAAAATTCTAAACTAGAGCACAGAGGCCTCTTGACACAAATACATGGACTTATCTCCCTCATCTGGAAGGAGGAGAGCATGCCAGGAGATCTCTGACATGTCCTAATTCTGACCATCTTAAAAAAGGCCACAAGTCCGACTGTAGTAACTACAGAGGGGTATCCCTGCTGTCCGCCACAGAGAAGGTCATCATAAGAGTCCTTCTCAACCACCTCCTCCCTGTGGCTGAACAGCTCCTACTGGAATCACAATGTGGATTCCATCCATCAAGAGGCACAGTGGACATGATCTTCACAGCAAGACAACTCCAAGAAAAATGTAGGGAGCAGCAGCAACCTTTATACATGGCCTTCTTTAACCTCACAAAGTCTTTTGACTCTATCAACTGGGAGGGATTATGGAACATCCTCCTCAAACGTGGCTGCCTGGAGAAATTCGTCACCATCCTCCACCTGTTGCATGTCGACATGCAAGCTGTAATCCTTGCCAACGAGTCTGCCACTGACCCAATCCGAGTGCAAACTGGGGTCAAACAAGGCTGTGTCATCGCACCAACACTGTTTTTCATTTTCCTGACTGCAACACTCCACCTCATCTCCATGAAGCTCCCTGTTGGAGTAGATCAACTCTGCTTCTCTCTCCACAGATGCTGTCAGACCTGATGAGTATTTAAATCATTTGTTGTTTTTATTTCAGATTTCCAGCTCCTGCAGTATTTTGCTTTTATTTTATCCTTGCTGGGAGGTTTGCTAGTGCTGTTGGGGACGGGTGGTTAAACTAATTTGGCAAGGGGATGGGAGACAGAGTGGAGGTACAGTAGGGGAAGATGCACAGCCAACGATAGAAGAGAATTTAAGTCAGTCTGGAAGGCAGAGCAAATATCGACCTGTTAAGGCACAAGCGAATAATGCAAGGTTGGATTGCATCTATTTTAACGCAAGGAGTCTTACAAGTAAGGCAGATGAATTGAGGGCGTTGATTAACGCATGGGAATAAGGTATTATTGCTATCACAGAGACATGGTTGAGGGAAGGGCAGGATTGGCAGCTCAATATTCCAGGTGTGACGGGGGTGGGGGTGTAAAAGAGGAGGTAACATTGCACTTTTGATGAAGATGTCAATTACTGAAGTAAGGAGGGATGATATCTAAGAAGGTTCCTCAAATGAGGCCATATGGGTAGATCTTAAAAATAAATAGGGGGTAATCACTTTGCTGGGAGTGTACATCCGGCTTGTAAACAGTCAGGGAGAGATAGAGCAGCAGATATGTTGGCAAATCTCAGAGAAGTGTAAAAATAATAGGGTAATAATAGTCAGAGATTGCAACTTCCCCAATATTAACTGGGATCGTCTTAGTGCAAAAGGCTTAAAGGGGCGGAATTCTTAAAATGCATCCAGAAAAGGTTCTTGAGCCAGTAGTAGAAAGTCCTACAAGAGAAGGGGCGGTACTGGACCTAATCCTAGGGAATGAAGCCAGATAAGTGGTAGAAGTGTCAGTCGGGGAGCATTTTGGGGGTAGTGACCATAACTCTGTTAGATTTAAGGTAGTTATGGAAAAGGACAAAGATAGACCGGAAATAAAGGTACTGAATTGGGGAACGGCCGATTTCAATATGATAAAACAGGATCTGGCCAAAGTGGACTGGGAGCAGCTACTTGTAGGAAAGTCTACATCAGACCAGTGGGAGCCATTCAAAGAAGAAATAGTGAGAGTTCAGAGACAACATGTTCCCGTAAAGGTGAAGGGTAGGGCAAACAATTCCAGGGAACCCTGGATGTCAAGGGATATAGAGGATTGGATAAGGAAAAAAAGGAGACTTTTGGCAAATTCAGAGGGCTGAAAACAACGGAGGCACTAGAGGAGTATAGAAAGTATAGGGGGGTACTTAAAAAAGTAATTAGGAGAGTGAAGAGGGGACATGAAAAAACTTTGGCGGACAGCATAAAGGAAAATTCCAAAACATTTTATAAGTATATTAAGGGAAAGAGGATAACCAGGGAAAGAGTAGCACCCATTGGGGAGCAAAGTGGCAATCTGTGTGTGGAGCTGGAGGATGTAGGTGAGGTTTTGAATGATTACTTTTCATCTGTGACCACTATGAAGAAGGATGATGTAGGTGTAGATCAGAGAGGGGGATTGTGACATACTTGAACAAATTAGCATTGAAAGGGAGAACGTTTTAGCGGGCTTAAAAGTGGATAAGTCCCCAGAGATGTATCCCAGGTTGTTGTGCAAGGCAAGGGAGGAGATAGCAGGGCTCTGACACATATTTTCAAATCCTCTCTGGACACAGGAGAGGTACCAGAGGCCTGGAGGACAGCGAATGTGGTACCTTTATTCAAGAAGGGTAGTAGGGATAAACCAGGTAATTACAGGACAGTGAGTCTAACATCAGTGGTAGGGGAAATATTGGAAATAATTCTGAAGGACAGGATTATTCTCCACTTGGAGAGACAGGGATTAATCAGGGATAGTCAGCATGGCTTTGTCAAGAGGAGATCGTGTCTAACAAATCTGATTGCATTTTTCGAGGAGGTGAGGGGAAAGCAGTTGATGTAGTCTACATGGACGTCAGTAAGGCTTTTGATAAGGTCCCACATGGGAGATTGATTAGGAAGGTAAGAGCCCATGGGATCCAGGGCAATTTGGCAAATTGGATTCAAAATTAGCTTAGTGGCAGGAGACAGTGGGTGATGGTCGAGGGTTGTTTTGCGATTGGAAGCCTGTGACCAGTGGTGTACCACAGGGATCGGTGCTGGAACCCTTGCTGTTTGTAGTGTACATTAATGATTTAGATGTGAATATAGAAGGTATGATCAGTAAGTTCGCGGATGACACAAAAACTGGTGGAGTCGTAAATAATGAGGAGGAACGCCTTAGATTACAGGATGATATGGATGCGCTGGTAAGATGGGCAGAGCAGTGGCAGATGGAATTTAATCCTGAGAAGTGTTCGGCCTCTGTGTCCAGTTCTGGGCACCACACTTGAGGAATGATGTGAAATCATTAGAGAGAGTACAGAAAAGAATCACGAGAATGAGGAACTTCAGTTCAGGGGATGGATTGGAGAAGTTGGGACTGTTTTCCTTGGTGAAGTTGAAGAGGAGATTTGATAGAGGCATTAAAAATCATGAGGGGTCTGGACAGCACAGGTAGGGAAAAACTATTCTCACTGATGGAAGGATCGAGAACAAGGTGGCAGAGATTTAAGGTAATTGGCAAAAGAAGCAATGGAGACATCAGGAAAAACTTTTTCACGCAGCGATTGATTCGGATTTGGAATGCACTGCCCAGGACTGTGGTTGAGGCAGGTTCAATAGAGGCATTCAAGAGGGAATTGGATTATTATCTGAAAAGGAAGAATGTGCAGGGATATGGGGAGAAGGCAGGGGAGTGGCACGAGGTAACTTGCCCCTTAGGTGAGCTAGCGCAGATAAGATGGACCAAATGGTCTCCTTCTGTGCTGTAACAATTCTGTCATTCTGTGAAAAGTTATTATATGCAATATTGCTACTACCTCCTACATTACTGCGAGATGAGCAACATCCTCTTCTCTAATGGTCAGAGATAAGAAATAGCATTTAGTACGTCGGCCATGACCTCTGCCTCCACAAGAAGTTCACTTTTTGGCCCCCAATCAGCCTCATTCTTCCATTGACTACTCTCTTACTACATGTTTATAAAAAACTTTTAGGTTTCCTTTTATGTTAACCACTAATCTCATGTCCCTCATTTCTTTTTAGATCTCTTTATTTTCTGTATTCAGCTCGATTCTCTACAGTATTACCCACCGTATTGTTATAAGCTCCATTTTTTCTGTTTCTTGTTATCTCTATGTCTTTAGTCATCCAGGAGGCTTTGAATTCATTTCCTTTCCCCTCATGGGAATGTCTACTCTGTACTTGAACCATCTCCGATTTGAAAGCATCGCATTGTTCAGTTACAGCTTTACTGAACAATTTTCAATTCTAATCCACCTGGGCTAGATCCCTTTTTGAATCACTGAAATTAGTCCTCCTCCAGTTAAAGAATCTTTATGCTGGTTGTCCCTTGTCTTTTTTCCAGACTATTCTTAACCCATTATTATGATCACTGTTGCCCAAATGATCCTCAACTTAAACTTGCTCCACTTGCCCCACTTTATTCCTGAGAGCTCGATCCTGCACTGCTTCCATCCTTGTTGGGCTGGAAACACACTGATCAACAACACTTGTATTTATATAGTGCCTTTAACACAGGAAAACATCCCAAGGTGCTTCACAGGAGTGTTATCAAACAAAATTTGACACCATAGAATCATAGAATGATTACTGCAGAGATGGAGCCCATTCGGCCCATTGTGTTTGTGCCAGCTCTCTGCAACAGCGATTCAGCTATCCCCACTCCCCCGTCTTTTCCCCATGGCGCTGCCTTCACACAGAAGATATTCGGACAGGTGACCAATAGCTTGGTCAAAGAGGTAGGTTTTAGGAAGTGTCAGAAAGGAGGAGAGAGAGAAAATGAGGATTCAGAAATGAATGAGTTTAGGGTCTAGGATGATGAAGACACTGCCACCAATGGTGGGATGATATAAAGCAGGGATGCGCAGGATGCATCTGTACGGCTTTAGGAATTCTCAAACTTTCAAGGTTTTGCTGCAAAGACAGTGTTGTAGTTTAAATTATTTATAGTTTGACAGGGATAAAGAAAGGTAACTTTTATGATCACTGAAAGAGGTCGTTTCCTTCTGCCTTCTTTACCTTCATCTCGAATTGACTGGGTTTTTGCAAATTCCATACCAGAATTGTACTCTTATCAAGGAACTGGTTAGACCCATAATATTACATACAAAGTTACTGAAACTATATTGTTACAGAAGAAATTTGTATCAGGAATAAAGAATGATAATTCTCGCTGGGTAGAATTACAAATACAGAGAATATGAGAGAAATACCCAACTGCAATCCACCCGACCCCAATGGTGAGTTTTTCACATTAGAAATAAGGAGGGAAGGTGATTAACAAAGGACAACTACATATATGTGCAAAGATTACATCGATGGGAATTCTTTTCTAACCAGATCCACAATTGTTTAATATTTCCACAATTTTCACTTGCCTCGAGCAACAGAATTAAAACACTTACTTTGAAAACAGCATTTTATTTTGTGAAATACATATTCATGGGAAGATTCAATTTGTCTTTCAGGAATAGGCAATTGTAAATCTCTCATGAAGATTAAAATGCAAATAGTTACAGTGTTTGTATTATTACAATTAAAAAGCAAGCAGCAAAAAGAGGACACTATTTGTGGTCCATTCACACCCCTTAATGGAGGAAACTGAACATTAAAAACTTATCTTCTTTGGCCTCCTTATCTCGAGAGACGATGGGTAAGCGCCTGGAGGTGGAAAAACTTATCTAACTTCAAAGTAATAACATATGGCAAAATAAAATCATAGTAATTCATGGTTGAGAATGAAGATGTGTGTAAAACAGACAGCACGTGTGTATGTCACAATTGATAAATTACGCAACGGGAAAGTTGAATTGTTCCCTGAATTGTAAGTGTTTAGTGGCAACAAATTTTAGCCAACACTGTCATTAAACATTATGGTAACTAATGCAGTTTTGGTGCATTTTGTAAACAATTTAAGATGCCTGAAGGGACCAGATCTTGGAGTGTAAATCATATTTATACATTTGCTTTTCATTGAATAGGAATTGATTGATGAGATAAAATATTAAATTTGTTCCCTAGATCTGCATTTGTTAAATTTCTAAGGTTGGAGGTGAGCTCACTTTTTGTTGTGTTTATTTGCAAAAGTAAAAAATCACATTATGAGAAGACTAAATACTTTAAGTTCTCCATTTTCCTCGGATCGGGCACAGAGCATTCCACATTTCTTCAGTTTGCATTGCTGTTGTAGGATCAGCAGTGTAGTTTAGGGGATTTGCAGTCCACGCGCCTATGCCACGGAGTTTTAGTTTCTTCATGATCAGTGATTTTAGTGAAAGGCTCTCTGGATCATCATACCAAACCTCATGGTTTGTATTAACCTGCCAAAAAAGCCAAAGAGAGTTAGACAGATAGGAGGTAAGTTTGGATCAATGCTGAACATCTTCAACAACACTATTTAAAATACATGAAACTTGTACTGGCATTAAAGGATAAGTTTAGGTGGATCAAGCGAATGAAACATATAAAGGTAGGATATTTCCAGATTGGTGAGTCATCCCAGAGTCGAATAGTCGGATGCCATGCGAGTCTGTGATATGTAAGCATTCTTGGAAATTTGTCGACAGCAGGCGTCACACAGCTTTTTCAGCAAAAGGGTGTAGTAACAGGTCTGCTTGGATTTTGAAATAGCAGTCGAACAGTAGAAGCTCTCTTGAGATTTCAGGATCTCCCAAAAACACAAAAGGCAACAAGACTTACGCTTGAGGCAGGGATTCTTCAGATTGAAGACAGTAGAAATCTGTTACCTTTAAAATGCAAGGGATTTCTCTCTGCAAAGCACTATGCCTCCACAGAGTGAAGCAATTCCTCTGTTCCTGGGTCTTTTCTCTCTCTTCAGGCAGGTCCAAACCACACCGATAAAGTAGAATTTCTTTCCAAGAGATGCAAGGCTTCTTTTGCAGAGAGTGGTAACACGTTTTTGGGTTTTCCTCTCTTTCCAGGAAAGGTAAAACAAAGATTTCAAAGCCTGCTCCTTGTAGAGTCCACGGGTTTCTTATAATCCCAAAATGAAACTAAAATCTTTCAACAAACAAGTCACAAGACAGTCATAAATCTTTCTGGTTGATTGGAAGCAAGTATTACAGTCTGTGGACACAGTTTAAACTCCAAGGGCTGGATTTTACTTTGCCACCATCGAGTGCAGTGGCGGCCGTAAAAGATGGTGGCCTGCACGCGCTGCTTTCACTCCGCAGAGCTGCTGCGATATTATATACTTTTATACCCCCCAGAATAAAGCACACTAAAAAAGGATTCTTTAAATGAAAACAAAATTAACTATTTATTAATAAACCAATTTTTAAACAATAATGAAATGAATCTATATACATGAACAGCCTTTACAACTCCTTATTCTTCCTAACCCTTATGCACACACAGATACATTCAAAACAAAATGGTTAACCAGGGAAAATGGATATTGATTTTACAATGCTTTCTTTGAAACAATAACTTCAGGAAGGATATTGCTGGATTGGTGAGCTGTCCCAGAGTCGAATAGTCAGATGCCACTTGAAGTCTCTCCAGGTGAGCTTGATAAACAGTCTGTGTTGGGTAGGTGTTAAAGGCAATTTGTCTGCAGCAGGCGTCACACAGATCTTTCAGCTTTATGTATAGCAACAGGTCTACTTAAATTTTAAAGCAGCACTCTGACAGTCGAAACTTCCTTGAAATTTCAGGAACTTGCAATAACACAAAATGCAACAAGACTAATTCTTGAGGCAGGGATTTTTGAGACTGGAGGCAACAGCAACCTGCCACACCTGAAACACATGGCTTCCTTTCTCAACAGAGTGTAGCAACTCCTCTTTCCCTGGGACTTTTCTCTCACTTCAGGCAGGTAAAAACCACACCTGTGGTTTTACTGTGAGAGTAGGTCTTTTTTCTGGTCTATCAGAAAATCACAGCCCCAGTTCACTACTAGCTGCTCCCTGGTCTGGTTCTCTCTGCAGACCTGACGAAAAGCTTTCAACAACAACCAAGTCACAAGACAATCGTAAATCTTTCTGTTGCTTGGATGCAAGTTTTACAGCCTGCACTGCAAACACCAAGTGTCAAAATTTAGTGCTCACAGAAAAACCCTCTTCTCCCAGCTTTCAAAGGCACACAGACCTCTTAATTTTGAAATAAAACAAATCTTTGATGACACCAGGCCCTGCTGGAATCAAGGTCCATGGCGGGCCTTATACGGGGCAATGTTGATGCTGCCTCCCGCCACAGATCCCGACGTGGATGCCCCTATAAAATCCAGCCCCAAGTGTCAGCAGTGTTCACAGAAAATCCCCATTTCCCAGCTTTAAACACCACACAGAATTCCCAGTTTAAAAAAAAACAAAACTCTTGTGACAATATGAGTGTCACTGGCAAGTCCAGCATTTTTGCCAATCCCTAATTGCCCATGAGAAGATGGTGGTGAGCCAGTCCATGTGGTGTGGTTACATTTACACTGCTGCAATGTCGGCTGTTTCAGGATTTTGACCCAGTGACAGTGAGGGAACAGCGACATTGTTCCAAGTCAGGATGTTTTTGACTGGGATAGGAACTTGCAGGTGATGGTGTTCCCATGCCTCTAGTGCCCTTGTCCTTCCAGGTGCTAGAGGTCGTGGGTTTGGAAGGTGCTGTCGAAGGAGGCTTGGCGAATTGCAACAGTTCATCTTGTAGATGGTACACAACTGTTGCCACTGTGTGCTGGCGGTGGAGCGAATGAATGTTTAAGGTAGCAGATGGGGTGCCAATCAATGAACTGCTTTGTTCTGGATGGTGTCAAAGTTTGATCTTTTTGAATGCTGTTGGAGCTGCACTCGTCCAAACAAGTGCAGAGTATTCCAGCACACTCCGGACTTGTGCCTTGTAGATGGTGGACAGGCTTTGGGGAGTCAGGATTCTCAGCCTCTGACCTGCTCTTGTAGCCATGGTATTTATATGGCTATTCCAGTTCAGTTTCTGGTCAATTGTAACCCCCAGGATGTTGATCGTGGGGGATTCAGCAATTGTAATGCCATTGAATGTCAACAGGAGATGGTTAGATTCTCTCTTGTTAGAGATGGTCATTGCCTGGCACTTGTGTGGCACGAATGTTACTTGCCACTTATCAGCCCAAGCCTACATGTTTTCCAGGTTTTTCTGCATTTCTACATGGACTGCTTCAGTATCTGAGGAGTCACAAATGGTGCTGAACACTGTGCAATCATCAGCGAATATCTCCACTGTCACCTTATGATTGAAGGAAGGTCATTGATGAAGCAGCTGAAGATGGTTGGGCCGAGGACACTACCCTGAGGAACCCCTGCAGTGATGTCCTGGAGCTGAGTCAGGAGGTGAGTTACTCGCCTCGGAATTCCCAGCCTCTGACCTGCTCTTGTAGCCACAATATTTATATGGCTGGTCCAGTTCAGTTTCTGCTCAATGGTGACCTGCAGGATGGTAATGGTTGTGGTTGCAGTGATGGGAATGCTGTTGAATGTCAAGGGAGATGGTTTGATTTGCTCTTTTTGGAGTTGGCCATTGCTTGGCACTTGTATGGTGCAAATTGTACTCGCCACTTAGCAGCTCACGCCTGAATGCTGTCCAGATCTTGCTGCATGCAGGTATGGACTGCTTCAGTAAATGAGGAGTTCCGAATGGTTCTGAGCACTGTGCAATCATCAGTGAACCTTCCCACTTCTGACCTTATCATGGAGGGAAGGCCATTGATGAAGATGTTGAAGATGGTTGGGCCGAGGACACTACCCTGAGGAACTCCAGTAGCAATGTCCTGGAGCCGAGATGATTGGCCACCAACGACACAAGTATCTTCCTTTGTGCTAAGTACGACTCCATCCAGTGGAGAGTTTCCACTCCGATTCCCATCGACTTCAATTTTGTTGGGGCTCCTTGATGCCACACTTGGTCAAATGCTGCCTTGATGTCAAGGGCAGTCACTCTCACCTCACCTCTGGAATTCAGCTATTTTGTCCATGTTTGGAACAAGGCTGTAATGAGGTCAGAAGCTGAGTGACCCTGGTGGAACCCAAACTGAGCAGCAGTGAGCAGGTTATTGCTGAGTAAGTGTCACTTGATAGCACTGTCAACGACGTCTTCCATCACTTCTCTGTTAATCGAGAGTAGAATGATTGGGCGGTAATGGACCGGATTGGATTTGTCCCGCTTTTCGTGGGCAGGATCTAGCTATTTCCCCTTGTCATTCAATGGCATTACGATTGCTGAATCCCCCACTATCAACATCCTATAGGTTTCAATTGACCAGAAACTGAACTGGACCAGCCATGTAAGTACCATGCCTACAAGAGCAGGTCAGAGGCTAGGAATCCTGCAGTGAGTAACTCACCTCCTGACTCCCCAAATCCTGTCCACCATCTACAAGGCACAAGTCAGGAGTGTGATGAAATACTGTCCACTTGCCTTGATGTGTGCAGCTCCAACAACACTCAAGAAGCTCGACACCATCCAGGATAAAGCATCTTGTTGTTGTTGTGGGGTATTCCCAAGCACAGAGGCACCTGCCGTAAATATCATAATGTTTAAATATTATTTGAGTAACCAGTAACATATAATATTAGTGAACAGTGAGGAGGGTGCTAAGCACCATGGGGCTCAGTTAACTTGACCACATTCCACAGGAGCGGATTAATCCAATCTCAAACAAAAGGCTGATTAAAATGAAAAGCAGACGCCCTTGTGGAATGCTGACAAAGGTGTGAGCCTGTAACGAGGTGAAAACATCATGAGTAATCCCCTATCTGTGTATGGGCCGGTCATGCAGCCCCTCTATGCCTAGTAACCGCTTCTATTGGCTCTAATTATCAATGTATATAATCAATAATCTTCTGCGACCCTGATATCCTGATCACCCAGCCTGAGCCTGAATTAAGAAGACTGAGTCCCACGTGATGGCCAGGATTTAAGTGGGCGAAGGGAACGAAGGGGGCAAGGGGGAGTTGGCTGGAGCCTGATCCCGAACTTGAGAACAGGATTCGGCAGTCGTTAATGCCATCAGGAATACCGGGTGAGTATCTTTAAAGCTTATCCCGGGGCCGGGTGGTGTTTCGCGACCGACGAATGCCAAGTTTGTGAACAGGATCTGAACAATGGTCAAACGGTGGCAGGTAGTTCGTTAAGAGACGTAGGCGCTGTCAGGGAGGGTTTGGAATATATGTATGCGTATATATATCATAAGCTTGTTGTATGAAATATGGACAGACTTGTGACCCGACAGTTAGCCAGGAGACGGTCTACTACAAGTTGCGCTAGGTTAAAAGCAGACCTCTGAGAGTAGATTCTAATGGTTCTAATCCTACCCAATTATGGCCAGTGAAAAGATAGAGCTCGAGTGGGGACCGGAGGGGTCCCTTACCTGCTACCTGGCAGAGAAACATAAAAAGTTAATAGGAAAGATGATTGACTCAGTTTGGAATCCCCACGACCCTGCCGCAAAACAAAGGGAGTGGTGACAAAAAGAAGAAAAGCATTCACTAAGTTTATGGCAGAGTGACATAAAAGACTATGTTTTCGAGTAAAAACAAGTTACTGTCTTTGATTCGACTGTGAGAATGTTGGAAGCGTCCATGAATGAATTGAATGTCTGGGCTGTACAGCTTGTGTTCTGTAAAACTTGTGTTCTGCAGAACTGACTGTCGTTAACGCTTTGTTGTCTGGCTTTAATGTTGAAAGCATGAGTCTATTAAGTTGTTTGGAATTGAATGGGTGAGAAAAGTGATTATTGAGTGTGTTCATTTCGATTTAGGATTGTGCACCCAGGAATAGGATATAAAATTGAATTATATTTTAAGTAAAAATTTTATTTTGATTTTAAAAGTTGGTTTTGCAACTGTGAAAAGGCAATGAACAATTTTCTAAGAGATAAGCTTCAGCCTTGAAGGTCTGAAGATGTCTGGCAGAAATCCAATTTGAAGTTTAAAACACTGCTTTAGTTGGAAACTTTGCTATTGCTTTATTTTGCATTCTAAACTTGAAGACATGTTTTACTGACTGTTTTTCAGTAGCAAATGTCAAAAGATTGAATATTGTTTTAAGGGAGAGAAGGATAAGCAAAGGAGATAATGGGAAAGATTAAAGTTTGTGTAAGGAGCTGGTGTTAAATCTTTTGTTGTAAGAATGTTAAATAACATTTTCTTTAGTTTTTGGTTTTATTACAGTCATTTGAAAAGGCGCCCGAAGAAAGAAGAAAAATGACGTAACTTACCTATCTTTTTTTTAAAAAGCACGTGCTATTCTGTTCTGTGTGTAGTTAATAAGTATTATAAGTTAATAAGTCTGAATTAAATTAATACTGTTAAGGTTAATTGACCTGTTAAGTTGGAAAAAAAATGGAAATGTCATTTGCAACCACAATGAACTTTCAAGTTTAGCATGTCGAGTTTTGGGGGAGTCTTAAGTTCCGGACATAGGACTCACTCATATTACATCAGCAGTTTTGATTTTTAAATATTTATTGCAGTGAATTGGAATTTAGAATCATCTTTGTTGTAAAAAAAATCCTTGGATTAGAAACCTCTTACAAAAGATGCTAAAAGTTTGGAAACAATTGGAGTTTAATCTAAAATGCTGTCTTTCCTGATGGAGATGGTTTCCTTTGAAGTTGATAATGTTACTAAAGATTTTGTTGTTTGAAAATCCTAAGGATACCAAAAAACATTTAAAATGGAGTTTAGTTCTTTTCGATAGGGAAAAAAAAAGGGTTACGTAAAGCGACGCAGCGGAGAATGCTTTGCTCCGCCCCCTTGGAGACAAGCAAGAAATTAACCTTGCTGCAACTATCGTTATCAATGAGACAAAGTGCTTGAGAAGGAGAAATAGTTGCAAGCACTTCTGTCTTTAATGTAAAAAAAAATGCAATACCACCAAGTCTGGGCATAAGAAATTGGAATCGATAAACAAAATTAAATTGATATGAGTGGTTATTTAAAGCATTCAAAGGGAAATTTACTGTTATTTGAATTTGGAATAATCTGAGATGTCGAAAATCCAGGTTTAATTTGGCAAGTTATTGAAGGAATTAAAATGTCATCTAAGGTAAAAAAAAACAATATACAGTAATGCCTGGAATCAAATGGAAATGTTTGATTTCTGTTTAAAGGAATTATGAATATTGATTGTAAAGGTTCTCCAGGGTTCAAAATGAAATAGAATTATAATTAATAGGAATTGGCAATTAGATCTGGCTGATGCAAGAGCTAATAAAGGAATTCTGGGTATAAACAAATGGTGAAATTAGAATTCAAACAGCTAAAATAATATCGTGTGAAATTTCCAAGTCTAGAATTTTACAGTGAAAGTCAGGAAAGTGTAGATAAGACTGGCAATTGTTAGTTTTCTCTTGGAGATATGAGTTTTTAGGAGAGCTACATTTGAAAGTCTGGCCATTTTTGATCTTTTGATAAGATCACCTGACGAACGGGTCTCAAACATGTTTACTGACTTGAGAAACAGCATGGCATGAAATGTTTAATGCAGCCAGTGCAGTGAGACAACTCACATAGAGAAAATGACTTTATAATAATCAGGATGAATTAAACACCTTAATAATGACAGGAAGGGCAATGAGGTTGCCAGGGCATGTCATAGCAGGTAGTGAGGAAATAGGACCCGCAAGAGAAAGGGTTGAAAGATTTTTGAAGGAGTTGTGCAGACAACTGCACAAGGTGAGGCAGGAGGTTCTATAGAAACATGATAGAGGAACAGACAAAGGTGCCTGTTGTGGGAGACAAAGTAATGGTAAAGGGAAGGGCCGACGGAAACATTGGTCCCAACTGAAGGTATATAAAGACAACAGCAAATGATAGACTCCGAAATAAACACCACCTGGTACGTAAAGAGATACCAGGAATGGAAGAATACACTTGAGAATGGACTACTCGGGGGGCTGGGAATAATGGTAGTGTTGATAGGCATTTGGATTATTATTAGATGTGCTACTAACTGGGCAAAGATTGTGGGGAACGAAGCCCGAGCGTGATGGGACCATATAGATAATTTCGAAAGAGTAGAGATGATAAGAATATAAATTAACTACTGGATTCCCCAGGACATGTTCGGTCCCCACAGGTAGACATGTATCCCTCATCGGGGGATACTCACAACATGGACAAGTACTAACACCTGGTGACCACCAGGGCAGTGTGTTTAAATTACAGATATAACCACTAGTGGCGAATGGGAAAGAACCGCACTGCAGTGGCTGTGGGGCCTGATGCTAATATCCGGAGAGGAAGAACAAAGACCCGGTAATGGATGCACAACGGATTAATGAAAGGAGTATTAATTTGGACCATATGAACTATGGGGCATTGCACAACATGTTGGATGGGAAGTGTATAACGGTGAGTAAACCTACTTGAATGCATGACTTACGGTGAATCCGCGCAAAGATGCAGTACGTGTACGGTGTTCCACAGATGACCGTGCTAACTGCGTGACCAGACAGAAAGGGAAAGGGGTAACTGAGAGCTGTGTCTTTGGAATTGTTTGTGCCCCTCCCATTGGGCAACAGATGATAAGAAAAGTTGAAAGGAATATGTATAGTGTGTTAAGTAAGGTTGTAATGCAGCAGGCTGCCGATGCCATGGGTGCCGTCAGATTTCGAGGTCAGAATCAACTTTATAGAACAAAGAGGGGGATAGTTAATGACGTTGCTACCGGATTCAATACCGGTGCCTCCATAGTAAACTCATTAGATATACAAGGTCTGAATGAAAAGATGGAACACCTTAAAGGAGTCATGAAGGGACTCTTAAAGAGAGCAGAGAAAAATCAGGAGGATCAGACCAATCTGGGAGAAGAGGGCATGGAGATACAATTAGACGGAATTACGATATTAGAGGCACATGCCAGAACCGTCAACCACCTCATAGATAGAGAACGGGAAGATGCCGGAAAATTAAGACAGGGGCAACTCTGCCACGCTTATGGCTTATGGATGGTCGGACAAATACGACACAATCTCGATCAGATCCAAAGGGGGGAGGTGCCCGATTGGATAGACAGCCCACATTTGGCTCAGCTGGCCGAGAGGAAGGGGACACTGGACAACTGTACACTGAAAGGACTCACCAGAGTATATCCAGTGATCCCAGACTGCGAAATGGGCAAAGATACCGGAGTGGGGGTAGTCCTGATGATCCCCACAGTAACATGGGACTCAGGGCCATTTCCCCAATACCAATTGGAAAATATTGGGGTCATATGGGGTAACACCTCCCTCCGTTACTATTTAACTGAAACCTCTGCCATACTCAGGAACAATACATTATATGGAATTTCCCTTACGGGATGCAAGCAGAGGGGAGACATTACAGTATGTCCTCACCCTGTTTGACAGGGAGAATTGGGTGAATGTGGGTTCAATCGAACAGACGGTTGTGTCGTAGAGATCATACCTGCCCCAAAGCATTTTGCAAGAACAGGCTACGGAGGTAAAGGGAAATACTGCGTTTCCACCACAGAAAGTTCCTACCGCTACAATAATCTACAATGCCCTATCCCATTTTCTAATTTTTGCTTTAAGCCCTTACGACCAGTCACTATAGGGCAAGCCCGAATTATCCAGGTTCGGCGTCGAGGTACCAAGATCATTAACGTCACTGATCATCTCCATGACCACCTACAGGATTACAAGGAACCAGAACCAGTCCCCATCCCACACCTGGCCGAAGTACTAAGGGAATTAAGGCTCAGGGTGGGCCAATCCGTAAAACTCTACCACCAACTGCAGACAAAAATCAAAAAGCTGGAGAAAGATACGGATACAGAATTGCAGGACCGGAGTTGGTGGGAGAAGATGTGGGATTGGGGGTTGAACGTCAATATCCACCCTTGGATTAGGATAATTTCTCATGTGCTAGTCGGAATACAGTTAATACTGGCCATAACATGGGGCATACTGGCCTGCCGATCATACAGGCGCTATGTGCAGTGAAGGAGGATGAAAACCAGAGTAAAGGCAAGGGAGACAATTTGTCTATCTGGAGGGCTCAGTCAGGTGGATCACATTAATTTGATATAATGCGACCGGAATTCCTGAAATCACGTGACTGGCCACAACGTTTGAGGCAGGGAATACCGGGCGAGTGCAAAGGTTTAAGAAAAAAAAACAACAACAATAAATAGTGTCGGTTGAGAAGACTAGGGTTAGTCTCCTACCGAAAAGGGGGATTGTTGTAGGGTATTCCAAAGCGCAGAGGCACCTGCCGTAAAAATCATAATGTTTAAATATTATTTGAGTAACCAGTAACATATAATATTAGTGAACAGTGAGGAGGGTGCTAAGCACCATGGGGCTCAGTTAACTTGACCACATTCCACAGGAGCTGAGTAATCCAATCTCAAACAAAAGGCTAATTAAAATGAAAAGCAGACGCCCTTGTGGAATGCTGACAAAGGTGCTAGCCTGTAACGAGGTGAAAACATCATGAGTAATCCCCTATCTGTGTATGGGCCGGTCATGCAGCCCCTCTATGCCTAGTAACCGCTTCTATTGGCTCTAATAATCAATGTATATAATCGATAATCGTTGTGATTGGACCAAGTCCGGCCGGGATGGGCTGAGTAACTGTTTGAAAATGTATAAGTATTGATGATTTTCCTTTGTTCAGTGGAGAGGCATCTGGACAGCCCAGTGACCTGCACCCTGCTGGCGTAACTCAATAAACTGTTTGACATTGGAGCAGACCTGAGTGTCGAGTGAATCTTCTAGATTCATTCCCGCTAACAATGATTCTTCTAGATTCATTCCCGCTAACAGCACCCCATTCATACACATTCACTCCCTCCACCATTGACGCACAGTGGCAGTAGTGGGTAACATCTACAAGATGCACTGCAGCAACGCACCAAGGCTCCTTCGACAGCACCTTCCAAACCCGTGACATCTACCACCTAGAAGGACAAAGGCAGCAGATGCATGGGAACACCACCATTTGCAAGTTCCTCTCCAAGTCACACACCATGCTGACTTGGAACTATATCGCTGATCTTTCACTGTTGCTGGGTCAAAATCCTGGAATGCCCTTCCTAACAGCATTGTGGGTGTATCTAACCTACATGGACTACAGTGCTTTAACAACTGTATTGGAACAGCTTGGTGAGGGGCAAGGCTAGTTCTGGAGCACAAGTCTTCGGTGCTACAGAGGGGATGTGTCAGGGCCTATGGAATTTGCTGTATCCAGTGCCTTCTGCCATTTCTTGATATCACCTGGAGTGAATCAAATTAGCTGAAGACTGGTATCTATAATGCTGCAAACCACAGGAGGAGGCTGAGATGAATCTTTCACTCGGCACTTCTGGCTTAAGATGGTTGTAAATGCTTCAGCCTTGCCTTTTGCACTGATATGTAAACCACTGGAACCTAACTTGTACTTTATTTTTGTTCTTTCATTGGATGTGGGTGTCACTGGTAAGGCCGGCATTTGTTGCCTATCTCTAACTGCTCTTGGACTGAGTAGCTTGCTCGGCCCTTTCAGAAGACAATTAAGAATCAACCACATTGCTGTGGGTCTGGAATCACATGTTGGCCAGACTAGGTAAGGACAGCAGATTTCCTTCCCGAAAGGACCAAATGGTTTCATGGTCACTATTAGACTAGCTTTCTTAATTCCATATTTATAACTGAATTCAAATTTTCACCATCTGCCATGATGGGATTCGAACCAATGTCCCCAGTGCATTAGTCTAGGCCTCTAGATTACTAGTCCAGTGACATTACCACCATCTCCCCCTTTATTAATCTGCAAAGTGCATTAGCACATTAACACATCACACGAGTAGAACTGAAAATAGAAACTAATTCTCAAAAAGTCTCACCACTGATCCTTCAGCACAAGCACAGGATCACAGAGTGGTTCAGTGGTTAGCACTGCAGCCTCACAGCTCCAGCAACCTGGGTTCAGTTCAGGGTACTATCTGTGCAAAGTTTGCAAGTTTCCCTGTGATTGTGTGGATTTCTACTGGTTGCTTTGGTTTCCTCCCACAGCCAAAACCTTGCAGGTTGATAGGTAAATTGGCCATTGTAAATTGTCCCAGTGTAGGTAGGAGAATTGAGGGAAGTTGGGGATGTGGTAGGGAATATTGGATGAGTATAAGTTGATGGTTGGCACAGACTATGTGGGCCAATGTGTCTGTTTCAGTGCTGTATCTCTGTGACCTTGAACGCAACTGTTTTAATTCTTTAAACTCCTAAAATTGAGGAAGGACCGTGGGATAGTGTACAAATAATTTAATAGTTTCATGATGCCATTAAATTAGTGTAAGTTTGTTCATCTGACTGAATTAAGCATTCATTCACAAACACCCCACAACATAATTTCAAGTCAATTACATAACTATGTTACGGCATTTGAAAGAAACTTATTGTGTGAAACCCTTGTGATGATTTAAACAGATATGATCAAATTCAGTATGAAGGACATTCTTTAGCTTCTTGGAGGAACAGCTCCAAGGAAATTCCCAGTCAATCTTTTTAACACCAAAAACAATGAACTCATCTGGATACTGTGCAACATATGAACACAAGGCACATGTTAACAGGACAAATATATTCCTCAAAATTGTCATGATGACTGTGACTGTTTGCCTTGATTAACATGAGTACATAATTACTATAGATATATTTATATAAAGCTTCTGGAGAAACTATTTGCATCTAAATAGCACCGTTCACCACCTCAGACCACTCCAAAGCACTGTACAGCTGATGAAGTGCTTTTGAAATGTAGTGACTGTTGTAATGTAGGAAATGCAGCAGACAATTTGCACAGAGCAAGATCCCACAAACAGCATGTGATAATGATCAGATAATCTTTTAGTGATGTTGGTTGAGGGATAAATATTGCCCAGGACACCAGGGAGGACACCTCCACTCTTCCTCAAAATAGTGCTATTGGAACATTTATGTCCACCTCAGAGGACGGATAGGGCCTCAGTTTAACTTCATATCTGAAAAACAACACCTCCGACAGTGTCTGCAACTGGTTTTTCACAATGTTTTAACAAGGTGAACTGGTTTTGGTGCTTTGCTTCTCAACTCCCATTTTCTTGTCAATTCTCCAACTACACACATTTCCGACTGTACAAACTGGACATTTTGAACTTTGCTGAATCCTGTACACAGAGAATACTGAATCATGAAACCCTGCAATGTTCACATTCTACAAAGAATGTTGAAATGCACAGGTCTCCACTGTGCTTTGATTGATAGTCTTACCCTGTAGACAAAATATGGGGATTTGTAATCATCATCCCAATATCTGCCAGTAATTGATCTGGGCAGCTGCTGCCTGATCTCACTGTATGAAATCCGTCTTCCAACTTGAGAGCTGCAAGGAGCACCTCCGAGAGGAATCTTTTGCAATTCACATCTACCAGGCTGTAAAGTACAAAAGGATGAGAAATTATTACTTGTGAATATAGTTACTCTGCTAACTTCAAAAATGTAGTGACAGCATGACTGATCTCCCAGTGTATAGGCTCTGAGGGGCAATTAGGACTGAAGGATAATTGAGAATTTCAAAACTAAGCTCAATAGAATTTTGTTAGGTGGAGGTATTAATCGTGACAAAGTCAAGGCAGGTATATGGGATAAAAATCATTAACAACCAAACTGAGTGGTGGAACAGGCTTGAGTAATTGAATGGTCTACTGTATCTCCTGTGCTTCTTTGATTCCATGTGTGAAGGAATGAACTTTGAGAAAACAATTCAGAAGCTTAAGATTTACAGTCTAGAAGAATGCAGTTGTGGAAATGCCTCAGTGAAATGAAATATTAAATAGCATGGAAAAGGTAAGTCCAGACAGCAAGCCAACGGATACAAATGGAAATTAACAAAACTGTAAAACAGGGAATAAAAAAGCTGAATGTAAAAAACATCAAAGTTATTGAACTGGGCTACAAGCAAGCTAAACAAGGCAAAATACTGGGCTGTTTTCAAATACATTTAGATGCCCTGATTGGACAGTTAATGTGGACGAAGGATGTGTTTCAGGTGTATAAAAGCAAAATACTGCGGATGCTGGAAATCTGAAATAAAAGCAAGAAATGCTGGAACCACTCAGCAGGTCTGGCAGCATCTGTGGAAAGAGAAGCAGAGTTAACGTTTCAGGCATTGCAAGCAAAACATTTCATCTTACCTCATACAAGTGCTGGCAAGGATAGTCGTAACCAAACCATGGAACTCCCATCACCAGCTTTCTGGAATCAATACCCAGTTTGATATAAGCAGAGAGACCGAAATGGATAAAAATATGACAGTTTTAGATGAACATTGATATCCGGGAGGCAGACCCTGAACCAGAAGGTTTTAATGTACATACCTGAATAAACCTGGTGATAGGGAGCATTTGCTTTTGCAAAGCACTCATCCCACATTTGATACTGCAAATTATAGGACTTTACGAAGAAGAAGTCACAGGAATTTGCCATTTCCACATAATCATGGCATGGGTCATCTGGGCAGTCTGGAGCCCAAGGTACATTAAATGAGACCTAAGAAACAAATAATAATGAGAAGTTAACTTTATCTCACACCTTGGGCTGGATTTTTGTGGAGCCCGCGATGTCGGGATCCATGGTAGGGGGGAAGGGGGCATGAAGATTGCCCTGGATGAGGCCAGCCACGGACCTCGACATCGGCAGGGCCCAGCCCGATATTGCCGGCGGCAGCGAGGCCTCGTGGCGGCCCCCCCACCGTGTGGCGTCGTGATCACCATTTAAATATTTATATAAATGAACTCACCTGAATAAATGAGTCTCCCACTGACTCCTGAAATCCCGCTGTGATGTTCACCCCAGCGATTGGCACTGCCATGCCTTCGGATCCCTGTCTGGGGAAACGAGGCGCTGCACTGGTGGGGAAGGGGGAGAAGGTACATTTCTCAGTGCAGGTGGGGTGGGGGAGGGGCAGGGTCAAATGAACGTCACAGGTGTAGGGGATGGTGGGAAGGGATATAGTTTAAATTTTGTGCAGTTTTGGGGGGGAAGGTCAGATTGTGAAGGTAAATGTTTTGGGGTGAAAAGGGGAAATAATTAATCCAATTGATATTGGGGGTTGGGAGAGGAGCAAAAGAAAATTAATTCAATGTGACTTTAAATATTTCAATGTCCCGGATGGCTGACAGCCTTTTAAAAATGGTGTTAGCGCCTGTGCAGGGGCAGTTAATACCATTGCCGGGGACAGACAACCCACCCCCTCGATGGGATCGGGGTGGGGGCAGCCAGTATCAGCTATTTAAATGAGCTGCTGCACTTGGAATCACGGTGCCTCTCTGTCTGTGTGGACCGCCATTTATTTCACCTACCGCCGAAAATTCAGCCCCTTATTTTGGCTTTTACTCATAGTTATATGGTTTTTAATAAGCACTCCCTTCTCATGCAGGGTGCATGGGAGTTGTAAAATTCAACAGGGGAGAAATTCTACAATGTTCATGAATTTATAAAGTGGAACATGATAAAGTTGGGGAAAATAGTGAGTCTTAATTGTTAGGATCCTTGATTGTCTAAATATTAATCAGGAAGATTGGAAAAGCAATAGTGAGATGGAATTCACTGGGGGAACAGACAGGTGTTTCTGTGGCCACAGATGTGAATCCAGGATGTTATGTTGTCTCCCTGACACCAGGGTCATGGATGTCACTGAACAGTTGCAGAGCACTCTGACGGGGGAGGGTGAGCAACTAACGGTCGTGGTCCATATCAGTACCAACAACTCAGCTGGAAAGAGAGATGGGGTCCTGCAGGTAGAGTTCAGGGAGCTAGGAAAGAAACTCGCAAGCAGGAGCTCAAAGGTAGTAATCTCCAGATTACTCCCAGTATCATGTGCAAGTGAGTACAGAAATAGGAAGAAAGAGCAGATGAATCCATGACTGGAGAGATGGTGCAAGAGGAAATGCTTTAGATTCCTTGGACATTGGGACTGGTTCTGGGAGTTGGAACCTATGCAGGCTGGATGGGTTGCACCTGAAGAGAGCCAGGACCAATGTCCTTGCAGAGGGCGATTTGCTAGTGCGATTTGGGAAGGTTTAACCTGACTTGGCAGGGATGCGGAACCAGGTTGTAATATTAGAGAGAAAAAAACAAGGTACACAGAGAATTTGGAGAGACAGATAGCACTAGAATAGGAAATAGTGAGGCATTAGGTGGGGTCAGAGTAAGAGGGAATGTAAAAATGTCTAAATTAGGTTTATAGTGCATGAATGTGAATGCTTGGAGTGTGATAAATAAGGTTGGTGAGCTACAGGCGAGTGGAAGTATGATGTTGTGGTGATAATGAAGACCTGGCTCAAAAAAGGGCAGGACTGGATACTAAATATTCCTGGATACAAGATGTTCAGGAAAGATAGGGAAGGAAAGGTGGGAGAAGGGACAGCTGTATTGATTTGGGAGAACATTACAGTGCTGGAGAAAGAGGATGTCCTAGAGGGGTCAAGGACAGATTCTATTTGATTCGAGCTAATAAACAATAGAGGTACCCCATTACACTGATGGGTGTATTCTATAGACTACCAAATAGTGGTAAAGATATAGAGGAACAAATTTGCAGGGAAATTACAGACTGGGGCAAGAATTATAGAGTCATTATAATGGGGGACTTTAATTATCCTAATATAGACTCGGATAGTAGTAATGTAAAGGACAGAGAGGGGCAAGAGTTTCTGGAGTGTGTTCAGGAGAATTTTCTACATCAGTATGTTTCCAGTCCAACAAGGAAGGAGGCATTGCTGTATCTGGTTCTGGGGAATGAGGTGGGTCAAGTGGATCAAGTGTCAGCAGTGGAACATTTAGAGGACAGTGATCAGAGTATCATAAGGGTTAGGTTGGCTGTGGAAAAGTACAAGGAGCAATCCAGAAAGAAAATAATTAATAGGGGGAGTGTCAACATCAATGGGATGAGAACAGATCTGGAAAACATTTGATTAAATACCACATAAAAGGCTGGTTAATAAAACTCAGGCACATGGAATAGGAGGATCAGTGTCTAATTGGATATAAAATTGGCTTCATGGTAGATAACATTGAGTGGTGGAGACAGTCACTGCTTTTTTTGCTCATTATAAAGAACTTGGATCCTGGAATACAAAGCAAAATTTCAAAAATTTCCGATGATACCAATTTTGGAGGAGTGGCAAACAGTGAGGATGATATGAATCGCCTGCAACAGGACACAGATTGACTAGCACAGGGTGATCCAAACTTTTCACATGGGGGGGGGAGCACATTACAATTTTTGTCTTACGAAGTCGGTGGTGAGACAATTTCAGAAAGATAAAGGCATTAAAAAATTATCTTACTATTAATCAAAACAACAACAAATGTACGTTTTTGTGAGGAAGCTTTAAATGATAAGACTAATTTATTGACTTATTTTCTCTTCACTCTGTTGAACACTGATTTAGTGAGATACCTGGCATTTTTTGCTTGCACAAATGGTCAATGTTTGCCTGCACACTTGTAGTGATGAATAGTATTTCAGATAGATGTCATTCAGTCAGTGATCTTGATCACACTCTGCTCCTTTTTTCTCAGTCTTTCTCTCCCTATCTCCCCCCTCTCTGTGTTTCTCACCCTCTCTCTATTGTTCCCCCTTCTCTCTGTTTTTCCCCTCTCTATCCCCCACTTTCTCTTTCAGTCTCACCCTCTCTGCCCCCCTCTCTTGGCCCCACCTCTCTCTGTTCCTCTCTCTCTCCCCTTCTTTCTCCCTCTGTCCCATTTCTCTGTCTCTCTGTCCCCCTCAGTCTCTTTCTGACACCCACCCCCCCACCCCACTTTCTGGCCCCCTTTCTCTCTCTCTCTCTCTCTCTCTCCCTATATTATGTACAGTTCTGGTCCCCTTACTTGAGGAGGGATGTAGTTGCATTGGAGGCAGTTCAGAGGAGGTTCACGAGATTGATTCCAGAGATGAGAGATTTGTCTTCTGAAGAGAGATTGAGCAGTTTCGGCCTTTACTCTCTGGAGTTTAGAAGAATGAAAGGAGATCTAATTGAGGTATATAAGATGATTAAGGGGATTGACAAAGTAGACGTAGAGAGGATGTTTCCTCTTGTGGGCAATCTAGAATGAGCGGTCATAGTTTTCCGATAAGGGGTAGCAGATTTAAAACAGAGTCGAGGAGAAATTGCTTCTCTCAAAGGGTCGTGAGTCTGTGGAATTCACTACCCTCGAGTGCGGTGGATGTCGGGACATTGAGTAAATTTAAGGAGGAGATAGACAGATTTTTAATTAGTAAAGAGTTGAAGGGTTATGGAGAACGGGCAGGAAGGTGGTGTTGAGGCCGAGATGAGATCAGCCATGATCGTATTGAATGGTGGAGCAGGCTCGAGGGTCTGAATTGCCTACTCCTGCTCCTAGTTCTTATGTTCTCTCTGAGTCACTCTCCACCTCCCACCCTGTCCTCCCCCCTCATCTCTCTGTCCCCTTTTTTATCTCTCTCTCCCTCTGTCCCCCTTTCCCTCTCTCTCTCTGTCCCCCTCTCTCTTCCCCCTCTTTCTTCCCCCATCTCTCCCCCTCTATCTTTCTCTGTCCTTGCCCCTCTCCCTCTCTGTTCCTGCCCTCACTCTCTCTGTCCCCTCTCTCTGTCTTTGTCCCCCCTTTCTCCCTTTCTCTGTCCCCCTCTATTCCCCCCCCCCCCACCAAAGGGGTCAAGGGATATGGGGAGAAAGCGGGAACAGGGTACTGAATTAGACGATCAGCTATGATCTTTTTCTCAATGGTGGAGCAGGCCCGAAGGGCCGAATGGCCTACTCCTGCTCCTATTTTCTATGTTTCTGTGTTCCTATGTCTCTCTCTCCCCCTCTCGCATTCTCTGTCTCCCCCTCTCTCTCTCTGTACCTGCCCTCTCTCTCTGTCCCTCTTTCTCTCTCTCTGTCCCCCACCCCCTCTCAGACCTCTCTCTTTCTCTTCCTCCTCTCTCTCTGTCCCCTCTCTCTGTTCCCCCTCTCTCTCCCTGCACTCTCTTCCTCCTCTCTCTCTGTCATCCCCTCTCTCTGTCCTCTCTCTCTCTCTCTCTGCCTCTCTCTCTCTACCCCGCTCTCACTGTCCTTTCTCACTCTGTCCTTGCTCTCTCTCTCTCTCTGTCCACCCTCCCTCTCTCTCTGTTGCCCCTTCCTCTCTGTGTCCCCCTTCTCTCTATGCCCCTCTCTCTCTATCGCCCCTCTAGAACATAGAACATAGAGCATAGAAGATTACAGCGCAGTACAGGCCCTTCAGCCCTCGATGTTGCGCCGACCTGTGAAACCATCTGACCTACACTATTCCATTTTCATCCATATGTCTATCCAATGACCACTTAAATGCCCTTAAAGTTGGCGAGTCTACTACTGTTGCAGGCAGGGCGTTCCACGCCCCTACTACTCTCTGTATAAAGAAACTACCTCTGACATCTGTCCTATATCTATCACCCCTCAACTTAAAGCTATGTCCCCTCGTGTCCCATCCTGTCCAACCCTCTGATTATCTTATATGTCTCTATTAAGTCACCTCTTCTCCTCCTTCTCTCTAACGAAAACAACGTCAAGTCCCTCAGCCTTTCCTCGTAAGACCTTCCCTCCATACCAGGCAATATCCTAGTAAATCTCCTCTGCACCTTTTCCAAAGCTTCCACATCCTTCCTATAATGCGGTGACCAGAACTGCACGCAATACTCCAGGTGCGGCCGCACCAGAGTTCTGTACAGCTGCAGCATGACCTCGTGGCTCCTAAACTCGATCCCCCTACTAATAAAAGCTAACACACCATATGCCTTCTTAACAGCTCTATTAACCTGGGTGGCAACTTTCAGGGATTTATGCACCTGGACACCAAGATCTCTCTGCTCATCTACACTACCAAGAATCTTCCCATTAGCCCAGTATTCTGCAATCCTGTTACTCCTTCCGAAGTGAATCACCTCACACTTTTCCGCATTAAACTCCATTTGCCATCTCTCAGCCCAGCTCTGCAGCCTATCTATGTCCCTCTGTAACCTACAACATCCTTCGGCACTATCCACAACTCCACCGACCTTCGTGTCATCCGCAAATTTACTAACCCACCCTTCTACACCCTCATCCAGGTCATTTATAAAAATGACAAACAGCAGTGGCCCCAAAACAGATCCTTGCGGTACACCACTAGAAACTATACTCCAGGATGAACATTTGCCATCAGCCACCACCCTCTGTCTTCTTTCAGCTAGCCAATTTCTGATCCAAAGCACTAATTCACCTTCAATCCCATACTTCTGTATTTTCTGCAATAGCCTACCGTGGGGAACTTTATCAAATGCCTTACTGAAATCCATATAGACCACATCCACGGCTTTACCCTCATCCACCTGTTTGGTCACCTTGTCAGAAAACTCAATAAGGTTTGTGAGGCACGACCGACCCTTCACAAAACCGTGCTGACTATCTCTAATTAACTTATTCTTTTCAAGATGATTATAAATCCTATCTCTTATAACCTTTTCCAACATTTTACCAACAACCGAAGTAAGGCTCACAGGTCTATAATTACCAGGGCTGTCTCTCACTGTCTCCCTCTACCTGTCCCCTGCTCTCTCTGTCACCCTCTCTCTCTGTCCCCCCTTCTCTCTGTTCCCCCCTCTCTCTGTGTCTCCCATCTCTCTCTGCCTCCCTCTCCCCCCTCTGTTTCTTTCTCCCCCTCTCTCTGTGACTCCCCTCTCTCACTCTCTCTGTCCCTCTCTCTCTACTTCTTGCTATCACCCCCCCCCTCTCTCTCTCTCTCTCTCTGTCCATGCCCTCTCTCTTTCTCTGTTCCACCTCTCTATTTGCCCCCTCTCACTGTCCCTGCCCTATCTCTCTCTTCCCACTCTCTCTCTGCACTTCTCTCTCTCTCTCTCTCTGTTCCTGCCCCCTCTCTCTTTCTCTCTCTTCCCCCCTCTCACTGCCCCCTCTCTCTCCCCCTCTCTCTCTGCCACTCTCTCTCTCTCTCTGTCCCTGCCCCCTCTCTCTCTGACCCTGCCCTCTCTCTCTCTGTCCCTCTTTCTTTCTCTCTCTGTTCCCCCTCTGTTTCTTTGTCCCCTTCTCTTTCTCTGTCCTGCCTCTTTCTGTCCCACTCTCTCCACACCCTCGGTCTCTCTCTCTCTCGCCCCTCTGTCTCTCTGTTCCCCTCTTTTTCTTTGTCCCACCTCACTCTCTCTCCCTCCTTTCTCTGTCCCCTCTCTCTGGTCCCTCTCTCTCTCTTGGTGACCCCTCTTTCTCCCCCTACCATCTCTCTCACCCCTCTTTCACTCTCTCTCTCTCTCTCTCTGTCCCTGACCCCCTCTTTCTCTCTGTCCCTGCCCTCTCTCTCTGTCCGCTTTCTCCCTCTGTCCCCCTTTCCCTGTCTCCATCTCTGCCCCCTCACTCTCTGTCCTTCCTCTCTCCATTCCCCTCTCGCTCTCTGTCTCCCCTCTCTCCCCCCACTGTCTCCCTCTCCCGCCTACTCTCTCTCTCTGTCTCCCCCCTCTCTTTCTCTCACTGTCCCTGCTGTCCCTCTCTTTCTGTCTCCTCTCTCACTCTTTGTCCCCTCTCTGCCCCTTCTCTCTCTACCTTTCCCCCTCTCTCTCTCTGCTGCCCACCACCCTCTAGCCCTCCCCCACAACAGTTGCAGAAATCGGGGAAGCTCAGCTTTGTGGTTGGTCAGGTTTTTTTAAAATTTGCAAGTCAGTTTCACAGCTGACAGGTGCTGACATTGGGAATAGGGGTTTACAGACTTCAGACAGATTCAGGATTTTCCGGCAGGCCTTTCAAAGAAAAGATCAGAACCCGCCAGAAAATTGCACATCGGTCCAAAGTTTGGAAACCGCAGATCCAGCTCCCAACCCCTGTCAGCTGTGAAACTGACAGCACGATTTTTTTTTAAAAAGCTGGTGTGCAAGAAGAAGCCAATGGGAAATTTCTCATCTCCAGTCACGGGCACTGATGAGGATGAGGAATGATCCGGGTACAGTTTATCTCCACGGGCCGGATGCTGGCCCGCTGGACATGTTGGACAACCCTGGGCTAGCAGAATAGGCAGACGGGTGGCAGATAGAATTTAATACAGACAAGTGTGAGGTGATGTATTTTGGCAGAAGGAATAGGGTGAAGCAATATAGATTTAATGACACAGTTCTAAAGTGTTTGCAGGAACAGAGAGGGACCTGGGGCTGCATGTGCATCGATCTTTAAGGTTGGTAGGACATATTGAGAGAGTGGTTAGCAAATCATATGGGATCTTGGGCTTCATAAATAGAGGCATTGAGTACAAAAGCAGGGAAGTTATGTTGAACATTTATAAAGCTCTGGTTAGGCCCAAATTGAAGTATTACATCCAGTTCTGTTCACCACACTTTAGGAAGGATGTGAGGGTCTGTGAGAGGCTGTAGAGGAGATGTACCAGAATGGTTCCAGCAACGGGGGATTTAAGTTACAAGGTTAGTTTGGAAACACTGGAGCAAAGCAGATTGAGGTGAGATAGAGGTGTACAAGATGATGACAGGCTTCGATAAGGTAGACTAGGAATAACTGTTCACATTAACTAATGGTACAAGGACTAGGGGACACTGATTGAAGGTTTAAGGCAAGAGATGCAGGGGGAAGGTGAGGAAGAACTGTTTTATGCAGCGAGTAGTAATAACCTGGAACTCGCTGCCATGAGTGTGGTCGAAGGGGAAACAATCAATGATTTCAAAAGGACATTGGGTGGGCACTTAAAGGAAATAAATGTACAGGACGACGGGGATTGAGCGGGGGACTGGGATCGCCTCTCATTCTTCTAAACTTCAGAGAAAATAGGCCCAATTTACTCAGCCTCTCATCATTGAACAACCCCCTCAGCCCAGAAACTCTGCATTGCACTGCCTCCAGTGCAAGTATATACATTCTGAAATGTGGTGATCAAAGCTGCATATAATATTCCAGGTGCAGTCTCACCAAAGCCCTGTACAATTTTATGATGACTTCTTTATTCCTGTACTCCAATTCCCTTTCAATAAAGGTCAACATGCCATTTGCCTTCCTAATAGCCTGCTGCACCTACATGTTAACTTTGTGTGTTTCTTGTACGAGTGCACCCAAGTCTCTGTGAATATCAACACTTAACAATTTCACACCTTTTAAAAAATATTCTGTTTTTCTATTTTTACAACCAAAGTGAATAACATCACACTTTCCTACATTATACTCCATTTGCCATCTTGTGGCCCATTCACTTAACCTTAATATATCTTTGCAGCCTCCCTGTGTCCTCCCCACAGCTTACCTTTCCACCGAGCTTTGCGTCACCAACAAATTTAGACACATTATTCCCAGTCTCTTTGTCCAAGTCATTAATGTAGAGTGTAAATAGCTGAGGCCCCAGCACTGATCCTTCCGGCATCCCACAATTCAATGCCTCCCAACTTGAAAATGCCCCATTTATGCCCACACTCTGCTTTATGTCTGTTAACCAATCCTCCATCAATGCTAATAAATTACCCTCAACAATATGAGCCCTTATCTTGCCTATTAATCTTTTTTGTGGTACGTTATCAAATGCCTTTTGGAAATCCAGGTATACTACATCTACTGGTTCCCCTTTATCTACCCTACTAGTTACATCCGTAAAAAATTGGCTATGATGGATTGGGAAACGTTACTTAAAGGGATGACAGTGGATAGGCAATGGCAAACATTCAAAGAGCATATGGATGAACTGCAACAATTGTTTGTTCCTGTCTGGTGCAAAAGTTAAATGGAAAAGGTAGCCAAACCATGGCTTACAAGGGACATTAGAGAGAGCATTAGATCCAAGGAAGAGGCATATAAATTTGCCAGATAAAACAACAGACCTGGGGATTGGGAGCAGTTTAGAATTCAGCAAAGGAGGACCAAGGTATTGATTAAGAAGGGGAAAATCGAGTACAAGAGCAAGCTTGCGGGGAACATAAAAACTGACTGTAAAAGTTTCTATAGGCATGTGAAGAGAAAATGATTGGTGAAGACAAATGTGGGTTAGCTTACTGTCAGAAACAGGGGAATTTATTGTGGGGAATAAAGAGATGGCTGACCAAATAAATACATACTTTGATTCCGTCTTCACAAAGGAGGTCACAAATTGATGAGATTGAAGGCTGATAAATCCCAGGGCCTGATAATCGACACCCCAGAGTACTTAAGGAAGTGGCCCTAGAAATAGTGGATGCATTGGTGGTCATCTTCCAAGATTCTCTCGACTCTGGAACAGTTCCTACAGATTGGAGGGTAGCAAATGTAACCCCACTATTTAAAAAGGGAGGTAGAGAGAAAACAGGGAATTATTGACCAGTCAGCCTGACGTCAGTAGTGGGGAAAATTCTAGAGTCCATTATCAAAGATTTTATAGCAGAACACTTAGAGAAAAGTGGTAGAATCGGACAGAGTCAGCATGGATTTATGAAAGGGAAATCATGCTTGCCAAATCTACTAGAATTCTTCGAGGATGTAACTAGTAGAGTGATGAGGGGGAGCCAGTGGATGCGGTTTATTTGGGCTTTCAGAAGGCTTTCGACAAAGTCCCACATAAGAGATTGGCATGTCAGATTAAAGTGCATGGGATTGGGGGTAGTGTATTGCGATGGATAGAAAATTGATTGGCAGACAGGAAACAAGCAATAGGAATAAATGGGTCTTTTTCCGAATGGCAGGCATTGACTAGTTGGGTATCGCAGGGATCGGTGCTTGGACCCCAGCTACTCACAATATATATTCATGATTTAGATGAGGGAACTAAACGTAATATCTCCAAATTTGTCGATGACACAAAACTGGGTGAGAGGGCGAGGTGTGAGGAGGATGCAGAAAGGCGTCAGGGTGATTTGGACAAGTTGAATGAGTGGGCTAATGCATGGGAGATGCAGTATAATGTGGATAAATGTGAGGTTATCCAACTTGGTAGCAAAAACAGGAAGGCAGATTATTATCTGAATGGCTATAAACTGAGAGAGGGGAATATGCAACGAGATCTCGTACACCAGTCGCTGAAAGTAAGCATGCAGGTGCAACAGGCGGTAAAAAAGGCAAATGGCATGTTGGCCTTCATTGCAAGGGGATTTGAGTATAGGAGTAAAGATGTCTTGCTGCAATTGTATAGAGCCTTGGTGAAACTTCACCTGGTGTATTGTGTACAGTTTTGGTCTCCTTATGTAAGGATGGATATACTTGCATTACAGTGGGTGCAACAGAGGTTTACCAAACTATTCTCTGGGATGGCGGGATTGTCGTATGAGGAGAGATTGCAGAAACTGGGCCTGTATTCTCTTGAGTTTTGAAGAATGAGAGTTGATCTCATTGAAACATACAAATTTCTTACAGGGCGTGACAGGGATGTGAATAGGATATTTCCTCTGGCTCATGAGCCTAGAAATGGGGACACAGTATCAGAATAAGGGGCAGGTCATTTCAGACGGAGATGAGGAGGAATTTCTTTACTCAGAGGGTGGTGAATCTGTGGAATTCTCTACCCCAGTGGGCTGTGGAATCTCAATCATTGAACATGTTCAAGACAGAAAATCAATAGATTTCTGGATAATAATGACATTAAGGGCAATGGGGATCGAGGGGGAAAATGGTGTAGAGGTAGATGATCGGCCATGATCTGTTTGAATGGCGGAGCAAGCTTGATGGGCTGAATGGCCTACTCCTGCTCCTATTTCCTGTGTTCCTATGTTCCTACTCCACTTATGTTGGCGCCCTTCCGTCTTTCTCTTTCCATGTATTTCCTCATATCCGCATCCATCCATCCAACAAGTTTCATGCCTCTCCCTGATACTCACCCTCACCAAATGCACTGCATCCTTTGTGTGAACACATGCCACTACACTCACTCATAGGTCTGTTCTTTTCCTCACTGCAGAAGACAGCACAGTACATGAGGGAGAGGGAAAGGGAGAGGGGGAGGGAGAGAACTGAAGGTGGTCCTTCACACATTTCCCAGCTCAAAGCTACAGAGGAGCAGGCCTTGCTGGATCAGTGAAGTTTTGGTGTCTCTGGTCATCAAGATGGAAGATGTAAATCCCCCCTCCCCAACTATCAGGTGACAAAATTAAATACCAGTGACCCTCATACCAAGGAACCTGAGACCATCACTCTATTTATACTCTTACACATTCTCTTTAACTTCTTTTCTACTGTTCCTAGATCCCTCTCTTTTATTGTCATGCCTCCTTTCACTTCTCACTCTGAGGTAAACTGTCCTCCCAATTCCCTACCCCAACCCTTCAGTATTCCCCAACCTTCCTGCTTTCTTGCTGCCATCTCTCTCTTAGACGAGCTTACAGCTTCCCTCAGTGCCTCTCTTGACATCATCCAATGGGCTCATTGAGGCACTCGGCACTGCCTCATTATGGGCAGCAACCCCAATTGCTCCTTCCTGCTTTCATTGACCTTTCCATCCAGTGCGCCTGCTGGGTGATTAATCTTGCCAATCTCCTTCCTGTCCAACTTAGCCCTCCTTGTGGACTCTGCCAGAGGATCAGTTCTCACCAGCCGCTACACATCTCCCTCCAGAATGTGCGTTTGCTTGTGAGCAAAGCCCTTGCCATCCATGAACCGATTGTGGATGATCGCATCAAAGTCATAGCCTGAACGGAAGCCTGGCTGAAGGGTGATGACACCTTGCCACTTAATGAAGGCTCCCCACTGGCGACATCTTCCACCACTTGCCCCGCCAAGACCGTCATGGTGGCGGTGTGGTGATTATCACCAAATCACACCTTGGCCTGACCCCCTACTCGTCTGGCACATCCTCCTCATTTGAACGTTTCACATTGTTCCACCCCTCTCATTTCTCTTTCAAAATCATCATTCTCTATCACCCTCCCAAGTATGATAAAAGTTTTATCACTGAGATATCGTCACTGCCTTCCTCCCTCAGCTGCTGTACCAAACGACTTCTCATCCCCGGTGATTTCAATCTCCATCTCAACTCATCATGTTCTCTCTCCTTTGAGTTTACTGCCCTCTTAACCGAACCCCCCCACACTCCGCCCCCCAATCTCTCCCTCCATCTCAACTCTCCATATTCACCCCCAGCCTTTTGAACTTGCCATCTCACATGGTCTTGCTAGTCCCATTGCATCAGTTACAGATAAGGCCATCTCTGATCACTTCATTGTATCACTCTCCACCCCCATTCCCCTTCCACACCCCAATCCTACCTCATTCGGTATCCATCCCTGGAAAAACCTGTCGCCTAATTCACTTACAACCGCACTTTCAAAATGCCAACTATCTAACCTTTGGCCATCGCTTTGCCACAACATTTCGGCAGCTACTGATTTGCTCAATTGCACCCTCACCCCTACCTTTGATGCCCTAGTCCCCACTAAAGCCATCAAACAATCTCACCTGGGCCGTTTGCCCTGGTACAGCCTTCATTTCCACTCCTTTAAGTTCAAAGGACACAGACTTGACACGGCATGCAATTGGTTTCGCCATGCACCACCGGATCTGGTTGGACCACATAAAACACAATCGGGTCCTGCTCTCTTCTGCTAAAACTGCTCACTGTTTCAGGATTGTCCTGGAATGCAAAGATAACCCTCATTTCTTTACTGTAAAACATCTTATTAAACCCCTCTCTCCTGTCCCCTCCATCCTTATCTCCAGCAATAAGTGTGAGGAGCTCATGGATTTCTTTAACACTAAGATTGAGACCATCCGATTAGCTACTTCTGCCACATCCCTCCCTTCCACTAGCCCACCAGGCCAAACTTCCTCTAAAGCTCCACACTGCCCTATATTTGAACTCACGTCTTTAGTTCCTCTCCTATCTCCTCTCATACTCTCTCCAAGCTCATCTTATCCATGAAAACCACCTCCTGCTCCCTTGACCCTATTCTCACTAAACTGCTGATCACCTAACTTCCCCTCTTGGTCCTGCATTAGCCATCGTTAATGGTGCTCTCTCTTCAGGTCTTGTCCCTCTCTCTAATCTGCTGTTATCACCCTCTCCTCAAAGAAACAACCCTTGATCCCACCATCCTTGCAGACTACCATCCCATCTCCAACCTCCCTTTTCTCTCCAAAGTCATTGAACGTGCTGTTGCCTACAATCAGATTTCTGCCCCAGTCACAGTACTGAAACAGCTATCAAAGTCACAAATGACATCCCACGTGACTGTGACAAAGGTAAACTTTCCCTCCTCATCCTTCTCGACCTGTCGGCAGCCTTTGACATGGTTGACCACACCATCCTCCTCTAAAGCCTCTCCACTGTCGTCTAGCAGTGCGGGACTGCTCTCATCAGTCAGAAATTACAGTGCAGCTGGTACAAATTCAAACTGGTGTGGGAAAGCCTTCTGCACTGGGGGAGAGGATAGTGGAGGGGTCTCACTTTACTTCCCTTCAATGCCATTGCCAGTTAAATTGCTGACATGACATCTGAGTTTTACAGTTTCTACCAAGAAGCTCACTACTAGCAGAAGCAGTTAAGACGAGTAGTACAGGTTAATTTAACACATGAGCACACGAAATAGAAGCAGGAGTAGACCATATGGCTGTTCGAGCCTGCTCCACCATTCAAAATGATCAGAGCTGATCTTGGGCTTCAACTCTGGGTGGCACAGTGGCGCAGTGGTTAGCACCGCAGCCTCACAGCTCCAGCGACCCGGGTTCGATTCCGGGTACTGCCTGTGTGGAGTTTGCAAGTTCTCCCTGTGTCTGCGTGGGTTTTCTCCGGGTGCTCCGGTTTCCTCCCGCAAGCCTAAAGACTTGCAGGTTGATAGGTAAATTGGCCATTATAAATTGTCACTAGTATAGGTAGGTGGTAGGGAATGTAGGGACAGGTGGGGATGTTTGGTAGGAATATGGGATTAGTGTAGGATTAGTATAAATGGGTGGTTGATGTTCGGCACAGACTCGGTGGGCCGAAGGGCCTGTTTCAGTTCTGTATCTCTAATCTAATCTAAACTCCACTTTCCCGCCCACTCGCCATATCCCTTGATTTCCTGAGAGACCAAACATCTGTCTATCCTAGCTTTAAATGTATCCAATGATGGAGCATCCACAACCCTCTGGGGTAGAGAATTCCAAAGATTAACAATCCTTTGAGTGAAGTAATTTCTCCTCATCTCAGTCCTAAATGATTGGCCCCTTATCCCGAGACTGTGCCCCCATGTTTTAGATTCCCCGACCAGTGGAAATAATCGCAACCCAGCCCCTTCAGAATCTTGAATCCGAAGAAGGGTCACTGACCCGAAACGTTAACTCTGCTTCTCTTTCCACGGATGCTGCCAGACCTGCTGAGTGATTCCAGCATTTCTTGTTTTTGTTTCAGATTTCCAGCATCCGCAGTATTTTGCTTTTATCCTTTCAGAATCTTGTATGTTTCGATGAGATCACCTCTCATTCTTCTAAACTCCAGAAAATATAGGCTCAATTTACTCAGCCTCTCATCATAGGACAACTCCCTCATCCCAGTGAACCTTCGCTGTACTGCCTCCAATGCAATGTGCAACTGCATGCTAACTTTCTGCGTTCCTTGTACAAGCACACCCAAGCCTCTGAATATCTTTTTAAAAATATTTTGCTTTTCTGTTCTTACGACCAAAGTGAATAACTTTACAATTCCCTACATTATATTCCATCTGCCATCTTGTTGCCCACTCACTTAACCTGTCTACTTTGCAGCCTCTGTGTCCTCCCCACAGCTTACCTCTCCACCTACCTTTGTAACATCAGCAAACTTAGATACATTACTCTCCGTCTCTTCATCTAAGTCATTAATATAGAATGTAAATAGCTGAGGCCCCGGGCAATGATCCTTGTGGCACTGCACTATTCACTGCCTGCTGACTTGAAAATGCCTCGTTTCTGCCCACTCTCTGCTTCCTGTCCATTAACCAATCCTCTATCCATGCTAATATATTGCCCCCACTCCATGAGCCCTTATCTTGCATATTAACTTTATGTGTGGCACTTTATAGAATGCCTTTTGGAAATCCAGCTATAGTACATTTACTGATTCCCCTTTATCTACTCTACTAGTTACATCCTCAAAATACTCTAATAAATTTGTCAAACAGAATTTCCCTTTAGTAAAACCATGTTGACTTGTTCTAATCATACTATGCTTTTCTACTTGCATTGGAAGACTTCCTTAATAACAGATTGCAGCATTTTTCCAATGACTGATGTTCGGCTAACTGGCCTGCAGTTCCCTGTTTTCTCTCTCCCTCCTTTCTTGTAAAGCGGTATAGCATTTACCAATGTCCAATCTGATGGAAAATCACAGCAAGCGCATTTACAATCTCTACAGCTCTCTCTTTTAGAACCCTCGCATTCTAGGTTTTAACAATAATTAGTTACAAGCTTAGGTTGGAAAAAGTTTGGTTTGTTCTCTGTGGAGCAAAGGAAATTTAGGGGAGACTTGTTACAGGTGTACAAGATTATGACAGGCTTAGATAAGGTAGACAAGGAAAAACTGTTCTCATTAATTGATGTACAAGCACGAGGGGACACAGGTTGAAAGTTTTGGGCAAGAGATGCAGGGGAAGAACTTTTTTATGCAGCGGGTGGTAATGACCTGGAGCCCGTTGCCCACGAGGGTGGTGGAAGTGGAGACGATCAATGACTTCAAAAGGAAATTGGATGGCCACTTTAAAGAAATAAACTTGCAGCCCTACGGGAATTGAGCAGAGGGAGGGGGACTGACTGGATCGCTCTGTGGAGAGCTAGCATGGACTCGATGGGCCGCATGAGTTCCTGTAAATGACTCTATGACTCGTGGGAGAAAGAATAGAAAGATATGTTGATCGGGTGAGATGAAGTGAGGTGGAAGGAGGCTCATGTGGAGCATAAACATTGGCATGGTCCAGACAGGCATATTGGCCAGTTTCAGTGCTGTACGTTCTATGCCTGTAATTTTATGTAATATCTTATTGATATGCACCTGAAAAGTGTTTCATGTTGATACAAAACGACATTCGATACTGAATTGAAAGTTAACTGGTATAATTTGTATCTAACAAAATGAGTAAAATGTTTGTGAAAAGCTTCAGTGACGGCAGCAGATAAGAGTAGGAATTACTCAGACCTTGAACCAAATGGATACGTTCTTCTCTCCCCCTCCCCTTTATTCTCTTAGTGACGTTATTAACCATCCAACCAACAAAGAACAGTGAAGTACTGACACTGACACAACAGACATGTAATAAACTTACCAATTATTGTACATATTGTATATAAATCACAGAAAGATAACATGCAGGTACAGCAAGCAATTAAGAAGGCAAATGGTACTTTAGCTTTTGTTGGAAAATACGATAAAGAATATACTACAAATATACTGGGCATTGATGAGGCCACACCTAGAGTACTCTGTGCAGTTTTGGTCTCCTGACCTAAGAAAGGACATACTTGCCCGAGATGGAGTGCAACAAAGGTTCACTAGATTGGTTCAGAATGAGGGTTATGAGGAGAGATTGCATACATCAGGCCTATATTCTGTAGAGTTTAGTAGAATGAAAGGTGATCTAAACGAAATATATAAAATTCTTAAGGGGCTTGATAGGATAAATGCTGAGAAAATGTTTCCCCTGGCTGGGGAATCTAGAACACAGGCTCACAGTCTCAGAATAAGGGGCTGGCCATTTAGGATTGAGATGACGAGAAATGTCTTCACTCAGTGTTGTGAATCTTTGGAATTCTCCAACCCAGAGAGCTGGGGATGCTCAGTCATTGAGTACATTCAAGACAGATTTTTGGGTATTATGGGAATTACGGGATTTAGGGATATTGCAGAAAGGTGGAATTGAGGTAGAAGATCAGCCATGATCCTGCTGAATGGCAGAGCAGGCTCGAACGTCTGTTCCAGCTCCTATTTCTTATGTTCTTACCAAGGGGAAAAAAGAGATTCGACCTTTGTGGGACTCTACTCATTGGAACATGGGAATGTTCAGGATAGGAAAAGCCCAATTTGGTACAGCTGGCCATTTCTAGAGTTCAAAAGTGAATACTCAGTTCCTTTTATGCGGTATCTCAGTATAAGCCTCTCCAAGGTTCCTTTAATATTGCTGATGCTACTGGGCTTGTCAACCTCCCTATGCAATCCATTCCAAGCATCTATGAACCTTAGTATGCAGTCGTTCTATCCGATCTATGTATGCATTGCCTCTTTTGAGCTTCATCCCATAAGAAAGAACAAATGCGGATTTATATTGTGGCTTACGTTCATCCGTATACCAAAATAATTAGCTGGTAATTTATCTCGCTGCTGTTTCTGGGACTTTGCTGTGAGTAGTTTCTGGGTCTTTGCTGTGGGAGTCTTTCAAACGTCAGTTGATTAGAATCCAGGACCGGCATGTTCCTGTGAGGAAGAAGGATAAGTTTGGCAAGTTTCGGGAACCTTGGGTAACGTGGGAGATTGTGAGCCCAGTCAAAAAGAAAAAGGAAGCATTCATAAGGGCTGGAAGACGAGGAACAGACGAATACCTTGAGGAATATAAAGACAGTAGGAAGGAACTTAAGCAAGGAGTCAGGAGGGCTAAAAGGGGTCATGAAAAGTCATTGGCAAACAGGATTAAGGAAAATCCCAAGGCTTTTTATACGTATATAAAGAACAAGAGGGTAACCAGGGAAAGGGTTGGCCCACTCAAGGACAGAGAAGGGAATCTATGTGTGGAGCCAGAGGAAATGGGCGAAGTACTAAATTAATACTTTGCATCAGTATTGACCAAAGAGAAGGACTTGGTGGATGATGAGCCTAGGGAAGGGAGTGTAGATAGTCTCAGTTATCTCATTATCAAAAAGGAGGAGGTGTTGGGTGTCTTGCAAAGCATTAAGGTAGATAAGTCCCCAGGGCCTGATGGGATGTACCCCAGAATACTGAGGGAGGCAAGGGAAGAAAATGCTGGGGCCTTGACAGAAATCTTTGCATCCTCATTGGCTATAGGTGAGGTCCCAGAGAACTGGAGAATAGCCAATGTTGTTCCTTTGTTTAAGAAGGGTAGCAAGGATAATCCAGGAAATTACAGGCCGGTGAGCCTTACGTCAGTGGGAGGAAAATTATTAGAGAGGATTCTTTGGGACAGGATTTACTCCCATTTGGAAACAAACAAACTTATTAGCGAGAGGCAGCATGGTTTTGTGAAGGGGAGGTCGTGTCTCACTAATTTGATTGCGTTTTTTGAGGAAGTGACGAAGATGATTGATGAAGGAAGGGCAGTGGATGTTATCTATATGGACTTCAGTAAAGCCTTTGACAAGGGCCCTCATGGCAGACTGGTACAAAAGGTGAAGTCACACGGGATCAGAGGTGAGCTGGCAAGATGGATACAGACGGAGGGAAGCAGTGGAAGGGTGCTTTTCTGAATGGAGGGATGTGACTAGTGGTGTTCCGCAGGGATCAGTGCTGGGACCTTTGCTGTTTGTAGTATATATAAATGATTTAGATGAAAATGTAGCTGGCCTGATTAGTAAGTTTGCAGATGACACAAAGGTTGGAGGAGTTGGGGATAGTGATGAGGATTGTCAGAGGATACAGCAGGATATAGATTGGTTGGAGACTTGGGTGGAGAAATGGCAGATGGAGTTTAATCCGAACAAATGTGAGGTAATGCATTTGGAAGGTCTAATGCAGGTGGGAAGTATACAGTAAATAGCAGAACCCTTAGGAGTATTGACAGGCAGAGAGATCTGGGCGTACTGGTCCACAGGTCACTGAAAGTGGCAACGCTGGTGGATAAGGTAGTCAAGAAGGCATAAGGCATACTTGCCTTCATCGATCGGGGCATAGAGTATAAAAATTGGCAAGTCATGCTGCCGCTGTACAGAACCTTAGTTAGGCCACACTTAGAATATTGCGTGCAATTCTGGTCGCCACACTACCAGAAGGATGTGGAGGCTTTGGAGAGGTTACAGAGGAGGTTCACCAGGATGTTGCCTGGTCTGGAGGGCATTAGCTATGAGGAGAGGTTGGATAAACTCGGATTGTTTTCACTGGAACGACGGAGGTGGAGGGGTGACATGATAGAGGTTTACAAAGTTATGAGCGGCATGGACAGAGTGGATAGTCAGAAGCTTTTTCCCAGGGTGGAAGAGTCAGTTACCAGGAGACACAGGTTTAAGGTGAGAGGAGCAAAGTTGCTTCTGCTGTTCTGCTGTTTGGCATGCAAGTAGTCCCGTGTTGTAGCTTCACCAGACTGACACCTCATTTTTTGATATGCCTGGTTCTGCACTGGCATGCCCTCCTGCACTCTTCATTAAACCAGGGTTGATCCCCCGGCTTGATGGTAATGGTATAGTGGGGGATATGCTGGGCCGTGAGGTTATAGATTGTGGTTGAATACAATTCTGCTGCTGATGATGGCCCACAGCACCTCATGGATGCCCAGTTTTGAGTTGCTAGATCTGTTTGAAATCTATCCCATTTAGCACAGTGGTAGTGCCACACAACATGATGGTTGCTATCCTCAATGTGAAGACGGGACTTTATCTGAGCATGAACCGTGTGGTGGTCACTCCTATCAATACTCTCATGGACAGTTGCATCTGTGACAGGGAGATTGCAGAGGACAAGGTCAAGTATGTTTTACCCTCTTAAATAAAAACAAGAAATGATGGACCTTTCATCAGAAATGATTAGTTTTAGAAATATAAAAGATTTTAAGCAAGTCAAGCAGGGGTGGGGCAAGAGATAACAATAGAGAAGGTGTTGATAGGACAAGGTAACTGACCAGAAGGTCATGGAACAAAGGCAAACGTTATGTTAATGGTGTGCTGAAAGACAAAGCGTTAGTACAGAGAGGGTGTGAATTGACTGCAAAGCACAAAGCACTCCAAGCACAAACATTAAAAAAAAACAGTGGGTAGGCGCAGAGGAAACAAACTAATCAAACTAAAAAAACTAAAAGACTGAACATTTAGTTCAATAATTTCAGAGCATGTTGGGCCATTATCTGCAACTTATGATTTGGTGAGGAGACTATGTCAGGCTTTTGCTTGACTAGTCTGTGGAACAGCTCTCCCAATTTTGGCACAAGCACCTGGATGTTAGTAGGGAGGACTTTGCCGGGTCTGCAGGACTGGGTTTGCCGCTGTCAGTGCCAAGGTGGATGCCAGTTCATTCAACCAATTTCATTCTTTTTCTGAGGCTTTGTAGTAGTTTGATACTGGCTCCTGAAGGCAGTGATGCGGCATAAAACCTGAGACATTTATAACCAACGGTGAGTAGAAATAGCGCAAAAGATCCAGCAGCTTGCGGATACCAATGACGTGCTGTTTACCCAGCATTCTCAAAACAACCGATGGCCCAAGCACTAAACAGGCCACCCGACTAAGAGCCAAGCATGGGGGAAAATACATCAAGGACATAGAGGCAGTCAGTGCTCACTGGTGGGAACATTATGAAGAACTCCTCAACTGAGGCTCTGTCTTCGAATTCAATGTCCTCAAGTCCATCCTTCAAGACCCCATCTGGCTCAGTCTCAGTGCTACCCCAGTCGGAAGCAGGGTCAAAAAAGCCATTTAACAGCGGAAGAACAATAAGGCCACTGGAACAGATAAAACCCCTGCTGAAATCCTGAAACATGGGGGAGAGAGTCTCCTGGCACGACTGCACAACCTCATATTCCTTATCTGGGACCAAGAGTGCTTGCCGGGCTACTTCGGGGCTCTGTGATGCTGACTGGATTCAAGAAGGAAGACAAGACCAATTGTGGCAACATCAGAGGAATCACTCTGGTATCTGCCAAAGGGATGATCATTGCAAAGATCCTCCTCAATTGACTCCTCACAGTGGCTAAAGAGCTCCTTCTGCAGTTGCAGTATGGTTTTTGCCCATCGAGAGGCAGCACAAACATGATCTTCACTGCATGGCAAATCCAAGAAAAATGCAACTTCAGTAGCAACTAATGTTTGAGATGTGTTTCACTCAGGTGCTCATCACTGAATTCTGCTAACTGCTGCAGCCACAACTCCAACCACAGGCAGTGCAAGCACTACATTGCCAGTGGCTGTGAAGGTGAATGTGGCTATCAACCTTTATGCATCTGGTCCTTACAAGCTGCTACTGAAAATATTAGCAGCATCTCACAGTTTGTTGTGCACTGCTGCATAACGGAAGCCACTGTGACTCCCTTTGCAAAGGGAGATAATTTTATTTCATTTCCTCTTCCCATAGACAAGTAGGCAGAGCGAGTATGATGGTTTGAGGGATTGCAGGGTTGATTGCTTGTACATTGCTTTGAGTGTGCCTCATGTCAACTCTGCCATATAGCTGAGCCAAAAGGGATTCCATTCCCTTAGTGTGCAGCTGGTGTGTGATCGTACGTGGTGCATCATGCAGGTCAATGTCCAGTATCCTGGCAGTAGTCACGATGCATTCATTCTCCAGTGGTCCTCCATGCCAGCTGTATTTCAAACACCATGGCAAACCAAACATGGCTCATGACCCGTGCACACGTGTGCAGCAGGGGCATAAAACAAGAGCCAAGCTGTCAAAACAAATCTGATGGAGCAGAGCAATGGAATCCTGAAGCAATGATCCCACTGACTGATCTGCTCTGGAGGAAACATGCAGTACTCAGCTGAGTGGGTCTGAAGATTTGTTGTGGTTATTCTGCAAACTGCACAACCTCACCATCAGGGGGGAACAGCCTCATCACCATCTATTAAACAAGAAGCTAAGAAACAAAACATGAAGTGAAGGAGGAGGAGGAGCCAGAGGAAGAGGAGGACGAGGGAGGGACATTGTAACTTAGACAACTCCTTTCTGCCTGGCTTGTACACGAGCAAACAGTTCAAGAGAGATACCAATTAATTTAACCCCAAATTCCCATTCACCCACAGTCTCACACTCCGAACTTATCTTTTGTCACTGACCATCACATCACCCTCTTGCTTGCAATGCAAAAATAAAAGCTTAACAAAAGACACATTTCAATACAAATTTATCAATGAGATCATGTCATACGGCATCGGAAAATAATCATCCTTGTGCATTCCTTTAGTGAATCTTCCTTTGCCTGTAACATGTATCTCTGTTTCCCTAAATTACAGTGACTGACATAATGTTCACCAATTGAAACTATAATTTGCTGTGCCAATGTTCACTGTGTATCAATCAGTAAGTCCACAGTTCGAATGCATGTAGCAAGAGCAACAAAAAATATTAAAGCAGCATTTATTGTGACAAGAACACAGGACATTGCAGAGTCAGGGAGTTCTACTTATTATCGCTGAGAGTGAAATTCTCATGTTTTGACAATGATTGAGATCTGACCAAGTGCCCAGATCAAAATATCCCCACAAACCCAGATGAGGCCATGTAGTCACAATTATAGTCAATTGTGAAGCAAAATTAAGGAAGGCTGCTTAAAAGCTGTGATTTTCAAATGATTCTTCATCTGATATTACGTTAGCACTCATAAGTACTAACATTTTTTTTGAATGCATCACATTTTATATTTTTACATTTAAAGTTCCACATGCCTAATCTTTCAATATTTATTCCACTGGTTTGAATTTCCTTTATATCCATATTCCCACAGCTGTACCTCAAATGTTTCCTTCATTATTTAATTCTTTTTGATTGCGATGTGCATTGAAACATTAAAATGATCCTTAAATGCAGAAGGGATAATCACTTTTTAAATATATTACAGTTTTCTACAGTAGTTCTGCCATGAATCCTGTGTTTCTCGGTTGTCAGATTTCACTGTGTCTGACACTATAATCTTCAATAAGAAGTCTTTGGACATCAGTTGCTCAGTGGATTCCCAGTGATTAATTGTGCAGGTGAACTGAAGCATAAAGACATACGGTTACCTTGTCTTCAAGAGGATGCTGAGTGTGCACATAAACTTGATATTCATTGGTGAATTTAGAGAAACTTGAAAATTCTGAACTGCAACATGATGGACTAACTGAAAAGTAAATTTAACATTCTGAAATATTCTTTCAAATACACCAATAAAGTTTTTATTTCTCAGTAAGTGCAAAACCAATTGTTTGTGAATCATTTATGTCGTTAGGATTAAACAATTAAGGGCAGAACCCTCAGGAGTATTGACAGGCAGAGAGATCTGGGCGTACAGGTCCACAGGTCACTGAAAGTGGCAACGCAGGTGGATAAGGTAGTCAAGAAGGCATACGGCATGCTTGCCTTCATCGGTCAGGACATAGAGTATAAAAATTGGCAAGTCATGCTGCAGCTGTACAGAACTTTAGTTAGGCCACACTTAGAATATTGTGTGCAATTCTGGTCGCCACATTACCAGAAGGACGTGGAGGCTTTGGAGAGAATACAGAAGAGGTTTACCAGGATGTTGCCTGGTCTGGAGGGCATTAGCTATGAGGAGAGGTTGGATAAACTCAGATTGTTTTCATTGGAGCGAGGGAGGTGGAGGGGTGACATGATAGAGGTTTACAAAGTTATGAGCAGCATGGACAGAGTGGATAGTCAGAAGCTTTTTCCCAGGGTGGAGGAGTCAGTTATTAGGGGACATAGGTTTAAGGTGAGAGGGGCAAAGTTTAGAGGGGATGTGCGAGGCAAGTTCTTTACACAGAGGGTGGTGAGTACCTGGAACCTGTTGCCGGGGGAGGTGGTGGAAGCAGGTACCATAGAGACGTTTAAGAGGCATCTTGACAAATACATGAATAGGAAGGGAATAGAGTGATACAGACCCCGGAAGTGCAGAAGGTTTTAGTTTAGGCAGGCATCAAGATCGGCGCAGGCTTGGAGGGCCGAATGGCCTGTTCCTGTGCTGTACTGTTCTTTGTTCTAGTTCATAAATTTTGTTCGAAACAAAATATTCCAGCAAACTTTTGTTTCAGTATTTAATGTCATTTTGGATCAAATGAAACACTTTCAGGTGCATAGTAACAAGGTATTGTGTGGAATTACAGGTTAGAATGTCCAGCACGTAAAAAGTCATTTGGTCCATCTGGTCCATGTACGAGCTGCCTTCCACCCCTCTTCATCTCACCCCATCATCATATCCTTCTATTCTTTCTCCCTCATGTGCTTATCTGGCTTCCCCTGAAATGCATCTACACCATTCGCCGTAACTACACCCATTGGCACCATAGTAATAGCCATATAACTCAGAAGTCATGTCCGCAATCTGACTGGCAATGTTACAGAAGGCAAGTAATATGAGACCCCCTCCGTTATCCTCTCCCCCAGTCCTGGACACTGTCCCCCACCTGCTTGAGTTTATATCAGCAGAACTGTAATTTTCACCTGCTGCAAAACAGTGTTTTAAAACTCCCGAGAACTTTTCAAACTTGCTGTTAAATTGTTTTAATATTTGGAGAATTCAGTCTGTCCCTATCAGTCCCTCCCTGTCATTTAACATTCGTGGCAGAAAGTGGAGTTCTGTACCAGCATCTATCCAGACATGCACAGCACTCCTTTGTAGCTGACCTCAGGATAAGTTTGATGTGTTGAAAACGTATCTCACTTTGCAGATACCAGTAACTGCAGCATAACTGCAGCCTTAGCAATGAGATGTAATAGGTGAATTTAGAACTGATAGCAAGAAATTCAAAAAGTGATCAACATAGCGTCATATACGATGTAGGAGGCCATTCGGTCCATTAGATTCATACGAGCTCTCCGCAGAGCAATCCAGTCCGTCCCTCTCCCCGGCTCAATTGTTGTAGCCCTGCAAAACATGAACATATGAATTAGGAGCAGGAGTAGGCCACTCGGCCCCTCGAGCCTGCTCCTCCATTCAATAAGTTCATGGCTGAACTGATGACTCCACATTTCCACCTACTCCCAACAACCTTTCACCCCCTTGCTTATCAAGAATCTATCGATCTCTGCCTTAATTATATTCAAAGACTCTGCTTCCACTGCCTTTTGAGGAAGAGAATTCTAAAGACTCACGATTCTCTGAGAGAAGAAATTTCTCCTCATCTCTGTCTTAAATGGGCGACTCCTTATTTTTAAACAGTGACACCTAGTTCGAGATTCTCCCATAAGGGGAAACATCCTTTCCACATCCACCCTGTCAAGACCCCTCAGGATCTGATATGTTTCAATCAAGCCTTACTCTTCTAAATTCCAGCAGATACACGCCTACCCTTTCCAATCTTTCCTTGTAAAACATAGAACATAGAACAGTACAGCACACTACAGGCCCTTCGGCCCACGATGTTGTGCCGACCCCTTAACCTACCCTAAGATCAAACTACCTACATACCCTTCATACTACTATCATCCATGTACCTATCCAAGAGTCGCTTAAATGTCCCTAATGTATCTGTTTCTACTACCACCGCTGGCAGTGCATTCCACGCACCCACCACTCTCTGTGTAAAGAACCTACCTCTGACATCTCCCCTAAACCTTCCTCCAATCACCTTAAAATTATGCCCCCTGGTGATAGCCCTTTCCACCCTGGGAAAAAGTCTCTGGCTATCCACTCTATCTATGCCTCTCATCATCTTGTACCCCTCTATCAAGTCACCTCTCATCCTTCTTCGCTCCATGAGAAAAGCCCTAGCTCCCTCAACATTTCTTCGTAAGACATGCCCTCCAGTCCAGGCAGCATCCTGGTAAATCTCCTCTGCACCCTCTCTGAAGCTTCCACATCCTTCCTATAATGAGGCGACCAGAACTGAACACAATATTCCAAGTGAGGTCTAACCAGGGCTTTATAGAGCTGCAGCATAACCTCGCGGCTCTTAAACTCAATCCCCCTGTTAATGAAAGCTTTCTTAACAACCCTAGCAACTTGGGTGGCAACTTTGAGCGATCTATGGACATGGACCCCAAGATCCCTCTGTTCCTCCACACTACCAAGAATCCTGTCTTTAAGCCTGTATTCTGCATTCAAATTTGACCTTCCAAAATGAATCACTTCATACTTTTCCAGGTTGAACTCCATCTGCCACTTCTCAGCCCAGCTCTGCATCCTGTCAATGTCCCGTTGCAACCTACAACAGCCTTCCACACTATCCACAACTCCAGCAACCATCGTGTCATTGGCAAACTTGCTAACCCAGCCTTCCACTTCCTCATCCAAGTCATTTATAAAAATCACAAAGAGCAGAGGTCCCAGAACAGATCCCTGCAGAACACCACTGGTCACCGAGCTCCAGGCTGAATACTTTCCATCTACTACCACCCTCTGTCTTCTATGGGCCAACCAATTCTGTATCCAGACAGCCAACTTTCCCTGTATCCCATGCCTCCTCACTTTCTGAATGAGCCTACCATGGGGAACCTTATCAAACGCCTTGCTAAAATCCATATACACCACATCCACTGCTCTTCCTTCATCAACGTGTTTTGTCACATCTTCAAAGAATTCAATAAGGCTTGTGAGGCATGACCTGCCCCTCACAAAGCCATGCTAACTGTCTCCAATCAAACTATGCTTTTCCAAATAATCATAAATCCTGTCTCTCAGAATCCTCTCCAATAATTTGCCCACTACCGACATAAGACTGACTGGTCTATAATTCCCAGGGTTATCCCTATTCCCTTTCTTGAACTAGGGAATAACATTTTCCACCCTCCAATCATCTGGTATTCCTCCAGTGGACAGTGAGGTAGCAAAGATCATTGCCAACGGCGCAGCAATCTCTTCCCTCGCTTCCCGTAATATCCTTGGGTATATCCCGTCTGGCCCCGGGGACTTATCTGTCCTCATGTCTTTTACAATTTCCAGCACATCCTCCCTCTTAACATCAACCTGTTCGAAAATATCAGCCTTTTTCACACTATCCTCACAAACGACGAGGTCCCTCTCAATAGTGAATACTGAAGCAAAGTATTCATTAAGGACCTCCCCTACCTCCTCCGACTCCAGGCACAAGTTCCCTCCACTATCCCTGATCGGCCCTACCCTCACTCTGGCCATCCTCTTGTTCCTCACATAAGTGTAGAATGCCTTAGGATTTTCCTTAATCCTACCCGCCAAGACTTTTTCATGTCCCCTTCTAGCTCTCCTAAGTCCATTCTTCAGTTACTTCCTGGCTACCTTGTAACCCTCTAGAGCCCTGTCTGATCCTTGCTTCCTCAACCTTAAGTAAACTTCCTTCTTCCTCTTGACTAGCTGTTCCACATCTCTTGTCATCCAAGGTTCCTTCACCCTACCATCCCTTCCTTGCCTCATCGGGACAAACCTATCCAGCAGTCGCATCAAGTGCTCCCTAAACAACCTCCACATTTCTGTTGTGCATTTCCCTGAGAACATCTGTTCCCAATTTATGCTCCCCAGTTCCTTCCAAATAGCATTGTAATTTCCCCTCCCCCAATTAAATATTTTCCCATCCCGTCTGCTCCTGTCCCTCTCCATGTCTATAGTAAAGGTCAGGAAGTTGTGATCACTATCACCAAAATGCTCTCCCACCGAGAGATCTACCACCTGGCCTGGTTCGTTGCCAAGCACCAAATCCAACATAGCCTCCCCTCTAGTCGGCCTATCTACATACTGAGTCAGGAAACCTTCCTGGACACACCTGACAAAAACTGCTCCATCCAAACTATTTGCACTGAGGAGGTTCCAATCAATATTAGGGAAGTTGAAGTCACCCATGACAACAACCCTGTTACTTCTGCACCTTTCCAAAATCTGCCTCCCAATCTGTTCCTCCGTGTCTCTGTTGCTATTGGGGGGTCTATAGAAAACTCCCAATAAAGTGACTGCTCCCTTCCTGTTTCTGACTTCCACCCATAATGACTCAGTGGACAAACCCTCCTCGACGACCTCCCTTTCTGCAGCTGTGATACTATCCCTGATTAGCAATGCCACTCCCCCACCTCTTTTACCTCCCTCCCTATTCCTTTTGAAACATCTAAATCCCTTACATCCCTGCCCCTGTGATATCCAAGTCTCCGTAATGGCCACAACATCATAGCTCCAAGTACTGATCCATGCTCTAAGTTCATCACCCTTATTCCTGACACTTCTTGCATTAAAATAGACACACTTCAACCCATCATACTGGCTGCAACTTTGCCCTGTCAACTGTCTAACCTTCCTCACAGATGCTCTGCACTCTGTATCTGCCTGTTCAACAGCTACCCCATCCACTGATCCGTAGCTCCAGTTCCCATCCCCCTACCAACAGCCCACTCATTCCAGGTATTAGTCTAGCAAACCTTCTCTGCACTGCCTCCAATGCATTTACATCCTTCCTTAAATAAGGAGACCAGTACTATACACAGTACTCCCGATGTGGTCTCACCAATGGCCTGTATTTTTTTTTATTCATTCATGGGATGTGGGCGTCACTGGCCAGGCCAGCTTTATTGCCCATCCCTAATTGCCCTTGAGAAGTTGGTGGTGAGCTGCCTTCTTGAACTGCTGCAGTCCATTTGGGGTAGGTATACCCACAGTGCTGTTAGGAAGGGAGTTCCAGGATTTTGACCCAGCGACAGTGAAGGAACGGTGATATAGTTCCAAGCCAGGATGGTGTGTGACTTGGAGGGGAACTTGCAGGTGGTGGTGTTCCCATGTATTTGCTGCCCTTGTCCTTCTAGTTGGTAGAGGTCGTGGGTTTGGAAGGTGCTGTCTAAGGAGCCTTGGTACATTGCTGCAGTGCATCTTGTAGATGGTACACACTGCTGCCACAGTGCGTTGATGGTGGAGGAAGTTAATGTTTGTAGATGGGGTGCCAATCAAGCAGGCTGCTTTGTCCTGGATGGTGTCGAGCTTCTTGAGTGTTGTTGGAGCTGCACTCATCCAGGCAAGTGGAGAGTATTCCATCACACCCCTGACATGTGCCTTGTAGATGGTGGACAGGCTTTAGGGCGTCAGGAGGTGAGTTACTCGCCTCAGGATTCCTAGCCTCTGACCTGCTCTTGTAGCTATGGTTATTATATGGCTACTCCAGTTCAATTTCTGGTCAATGGTAGCCCCTAGGATGTTGATAGTGGGGGATTCAGCGATGGTAATGCCGTTGAATGTCAAGGGGAGATGGTTAGATTCTCTCTTGTTGGAGATAGTCATTGCCTGGCACTTGTGTGGTGCGAATGTTACTTGCCACTTATCAGCCCAAGCCTGGATATTGTCCAGGTCTTGCTGCATTTCTACACGGACTGCTTCAGTATCTGAGGAGTCACGAATGGTGCTGAACATTGTGCAATCATCAGCGAACATCCCCACTTCTGACCTTATGATTGAAGGAAGGTCATAGATGAAGCAGCTGAAGATCATTGGGCCGAGGGCACTACCCTGAGGACCTCCTGCAGTGATGTCCTGGAGCCCAGATGATTGACTTCCAACAATCACAACCATCTTCCTTTGCGTGAGATATGACTCCAGCCAGCGGAGGGTTTTCCCCCTGATTCCCATTGACCTCAGTTTTGCTAGGGCTTCTTGACGCCATACTCGGTCAAATGCTGCCTTGATGTCAAGAGCAGTCACTGTCACCTCACCTCTTGAGTTCAGCTCTTTTGTCCATGTTTGAACCAAGGCTGTAATGAGGTCAGGAGCTGCGTGGCCCTGGCGAAACCCAAACTGAGCATCACCGAGCAGGTTATTGCTAAGCAAGTGCCGCTTGATGGCACTGTTGATGACACCTTCCATCACTTTACTGATGATTGAGAGTAGGCTGATGGGGCGGTAATTGGACGGGTTGGATATGTCCTGCTTTTTTTTGTGGAGAGGACATACCTGGGCAATTTTCCACATTGCAGGGTAGATGCCAGTGTTGTAGCTGTACTGGAACAGCTTGGCTAGGGGCGCGGCAAGTTCTGGAGCACAGGTCTTCAGTACTATTGCCGGAATATTGTCAGGGCCCATAGCTTTTGCAGTATCCAGTGCCTTCAGTCATTTCTTGATATCACGCGGAGTGAATCGAATTGGCTGAAGTCTGGCATCTGTGATGCTGGGGACTTCAGGAGGAGGCCGAGATGGATCATCAGCTCGGCACTTCTGGCTGAAGATTGTTGCAAATGCTTCAGCCTTATCTTTCGCACTGTTGTGCTGGGCTCCCCCATCATTGAGGTTGGGGATATTTGTGGAGCCACCTCCTCCAGTTAGTTGTTTAATTGTCCACCACCATTCACGACTGGATGTGACAGGACTGCAGAGCTTAGATCTGATCTGTTGGTTATGGGATCGCTTAGCTCTGTCTATCACGTGCTGCGAATGCAGTTTGGCATGCAGATAGTCCTGTGTTGTAGCTGCACCAGGTTGACACCTCATTTTGAGGTCTGCCTGGTGCTGCTCCTGGCATGCCCTCCTGCACTCTTCATTGAACCAGGGTTGGTCTCCTGGCTTGATGGTAATGGTAGAATGGGGGATATACTGGGCCCTGAGGTTACAGATTGTGGTTGAGTACAATTCCGCTGCTGCTGATGGCCCACAGCGCCTCATGGATGCCCAGTTTTGCATTGCTAGATCTGTTCGATATCTTTCTCATTTAGCACGGTGATAGTGCCACACAACACGATGGACGGTATCCTCAATGTGAAGGCGGGACTCCACAAGGACTGTGCGGTGGTCACTCCTACCAATACTGTCATGGACAGAAGCATCTGCGGCAGGCAGATTGGTGAGGACGATTTCAAGTATGTTTTTCCCCTCATGTTGGTTTCCCTCACCACCTGCCGCAGACCCAGTCTAGCTGATATGTCCTTTAGGACTCGGCCAGCTCGGTCAGTAGTGGTGCTACCGAGCCACTCTTCGTGATGGACATTGAAGTCCCCCACCCAGAGTACATTTTCTGCCCTTGCTACCCTCAGTGCTTCCTCCAGGTGGTGTTCAACATGGAGGAATACTGAGTCATCAGCTGAGGAAGGGTGGTAGGTGGTAATCAGTAGGAGGTCACCTTGCCCATATTTGACCTGATGCCATGACACTTCATGGGGTCCGGAGTCAATGTTGAGGACTCCCAGGGCAACTCCCTCCCTACTGTGCCATCACCTCTGGTGGGTCTGTCCTGCTAGTGGGGCAGGACATACCCGGGGATGGTGATGGCAGTGTCTGGGACATTGTCTGTAAGGTAGGAGTCTGTGATTATGACTATGTATAACTGATGCATAACCTCCCTAATTTTGTATTCAATTCCCCTCGCGATAAACAATAACATTCTATTAGCTTTCCTAATTACGTGCTGTATCTACATACTAACCTTTTGTGATTCTTGCACTAGGACACCCAGATCCCTATGCATCTCAGAGCTCTGCAATCTCTCACCATTTAGATAATATGCTTCTTTTTATTCTTCCTGCCAAAGTGGACAATTTCCCACTTTCCCACATTATACTCCATTTGCCAGATCTTTGCCCACTCACTTAACCTATCTATATCCCTTTGTAGCCTCCTTGTGTCCTCTTCACAAATTATTTTCCTCCCTATCTTTCTGTCATCAACAAATTTAGCAACCATACCTTTGGTCCTTTCATCCAAGTCATTTATATAAATTGTAAAGAGTTGAGGCCACAGCACAGATCCCTGTGGCACACCACTCGTTACATTTTGCCAACCAGAAAATGACCCATTTAAGCCTACTCTCTGTTTCCTGTTAGCTAGCCAATCTTCTATCCATGCCAATATGTTACCCCCTGCACCAGGAGCTTTTATTTTCTGCAATAACCTTTGACGTGGCACCTTATCAAATGCTTCCTGCAAATTTAAGTACAATACATCCACCGGTTCCACTTTATCCACAGCACATGTAACTCCCTCAAAGAACTGCAATAAATTGGTTAAACATGATTTCCCTTTCACAAAACCATGTTGACTCTGCCTGATTACCTTGAATTTTGCCCTGCTATGATGTCTTTAAGAATAGCTTCTAACATTGTTAAGCTAACTGGCCTGTAGTTTCGTGCTTTCTGTCTCCCGCCCTTTTTGAATAAAGGAGTTACATTTGCTACTTTACAATCTAACGGAACCTTCCCCGAATCTAGGGAATTTTGGAAAATTGAAAGTAATGCATCAACTATCTCACTAGCCACTTCTTTTAACACCCTAGGATGAAGTCCATCAGGATCCGGCGATTTGTCAGCCCGCAGCTCCAACAATTTGTTCAGTACCACTTTCCTGGTGATTGTACTTTTCTTGAGTTCCTCCCTCCCTTCCATTTCCTGACTTACAGCTAATACTGGGATGTTACTTGTATCCTCAATAGTGAAGACCGATGCAAAATAACTGTTCAATTCATTGTCCATTTCCTTATTATCCATTATTCATTCCCCAGAGTCACTTTCTTTAGGACCAACACACACTTTGTTAACTCTTCTTTTTTAAATATCTATGGAAACTGTTACTATCTATATATTTCTAGCTAGCTTTCTCTCATACTCTAATTTTACCTTCCTTATCAATCTTTTAGTCATTCTTTTCTGTTTTTTACTGTTTACTGCAAGTTTATTTACTTCAAGTGCCCGTCAGATTTCCTTTTGAAATCATTGATTGTCTCCGTTTCCACTACCCTCATGGGCAGGGAGTTGCAGATCATTACCACGCTGTGTAAAAAATATTCTTCATATTTCCCTTGCATCTCTTGCCCAAAACCTTCAAGCTCTGTCCCCTAATCCTTGTACCAACAGCTAATCGGAAATGTTTTTTTCTTGTCTAACTTATCTAAACCTATCATAATCTCGTATACCTCTATCAAATCTCCCCTCAATCACCTTTGCACCAGGGAGAACAAACACAGCTTTTCCAACCTAATCTTGCAACTAAAAGCCCCCATTTCTGGAACCATTCTGGTAAATCTTCTCTCCCCTCTTGCAGACCCTCACATCCTTCCCAAAGTGTGGTGACCAGAACTGGATGTAATACTCCAGTGGAGGCTTAACCAGAGCTTTATAGAGGTTCAGCATAACTTCCCTGCTTTTGCACTCAATGTCTCTATTTATGAAGCTCAAGATCCCATCTGCTTTGCTCACCACTCTCTCAATATATCCTGCCAACGTCAATGATCGACGCACATGCACCCCCAGGTCCCTCTGTTCCTGCACACTATTTAGAGCAGTGCTATTAAGTCTGTATTGTCTGACCCTATCCCTTCTGGCAAAATGCATCATCTCACACTTTTCTGCATTAATTTCCATCTGCACATATGAAATTAATTCCCAAATCTGGTAGTTGATATGAAACTCCTGGGAATAACTGGATGCTCCAAAGGTGGGGATAATTTGGGGGTATATTTGGATGGGCTGAGTGTCCTCCCTCATCTGTAATTATCTTCTGTGTTCATTAAATTGTTACCATTGTAGGAATACTTCACATTGTTATGACCAGGCGAGGAGGGGGGTCTCAGGCTCCCCTATTGCCCCTTTTTCTGGTTTGACCACAACGGGGTTTATCTTATAAACACAGTGGTTTAACTTACTAACTCAGTGAGCATTTGCTCCTGTTACTCTAATTACAATTGCAAATGAACCAATCAGACAGGTTTTCTTGAGTTTAAACAAGAAAGATGTAAGTTTATTAACCTTATCTCTCTAAACTGGTTAAAATTATGAAAGTACGCAACACGTCCATGCTCACTTTCATACGAGAGGCACACAAACACAAAAAAATAGAGAGGGGAAAAGTAGAGTTAGGAGGTTGAAGTAAAGTCTGTAATAAATGGAAATCAAATACTGAGTTTCAATGTCCTTTGTTGAAGTTAAAGTCTTGAAGTCCTTGCTGGGGCCAACATGCACAACTCAGACTTGTTTCTCTGGTTCCGGGAGGCCAAAGAGAGGATTTATCCGTCTTATTAGTTGTTGTCTGTAAGGTTCTGTAGTCTTGAGGTTTTTCTGCAGCTGAGTTCCCCTGGGACTTTTCTGGAAAGGGAGACAGAGAGAGTGGTGCTTTTCTCTTGGAGTTCTATTAAGGTCTCTTTCTTTCCAAGGCACAATTCACAAAACTCAGTGTTACATCAGCAGGTATGTCATGTGACCAACTCTTTGTTTGAAAGCAGAAGTTTCTGGAAGGTTGTTTGAACTTCAGAGTTCTTCAGACATACTTGGGGGGGGGGGGGGGCGTTGCGTGGGGTTTGGCTCTTTCAAAGTCAAAGGGTGTCAATGGCTTTTGATGACCATGATTGACAAACCATTCTCGTTAATTGAATCAGGGAGTACTCCCATTGTTCCAGCTAGACTGGGTAATTTACCACTGTCTCCCAGCCAGCCTTGGTCTTCTCATATGCAAATGGGGCGTGGGCCATCTTTAGATGTCGGTTCTGCTTTTTAAAAAGTTATTTGTAATGTCAGTAAAAAGTCTCAAGCAGAGTTCCATATGACGAAATTAATATTTTCCATTTGGCATTTGAGATTTCAATCACAACTTTATTACTGAATTCCTCTGATTGTTAGTCAACTGTGGAATTGGCCCACTTACCCTAAAAGAGTTTCATGCCTTTACTTAAATAGAGCCAAATATATTCAAGAAAGAACTTGAACTTATGTCACAATTTTCATGCCCTCAGGACACCTCAATACACCTGCACAATCAATGAATAACTTTTGAAGTGTAGTCACTGTCATTCTGTAGATAAAATACAGCCATCAGTTTTACACACAGTGGGCTTAATTTTACAGATCCCCCCGACGTCGGGGGTTGTGGCGGAGGGTGGGGGCTGGAATATGCCTCCGGGAGAGGGCCGCCATGCACCCCGCGCCGGGTGGGCCCGGCCCGATATTGCCGGCAGCGGTGAGGCATCGGGGCAGACCCCCCCCTCCGCTGTTCGGCGACAGGACCCCCATTTAAAAAATTTAAATATTTAAAAAAATATTTAAACCAATTAAAATCATTGAATGAATTATATTCACATTCCTGCCATCTGTCCCGGTGTGATCTTCGTGCCGATGGCCAGCACTCCTGCGCCTTCGGATCCCCGTCTGGGGAATCGAGGCAGAACACTGGTGAGGAGGGGGTAAGAGATAAGCCTCTCAGTGTGGAAAAGGGGAGAATGGGGTCAAAGCAATATCATTGGTGTTGGGGATGACAGGAAGGTTATAGTTTACTTTTTGGGAGGGGGGGTTGGGGAAGGTCAGGTGGACAAGGTAAGTGTTGTGGGAGGCAGAGGGAAAGTTATTAATTCTATGGTTATTGGGGTGGTGGGAGAGAGGCAAAATAAATGTTTTAAAGTTTTTTCATTCAATGTCTCTTTAAAAATTTAAATTGAATGGTAGGGCTCAAAACCCTTTAAAAATGTCATCAGCGCCTGTGCACAGGCAGCTGACGCCATTGCCAAGGATAGACAGCCCACCCTCTCCACGTCATCGGGGGTGGGGGGGGGGGGTGGGTGTTGGCCCACCCTGGCTATTTAAATGAGCCACTGCGCTTAACAATGTGGTGGCTGTGCGGCATGTGGCCTACTTTGGCGGGCCTCCATTGTTTTCGCCCGCCGCCGAGGAGTATAAATTTCAGCCGAGTGGCGTTTCAACTGTTAGGTAGATGATTCCATTACTAATATGTTTTTGAGGACTCGTGTTTAAAAGATTGTGGAAATTGGTTCATTTGAAAGACTGAAGAAATTCCATGGATGTGGTTTTTTTTCAAGGTTCACTGGAAGGACACTACATTAAAAAAAACACTTACTGGAAGAGACAATGAAGGCAAAATAAACATTAAGAGCCTTGATGGCTATCAGTGTTGTTTACAGAGAAGTCATATGTCTAGGCTTAGGGTGATCAGCAATTTTGGGCTTTCTGACTTGGTGCGTGGACTGTTTTGAATGTCAGTTGGGGTGTAAACCTGCTAAGGGAGAGGAGCCACCAGCTCATCCTTTTACCTCTTTGAGAAACCCTGAGAATCTAGAGTGGGAACTGAAGAAACTGATGCAGCATTTCTCCTTAAGAGCCTGTCAGACAAATCGTTGATGTTGCCTGAAGAGAACTGCTCCAGAAAGATCCCAGTGACAGCCGTCTACATGTACCTGGACACCAGAGCAAAGGGCCATTTGGGAACATTCCAGATCTTATCCTTTTCCTTCAAGAATTAACAAGCATTTGGCCAAAGTTTTTTTTGTCTTTTTGGTAAAGTGGTCTCTGCAGAGAAAGCGTCTTCATTTTTTCTTTAACCAGTGTGTGGGTGTGCGCGTGTGTACGGGTGTGTGCCCATGTTTGTGTGTGTGCTGGGTTATTTTAAAGGGGTAAAAGTTTAAACTTTCATATTTCCACCTGTGTGTCAATAAGCTTTGCATCTTTATTGAATCAGTCCTGTTTTATAACAAATTAATAATTTTGTTTATTAAAGAAACCTGGTTGACAGATTTTATTCTGGAACTAATATCAATCAAGTATATATATTTTTTTTATTTAGAGATACAGCACTGAAACAGGTCCTTCGGCCCACCGAGTCTGTGCCGACCATCAACCACCCATTTATACTAATCCTACATTAATCCCATATTCCTACCACATTCCCCCTACCACTATACTAGGGGCAATTTATAATGGCCAATTTATCTATCAACCTGCAAGTCTTTGGCTGTGGGAGGAAACCAGAGCACCCGGCGAAAACACACACAGTCACAGGGAGAACTTGCAAACTCCACACAGGCAGTACCCAGAATCAAACCCGGGTCGCTGGAGCTGTGAGGCTGCGGTGCTAACCACTGTGCCGCCCATATTGGTAACTGGGCAAAACATTTAAATATATGTTGTGACCTGTGGAGAAGTGGAACTAGAGAAAGACAGTGCACTTCTCCAACCTCAGTCGTAACATATAATTGTGGGCTCTTGTGGGATTCAAAATCCACGAACAAATACGAGTACTGGGACTTGCTGAGGTTAAGGCTGATTTGGATTTTTACGATGAATTTTGCTATACGTATTGAACGCCAAAGTGGCTTTGTCAGTTGCTACAACCTTTCGGGAGAGGGAGAATTTATCTCTGAGTGATCTGCAAAACTTAACCAGGGCGAGGCTAATAGCATTGGTGGAAAAGTTGGAGTTAGAGTTAAAACCGGGGGCCAAAAAAGCAGACATAATTGGGGTAATAGTGCACCATTTGAAATTGGAAGAAGGAAAAGGAAATTCAGATGGTAATTCAGTTGAATTAGCTAAAATTCAGTTGCAGATGAAGCAGCTTGAACAGGAAAAAGAAATGAGTAAACTTGAACTTGAAAGAGAAGTATTTCAGAGAGAGCAAAAGGAAAAAGAAAGAGCATTTCATCAGCTGGAACTAAAATTGCAAAGGGAAAGAGAAGAGAGACAGGAGAGAGAAAGGAGCAGGAAAGGATATTCCAATTAAAAAGGCTGGAACTAAAACAAAAGGGTGGTCTTGACCCTGATGAAAATTCTGAGGAGGAAAGACTTGACTCCAACACAAGACCCAGTGGGGAGCTATTTAAATTTGTGCAAGCTGTCCTGAAGTTTGGGGAAAGGGACGTAGAGGCATTTTTCATTTATTTTGAAAAGAGAGCTAAACAGATGAGGTGGCCAAAAGAAAACTGGACACTGCTCATGCAAAGCATATTGATGGGCAGAGCTCATGAGGTCTATGCTATGCTTTCTGAGGAGGCTTCTGCAGATTATGAGATGGCAAAAAAGGCTATTCTCATTGCTTAGGAGTTGGTCCCTTACAGACAGAAATTTCAGAACCTGCGGAAACAGCCTGGGCCGACTTGTATAGAATTTGTTAGAGTAAAGCAAATTAATTTTGATTGTTGGATGCAGGCACTAAAGGTAGAGGCCATGTATGAGACCCTTAGAGAAATGATTCTTTGGGAAGAATTTAAAAATTTGCTTCCTCCATGAGTAAGAACCCACATAAGGAACCAGAAGGTTTCAACAGCCAGACAAGCAGCTGAGATCGCTGATCATTACGAGCTTGTCCAGAAGCCAAAACCTTTTTCTGTCACCCCCATAAACCCAAGAAGGATAGAAGGTGGGCAGTTGAAAAGACAGCAAATAGCCAGGGACAAGAAGGGACAGCTGGGAATGCCCCAGAATCTCCTCCTCAGGCCAAAAGGAAGGTGCTGAGTGTGGAAGTGATGTCCGAAAGCCGAAGTGTTATTATTGCCACAAGGTGGGACACCTTTGTGCAGAATTCTGGAAGGTGTGGGGTAAACCCATGAGACTTATTGGGGTACACAAGGCCAATGCAGAGACAGGGGCTCTGACCGAGAGTACGACAGATCAGGCTGTAGCACTGACTGCAGCTGTAAGGCCAAGTACAAAAACTGCTGTGAGTGCGGGGGTCATGAACAAGATACTTGAGAGTTATAGGGAGCTCTTGTTAGAAGGAAAAGTAACTCCTTATCCCTCAAGTGAGGCAGATAAACTTCAAGTGTAGTGACCCAAGCAATGACTAAACAAGTTCCATTGTTGGAGGTCAAATTGGCACCACAGACAGCCCAATATCTGAAACTTTCTTTGACGATTTGGATAATGCGAAGGAAATGTTCAGTAAGTCTTCTCTGATCAAGGCTCAGCAAGCCGATCCAGAGTTAAATAAGGTGGCACAATCGGCTCTAGCTGAAGCTGAAGCAGAGAGAGTTCCAGAATGCTATTATATTAAAAATGGGATTCTGATGAGGAAGTGGAAACCTCCTCTCAGACCTACGGATGAATGGCCGGTGGTTCACCAGATAGTGATGCCGCACAAATATCAGCAGGAAATATTAAGGGTAGCCCATGAAATTCCTATGGTGGGACATGTGGGGATCCAGAAAACCCAATCACATACAGGTTGACCTATTGACTCACCAGGTCTTTCTAAGGACATGGTGCAGTTTTGTAAAATGTGTCATACATGCCATATTGTGGGAAAACTGTAACCTACGATAAACCCGGCACCTCTAATTCCCATACCAGTTTTTGGGGAACCATTCAGTAGGGTGTCAGTAGACTGTGTAGGACCTTTACCGAAAATGAAATAAGACACCAATATATGCTCACTATTATGGATATGCTACTCGGTTGTCAGAGACCATTCCCTTGAAAACAATTTCTGCTAAGGTAGTGGTAGAGAAGAAAACCCAGTTCTTCACTCTATATCAATTACCGATTGAGATCCAGTCGGATCAATGTTCAAATTTTCCAGGAACTTATGAGTAATCTGTGTATAACACAGTTAAAGACCTCAGCATACCACCCACAAACACAAGGGGTTTTAGAACAGACCCAACAGACCGTCAAAACAATGATCAGGGCATACGGTCATGAATATCTCCATGATTGGGATAAAGGGCTGGAATTTCTTTTGTTTGCCAAGAGGGATTCACTGAATAAGTCTACTGGTTTTAGTCCTCTTGAACTAGTTTTTTGACATGAGGTAAGAGGTCCTCTAAAACTAATCAACGAAAGAACAGAGGGACGAATCTTCCATGTTAGATTATGTATCCGTATTGCAAGAGCGGCTCACGAGAGCCTGCAAAGTGGCTATGGAACACCTTAAAACTTCCCAAACAACCACAAAGACATGGGCAAACAAGCTTGGCAAGACCCGAACATTTCAATCAGGGGATGATGTGTTAGTATTGCTGCCTTTACAGGGTGAACACTGAAAGCACAGTTCAGTGGTCCATATAGAGTAGGCAAAAGGTTTAGTAAAGTAAATGATTTGATTGACACCCCAGATCACTGGAAAAAGTATCGGCTGTGTCACATCAATATGTTGAAACAATATCATCGCCAAGAGGAGAATAATCAAGCACAAGTATGTCCGGTAGTAGAGAGAATGAAGGATGAAAGGGATAGTGAGAATGAGGCTGAAGGAGGCCTAGACAATTCCCAAATGGAACCTCCTACTATCTGGTTAGCTAATACTGAATTGTTAGGGAAATTAGACACGATGCTTTCATATTTCGATGCAGAAAACAAGAAGACCTAACATGGCTACTCACAGCATTTAAAGGGGTCTGTAGGAACAAAACAGGATGTACATCCTTAGCCACACATGATGTGAATGTAGGGGAATCCTTTCCTATAAAACAGCATCCGTATCGCTTAGGTCCAGAGAAACAGGCCCAGGTGAAAGCAGAAATCCAATACGTGTTGTAAAACCATTTGAAGGTGGCTGAGATGGATCATCCACTCAGCACTCTGGCTGAAGTTGGATGTGTGGTCTCTACTGCGAGTTTGTACCAAATTTCAGCACGATAGCTGCTCCACTGATGGATTTGATACAAAAAAAGAAAACCAAGGTTGTGTGGTCAGGAGAGTGCGAGCATGTTTTGAGAGGCTGAAAGCCATTTTTGTCAATGAACCAATGTTGGCTGCCCCAAATTTTACTAAGCCCTTCAGGGTAACAATAGATGCTAGTGACCTGGGGGTTGCTGCAGTCCTGTTACTAGATGATGAATCAGGCATAGAAAGGCCAGTGGGATACTTTTCCAAAAAGTTAAATCAATACCAAAAGAGATACTCCACAGTGGAAAAAGAAACCCTGGGCTTACTACTAGCTCTTAAACATTTTGAAGTAGATGATTGCCACGGCTACAGAGAGGCACTGGTATATACTGATCATAACCCTCGAGTCTTTGTGGAAAAATTCAGAAACCAGAATGCCAGGCTATTTCCATGGAGTTTACTATTGCAGCCCCATCAGCCTCCAGCGACCCAGGTTCAATTCTGGGTACTGCCTGTGTGGAGTTTGCAAGTTCTCCCTGTGTCTGCGTGGGTTTCCTCCGGGTGCTCCGGTTTCTTCCCACATGCCAAAGACTTGCAGGTTGGTAGGTAAATTGGCCATTACAAATTGCCCCTAGTATAGGTAGGTGGTAGGGAAATATAGGGACAGGTGGGGATGTGGTAGGAATATGGGATTAGTGTAGGATTAGTATAAATGGGTGGTTGACGGTCGGCACAGACTCGGTGGGCCGAAGGGCCTGTTTCAGTGCTGTATCTCTAAACTAAACTTAAAGATTATCCACATTGCGGGGAAAAACAATATAATTGCTGATTCTTTGTCTACAATTTAACTTTGCTCTGAGTTATCTGAGTATAAAGATGGTACAAGGCAGAATTGTATGTAATAGGTAAAGAGTGAATGAGAATGAATGTGTCAATGTGTTTTAATTTTTTTCTTGTATTCTGTTTTCTTTTTGTCCACACTTTATAATGAAATGCATTTGAAAATGGTGTTTCATTCCTCTAAGGGTGGAGGTGTTATGTTTTTGGGGACTTGTGTTTAAAAGACTGTGGAAATTTGTTCATTTGAAAGACTGAAGAGATTCCATGGATATGCTTTTTTTTAAAGATTACTGGAACGACACTTTGGATTTTTTAAAAATCACTTACAGGAAGAGACAATGAAGGCTAAATAAACATAAAGAGCCTTGCTGGCTATTGGAGTTGTTTACAAAGAAGTCACATGTCTAGGTTTATGGCGGTCAGGAGATTTGGGTTTTCTGACTTGGGGTGTGGAAAGTTTGAATGTCAGTTGGGGTGTATGGTGGAATTTGAATTCAAGTAATAAATCTGGAATTAAAAAAAGCTAGTCTAATGGTGACCATGAAACCATTGTCGATTGTCATCAAAAAACCCATCTGGTTCACTAATGTTCTTTAGGGAAGGAAATCTGCTGTACTTATCTGGTCTGGCCTATATGTGACTCCAGACCAATAACAATGTGGTTGACTCTTAAATGCCCTCTGAAATGGCCTAGCAAGCCACTCAGTATCTAATCACTAGAGTAAGGAAAGAAACCAGACGGACCACACAGCATCGACCTAGGCACCAGAAATGACAATGGCAAACCCAACCCTGTCGACCCTGCAAAGTCCTCCTTACTAACAGCTGGGGGCTTGTGCCAGAGTTGGGAGAGCTGTCCCCCAGACTAGTCAAGCAACAGCCTGACATAGTCATACTCACAGAATCATACCTTACAGACAATGTCCGAGACACTGCCCTCACCATCCCCGGGTATGTCTTGTCCTACCAACTAAGACAGACCCAGCAGAGGTGGCGGCACAGTGGTATATAGTAGGGCGGGAGTTGCCCTGAAAGTCCTCAACATCGACTCCAGACCCCATGAAGTCTCATGGCATCAGGTCAAACATGGGCAAAGATACCTCCTGCTGATTACTACCTCGGCTGATGAATCAGTACTCCTCCATTTGGATAGCACTTGGAGGAAACGCCGAGGGTGGCAAGGGCGCAGAGTGTACTCTAGGTGGAGGACGTCAATGTCCATCACCAGGAGTGGCTCAGTAGCACCAAGACTGGCCAAGTCCTAAAGGATATAGCTGCTAGACAGGGTCTGCAACAGCTGGTGAGGGGAACCAACAAGACGGAAAAACATACTTGACCACGTCCTCAACAAACTACCTGTCGTAGATGCATCTGTCCATGACAGTATTGGTAGGAGTGACCACCGCACAGTCCTTGTGGAGATAAAGTCCTGTCTTTACACTGAGGGTACCCACCATTGTTTTGTATGTCACTACCACTGTGCTAAATGGGATAGATTTCGAACAGATCTAGGAACACAAAACTGGGCATCCATGAGGTACTGTGCGGCAGCAGTAGCAGCAGAATTATACTCAACCACAATCTGTAGCCTCATGGCCTGGCATATCCCCCACACTACCACTACCATCAAGCCGGGAATCAACCCTGGTTCAATAAAGAGTGCAGGTGGGCATGCCAGGAGCAGCACCAGGCATACCGAAAAATGAAGTGTCAACCTGGTGATGCTACAACCCAGGACTATCTGCGTGCCAAACAGCAGAAGCAACATGCAACAGACAGGGCTAAGTGATCCCACAACCAACGGATCAGATCTAAGCTCTCCAGTTTTGCTATATCCAGTCGTGAATGGTGGTGGACAATCAAACAACTGACAGGAGGAAGAGGCTCCACAAACATCCCCATCCTCAATGATGGGGGAACCCAACACATCAGCACAAAAGACAAGGCTGAAGCATTTACATCCAGCTTCAGCCAGAAGTGCTGAGTGGATGATCTTGGCCACCTCCAGAGGTCCCCAGCATCACAGATGCCAGTCTTCAGCCAATCTGATTCATTCTACATGATATCAGGAAACAGCTGAAGGCACTGGATCCTGCAAAGGCTATGGGCCCTGACATGGAGTCACATGTAGGCCAGACCAGGTAAGGACAGCAGATTTCTTCCCCTAAAGGACATTAGTGAACTGGATGGGATAATGGTTTCATGATCACTACTAGCCTAGCTTTTTAATTCCAGATTTTTACTAATTGAATTCAAATTCCACCATCTGCTGTGGTGGGATTTGAACTCATGATCCCAGAGCATTAGCCTGGGGCTCTCGTTTACAAGACTAGTGACAGTACCACTATAAAACCGCCTCCCCCTTTTGCACACAACAAGCTCCCACAAACAATAATGTGATAATGACCAGATAATCTGTTCTGTGATGTTGATAGAGCGATAAATATTGGCCAGGACACCAGGGATAACTCCCCTGCTCTTCTTTGAAATAGTGCCATGGGATTTTGTGCATCCACCCAAGCAGGCAGATAGGGTCTTGGTTTAACGTCTCATCCAAAAGACAGCACCTCCGACAGTGCAGCACTCCCTCAGTATTGCACTGGAGTGTTAGCCTTGATTTTTGTACTCAAGTTCTCGAGTGAGACTTGAAATGTGATAAGACTTAAATGATGTGCAAGCTAGCTCTTAAGGCATAACACCTATGGTTTGCAGCTTTCACAGAATATTGATCCCCAAAACACCATTTAAAAATCCTGGAATCGCATGGAATAAAATTGTGATTTGACCTCGGTCATTGTAAAACTGGGACCCTGGTCATGATTAAACTGAATACAATTTAGCAGATCTTTGAACAAATGTTGGTGTTAAATGTCTCTGTAACTGCTGTGTAGTTGATGAGGTTAGTATTTATTTCAGAGTAATGTTACTAAGTGGGCAGTGTGGCAGGAACAGGAGCTCCATCAATATAACCTGCAGACTAGATGTGTTCATTATCCCTTCCTTATCCTGTACCCTGGGGACAATTATATTGATCGGGAAAATCTATGTTTTAAACTGAGCATCTCCTGACAACGCAGAGCATGCGCAGAGCAATTGCCGACATCATCAGTGTGTCCGACCATTTGACAGCTTGCCAGTATGAATCTGCGCATGTGCGCACCGACGTCACCCCACAATAATGCCAGACATAATGATGTCCGAAATAAAAACAGAAAGTGCTGGAAATACTCAGCAGGTCACGCAGCACCTGCAGAGAGAGAAGCAGAGTTAACATTTCAGGTCTGTGACCTTTCACCGGAACTCAGAACTGAGGGGAGGCAGTGGCGAAGCGAGGAGTGAGCGACGAGCAGATGGGCGCGGGAGGGAGCGGGATGCTGGTGTGAGGTGGGATGAAGGTGGTGATGGCAGCCATTGACAATTTGAGCTGTGCCATTTTTAATACTGGCAGCTGCCTGAGACGTCACAGACAATGATGGTTCAGTTGATGAGGCTGCATCTGCGCATGTGCCAGTACTGCGCCACCTAGTTGTTGTCTTGTCAGCAAACACAGCCTATTTTTAACGTCAGTTTTATATCCTTCATTACTGCAGCTGACAGCTTTATTTTTGTATTAGGTCTTTGAGTTTTATAATGGAAAAACATATTGGAAATATTATGACTGGTCTAAGGTGTCAACTGTTATGTTTACGCCAGGTTGCTGGATATTTTATGTATATCTGATTTATCTCAGAACAATCCAGATCTCACACATGTATTAAATCACCAACTGGTTTATTTACAGCACTTTAAAATATCTCAGCATATACAGGATCTCAGTATAATGTCTTCTTCAGAGTAGTCTGTGTTTTTCTGTAGAACATTCTAGGTGTATCTTTTAGTTTCAGTTTCAACTAGGCTTAAACAATCAAACACAGTGAACACTGGTCAGTAAGCAGACTTATACAATCAAACCCAGATCAAACACATTTCCCCTCCCTTTTAACTAAAGACATTATTTTTAATTAAAGTATTCTGAAAAACAAACAAGTTATTTCTTAGTATTCAACTTGTCTGTTTTCTCTAAGTACAGAAATAATCTTTGGGATAGGAAGGTCTCTTAGGTCGGCGATTAGATTTACGAATTTGAGGTTATGGATCTATTTGATTAGCTTGATGAGGCAGATTATTAATATCACTCATTGGAAAAAGAAATGTATCTTCATAACCACTATCCTCAAAATATCCTGCTCTATTCCCGATCAATCGTCTTGCATTCCACTTGGTGTCGTTATCCAACAGATAAGCATTGGGACTGAGCAAATGTTTAATCTGCTTTGGACCTGATACTGATGAAGCAAGCTTATGGCCGCAATTTGGCCATTTGAGTCGAACCCAATCTCTTTTAATTGTGTTTCCCTTGCACCTGTACATTTGTCAAAGTATGCCTTTGTTTTACCTTGTCGCTTTGCAATTTCATCTGCTTTCGCTCTGACATTGTCATTAACTGATAGTGATGGATTAAGTGTGGTCAGTGGCATATGAAATTTATGACCTATCATAAGTTCAGCTGGTGTCTTTCCAGTCAGAGAGTGTGTGGGCTTTATTTCAGCTGCTGTCACTCTGTAACCTAGAAAGTCAATCTCAGGTGCCACAAATATGCATTTTCCCTCGTTTAGCATCAAATTGTGTTTTGCGAGTCGAGTGAGCACTGCTGATAATCATTGATCATGCTTATCTTTGTCCCTTCTGTGGACAATGACATCATCAAGTAGGTTGAACGTCCTCTCAACATCCGACAAGAATGAAGGAGCGATCTTCTGGAATATGCTAGGTGCTGAACTTAGTCCATAGGGCATTCTGCGGTACTGAAACACACCTCCATGAGCAGCAAAAGCTGTAAGATATCGACTTTGTTCTGCTAGAGTTATCTGAAGATAACTCTGTCGCACGTCAAGCTTTGTAAAGACTGTGGAGTCATGCAATGATGTTGACAGTTCTTGAATTGTAGGAAGTGGATACTTGACTGGTATGATAGCTTTGTTGACTGCCTTTAGGTCAATGCATAGTCTAAGTTCGCCATTTTTATGTCGAACAATGATTAGATTTGACATCTACTGCGATGAGTCAATTTGCTCAATGATACTGTCTGCTTCTAGTCGTTTCAGCTCCTGTGACACTTCAGCATGGATTGCAAATGGCAACCGTCTCAAATTTTGTGAAACTGGTAGAATTGACGTGTTGACATGAGGAGCATGACAGTACCCATTGATCTCCCCAAATTCAGTAAATAAGGAATTATACAATCTGTACAATCTGTCTCATCAATCCCGTTAATGTGTGCTCCAGTGGGGTCTTCAGGTTTGAATCCAAGCCTATCAAAAAGGTTTACCCCCATAATGACGCCCTACGGCATTTTGACAATTTCCAGTTTCCTGGCCCCAACCGCCTCCTCTTCACTATGGACGTCCAACTGCTCTACACCTCCATCCTCCACCAGGATGGTTTGAGGACTCTCTGCTTCTTCCTTGAACAGAGGCCCAACCGGTCCCCATCCACCATCACACTCCTCTGCCTGGCTGAACTTGTTCTCACATTGAATGACTTCTCCGTCAACTCCACACACTTCCTTCAAGTAAAAGGTGTTGCTATGGGTACCCACATGGGTACCAGTTATGCCTGTCTTTTTGTGGGATATGTTGAACATTCCTTGTTTCAGTCCTACTCAGGCCCCCTTCCCCAACTCTTTTTCCGGTACATTGATGACTGTATCAGTGCCGTTTCCTGCTCCTGCCCCGAACTGGAAAACTTTATCAACCTTGCATCGAATTCCACCTTTCTCTCACCTTCACAGGGTCTGTCTCCGACACTTCCCTTCCCTTCCTTGACTTCTCTGTCTCCATCTCTGGGGATAGGTTGTCTACTAATATCCATTATAAGCCCATCGACTCCCACAGCTACCTCGAATACACTTCTTCACACCCCACTTCCTGTAAGGACTCCATTCCATTCTCCCAGTTTCTCCATCTCCGTGCATCTGCTCTGATGATGCTACCTTCCATGTCGGTGCTTCTTATCTGTCTTCCTTTTTCCTCAACCGAGGATTCCTCCCCCCCCCTCACCACTGTGGTTGACAGGGCCCTCAACCGTGTCCGGCCCATTTCCCGCACCCCTACCCTCACCCCTTCCCCTCCCTCCCAGAACCACGACAGGGTTCCCCTTGTCCTCACTTTCCACCCCACCACCTCCACATCCAAAGGATCATCCTCCGGCACTTCCGCCACCTCCAGCGTGATGCCACTCCCAAACGCATCTTCCCCTCTCGTCCCCTGTCAGCATTCCAAAGTGATCATTCCCTCCGCCTCACCCTGGTCCACTTCTCCATTACCTTGTCCCCTTCCCATGGCACCTTCCCATGCAATCACTGGAGGTGTAAAACCTGCCCTTTCACCTCCTCTCTCCTCACTATCCAAGGCGCCAAACACTCCTTTCAGGTGAAGCAGTGATTTACTTGTACTTCGTTCAATTTAGTGTACTGTATTTTCTGTCACAATGTGGTCTCCTCTACATTGGGGAGACCAAAGGCAGAATGGGTGACTGTTTCGCAGAACTCCTCTGCTCAGTCTGAAAGCATGACTCTGAGCTTCCAGTTGCTTGCCATTTCAACACACCCCCCTGCTCTCATGCCCACATATCTGTCTTGGGCTTGCTGCAGTGTTCCATTGAACCTCAACGCAAGCTCGAGGAACAGATTAGGCATGCTACAGCCTGCCGGACTGAACATTGAGTTCAATAATTTCAGAGCATGACGGGCGCCTCATTTTACTTTTATCTTTAGTTATTTTTTCTTTTTTCTTTTCTTTTTTGTGTTTATTTTATTTTAGTTTGTTCAGTTTGTTTCTACTGTGCCTACCCACTTTTTATCATGCTTGTGCTTGTGGCTGTTCAGTTTTCGGTCCATTAACACCCTATCTGTACTAATGCTTTGTCTTTCAGCACACCATTAACATATTGTTTGCCTTTGCTCCCTGACCTTCTGCTCAGCTATTCTGTGACCTTATCCTATCGATACCTTCTCTTTTGTTATCTCTTGCCCCACCCCTGCTTTACTTACTTAAAATCATTTACATTTCTTATATCTGCCAGTTCTGAAGAAGGGTCACTGACCTGAAATGTTAACTCTGCTTCTCTCTCCACAGATGCTGCCAGACCTGCTAAGTTTTTCCAGCACTTTCTGTTTTTATTTACTACGACTTGCTGTTTTCTGACCTTAAGTCATTTTTAAATCCAATTGGACACTAACCCTCTTATTCCACTAGCCTCAATATTGTTATCCAGCCTTTTATGTGCTACCTTATCAAACGCTTTCTTAAAATCCAAATAAACAACATCCACCGCATTCCCTTCATCAAACTTCTGTATTACTTCATCAAAAAATTCAATTAGATTCATCAAGCATGAGCCGCCTTTTACAGACTCATGCTGGCTTTCCTGAACAAACTCGAACCTCTGCTGATTCTTTTCCATTATTATTGTTTCTAAAATCTTACCCATTACTGATGTTAAACTAACTGGCCTGTCGTGGCTAGGACTGTCCTTACATGCTTTCTTGAATAAGGGTGTCACATTTGCCACTCTCCAATCCGCTGGCACCTTCCCCGTGTCCAGGGAAGATTATGACAAGCCCTTCCGCTATCTCCACCCCCACTTCCTTTAGCAACCTGGGATGCAAGGCATTGGGACTCCCCAAGTGACTTATCTACCCTAAGCATAACCAGACATTTTGTACCAGCCCTTCTCAATTTTTACCCAATCTATTGCCTCTACTCTCTCCACTTCTACTGATATTTTGTTAGATTCCTTAGTGAATGCTGATACAAAGTTCTCATTCAGTAAATTAGCCTTCCCCTGCCCCTCCAAGCATATAGTGCCCTCTTTGCCCCAAATGGGCCCTATTCCACCTCATACTACCTGCTTACTATTTACATGCCAGTAGAAGATTTTGGGTTCCCTTTTATGTTGACTTTAATTCTGTCATCATATTCTCTGTTTGCCAGTCTTACCTTCCTCTTCACCTCCCCTCTTAACTTATTGTATACAGCCTGGTTTTCGTTTGAAGAATTCACCTGACATGCATCATGCACCTTTTTTTCTTTTATCATAATCTCTATCTCCCTCGTCATCCAAGGAGCCCTGATTTTTGTTCCTTTATTTTCGCCCTGTTGGAATGTACCTAGCCTGTACCTGAAGCATCTCTTCCTTAAAGATAACCCATTGTTCCAATACAGCTCTTCCTGTTAGCCTTTGGTTCCATTTTACCCTGGCTAAATCCCTTCTCATCTTGTGTTGAAATCAGTCCTCTTCTAATCTAGACATTCTACCTTTATTTGTTCCTTTTCTGCATTGCTAGTCTAACCCTTATGATATGATGATCACTCTTACCCAAGTGCACCCCGAAAGACACTTGGTCCACTTGACCCACCTCATTTCCCAGCACCAGATCCAGCCATGCCTCCTTTCTAGTTGGACTCAGAATATACTGATCGAGGAAGTTCTCCTGAACACATTTCAGAAATTCCACCCCTTCCTTACCCTTTAGTCTAAAATTATCCCAACTGTCCTCCAATATCATCAGCCTATAGTTTTTGCACATCTCTGCGATTTCCCTGCAGATTTGCTCTTCTATCTCTCACTATTCTGAGGCCTATAGGATACCCCTCGTAGTGTGATCAAACCCTTTTTTACTTCCCAACTCTAACCAAATGGATTCTGCCCTTGCTCCCTGAAGGACATCCTCCCCTTCCAACACGACAATGTCTTCCCTAATCAGTACTGCCACCCCACCTCCAGTTTTCCCTTCTCTATCATTTCTGAACACTTTGTATCCTTGTATATTAAGCACCCAGTCCTTGCCATTTTTAAGCCACGTTTCCGTTATTGCCACTACATCATATTCCCATACTGCTGTTTGTGCTTGTAGCTCACCAACCTTATTTACCACACTTCGTGCATTTACACACATGTATTGTAATCCCGTCTTGCATTCCATGTAGTCCTTCTCAGTCTGCTCCATCTAATACGGCACTATGCCCCTCTCTAGTACAGTCTAACACTCTCGTGTTATGCACCTTATTCTTCTTTTCTACTTCTGTATGTTGGTGCCAATCCTCCTGCCAATTTAGTTTAAACCCCAATCACACTAATAAAACTCCCAAGAGGAATTTGATCGTAGTCTTGTTGAGATGCAACTTGTCTCTTTTGAATATGTACCTTCTGTCCTTAACTGGACCCAGTGTCCCAAGAATCTGAAGTCCTCCCTCCTGCACCATGCTTTAAGCCACACATTGATCCTCCTTATCTTCCTATTTCTACTCTTGCTAGCGCATGGCACTGGGAGTAATCCAGAGATTGCTACTTTCGAGATCCTACTCTTTTAACTTCCTCCCTAGCTCCAGAAAATCTGATCATAGTACCTCAATACCTGCCCTTGCTATGTCATTGTAGTCAATGCATATGTAAATATTATTGAAAATTGATTTGTTCCATTATGTACATAGTTTGTCTTTTGTACATTTCTATTTTAGGAAAGGGAGATGTTGCGATACCACTTTAACACACACATCACAAGAAGTGATGTGATCCGACATGTGATCGGTTAGCTGGAGTTCTGTAAGACATTGAGTCACACGTGTATGGTAGAGCTGTCTTGTAAAGGTGTTACTTTATAATAAAGAACTCAGAGTTTTATAGGTACTGAACTGAAGATTCTTTGGTATCTTATTGCTGCAAAAAGCAACAACACAACAATTGGGACAAAAAAAAAGGATATTTTAGAAAAAGACTCAGCAATGATCCTTCATTGAGATCACGGGACCTCGAATGTGAATAAATGTCTACTTTTTAATTCTTTAAATTACTAAAATTGGCAAAGCCAATGGAAATATTTACATGGAGATGAGACTGTGGGATGGAGTACCAATAATTTAATAAGTTAATGATGCCATTAAAATAGGGTAAGGTCGTACATCTGACTGAATTAGCCATTCATCTGCTAACACCCCACAGCACAATCTCAAGCCAATTACATAACTATGCTACTGCACTTCAAAGAAACTTATGAATCTATGAATTAGGAGCAGGAGTAGGCCACTCGGCCCCTCGAGCCTGCTCCTCCATTCAATAAGATCATGTCTGATCTGATTGTAATCTCAACTCCACATTCCCGCCTATCCCTGATAACCTTTCACACCCTTGCTTATTTAGAATCTATCTACCTCTGCCTTAAAAATATTTAAAGATTGCTTCCACTGTCTTTTGAGGAAGAGAGTTCCAAAGACTCACGAACTTTTGAGCAAAATAAATTATCCTCATCTCTGTCTTAAATGGGAGACCCCGTATTTTTAAATAGTAACCCCGAGTTCTAGATTCTCCCACAAGAGGAAACATCCTTTCCGAATTCACCCTGTCAAGACCTTATATGATTCAATCAAGTCGCCTCTTACTCTGCTAAACAAGCCTAGCCTGTCCAATCTTTCCTCATAAGGCTACCCACCAATTCCAGGTATTAGTCTAGTAAACCTTCTCTGAACTGCTTCTAACACATTTACATCCTTCCTCAAATAAGGAAATCAATACAGCACACAGTACTCCAGATGTGATCTCACCAATGCCCTGTATAACTGAAGCATAACCTCCCTACTTTTGTATTCAATTCCCATTGCGATAAACGATAACATTCTATAAGCTTTCCTAATTACTTGCTGTACCTGTATACTAACCTTTTGTGATTCTTGCACTAGGACACCCAGATCCTTCTGCATCTCAGAGCTCTGCAATCTCTCACCACTTAGATAATATGCCTCTTTTTCATTCTTCCTGCCAAAATGGACAATTTCATACTTTCCCACATTATACTCTATTTTCCAGATCTTTGCCCACTCACTTAACCTATCTATATCCCTATGTAGCCTCCTTCTGTCCTCTTCACAACTGACTTTCCTACCTGTCTTTGGTCATCAGCAAATTTAGCAAGCATGCCTTCGGTCCCTTCATCCAAGTCATTTATATAAATTGTAAAAAGTTGAGCCCCAGCACTGATATCTGCATCACGCCACTCAGTACATCTTGCCAAGCAGAAAATGACCCATTTATGCCTACTCTCTGTTTCCTGTTAGCTAGCCAATCTTCCATCCGTGCTAATATGTTACCCCCTACACCATGAGCTTATTGTATGAAACATCTGGAATGACAAACAGATATGATTAAGTTCAGTTGGAAGGCCATTCTTGAGCTTCTTCATGGAGCAGCTCCAAGGAAATTCCCAGTCTATCTATTTAACATTAAAATCTAAAAACAGCACCTTCGACAGTGTCTGCAACAGGTTTTAACAAACTGAATTGGAGTAGGTGCTTTGGTGTGCACGGCCTGAGAGTGTGGTGGGCTCAGACTCAATCAAGGCCTTCAAAAGAGAAATGGATAATTATTTGTAAAGAAAAAAATTGCAGGGCTACGGGGAAAAGACAGGGGAGTGGGATTAGTTAAGTTGCTCTGGCAGAGAGCTGGCATGGACTCGACAGGCTGAATAGCCTCCTGTGCTGTAACCATTCTATAATTCGCTTATCAACTCCAATTTTCTTGTCAATTCTCCAACACACATTTTCTGATGTACAAACTGGACGTTCTGAACTTTGCTGAACCCTGTACACAGAGAATACTGAATCATGAAACCCTGCAATGTTCATATTCTACAAAGAATGTTGCAGTGCACAGGTCTCCACTGTGCTGTGATTGATAGTCTTACCATATACATATAATATGGGACTTTGTAATCATCTTCCCAATATCTGCCATTAATTGATTTGTGCAGCTATTGCACGATCTCTTGTATGGAATTTGTGTTGCAACTTGAGAACTGCAAGGAGCACCTTTACGTGGAATCTTTCTCAATTCACATCTACCAAGCTGTAAAGTACAAAAAAGATGAGAAAATATTACTTGTGAGTGTAGTTGCTCTGCTAACTTCAAAAATGTCGTGACAGCGTGACTGATCTCATGTGTATAGCCTTTGAGGGGCAATTAGGACCCAAGGTCAATTGAAAATTTCAGTACTAAGATTGATCAATGTTTGTTAGGCAAGGGTACTAAGAGTTATGGAGCCAAGGCAGGTATATCGGAGTTCAGCTACATATCAGTGGTAAGGTAATTGAATCATGGAAAAGTCTTGATATATTGAATGGCTCACTCCAGTTCCCAGGGCTGAAGTTTTATGGGCCCCCTTGGACGGGAACAAAGGCCCTTAAAATTGTGGAGGAGTACCTGTCGCCTTCCCGACGCATTCTAATTCAGTCACAGAATCATAGAAAGTTTATGACACAGAAAGAGGCCACTTTGCCCATCGTGTCTGCACCGGCTGAAAAACGAGCCCCCCAGTCTAATCCCACTTTCCAGCATTTGGTTCATAGCCCTGCAGGTTATGACACTTTGAGGTGCATATCCAGGCACCTATTAAATGAGTTGTGGGTTTCTGTCTCTACTACCCTTACAGGCAGCGTGTTTCAGACCCCTACCACCCTCTGGGTGAAAAAAACGTTTCCTCATCTCCCCTTTAATCTTTCTACCAATCACTTTAAATCTATGCCCCCTCGTCACTGACCTCTCTACTGAGGTAAAAAGGCCCTTCCCATCCACTCCATCCAGGCCCCTCACAATTTTGGACATCTCAATCAAAATTAGGGGAGGGGCGAGCGCCATAGAGTCATAGAATTATACTGCACAGAAAGAGGCCCTTTGGCCCATTATGTCTGTGCCAGCCATCAAGCACCTAACTATTCTGATCCCATTTTCCAGCACTTGGCCCGTAGCCTTGTATGCTTTGGCGTTTCAAGTGCTCATCTAAATACTTCTTAAATGTTGTGAGGGTTCCTTCCTCTGCAACCTCTTCAGGCAGCATGTTCCAGATGCCAACCACCCTCTGGGTGAAAACATTTTATCACAAAGCCCCTCCAAACCTCCTTCCCCTTACCTTAAATCTATGCCCCCTGGTTATTGACAGCTCCGCTATGGGAAAAAGTTTCTTCCTATCGAACCTATCAATGCTCCTCATAATTTTGTATACCTCAATCAGATCCCCTCTCAGCCTTCTCTGCTCTAAGGAAAACAACCCTAGCCTTTTCAGTCGCTCTTCATAGATGAAATGCTCCAGCCCAGGCAACATCCTGGTCAATCTCCTCTGCAATGTCTCTAGGGCAATTGCATCCTTCCTATAGCGTGGCGACTAGAACTGTACACAGTACTCCAGCTGTGGCCTAACAAGCATTTTATACAACTCCATCATAACCTCCCTGCTCTTATATTCTATCCCTCGGCTAATAAAGGCAAGTATCCCATATGCCTTCCTAACCACCTTATCTACCTTTGCTGCTGCCTTCAGTGATCTATGGACAAGTGCACCAAGGTCCCTCTGACCTCTGAACTTCCTAGGGTCCTACCATCCATTGTATATTCCCTTGCGTTGTTAGTCCTGCATCACCTCACACTTCTCAGAATTAAATTCCATTTGCCACTGCTCTGCCCCTCTTACCAGCCCATCTATATCGTCCTGTAATCTAAGGCTTTCCTCCTCACTATTTACGACACCACCAATTTTCATGTCATCTGTGAACTTACTGGTCATACCTCATATATTCATGTCTAAATCATTAATGTACACAACAAACAGCAAGGGTCCCAACACCGATCCCTGCGGTACACCATTAGTCACAGGCTTCCAATCGCAAAAACAACCCTCGACCATCACCCTCTGCCTCCTGCCACGAAGCCAATTTTGGATCCAATTTGCTGAATTGCCCTGAATCCCATGGGCTCTTACCTTCTTGACCAATCTCCCGTGCGGGACCTTATCAAAAGCCTTACTGAAGTCCATGTAGACTACATCAACTGCTTTACCCTCATCGACACACCTAGTCACCTCCTCGAAAAATTCAATCAAATTTGTTAGACATTATCTTCCATTGACAAAGCCATGCTGACTATCCTTGATTAATCCCTATCTCTCCAAGTGGAGATTAATCCTGTCCCTCAGAATTTTTTCCAATAGTTTCCCTACCACTGATGTTAGACTCACTCGCCTGTAATTACCTGGTTTATCCCTACTACCCTTCTTGAATAATGGTATCACATTTGCTGTCCTCCAGTCCTCTGTCACTTCTCCTGTGGCCAGAGAGGATTTGAAAATTTGTGTCAGAGCCCCTGCAATCTCCTCCAGTGCCTCACTAGCAGCCTGGGATGCATCTCATCTGGGCCTGGGGATTTATCCACTTTTAAGCCTGCTAAAGCCGCTAATACCTCCTCCCTTTCAATGTTAATTTGTTCAAATATCTCACAATCCCCCTCCCTGATCTCTACACCTACATTGTCCTTCTCCATTGTGAACACAGATGAAAAGTAATCATTTAAAACTTTACCTATGTCCTCTGGCTCCACACACAGATTGCCACTTTGGTCCTTAATGGGGCCTACTCTTTCCCTGGTTATCCTCTTGCCCTTAATATACTTATAAACCGCCTTGGGATTTTCCTTTATCTTGCCCGCCAGTGTTTTTTCATGCCCCTTCTTCGCTCTCCTAATTACTTGTTTAAGTACCCCCCTACACTTTCTATATTCCGCTAGGGCCTCCGCTGTTTTCAGCCCTCTGAATCTGCCATAGGCCTCCTTTTTTTTCCTGATCCGATCATCTATATCCCGTGACATCCAGGGTTTGTTAGATCTTTTAGTCCTACCCTTCACCTTTACGGGAACATGTTGGCCCTGAACTCTCACTATTTACTTTTTGAATGACTCCCACTGGTCTTATGTAGACTTTCCTACAAGTAGCTGCTCCCAGTCCACTTAGGGCAGATCCTGTTTTAGCATATTGAAATTGGCCTTCCCTCAATTCAGTACCTTTATTTACAGTCCATCTTTGTCCTTTTCCATAACTACCTTAAATCTTACAGAGTTATGGTCACTATCCCCGAAATGCTCCCCCATTGACACTTCTACTAGTTGTCCGGCTTCATTCCCTAAGATTAGGTCCAGTATCACCTCTTCTCTTGTAGGACTTTCTATGTGCTGGGTCAAAAAGCTCTCCTGTATGCATTTTAAGAATTCCGTCCCCTTTAAGCCTTTTGCACCAAGACTATCCTAGTTAATATTGGGGAAGCTGAAATCCCCTACTATCATTACCCTATTATTTTTACAACTCTCTGAGATTTGCCTACATATCTGCTCCTCTATCTCTCCCTGACTGTTTGGAGGCCTGTAGTACACTCCCAGTCAAGTGATTGCCCCCTTTTTGTTTTTAAGTTCTACCCATATGGCCTCATTTGAGGAACCTTCTAAGATATCATCCCTCCTTACTGCAGTAATTGACTCCTTGATCAATAGTGCAATGCCACCTCCTCTTTTACAGCTCTCCCCACCTCCCACCCCCCATCTCCATCACACCTGAACATTCTATACCCTGGAATATTGAGCTGCCAGTCCTACCCTTACCTCAAGCATGTCTCTGTGATAACAATATTATCATATTTCCATGTGTTAATCAATGCCGGCAATTCATCTGCCTTACTTGTAAGACTCCTTGCATTAAAATAGATGCATTCAAGCCTTGCATTATTCGCTTGTGCCTTAACAGGTCTATATTTGTTCTGCCTTCCAGACTGACTTAGTTTCTCTTCTGTTTGGCTGTGCATCACCTCCTGCTGTACCTCCACTCTGCATCCCATCCCCCAAAATTGCCACCGCACCTCCTTTTTTATCCCCCTCTCTATCACGTCTGAAAACCCTGTAACACTGAGCTGCCATTCCTGTCCCTCCTTAAGCCGCATGTCTGTAATAGCTATATCATACTGCCACATGTCTGTCTGTGCAGTCAGCTCGTCCGCTTTATTTGCTGTACTCTTTGCATTGAATTAGATACCTTTGAGCACTGCCAAACTCTTTTTTTAATTTTCTAACCTTTGTTTCCTCTGCCTTCCAGACTTATCCACTAATTTTTTGCCTTCCATTTTCAATTCTGATTTTGTTTCAAGTGATTTTATCCTTCAGTTCGCATTCGTATGCCAAACTAGTTTAAGCCCACCCCAGTGGCACTAGCAAAATGTCTGGGGCAGGGATCCCACCCAAGACCAATTGAGGCCCTTAGTATGCCGTGTACACAAAAAGCAGGACACATCCAACCCGGCAAATTACCGCCCCATCAGTCTATTCTCATTCATCAGTAAAGTGATGGAAGGTGTCGTTGACAGTGCTATTGAGCACCACTTGCTTAGCAATAACCTGCTCAGTGGCGCTCAATTTGAGTTCTGCCAAGACCAGTCAGCTCTTGACCTCATTACAGCCTTGGTTCAAACATGGACAAAAGAGCTGAACTCAATAGGTGAGGTGAGAGTAACTGCCCATGACACTAAGGCAGCATTTGACTGAGTATGGCATCAAGGAGCCCTAGAGAAACTGGAATCAATGGGAATCGGGGGAAAATTCTCCATTGGTTGGAGTCATACCTAGTGCAAAGGAAGATGGTTGTGGCTGTTGGAGGTCAATCATCTCAGTTCCAGGACATCACTGCAGGAATTCCTCGGTAGTGTCCTAGCCCCAACCACCTTCAGCTGCTTCATCAATGCCCTTCCTTCAACCATAAGGTCAGAAGTCGGCAATATTCCCTGATGATTGCACAATGTTCAGCACCATTCACAACTCCTCAGATACTGAAGCAGCCCGTGTCCCTATGTTGAAAGACTTGAACAACATTCAGGCTGGGGCTCATACGTGGAAAGAAACATTCACGCCACACAAATGCCAGGCAGCGATGATTTTCAACAAGAGGGAATCTGAACATCTCTGCTTGACATTCAATGGCATTATCATCGCTGAATCCCCCACCATCAACATCCTGGGGGGGTTACCATTGACCAGAAACTGAACTGGACCAGCCACATAAATACTGTGGCTACAAGAGCAGGTCAGAGACTGGGAATTCTGCAGTGAGTATCTCACCTCCTGTCTTCCCAAAGCCTGTCCACCCTCTACAAGGCACACGTCAGGAGTGTGATTCAGTGCTGTACACTTCTTGGATGAGTGTGGCTCCAACCGCACTCAAGAAGCTCGACATCATCCAGGACAAACAGCCCGCTTGATTGGTACCCCATCCACCAACTTAAACATTCACTTCCTCCACCATCGACACACAGTGGGAGTAGTGTGTACCATCTACAAGATGCACTGCAGCAACTCACCACACCACAGAATCACAGAATAATACAGTGCAGAAGAGGCCCTTCGCCCCATCAAGTCTGCACCGATGCAATAAAGACACCTGACCTGTCTACCTAATCCCATTTGCCAGCACTTGGCCCATAGCCTTGAATGTTATGATGTGCCAGGTGCTCATCCAGGTACTTTTTAAAGGATGTGAGGCAACCCGCCTCCACCACCCTCCCAGGCAGGGCATTCCAGACCGTCACCACCCTCTGGGTAAAAAAGTTCTTCCTCAAATCCCCATTAAACCTCCTGCCCCTCACCTGAAACTTGTGACCCCTCGTAACTGACCCTTCAACTAAGGGGAACAGCTGCTCCCTATCCATCCTGTCCATGCCCCTCATAATCTTGTACACCTCGATCAGGTCACCCCTCAGTCTTCTCTGCTCCAGTGAAAACAACCCTAGCCTATCCAACCTCTCTTCACAGCTTAAATGTTCCATCCCAGGCAACATCCTGGTGAATCGCCTCTGCACCCCCTCCAATGCAATCACATCCTTCCTATAATGTGGCGACCAGAATTGCACACAATACTCCAGCTGTGGCCTTACCAAAGTTCTGTACAACTCCAACATGACCTCCCTGCTTTTGTAATCTATGCCTCGATTGATAAAGGCAAGTGTCCCATATGCCTTTTTCACCACCCTATTAACCTGCCCTTCTGCCTTCAGAGATCGATGGACAAACACGCCAAGGTCCTTCAATATCACTTTCCAAACCAGCGACCTCTTCCACCTAGAAGGATAAGGGCAGCAAACGCTTGGGAACACCTTCTGCAAGTTCCCCTCCAAGCCACACACTATCCTGACTTGGAACTTTATTGCTGTTCCTTCACTGTCACTGGATCAAAACCCTGGAACTCCCTCCCTAACAGCCTTGTGGGTGCACCTGCACCAGATAGGCTGCAGCGGTTTAGAAGGCAGCTCAACATCATTTTCTCAAGGGTAATTAGGGATGGGCAACAAATGTTGGCCTTGCCAGCGATGCCCACATCCCCTGAAAAACGAATAAGAAAAATCTAACAGGAAACTAAGATTCAAGATGAACGGGTCAGTTTTAGGGTGGCAAACTTTAATTAGTGGAGTCCCACAGGAATCATTGCTGGGCCCTCAACTATTTATGATCTATATTAATGACTTGGTTGAAGGGAACGAGTGTACTGTAGTCAAGTTTGCTGACAATACAAAGATAGGTGGGAAAGCAAGTTTTGAAGATGACCCAGAATCTGCAAAGGGTTATAGATAGGTTTAGTGAGTTGGCAAAAATTTAGCAGGTGGAGTCTCATTTGGCGGGTTATCCACTTTGGTAGGAAGAATAGGAAAGCAAAATGTTATTTAAATGGAGAGAGACTACAGAATGCTGCAATACAGGGGGATCTGGATCTCCTCGTACATGAATCACAAAAAGTTAGCATGCAGGTACAGCAAGTAATTAAGAAGGCAAATGGAATGTTTATGTTTATTGCAAGAAGGATGGAGTCTTGCTACAACTGTACAGGGCATTTGGGAGACCACCCCTAAAGTACTGTGTACAGTTTTGGTCTCCTTATTTAAGGAGGGATATACTTTCATTGGAGAATTCAGAGAAGGTTCACTAGTGCTATGGACAAGTGGTAAGGAGTGAGGGTGGTTCACTTCCCAACTGACTGCAATCGTGTTTTGTTAAAATTATGCATTAGCCCCTGAATGTCTTTAGGGTAAAATAAACAGACAAATGACTGGTTTTCTCATAGGGAAAAAAATTAATTTATTTTAAAACAATTCCCGAAATGGTTGCAATCTCACTCACATAAACATTCACCCACACACACATACTCAAGAATGGATGGATAGAGAAAAAAGGATAAGAGGTACTTTAAAGTCCAAAATGAGGTAAGTTTTTGTGGTTTACAGAATATCATTGAGTTTTTTCAGGAAGAAAAGTCTTCTTAAAAGGTGCAGACCTGGTTTTTTGCAATCTTGAACTTGTGGAGGGGTTGTAGGGTTCTAGTGGTTACAGCTCAGCCTAAGGCTGGTGGTGTGTACTTTGTTACCTTTACAGATGATTTGTCTCAAAGTCACTTTGTGACGTCTCTGCTGTGGTGGTTGTTCATGTTCATCAGGGCTCTTCTCTTGCCTGGCTGGATCCCTTGCACAATTCCTGGCTGGACGGGCTTTCTGTGGTCCTGACTTAATCTCTCTTCTCCCTCTAGAGGGCTACCTTTTTTAAAGTAAAAATCTATCGCATCTGATTTTCTGTTAGTTGATACATGGCTTTCTCCCCTGGTGTGACCACACAATGGGCCAGGATGTGGAAACCATGGCTATCTGTTCATGGCTGAATGTGTAGCGTTCTGCTATGATGTGGCTACTTCACCCCTATTCATTTTTGTTTTGCCTGTGAGTTATTCTTTCTCCAGAGCCCTTTGTTAGTTCATTCATGTTGATAGGAGTTATCGATATGCAATTGCGCTGCTTTCAACTTCAATGGGTTCTCCCCAGACCTATTTCAGGCGAGCTTAATGAGTTTCATCTTTGCAAACAGGTTTGTTGATTTCCAGTACAGGAGGGATCACGTGACTGCTGCTCCATTTTGACTGTGGCACAAGTGTTCATGTTTTGTGGTTCAGTTTAATAGTTGAATTTTTATTTTCATAATTCCTCCAATTCATTGTTCATTTCATCACAGCTCATTCTATGCATGACACTAGTTTGATTCCGGGGATTAAGGGTTGTCTTATGAGGAAGGATTGAGCAGATTGAGCGTATTCTCATTGGAGTTTAGAAGAATGCAAGGTGATCTTATGGAAATATATAAGATTCTGAGGGGACTTGACAGGGTAGATGCTGAGAGGATGTTTCCCCTCTTGGCGGAATCTACAACTAGTGGGCACAATTTCAGAATAAGTAGTCTCCCATTCAAGACAGAAATGAGGGCGAATTTTTCTCTCAGGCTTTTTAATCTTTGGAATTCTCTACCAAAAAGAGCCGTAGAGGCTGGGTCATTGAATATATTCAAAGCTGAGTTAGACAGAATTTTGATCTACAAAGGAGTGAAGGGTTATGGGGTGCAGGCAGGAAAGTGGAGTTGAGGCCATAATCAGATCAGCCCTGGGGCTGAAATTTATACTTCTACCGCAGTAATCAGCAGCGGACGTAAGCAATGGCGGTCCGCCCACCCACCCCAATAATGTGGAGGGGGCGGGCTGTCCGTCCCTGGCAATGGCGTCAGCTGCAATAGTGCAGGTGCTGACACCATTTTTAAAGGTCTTCGAGCCCTACATTTCAATTTAAATATTTAAAGCTAGATTGATCTTAAAAAATTAAATAAATTGATATTGACCCTCTCCCCCCCGCAATAAACCTAGAATTAATTCCTTGCCCTCTCCACCCACAAAATACTTACCTTGTGCACCTGACCTTCTGCACCACCCCTCCCCCCAAAGTTCATAAAATGTACACTGCAACATTGCCCACCATCCCCTACACCAATAAAATGGGTTTGACCCCACTCCCCTTACCGCACTGAAAAACTGACCTGCTTCTCCGCCCACCAGGGATCTGAAGGTGCGGGAGTGCCGTCCATCGGCACCAATATTACGCCGGGATGGATGGCGGGAGTGTGACCGTACTTAATTAATTTATTTAAATTAATTTACATATTTTAATTGAGCCCCCGTCGCTGATCGGCTGGGGTAGGGGGGGCCTCCATGTGGCCTCGTTGCTGCCGGCAGTACGGGACTGGGTCTCTCCCGGAGGTGTTTTCCGGCAGCCCCCTCCTCCTCCAGGCCTGGCCCGGCCATGACCCCCGACGCCAGGGGGGTTTGTGATCAGCCCATGATCTTATTGAATGACAGCAGGCTTGAAGGCTTGAGGTGACAAATGACCCACTCTTGCTCCTATTTCTTAGGTTCTTAGTGATTTCTTTAACTGTAGTGTAGTGTGAAGGTCACTTGTACAGCTAGATTTTAGAAGGTGAACAGTATGTTGGTGCCCAGGATGCTCAAACAAGTAAAAGGGACAGCAGTTGGTGTTAACTTGCCTTCCCTCATCAGGTTCTTGAACTTCTTGCAGCACCAGTCTACAGTTCTGAGGGCAAGAGGCACCTGCACTCAGTGTTACTCTCACCCAGGATTATAGAATGATACAGCATAGAAGGAGGCCATTCAGCCCATCAGTGTTTGAAAGAGCTATCAAGTTAATCCCACTCTGTTTTTTCCTCATAGTTATACAGTTGATTCCCCTTCAAATATTTACCAGATCTCCTTTTAACATTCTGCTCTGTAACTGTTGGATTCATCAATCCTTCAGTCCTTTGGCACCACGCACATATCTAAGGAGATTGGCTGATTGTAACCAGAGCTCTGCAATATCCACCCTTACATACCTCAGTAATCTATAATGGATTGCTATTTTGTATACTGCCATCCTCCTCTTCACTGTTACGACCAGGTGAGAAAGGTGTCTCGGGGTCTTTTACTGTCTTCACCTGATCTTATTGTAACAGGGTCTATGTTTTTAAACACACTGTGTTTTAAGCTCCCCCTTGGTGAATTCTTGTTTACCGCTTTCGAATTATAAGGCAAAGAAATGAGCACACTGGGTTTCTTAGTTTTAAAGAAGAAAAGTGAAATTCATTAAACCTTAAAATTAAACTCTAATTTGGTTAATGCCTACAGATACACGCTGAGCCCCACACAAGCATGCCTATGCGATATACACATGCAAATGGAGACAGAAAAGAGCAGAAGAAAAATAAAATAAAAATGTTTGAGGCAATCTCTGAAGAGGGATTTTGTTACTGTGCTTCGAGCTCGTTGTTGTCCTTGATTGTAGGTAGTCTTGCTTTTCATTGGGGCCAAGTATTCTTCTTAAACCTTGTTCCCTGTAGGAGACTTTTCTCTCTTGGGGTTCATGTGTCTTCAATGCGTCTTCAGTTCCGTGAGAAAGAGATGGGAGCAGACAGGACAGAGGTGTTCTCAGTCCAGTAGAAAAGAGCTTTCTGAGTTCAAATTCTCTGGGACAAGTTCACATTCTGTAACACTCAGTTAGTCATGTGACTTAACTGGTCTGACCACTTCTTCTGTGTATTGGGGAAGCAAGGACTGGGTCCTTCGTTCCAACACTCTGCTAGCATGCTAAAAAGGTCTTTCCGGCGAGGGGTGTGGCATTTCCTTGTGATGGACCCTGTTTTCTTCCCAGCACCAATTTTATGTTTTAATGTTTTTTTATTTATTCATGGGATGTGGGCGACGCTGGCTAGGCCAGCATTTATTACCCATCCCTAATTGCCCTTGAAGATGACGGCGAGCTGCCTTCTTGAACTGCTGCAGTCCATATGGGGTAGGTATACCCACAGTGCTGTTAGGAAGGGAGTTCCAGGATTTTGTCCCAGGGACAGTGAAGGAACGGGGATATAGTTCCAAGTCAGGATGGTGTGTGGCTTGGAGAGGAACTTGCAGGTGGTGGTGTTCCCATGCATCTGCTGCACTTGTCCTTCTAGTTGGTAGAGGTCCAAGGTTTGGAAGGTGCTGTCGAAGGAGCCTTGGTGCATTGCTGCAGTGCATCTTGTAGATGGTACATACTGTTGTCACTGTGTGTCGGTGGTGGAGGAAGTTAATGTTTGTGGATGAGGTGCCAATCAACTGGGCTGCTTTGTCCTGGATGGTGTCGAGCTTCTTGAGTGTTGTTGGAGTTGCACTCATCCAGGCAAGTGGAGAGTATTCCATCACACTCCTGACTTGTGCCTTGTAGATGGTGGACAGGTTTTGGAGTGTCAGGAAGTGAGTTATTCACCACAGGATTCCGAGCCTCTGACCTGCACTTGTAGCCACGGTATTTATATAGGCTACTCCAGTTCAGTTTCTGGTCAATGGTAACCCCTAGGATGTTGATAGTGGAGGATTCAATGATCGTAATGCCGTTGAATGTCAAAGGCAGACGGTTAGATGGTTATATGATTAGGTTCTGAAGAAGGGTCACTGACCTGAAATGTTAACTCTGCTTCTCTGTCCACAGATGCTGCCAGACCTGCTGAGTATTTCCAGCATTTCTTGTTATTTCAGATTTCCAACATCTGTGGTGTTTTACTTTTGTTATTATGGTTTGATTTTCTTTTGGAGAGGGTCATTGCCTGGCACTTGTGTGGCGCAAATGTTATTTCCACTTATCAGCCCATGCCTTAATATTGTTCAAGTCTTGCTGCATTTCTACACGGACTGCTTCAGTATCTGAGGAGTCTCTAATGATGCTGAACATTGTGCAATCATCAGCGAAACTCCCCACTACTGACCTTATGATTGTAGGAAGGTCATTGATGAAGCAGCTGAAGATGGTTGGGCCTAGGACACGACCCTGAGGAACTCCTGCAGTGATGTCCTGGAGCTGAGATGATTGACCTCCAACAGCCACAATCATTTGCCTTTGCGCGAGGTATGACTCCAGCCAGTGGAGAGTTTCCCCCCTGATTCCCATTGACTCCAGTTTTGCTAGTGCTCCTTGATGTCCTACTCGGTCAAATGCTGCCTTGATGTGAAGGGCAGTCACTCTCGCCTCACCTCTTGAGTTCAGTTCTTTTGTCCGTGTTTGAACCAAGGCTGCACTGAGGTCAGGAGCTGAGTGACCCTGGTGGAACCCAAACTGAGCATCACTGTGGCAAAATAATGTTCGTGGCGAAATAATGTGTGCCTCATTCTTGGCAGGCAGGGGCCTGCATGACACCTCCACACCCGGGGGAATGAAATGCGATTTGAAAGAAAACAGCATGTTTCATTATTAGGTTTGAGAGATATATAAGATACAGAAAGAAAAAGCATGCATTTCTCTCAGTCATTTCCATTCATTCATGAATCTTAAAGCTTATTTGAAGTGGTCTTTTCTGGGTGCCAGTGCTGCTTTAATTTCCCCTATTTTTCAGGAGAGTTAGTAGTGGGCGGGTTTATCCTGAACTCTCTTTCAATGTTTTGCTGAGTTATGCAAAGATTTTGCCTTCAGGGGATGGGTGGTTCCCTATTCCACTGATTATGTCACTGAATTTGTTAATCTCCCCTTTGTTCTCTGGGACACCTGGAGGTATTTGTGCATACTTGATTGCACTCTCCTGTGGCACTTCGACGAGGTGAGGAATCACCCTCATGGTTTCTGTGCCCCCTAGCGGTCTCTCTTTGTCTCTGCAAGTTGCTGTAAATGTTGTTCGCAACTCTGGTGGGGTGCTTCTAGAGTCTGCATTTATGTCGGATAGAAGTTGTGGGTAGAAGTTTTCACATTTTTCGGAGTTGGCTGACCGGACAGAAGGGGTTTTCATCCGAGATTCCTCCCAAACTTCCTTTATCCTGCCCTCTTGGTCACTTTTTCTCCTTCTCTTTCTAAAGTTTTGCCAGCCGTGTGCCTGCCTGTCGCCTTTAGTTCTCGGCGAGGTCCCTCACAGTTCACCAGCCCTCTGTTGGAGGGTCCTCCTAACATTGGTACCGGACTTAGGGGTGCAGGTTTCACTGTAGGTTGGGGGTTTCCCCTCAACCCGGCACATGTGGCAACTCCTGCAGTGCTCCACCATATCTTCGTGGAGTTTTGGCCAGTTAAACTGATGTCTTATGTGGGCTTTTGGTCTTTCATATACCAGCATGTACAGCCACTGTAGTCTTGTGGGCCTTAATATTTCTCTCCAGTGCCTCTGTGGCACCACTAACCAGTGAACTACTGTCCACTCCTTGGTCTCAGGTCTGTGAGGAGAACTCCATTTCCTCATCAGTACCTCATTCTTTAGTTGCAGTCAGGGACTCCCTCTGCTTCACTTTCAGACTGGGCAGCCTGTGCTAACTTCTGCAAGACTGGGTCGGCTCTCTGAGACTCAGCTAGGGAAAATCCATTCAATTCATTCCCTGGGTCTCCTAACTTTCCAAAGAAAGTTTTGGACAGGTAGACCTCATAGTCATCTGCCTGCAGTGTGAATGCTCTGGGGGAGCTGGTTTGATCATGGCTTGATCCACTATGCATTCAGGGACACTGCAGGGGACAGTCCCCTGCCACTGCCCTGTCTCTCTGACCTCCTGCGGTCTTTCTTTCACTACTGGTGGGGGTGGGGGGGAGGGGGGCACCTTCACCCCCGTCAGATCATTACCTAGGAGCAGGTCAGCCCGTTCACAGGCAAACTAGGGACAATCTCTACAGTCACCAGTCCCGAAACTAGGTCACACTCCAGGTGCACCTGGTATACAGGTATAGTCATACACTGCTGTCCAATACCATTCACCACCATTTTGGTGTTCACTGCACTCTCTGGGGGGAAAGGTCAGCCTTTTCCCAGTAAAAGGGCCCTGTGTCCCTGAGAATCACTATGGGCTCGCTTGACCCATTCGAGGGGTATGGAGTTACTTTCCCTTCAGACACAAAACCCTGATAACCTTCAAGAATCCTGTTAACTTTTCCTGCATTGGTCGTAGTAAGCTTCCTGGGTTGCACTCTTATGTCTGCACTGAGCAGGTGTGCCCTGATTAACCCTACCGGTTTCCCCTTTAGTTTCCAGTAGTCAGCTTTTAAATGCCCTGCTTTATTACAATGGAAGCACACAGGTCTCTGGGTCTCACTCTTGCTCACAGCACCTTCCTTTTTGGCTGGAGGAGGGCCCCCTGTTTCTCCTGCTTTCCTTTCTCTTCCAGGACTGCGTGGGCTCCGATCACCTTCCCATCTTTTGCCCTTTTTGGATTTGTGGGGGTGATTAGGAAAAGTTCTCCGCAGGAAACTGACTTATAAATTAAAGCAAACTCACGGCCAGAATGGCCACTTGCCAGGCTCTCTGAACTGGCTGCTCCTCTACTTGGGTCGTTATTGAGAGTGGGAGAAAGTTTTTAAATTCCTCTAACAGGATTACTTCTCTGATATTCTCAGAGCTGAGCTGTATTTTAAGAGCCCTCAGCCAGATGGTCAAAAGCCAGCTACTTACTTCTTTCAAACTCCAGATATGTTTGATTAGCTTGCTTTTTGAGGGTTCTAAACTTTTGGTGGAAGGCTTTGGGTACTAATTCATATACCCCGAGGGTAGCATTTTTGGTCTTTTCATCATTTGATGAACTCTCATCTGGCAACAAAGAAGAAATCTCATGGGCTTTTCCAGTTAGTTTGCTTTGCAATAATAGAGACCAGGTCTCATTTGGCCATTTTAGCTGTCTTGCCAGTTTCTCGAAAGGTACAAAAATTACTCCACATCTTCCTCATTGAATTTTGGAATTAACTGAGTGAGTTTTAACAATTTTGTACCCAGCCCCCTCGTTAACTCAAGCTGCTTCAGCTCTCTCTCTTCGGATTCGTCCCAGAAAATTTTTTCTCTTTCTCCCTCCTCTCTCTCTGCCTTTTTTTCTTTCTCTCGGTCCTGCCTTTCATTTTCTTCACATTCCTTTTGGAAAGCTCTCTCTCTTCTGTAAGACTTTCTTTCTCCCTCTCCTGCCTCTCTCTCACTTTCTCTTTCCTCTAATTCAAGTTTCCTTTGTTCCAAGTGTAACATTGCCAGCAGTACCCTGTCTGGGTCTACTTCTAATACTGCTTCTGCATCTTCCGATTCAAGGGAAATTTGGTTGGCCACTAGCCTTAGGAGTTCAGACTTCGTAGCCTTGCCACGTACAGTGATCCCACTGGTCAAAGAGGATAACACAGCTGTGCTGAAGGAGGGCACTATGGAGGACTCGTGCAGTGAGGCAATATGGGCAGAACTCAGAAATAGGAAGGGTGCGGTAACAATGTTGTACTACAGGCCTCCCAACAGTGAGCGTGAGATAGAGGCACAAATATGTAAACAGATTATGGAAAGATGTAGGAGCAACAGGGTGGTGGTGATTGGAGATTTTAATTTTCCCAACATTAACTGGGATTCACTTAGTGTTAGAGGTCCAGATGGAGCAGAATTTGTAAGGAGCATCCAGGAGGGTTTTCTAGAGCAGTATGTAAATAGTCCAACTCAGGAAGGGGCCATACTGGACCTGGTGTTGGGGAATGAGCCCGGCCAGGTGGTTGAAGTTTCAGTAGGGGACTACTTTGGGAATAGTGATCACAATTCCGTAAGTTTTACAATACTCATGGACAAAGACGAGAGTGGTCCCAAAGAAAGAGTGCTAAATTGGGGAAAGGCCAACTATACCAAAATTCGGCAGGAGCTGGGGAATGTAGATTGGGAGCAGCTGTTTGAAGGTAAATCCACATTTGATATGTGGGAGGCTTTTAAAGAGAGGTTGATTAGCGTGCAGGAGAGACATGTTCCTGTGAAAATGAGGGATAGAAATGGCAAGATTCGGGAACCATGGATGACAGGTGAAATTGGGAGACTAGCTAAGAGGAAAAAGGAAGCATACATAAGGTCTAGGAGGCTGAAGAAAGACGAAGCTTTGAAAGAATATCAGGAATGTAGGACCAATCTGAAACGAGGAATTAAGAGGGCTAAAAGGGGTCATGAAATATCTTTAGCAAACAGGGTTAAGGAAAATCCCAAAGTCTTTTATTCATATATAAGGAGCAAGAGGGTAACTGGAGAAAGGATTGGTCCTCTCAAGGACAAAGGAGGAAAGAAATGCGTGGAGTCAGAGAAAATGGGTGAGATTCTAAATGAGTACTTTGCATCGGTATTCACCGAGGAGAGGGACATGACGGATGTTGAGGTTAGGGACAGATGCTTGATTACTCTAGGTCAAGTCGGCATAAGGAGGGAGGAAGTGTTGGGTATTCTAAAAGGCATTAAGGTGGACAAGTCCCCAGGTCCGGATGGGATCTATCCCAGGTTACTGAGGGAAGCGAGAGAGGAAATAGCTGGGGCCTTAACAGATATCTTTGCAGCATCCTTAAACACGGGTGAGGTCCCGGAGGACTGGAGAATTGCTAATGTTGTCCCCTTATTTAAGAAGGGTAGCAGGGATAATCCAGGTAATTATAGACCGGTGAGCCTGACGTCAGTGGTAGGGAAGCTGCTGGAGAAGATACTGAGGGATAGGATCGATTCCCATTTGGAAGAAAATGGGCTTATCAGTGATAGGCAACATGGTTTTGTGCAGGGAAGGTCATGTCTTACCAACTTAATAGAATTCTTTGAGGAAGTGCCAAAGTTGATTGATGAGGGAAGGGCTGTAGATGTCATATACATGGACTTCAGTAAGGCGTTTGATAAGGTTCCCCATGGTAGGCTGTTGGAGAAAGTGAAGTCGCATGGGATCCAGGGTGTACCAGCTAGATGGATAAAGAACTGGCTGGGCAACAGGAGACAGAGAGTAGCAGTGGAAGGGAGTTTCTCAAAATGGAGACGTGTGACCAGTGGTGTTCCACAGGGATCCGTGCTGGGACCACTGTTGTTTGTGATATACATAAATGATTTGGAGGAAAGTATAGGTGGACTGATCAGCAAGTTTGCAGATGACACTAAGATTGGTGGAGTAGCAGATAGTGAAGGGGACTGTCAGAGAATACAGCAGAATATAAATAGATTGGAGAGTTGTGCAGAGAAATGGCAGATGGAGTTCAATCAGGGAAAATGCGAGTTGATGCATTTTGGAAGATCCAATTCAAGAGTGAATTATCTTTTCTTTTCTTTTTGGCCTCCTTATCTCGAGAGACAATGGATACGCGCCTGGAGGTGGTCAGTGGTTTGTGAAGCAGCGCCTGGAGTGGCTATAAAGGCCAATTCTGGAGTGACAGGCTCTTCCACAGGTGCTGCAGAGAAATTTGTTTGTTGGGGCTGTTGCACAGTTGGCTCTCCCCTTGCGCCTCTGTCTTTTTTCCTGCCAACTACTAAGTCTCTTCGACTCGCCACAATTTAGCCCTGTCTTTATGGCTGCCCGCCAGCTCTGGCGAATGCTGGCAACTGACTCCCACGACTTGTGATCAATGTCACATGATTTCATGTCGCGTTTGCAGACGTCTTTATAACGGAGACATGGACGGCCGGTGGGTCTGATACCAGTGGCGAGCTCGCTGTACAATGTGTCTTTGGGGATCCTGCCATCTTCCATGCGGCTCACATGGCCAAGCCATCTCAAGCGCCGCTGACTCAGTAGTGTGTATAAGCTGGGGATGTTGGCCGCTTCACGGACTTCTGTGTTGGAGATATAGTCCTGCCACCTGATGCCAAGTATTCTCCGAAGGCAGCGAAGATGGAATGAATTGAGACGTCGCTCTTGGCTGGCATACGTTGTCCAGGCCTCGCTGCCGAAGAGCAAGGTACTGAGGACACAGCCCTGATACACTCGGACTTTTGTGTTCCGTGTCAGTGCGCCATTTTCCCACACTCTCTTGGCCAGTCTGAACATAGCAGTGGAAGCCTTACCCATGCGCTTGTTGATTTCTGCATCTAGAGACAGGTTACTGGTGATAGTTGAGCCTAGGTAGGTGAACTCTTGGACCACTTCCAGAGCGTGGTCGCCAATATTGATGGATGGAGCATTTCTGACATCCTGCCCCATGATGTTCGTTTTTTTGAGGCTGATGGTTAGGCCAAATTCATTGCAGGCAGACGCAAACCTGTCGATGAGACTCTGCAGGCATTCTTCAGTGTGAGATGTTAAAGCAGCATCGTCAGCAAAGAGGAGTTCTCTGATGAGGACTTTCTGTACTTTGGACTTCGCTCTTAGACGGGCAAGGTTGAACAACCTGCCCCCTGATCTTGTGTGGAGGAAAATTCCTTCTTCAGAGGATTTGAACGCATGTGAAAGCAGCAGGGAGAAGAAAATCCCAAAAAGTGTGGGTGCGAGAACACAGCCCTGTTTCACACCACTCAGGCTAGGAAAGGGCTCTGATGAGGAGCCACCATGTTGAATTGTGCCTTTCATATTGTCATGGAATGAGGTGATGATACTTAGTAGCTTTGGTGGACATCCGATCTTTTCTAGTAGTCTGAAGAGACCACGTCTGCTGACGAGGTCAAAGGCTTTGGTGAGATCAATGAAAGCAATGTAGAGGGGCATCTGTTGTTCACGGCATTTCTCCTGTATCTGACGAAGGGAGAACAGCATGTCAATAGTCGATCTCTCTGCACGAAAGCCACACTGTGCCTCAGGGTAGACGCGCTCGGCCAGCTTCTGGAGCCTGTTCAGAGCGACTCGAGCAAAGACTTTCCCCACTATGCTGAGCAGGGAGATTCCACGGTAGTTGTTGCAGTCACCGCGGTCACCTTTGTTTTTATAGAGGGTGATGATGTTGGCATCGCGCATGTCCTGGGGTACTGCTCCCTCGTCCCAGCACAGGCATAGCAGTTCATGTAGTGCTGAGAGTATAGCAGGCTTGGCACTCTTGATTATTTCAGGGGTAATGCTGTCCTTCCCAGGGGCTTTTCCGCTGGCTAGGGAATCAATGGCATCACTGAGTTCCGATTTGGTTGGCTGTATGTCCAGCTCATCCATGACTGGTAGAGGCTGGGCTGCATTGAGGGCAGTCTCAGTGACAGCATTCTCCCTGGAGTACAGTTCTAGGTAGTGCTCAACCCAGCGGTCCATCTGTTTGCGTTGGTCAGTGATTATGTCCCCCGATTTAGATTTGAGGGGGGTGATCTTCTTGATGGTTGGCCCAAGAGCTCTCTTCATGCCATCATACATTCCTCTGATGTTTCCGGTGTCTGAGGCCAGCTGAATATGGCTGCATAGGTGTTGCCAGTAGTCGTTTGCGCAACGCCTAGCTGTTCTTTGTGCAGTACTTCTGGCTGCTTTAAGTGCTGCGGATGTTAAATCGCTGGGGGCTTTCTTGTAGTTCAAAAGTGCAATGCGCTTAGCGGCTATGACAGGTTCCAGCTCTTCATTATGAGATTGAAACCAGTCTGCATTTCTCTTCGCACTTTTGCCGTAGGTGGTCAAAGCTGACTCATAGATGGCGTCTCTGATGTGGGCCCACTTGGTCTCAGCATCCCCTGTGGGAGTGTTTTGAAGGGCTGTTACAAGTGAATTTAGAAATTTTTGTAACAGCTGTGGGTGAGAAATTCTGCTCGTGTTGATGCGCGGGTGGCCCTTCTACTTGGAATGATGCAACTTCTTTGGTCTGAGTCTAACCTTGCTGCACACCAGGGAGTGGTCGGTGTCGCAGTCCGCACTGTGGAAGCTGCGTGTGATTTGAACACTGTTTAAGGCGGCTCGCCTTGTGACAATGAGGTCTAGCTGGTGCCAACGACGTGATCTTGGGTGCCTCCATGAAACCTGGTGACAGGGTTTAGTGTGAAAGAACGAGTTGGTGATGCAGAGGTTATGATAGGTACACAACTCAAGCAGTCTCTGCCCGTTCTCATTCATCCTTCCAACGCCATAGCGCCCAAGGCAGGAGGGCCATGAGTCATGGTCGGCCCCAACCCTGGCATTAAAGTCGCCCAGCAGGAATAGGTGTTCGGTGTTGGGGATGCTGCTAATGATGTTATGGAGTTGTTCATAGAACTGGTCTTTAGCTTCAGGTGCGGAACAGAGTGTTGGAGCATAGATGCTGAGTAGGTGTACTGGACCAGAGGTGGTGAGCAGTCGGATGGACAGTATGCGTTCCGAGCCATTTGAGGGAGGCTCTATCATGCTGAGCAAGGAGTTTCTGATGGCGAAGCCCACTCCATGCTGTCTTGGTTCTTCAGGATCCCTGCCCTGCCAGAAGAAGGTGTAGTCTTGCTCTGCTAGAGAGCCACTCGCGGGGAGGCGAGTCTCCTGAAGTGCTGCAATGTCCACATTGAGTCTACTGAGCTCGTTGTTAATGATGGCGGTCTTCCGAGAATCGTTGATTTGTGTAAGGTCTTCCGACAGGCCAGGACACATAGTTCTGACGTTCCAGCTTGCAAAGCGAAGGGCTGGTACCTTCTTTCCTTTTTTCATGTTGTTTGGTGCGGTGTATCAGTCCACCTTTCGGGCAATGACCCTGAGCTCCAAGCACCCATTGAAGCAGGCAGACTGTGGCGGGACAGAACCTTATTGACCGGGGGCTGCCCGGTTTGAGGCGGGCGGTAGCTGTCCAGTGAGGTGCAATGACCTCTCCCACCGACAAAGGCAACCCGTGGCGCCCAGTTTCTACGCCAATTTATCTGGACTTATAACCCGTAACTGCTGCCTTCCGTGTTGTTTCAGTCGCTGTGAGGCAACTATGGAGTGACCTCTCCATGGCGCATGCCTGGGCAAATTTATGGAGGTTGAGAGTTGCCCAGTCGTCAAAACCCCCCTCTCGGCCTTTCTGGTGGGGTCCAAAGGAGTGCAGGACACAACGTTTGGCACCAGTATGGCTGCAGGAACTGCCGGAAACATGCCAAAGGTGACACATGACCGCCTACGGGGTTCCGCTCCGGATTTTCTGTTAGGGTTTACTCCTAACAGTGAATTATACAGTAAATGGAAAAGTCCTGGGGAAAATTGATGTCCAGAGAGATTTGGGTGTTCAGGTCCATTGTTCCCTGAAGGTGGCAACGCAGTTCAATCGAGTGGTCAAGAAGGCATACGGCATGCTTTCCTTCATCGGACGGGGTATTGAGTACAAGGGTTGGCAGGTCATGTTACAGTTGTATAAGACTTTGGTTCGGCTACATTTGGAATACTGCGTGCAGTTCTGGTCGCCACATTACCAAAAGGATGTAGATGCTTTGGAGAGGGTGCAGAGGAGGTTCACCAGGATGTTGCCTAGTATGGAGGGCGCTAGCTATGAAGAGAGGTTGAGTAGATTAGGATTATTTTCATTAGAAAGATGGAGGTTGAGGGAGGACCTGATTGAGGTGTACAAAATGATGAGAGGTATAGACAGGGTGGATAGCAAGAAGCTTTTTCCCAGAGTGGGGGATTCAATTACTCGGGGTCACGAGTTCAAAGTGAGAGGGGAAAAGTTTAGGGGGGATATGCGTGGAAAGTTCTTCACGCAGAGGGTGGTGGGTGCCTGGAACGCGTTGCCAGCGGAGGTGGTAGACGCGGGCACGATAGCGTCTTTTAAGATGTATCTAGACAGATACATGAATGGGCAGGAAGCAAAGAGATACAGACCCTTAGAAAATAGGCGACATGTTTAGATAGAGGATCTGGATCGGCGCAGGCTTGGAGGGCCGAAGGGCCTGTTCCTGTGCTGTAATTTTCTTTGTTCTTTTGTTCTTTGTATTGCTCAGCCATTTTTCTGAACTCCTCCATAGACAGTGCTTTTAACTTATCACAAATTAATTCACCCTGACTTGGAGAGCTGCTTGTTTCAGTTGCAGACATGTTAGTATTCCAGCACACACCACAAGTAAACCTGTATTAATCTTGCTCTTTTTTGATTGGGAACAATTTGTTTCCCACTTCCAATTTTTCTTGTTTGCCTGTGGATATAATTCCGGACTCTAGCACCCAGATTTCTGTACGACCAGGTGAGAAAGGTGTCTCGGGTCTTTTACTGTCTTCCCTTGGTCTTAATGTAACAGGGTTGATGTTTTTAAACACACTGTGTTTTGAACTCCCCCGTGGTGAATCCTTGTTCACTGCTTTCCAATTATAAGGCAAAGAAATGAGGTTTCAAGAAGAAAAGTGAAATTTATTAAACCTTAAGCTTAAAATCTCATGCAGGTAACGCCTACGGATACACGCTGCATCCCATGATAGCATGCATACGCGACACACACATGCAAATGGAGACAGAAAAGAGCAGAAGAAAAATAAAGTAAAAATGCTTGAGGTAATCTCTGAAGAGGGATTTTTACTGTGCTTCAAGCTCGCTGTTGTCCTTGATTGTAAGTAGTCTTGCTTTTCATTGGGGCCCAGTATTCTTCTTAAACCTTGTTCACTGTCGGAGACTTTTCTCTCTTGGAGTTCATGTGTCTTCCGTGGGTCTTCAGTTCCGTGAGAAAGTGATGGGAGCAGACAGGAGAGAGGTGTTCTCAGTCCAGGAGAAAAGCGCTTTCTGAGTTCAAATTCTCTGGGGCAAGTTCACATTCTGTAACAGTCAGTTAGTCATGTGACTTAACTAGTCTGACCACTTCTTCTGTGTATTGGGGAAGCAAGGACTGGGTCATTTGTTCCAACACTCTGCTAGCATGCTAAAAAGGTTTTTCCGGTGAAGGCCGTTGCAATTCCTTGTGGTGGGCCCTGTTTTCCTCCCATCACCAATTTTAAATTTTAATATTCATGTGGCAAAATGATGTGAGCCTCATTCTTGGCAGGTGGGGGCCTGCATGACAGCACGTACAGAGAGGGTTGCTGAAGGTGATGCTTTTGATGTGGTGTACATGGACTTCCAAAATGCCTTTGGCACCAAAGTACCGCACCAGAGACACAACAAACTTGTGAACTAAATTATAGCTCATGGGATGAAAGGGACTGCAGCAACATGGATATGAAATTGGCTGAGTGACAGGAAACAGAGTACTGGTTATTGGATATTTTTCGGACTGAAGGAAGGTTTGCAGTGGAATTGCGCAGAGTCAGTGATAGGACCCTTGCTCTTCCCAATATAAATGACTTAGACCTTGGTGTATTGTGCACAATTTCAAAATTTGCTGATATAAAACTTGACAGCATTGTGAAAAGTGAGGAGGATAGTCATGGACAGGTTGGTAGAATGAGCTGATAACATAGGGACATAAGAACATTGGACTCAGGAGCAAGAGTAGGCCTTTTGGCCGTTCGAGTCTGCTCCGCCATTCGATACAATCTTTGCTGATCTTGTTGTGATCTCAACTCCACTTTCCTGTCTTCCTGCCATAACATTTGACTCCCTTGTCTATCAAAATATCCCAGGATATCGATGCTTCAGGCGGGATAGAGAGGGAGGTAAAAGGGGTGGAGGAGTTGCATTACTGGTCAAAGAGGATATCACAGCTGTGCTGAAGGAGGGCACTATGGAGGACTCGAGCAGTGAGGCAATATGGACAGAACTCAGAAATAGGAAGGGTGCGGTAACAATGTTGGGGCTGTACTACAGGCCTCCCAACAGCGAGCGTGAGATAGAGGTACAAATATGTAAACAGATTATGGAAAGATGTAGGAGCAACAGGGTGGTGGTGATAGGAGATTTTAATTTTCCCAACATTGACTGGGATTCACTTAGTCTAGATGGAGCAGAATTTGTAAGGAGCATCCAGGAGGGTTTTCTAGAGCAGTATGTAAATAGTCCAACTCAGGAAGGGGCCATACTGGACCTGGTGTTGGGGAATGAGCCCGGCCAGGTGGTTGAAGTTTCAGTAGGGGACTACTTTGGGAATAGTGATCACAATTCCGTAAGCTTTAAAAAACTCATGGACAAAGACGAGAGTGGTCCGAAAGGAAGAGTGCTAAATTGAGGGAAGGGCAACTATACCAAAATTCGGCAGGAGCTGGGGAATGTAGATTGGGAGCAGCTGTTTGAAGGTAAATCCACATGTGATATGTGGGAGGCTTTTAAAGAGAGGTTGATTAGCGTGCAGGAGAGACATGTTCCTGTGAAAATGAGGGATAGAAATGGCAAGATTAGGGAACCATGGATGACAGGTGAAATTGTGGGACTAGCTAAGAGGAAAAAGGAAGCATACATAAGGTCTAGGCGGCTGATGAAAGACGAAGCTTTGAAAGAATATCGGGAATGTAGGACCAATCTTAAACGAGGAATTAAGAGGGCTAAAAGGGGTCATGAAATATCTTTAGCAAACAGGGTTAAAGAAAATCCCAAAGCCTTTTATTCATATATAAGGAGAAAGAGGGTAACTAGAGAAAGGATTGGCCCACTCAAGGACAAAGGAGGAATGTTATGCTTGGACTCAGAGAAAATGGGTGAGATTCTAAACGAGTACTTTGCATCGGTATTCACCGAGGAGAGGGACATGATGGATGTTGAGGTTAGGAACAGATGTTTGATTACTCTAGGTCAAGTCGGCATAAGGCGGGAGGAAGTGTTGGGTTTTCTAAAGGGCATTAAGGTGGACAAGTCCCCAGGTCCGGATGGGATATATCCCAGGTTACTGAGGGAAGCGAGAGAGGAAATAGCTGGGGCCTTAACAGATATCTTTGCAGCATCCTTAAACACGGGTGAGGTCCCGGAGGACTGGAGAATTGCTAATGTTGTCCCCTTGTTTAAGAAGGGTAGCAGGGATAATCCAGGTAATTATAGACCGGTGAGCCTGACGTCAGTGGTAGGGAAGCTGCTGGAGAAGATACTGAGGGATAGGATCGATTCCCATTTGGAAGAAAATGGGCTTATCAGTGATAGGCAACATGGTTTTGTGCAGGGAAGGTCATGTCTTACCAACTTAATAGAATTCTTTGAGGAAGTGACAAAGTTGATTGATGAGGGAAGGGCTGTCGGTGTCATATACATGGACTTCAGTAAGGCGTTTGATAAGGTTCCCCATGGCAGGCTGATGGAGAAAGTGAAGGCGCTTGGGGTCCAAGGTGTACTAGCTAGATGGATAAAGAACTGGCTGGGCAACAGGAGACAGAGAGTAGCAGTAGAAGGGAGTTTCTCAAAATGGAGACGTGTGACCAGTGGTGTTCCACAGGGATCCGTGCTGGGACCACTGTTGTTTGTGATATACATAAATGATTTGGAGGAAAGTATAGGTGGACTGATTAGCAAGTTTGCAGACGACACTAAGATTGGTGGAGTAGCAGATAGTGAAGGGGACTGTCAGAGAATACATCAGAATATAGATAGATTGGAGAGTTGGGCAGAGAAATGGCAGATGGAGTTCAATCAGGGCAAATGCGAGGTGATGCATTTTGGAAGATCCAATTCAAGAGTGAACTATACAGTAAATGGAAAAGTCCTGGGGAAAATTGATGTCCAGAGAGATTTGGGTGTTCAGGTCCACTGTTCCCTGAAGGTGGCAACGCAGCTAAATAGAGTGGTCAAGAAGGCATACGGCATGCTTTCCTTCATCGGACGGGTTATTGAGTACAAGAGTTGGCAGGTCATGTTACAGTTGTATAGGACTTTGGTTCGGCCACATTTGGAATACTGCGTACAGTTCTGGTCGCCACATTATCAAAAGGATGTGGATGCTTTAGAGAGGGTGCAGAGGAGGTTCACCAGGATGTTGCCTAGTATGGAGGGTGCTAGCTATGAAGAGAGGTTGAGTAGATTAGGATTATTTTCATTAGAAAGATGGAGGTTGAGGGGGGACCTGATTGAGGTGTACAAAATCATGAGAGGTATAGACAGGGTGGATAGCAAGAAGCTTTTTCCCAGAGTGGGGGATTCAATTACTAGAGGACACGAGTTCAAAGTGAAAGGGGAAAAGTTTAGGGGGGATATGCGTGGAAAGTTCTTTACGCAGAGGGTGGTGGGTGCCTGGAACGCGTTGCCAGCAGAGGTGGTAGATGCGGGCACGATGGCGTCTTTTAAGATGTATCTAGACAGATACATGAATGGGCAGGAAGAACAGAGATACAGAACCTTAGAAAATAGGCAAAATGTTTAGAGAGAGGATCTGGATCGGCACAGGCTTGGAGGGCCGAAGGGCCTGTTCCTATGCTGTAATTATCTTTGTTCTTTGTTCTTTGTTCTATCTAACGCAGCCTTAAATTAATTCAATGACCCAGCCTCCACTGCTTTCTGGGGAAGAGAATTCCACAGATTAACAACCCTCTGAGAGAAAAAATTTCTCCTCATCTCCATCTTGAAAGGGCGACTTCTTATTCTTAAACGGTGTCTCCTAGTTCTAGATTCCCCCAAAAGAGTAGGCATCCTCTCAGTATGTACTCTATGTAGTTTGCTCAGGGTCTTATATGTTTCAATAAAATCACCTCTCAATCTTCTAAACTCCAACGGGTATAGGCTCAACCTGTTCAAGGGCGACACAGTGGCACAGTGGGGTGGCACAGTGGCGCAGTGGTTAGCACTGTAGCCTCACAGCTCCAGCGACCCGCGTTCTGTTCTGGGTACTGCCTGTGTGGAGTTTGCAAGTTCTCCCTGTGTCCGCATGGGTTTCCGCCGGGTGCTCCAGTTTCCTCCCACAGCTGAAGACTTGCAGGTTGATAGGTAAATTGGCCATTGTAAATTGCCCCTAGTGTAGGTAGGTGGTAGGAGAATTGAGGGAAGGTGGGGATGTGGTAGGGGACATGGGATTAATGTAGGATTAGTATAAATGAGTGGTTGATGGTCAGCACAGACTTGGTGGGCCAAAGGGCCTGTTTCAGTGTTGTACCTCTCTATAACCCTTCTTCATAAGATGGGCCCTTCATCCCCAGAATGAGTCAAGTAAACCTTCTCTGAACTGCTTCTAATGAAATTATATCCTTTTTCAAATGAGGAGAGCAAAACTGTACACAGATGTGGTCTCATCAAGGTTCTGTACAGCTGCAGTAACACTTTCCTTCTTTTATACTCAATTCCCCTTGCAATAAATGCCAATGTTCTATTTACCTCCTTAATCACTTGCTGTACCTGCGTACTAAATTTTTGTGATTCATGTACCAGGACACCTAAATCCCACTGTACTACCCAGTTCTGCAATCTCTCTCCATTTAAATAGTATGCTGTTTTTCTATTCTTCTTGCCAAAGTGGACAAGTTCACATTTTCCCACATTATACTCCATCTGCCAAGTTTTTGCCCACTCATTTAACCTATCGATATCTCTTTGTAGACTCTTCACTTCTTGTTGACAACCTACTTTCCTTCCTATCTTGGTACCTTCATCCAAGTCAAGATATAGATTGTAAATAGTTGAGGCCCCCATTACTGATCCCTGTGGTACTCCACTCGTTGCATGTTGCCAACCTGAAAAAAGACCCATTTATCTCTACTCTATTACTTCTGTTAGCTAGCCAATCCTTTATCCATGCTAACATGTTTCCCTCTATGCCATCTGCTCTTATCTTGTGTAATAAACTTTGATGTGGCACCTTATCAAATGCCTTTTGGAAATCTAAGTCCACCACATCTGCAGGTTCCCCTTCATCCACGTTGCTTGTTACTTCCTCAAAGAACTCTAATAAATTAATTAAACACAATTTCCCTTTCACAAAACCACACTGACTCTGCCTGATCCCATTATGATTATCTAAATATCCTGCGATAACCTCCTTAATAATAGACTCCAGCATTTTTACGATGACAGATATTAGGTTAACTGGCCTATCGTTTCCTGCTTTCTGTCTTCCTCCTTTCTTGAATAAAGATTTTACATTTGTGATTTTCCAATCTGCTAGGACCCTTCCAGAATCTAAGAAATTTTGGAAGATTATAATCAAAGCTCCACTATCTCCGCAGCCACTCTTTTAAGACCCTAGGATGCAGGCCATCTGATCCTGGGGACTTATCAGTCTTTAGGTCTAATAGTTTTCCTCGCATTCTTTTTCCAGCTGATGATTGAAGTTCCTACCTCCCTTTTACCTCTTCATTTTCAGGTATCTTGAGGAATTTTCCACGTCTGGCACAAAATACCTGTTCCAATGCTTCCACCATTTCCTTGTTTTCCATTATCAATTCCTCAGACTCACCTCGAGAGGACCAACACTAGCTTTAGTTACACTTCTCTTCTTAAATATTTGCAGAAACTCTTACTATCTGTTTTTGTATTATTAGCTAGCTTTCTCTCACACTCTACTTTCTCCCTCTTTTTGCTGGGTTTTAAAATGTGTCCAATCTTCTGACCTAGTACTAATCTTTGCAGATTTGTACTGGGTTTCTTTCAATTTGATACTATCCTTAACTTCTATATTTAGCTGCAGATGATGTATCCTTCCCAAAGAGTCTTTCTTTCTCACTTAAAGCTTTGCTGAGAGTTATTAATAATCTCCTTAAAAGTCTGCCACTGCATCTCTACTGTCCTAACTTTTAACCTAGTTTAGCCTTCAGACCCTTATATTGACCTTTATTTAGGTTTAAAATACTAGTCTTCGATCGACACTTCTCTCCTTCAACGTGAACATGAAATTCTATCATGTTATGATCACTGTCATTTAGAGGCTCCTTTACCATGAGGTTATTGATTATTCCTGTCTCATTGCAGATTACCAGGTCTAAAATAGCCTGCTCCCTGGTTGGCAATAGCACATACTGCTCTAAGATATTGTCCCAAATACGCTCTATGAACTCATTTTCCAGGTGACCTTTTCCAATCAGATTTGCCCATTCTATATGTAGATTAATGTCACCCGTGATTATTGTGGCCGATGAAATTTAATGCAGAGAAGTGTGAAGTAATTCATTTTGGTAAGAAGAATGTGGAGAGATAATATTAAATAACGGGTACAATTCTAAAGGGGTACAGGAGCAGAGGGACCTGGGTGTATATGTGCATACGTTATTGAATGTGGCAGGGCAGGTTGAGAAAGCAGTTAATGGAATATACAACATTCTAGGCTTCATTAATAGGGGCATAGAGTACAAAAGCAAGGAAGTTATGTTAACATTGTATAAAACACTGGTTTGGCCTCAACTGGAATATTTTTCCAAGTTCTGGGTGTCACACTTTAGGAAAGATGTGAAGGCATTAGAGAAAGTGTAGAAAAGATTCATGAGAATGGTTCCAGGGATGAGGAACTTCAGTTATGTGGATGGTTTGGAGAAGTTGGGACTGTTTCCCTTGGAGAAGAGAAGATTGAAAGGAGATTTGATAGAGGCATTCAAAATCATGAGGGTTCTGGACAGAGTAGATGGGGAAAAACTGTTCCCATTGGTGAAATGATTGAGGAAAGAGGGCACATATTTAGCATAATTGGCAAAAGAATCAATGGCGACACGAGGAAAAGCTTTTTCATGCAGAGAGTGGTTGGGATCTGGAATGCACTGCCTGAGAGTGAGGTGGAGGCAGGTTCATTCGAGGCTTCCCAAGGGAATTTGAATATTATCTGAAAGGAAGAATGTGCAGGACTACGGGGAGAAGGGGGCCAAGTTGCACTAGGTAAATTGCTCCTTTGGTGAGCCAACATAGACATGATGGGCCGAAGGGCCTCCTGCTGTGATGTAACAATTCTGTGAAAAAATATTCTGTCAATATTGCTACTACCTCCTACTTTGCTGCTATATTGGCAGCATCCACTTCTCTAGTGGAGACAAATTAGAAATAGTACCTTAGCCATGCCCTCTGTCTCTAATCAGTCTCACCCTTCTATTCATTACCCTTTAACTATGTTTATGAAATAAACTTTTAGTTCCCTTTTTATGTTAGCCATTAACCTCATGTCCCTCTTATTTCTACCTAGATCTCCTCTGTATTTTCTGTATTCAGCTTGATTCTCTACAGTATTGTCTACCATATTGTTACAAGCTTCATTTTTCTGTTTCATTTTATGTCTATGTCTTCAGTCATCCCCGAAGCTTTGGATGCACTTTATTTCCCCTTGTGGGAATGTCTACTCCATGTTCGAACCATCTTCTCTTTGAAAGCATCACATTGTTCAATTACTGCTTCACTCACCAATTTTCAATTGTAATCCACCTGGGCCAGATCCCTTTTTGAATCATTGAAATGAGTTCTCCTCTAGTTAACAATTTTTATGCCTGGTTGGCCCTCGTCTTTTTTCTAGAACTATTCTTAACCCATCATGATGATCCCTGTTGCCCAAATGATCCTCAATTAAAACTTGCTCCACTTGCCTCACTTCATTCCTGAGAACTCAATCCTGCACAGCTTTTACCCTTGGGCTGGAAACACACTGATCAACAACACTTGTATTTATATAGTGCCTTTAACACAGTAAAACATCGCAAGGTGCTTCACAGGAGTGTTATCAAACAAAGCTTGACACTATAGAATCAATGAATTGTTACAGCACAGATGGAGACCATTCAGCCCATTGTGTCTGTGCCAGCTCTCTGCAACAGCAACTCAGCTATTCCCATTCCCCTGTCTTTTCCCCATAGCATTGCAAGTTTTTTCTCTTCAAATAATTATCCAATGCTCTTTTTAAGCCATGATTGAAACTGCCTCCATCACACTGTCAGGCAGTGCATTCTGGATCCTAACCACCTGCTGCATAAAAGTTTTTTTTATCATGTCACCTTTGGTTCTTTTGCGGAGCAACAGAAATATAGAATTGTTACACCACAGAAGGAGGCCATTTGGCCCATCGGGTCTGCACCAGCTCTTGGAGTGTGCAATTAATTTGATAAATTTGCAATTTACCTTAAATCTATGTGGCCTGGTTATCGACCCTTCTGCAAATGGGAACAATTTCTCCATATCTGCCCCGTCAAGACCGCTCATGATTTTGAACATCTCAATCAAATCTCTTCTTAACCTCTCTTCTCTAAGGAAACAGCCCCAGCTTCTCCAATCAATCCATGGTAGCATTCTTGTAAATCTTTTCCGCACCGTCTCCAACATCTTCACACTGAAGAAAATATTGGGGCAGGTGAACCAATAGCTTGGTCAAAGAGGTAGGTTTTAAGAAGTGTCTTAATGGAGGAGAGGGGGAGAACAAGGATTCAGAAATTCCATACCAGAGTTGTACTCTTATCTAGGAGCTAGTTAGACCTACAATCGCACATTGGTACAGAAAAAAATTGTACCAGGAATATAGACTGTGATAATTCTTGCAGGGTAGAATTACAAATACAGAGAAAATGGGACAAATATCGATCACCAATCCACTTAACCCCAATGGGTGAATTTTGCACATTGGAAATGAGGAGGGAAGGTGATTAACAAAGGACAACTACATATATGTGCAAAGATTAGATTGATCGGAATTCTTTTCTAACTGGGGAACAGATAGGAGGTTCTGTGGGAACGAGAGAGACTCACGGTTGGTGTGTTGCCTCCCAGGTGCCAGGGTACGTGATGTCTCTGATCGTGTTTTTGGGATCCTTAAGGGGGAAGGGGAGCACCCCCAAGTCGTGGTCCACATAGGCACCAACGACATAGGTAGGAAGAGAGATGGGGATTTAAGACAGAAATTCAGGGAGCTAGGGTGGAAGCTTAGAGCGAGAACAACCAGAGTTGTTATCTCTGGGTTGTTGCCTGTGCCACGTGCTAGCGAAGAGAGGAATAGGGAGAGAGAGGAGTTGAACACGTGGCTGCAGGGATGGTGTAGGAGGGAGGGTTTTGGTTTCCTGGATAATTGGGGCTCTTTCTGGGGTAGGTGGGACCTCTACAAACAGGATGGTCTTCATCTGAACCAGAGGGGTACCAATATCCTGGGGGGGAGATTTGTTAGTGCTCTTCGGGGGGGTTTAAACTAAATCAGCAGGGGAATGGGAACCTAAATTGTAGTTCCAGTGTACAGGCTGTTGAGAGTAGTGAGGTAGGGGATAAGGTTACAGGGACGCAAGAGGGCACTGGCAAGCAAGAACTTGGTTTAAAGTGTGTCTACTTCAACGCCAGGAGCATCCGGAATAAGGTGGGTGAGCTTGCAGCATGGGTTGGTACCTGGGATCCTGATGTTGTGGCCATTTCAGAGACATGGGTAGAGCAGGGGCAGGAATGGATGTTGCAGGTTCCGTATTTAGATGTTTCAGTAAGAACAGAGAAGAGGGTAAAAGAGAGGGGGGTGTGGCATTGTTAATCAAGGAAAGTATTACAGCGGCAGAAAGGATGTTTGAGGACTCGTCTACTGAGGTAGTATGGGCCGAGGTTAGAAACAGGAGAGGAGAGGTCACCCTGTTGGGAGTTTTCTATAGACCTCCGAATAGTTCCAGAGATGTAGAGGAAAGGATAGCGAAGATGATTCTCGACAGGAGCGAGAGTAACAGGGTAGTGGTTATGGGGGACTTTAACTTTCCAAATATTGACTGGAAATACTATAGTTCGAGTACTTTAGATGGGTCTGTTTTTGTCCAGTGTGTGCAGGAGGGTTTTCTGACACAGTATGTGGACAGGCCAACCAGGGGCGATGCCACATTGGATTTGGTACTGGGTAATGAACCCGGCCAGGTGTTCGATTTAGATGCAGGTGAGCACTTTGGCGATAGTGATCACAATTCGGTTAGGTTTACCTTAGCGATGGGCAAGGACAGGTATATACCGCAGGGCAAGAATTATAGCTGGGGGAAAGGAAATTATGACGCGATTAGGCAAGATTTAGGATGTGTAGGATGGGGAAGGAAACTGCAGGGGATGGGCACAAACGAAATGTGGAGCTTATTCAAGGAGCAGCTAATGCGTGTCCTTGATAAGTATGTACCTGTCAGGCAAGGAGGAAGTTGTCGAGCGAGGGAGCCGTGGTTTACTCAAGAAGTTGAAGCGCTTGTCAAGAGGAAGAGGGCGGCTTATGTTAGGATGAGACGTGAAGGCTCAGTTAGGGCGCTTGAGAGTTACAAGCTAGCCAGGAAGGATCTAAAGGGAGGGCTAAGAAGAGCAAGGAGAGGACACGAGAAGTCATTGGCGGATAGGATCAAAGAAAACCCTAAGGCTTTCTATAGGTATATCAGGAATAAAAGAATGATAAGAGTTAGAACAGGGCCAATCAAGGATAGTAGTGGGAAGTTGTGTGCGGAATCAGAGGAGATAGGGGAAGCGTTAAATGAATATTTTTCGTCAGTATTTACAGTAGAGAAAGAAAATGTTGCCGAGGAGATTACTGAGATACAGCCTACTAGGCTAGATGGGATTGAGATTCACAAGGAGGAGGTGTTAGCAATTTTGGAAAGAGTGAAAATAGATAAGTCCCCTGGGCCAGATGGGATTTATCCTAGGATTCTCTGGGAAGCCAGGGAGGAGATTGCAGAGCCTTTGTCCTTGATCTTTATGTCGTCATTGTCGACAGGAGTAGTGCCGGAGGACTGGAGGATAGCAAATGTTGTCCCCTTGTTCAAGAAGGGGAGTAGAGACAGCCCTGGTAATTATAGACCTGTGAGCCTTACTTCGGTTGTGGGTAAAATGTTGGAAAGGGTTACAAGAGATAGGATTTATAATCATCTTGAAAAGAATAAATTCATTTGCGATAGTCAGCACGGTTTTGTGAAAGGTAGGTCGTGCCTCACAAACCTTATTGAGTTTTTCGAGAAGGTGACCAAACAGGTGGATGAGGGTAAAGCCGTGGATGTGGTGTATATGGATTTCAGTAAGGCGTTTGATAAGGTTCCCCACGGTAGGCTATTGCAGAAAATACGGAAGTATGGGGTTGAAGGTGATTTAGAGCTTTGGATCAGAAATTGGCTATCTGAAAGAAGACAGAGGGTGGTGGTTGATGGCAAATGTTCATCCTGGAGTTTAGTTACTAGTGGTGTACCACAAGGTTCTGTTTTGGGGCCACTGCTGTTTGTCATTTTTATAAATGACCTGGATGAGGGTGTAGAAGGGTGGGTTAGTAAACATGCGGATGACACGAAGGTCGGTGGAGTTGTGGATAGTGTCGAAGGGTGTTGTAGGGTACAGAGGGACATAGATAGGCTGCAGAGCTGGGCTGAGAGATGGCAAATGGAGTTTAATGCGGAGAAGTGTGAGGTGATTCACTTTGGAAGGAGTAACAGGAATGCAGAGTACTGGGCTAATGGGAAGATTCTTGGTAGTGTAGATGAACAGAGAGATCTTGGTGTCCAGGTACATAAATCCCTGAAAGTTGCTACCCAGGTTAATAGGGCTGTTAAGAAGGCATATGGTGTGTTAGCTTTTATTAGTAGGGGGATCGAGTTTCGGAGCCACGAGGTCATGATGCAGCTGTACAAAACTCTGGTGAGGCCGCACCTTGTGTATTGCGTGCAGTTCTGGTCACCGCATTATAGGAAGGATGTGGAAGCTTTGGAAAGGGTGCAGAGGAGATTTACTAGGATGTTGCCTGGTATGGAGGGAAGGTCTTACGAGGAAAGGCTGAGGGACTTGGGGTTGTTTTCATTGGAGAGAAGGAGGAGGAGAGGTGACTTAATAGAGACATACAAGATAATCAGAGGGTTAGATAGGGTGGATAGTGAGAGTCTTTTTCCTCGGATGATGATGGCAAACACGAGGGGACATCGCTTTAAGTTGAGGGTGAAAGATATAGGACAGATGTCAGAGGCAGTTTCTTTACGCAGAGAGTAGTAGGGGCGTGGAACGCCCTGCCTGCAACAGTAGTAGACTCGCCAACTTTAAGGGCATTTAAGTGGTCATTGGATAGACATATGAATGAAAATGGAATAGTGTAGGTCAGATGATCGGCGCAACATCGAGGGCCGAAGGGCCTGTACTGCGCTGTAATGTTCTAATGTTCTAATGGATCCACAATTGTTTTATATTTCTACAATTTACACTTTCCTCCAGCAACAGAACTAAAACACTTACTTTGCAAACAGCATTTTATTTTGTGAAATACATATTTGTGGAAAGATTCAAATTGCCATTCAGGAGTAGGCAACTGTAAAACTCACATGAAGATTGAAATGCCAAATAGTTACAGTGTTTTGCATTATTACAATTAAAAACCAAGCAGCAAAAAGAGGACACTATTTGCAGTCCATTCACACCCCTTAATGGAGGAAACTGAACATTAAAAGGTTACCTAAATTCAAAATGATAACCTATGGCAAAACAAGATCATAATAAATCATGTTTGCGAATGAAGATGTGTATAATGCAGACAGCACTTGTGGATGTCAGATGTGATTCTTACCCAACTGGAAAGCTGAATTGTAAGTATTCAGTGGCAACAAATTTTAGCCGACACTGTCATGAAACATTATGGTAACTAATGCAGATTTGGTGCATTTTGTCAACAACTTAAAATGCCTGAAGTGACCAGATCTTGGAGTGCAAATCATGTTAGTACATTTACTTTCCATTGAATAGGAATTGATTGATTAGATAAGATCTTAAACATGTTCTTTAGATCTGCGTTTGTTGAATTTCTAATGTTGGAGGTCAGCTCACTTTTTGTTGTTTTTACTTACAAAATTAAATAATCACATGAGAAGAGTAAATGGTTTAAGTTCTCCATTTTCCTCGGATCGGGCACAGAGCATTCCACATTTCTTCACTTTGCATTGCTACTGTCGGACCAGCAGTGTAGTTTAGGTAATTTCCAGTCCATGCACCTATGCCACGGAGTTTTAGTTTCTTCAAGATCAATGATTTTAGTGAAATGCTCTCTGGATCATCATACCAAACCTCGTGGTATGTATTATTAACCTGCCAAAAAAGTCAAAGAGAGTTATACAGATAGGAGTTAGGTTTGGGTCAGTGCATAGCTTTTAGACACAATACTGAACATCTCCACTATTTAACACCACTATTTAAAATACATGAAACTTGTCCTTGGTTTAATAGAATAAGTTTAGTTGGATTGAGGAGATGAAACCTATAAAGGTATATAAAAACAAGAAATGCTGGAAATACTCAGCAGGTCTGGCAGCATCTGTGGAGAGAGAAGCAGAGTTAACATTTCAGGTCAGTGACCCTTCATCAGGTAGTTTGTTCTAAACCTCAATTACAACAGATTTTTTTTATATTTGTTCATTCGATGCGAGTGTCATTGGCAAGTCCAGCATTTTTGCCGATCCTTAATTGCCCTTGAGATGGTGGTGGTGAGCCATCTTCAGCAGTCCATGTGGTGCAGATACAGTTACAGTGCTACAAGGTAGGGTGTTCCTGGATTTAGACCCAGCTATAGTGAAGGAATGGCGATATATTTCCAAGTCAGGATGGTGTGTAGTTTGAACAGGAAATTGCAAGTGGTGGTTTTCCCATGCTTCTGCAGCCCTTGTCCTTCTAGGTGATAGAAGTCGGAGAGTGCTGCCACAGGAGCCTTGGCAAGTTGCTGCAGTGCATCTTATAGATGACATACACTGCTGCCAGTGTGTGCTGATGGTGGAGCGAATGAATGTTGAAGGTAATAAGTGGGGTGCTGATCATGTGGGCTGCTTTGTTCTGGATGGTGTTGAGCTTTGATCTTCATGAATGTTGTTGGAGCTGCACTCATCCAAGCAAGCGGCGAGTATTCCATCATATTCTTGACTTGTGTCTTGTCGATGGTGGACAGACTTTAGGGAGTCAGGAGATGATTTAATTGCACAGAATTTCCAGTTTCTGGCCTGCCTTTGTAGCCACACTATTTATGTGTTTGGTCCAGTTATGATTCTGCTCAAAGGTAATCTGCAGGATGTTAATGGTTGCAGGTGCGGTGATGGTGATGCCATTGAATGTTAGATTTTCTCTTTTTGGAGATGGTCGTTGCTTGGCACTAATGTGGCACAAATGTTACTTGCCACTTATTAGCCCAAACCTGAATATTGACCATGTCCTGTGGGCACAGATTGCTTCAGTATCTGAGGAGTTGTGAATGATACTTAGCACTGTGCAATCATCAGCTAACATCCCCACTTCTGACCTTATGATGGAGGGAAGGTAATTGATGAAGCAGCTGAAGATGGTTGGGGCCTATGACACTACCATGAGGAACTCCTCAGCAGTGTCCTGGGGCTTAGATGATTTGCCTCCATCAACCACAACTATCTTCTTTTGTGCTTGGTATGACTCCAACCAGTGAAGGGGCTTGCCCCTGTTTCCCATTGACTTCAATTTTTCTAGGGCTTCTTGATGACACACTTGGTCAAATGCTGCCTTGATGTCAAGGGAAGTCACTCTCACCTCACCTCCGGAATTAACTCTTTGGTCCATGTTTGGATCAATGCTGTAATGAGGTCTGGATCTGAGTGATCCTGGCCAAACTGACACTGAGCATCAATGAGCAGGTTATTGCTGAGTCAACGGCACCTTCCATCACTTTGCTAATTTTCGAGAGAATGGGTCGTCATTAGCTGGATTGAATTTGCCCAGCATTTTCTGGACAGGACCTAACTGTGATGTTGGATGTTTTATGATTGTCTTTAAGAGTCATGTCCCTTTAGGATCTAAGTGCCAGGATGCAGTCATGTGACTGCAAGCCTGAGTCACTCTGCAACTGTAACACCTAGCGGCAGGTTCTGTTAATAGTTAGCTCTGCATTGTATATACTTGTCAGCTGTTAATAAACTCATTTGTGATCTTCAACCAACTGGACTCCACGCATGTCATTTATGTTATCAGACAACATAAAAAGAACTCATTATATGGTGGCAGCTCCTCATTATGTGGTGGCAGCTGTGGTGAGAAGCCAATTAAAATTGAAGACCACAGGTAAAACAGCTTTAAAAACTCCCTCCATACAGCTAAAATAAAGAAAGTTAAAAAGAAATACAGGCTCTATGAGTGAAAAAAAAGAGAACTTACCTCCAGCTGTCGAAGACAGAGTTCTCAATGACAGGCTGCAAATAGGTCTCCTGGATCAGGTAAGTCATTTTGCCATTGGTGCAGGAATCCCAGTTAAAAAAAAAACTTTGACGTGCTTAGAAATTTGATTTTTTCAAAAATGTTCCATGTTGAAAAAAACCTGGGAGACCCAACCCCTCTTCCAGGCTGATCATGGTCGGCGCCATCACAGGAGGCGTCTGACAGAAAAAAGCATGGCAATCCTCCATCCATGCAGCTCGCAGCCACAGTTTTTTTTAAAAAAATGTGAAATCACTCAAGCATGAAGAGTTTTCACTCAGTCAGCCAAAGTTTAAAAAAACCCATATAACCACTCAAGCTTGAAGAACATCAGCAAACTCTTAAAACTGAACTGCCTATTGAACACCTGTGTAAACAGACAGACTAGAGTGCTAAAAGCAAGATAGACAGACAAGCACTTTTCAGCACCTGCTCCTGTCAATCAAAGCAGTCAGTCCAAAGAACAGAGTTTTTTTTAAAAAAAGGAAAGTAGTGCAGATTCAGAATAAGTTTTAAAGCAGAAGAACAGCAGAACAATGGAAACCAAATTTCCCAGCATGAAGTGGAAGGCCATGGATATCCTGTCTGAGTTCCAACTTTTCAAACAAAGAATGCAGTTATGCTTTACACACCAAGTAATTGCAGAACCAGAGAAACAAGCTGTAAAATACTAATAGCAGTTGGAAATGAGGGATACACAGAATCAATATCTCAGGCTTATCTGATGAGGACCAGAAAGATCCCACAGAGATATGGAAAGTGTGAGATGATCAGCTCTGATTAAAAGTGAATTTTAGAATTCACCACCTGGAATTGATGTCTTACAGGCAACAGCCACAGGAATCAACAGACCAGTTCATCAGTAGATATCGTAATAAGGGAAACATATGCAATTTCTCAGAAGCTGAGCTGTCGGGCCAAATCATGGAGCTGATGATTGTATCAACACCCATTGAAGCATTTCAGAAGGCCCTCTCGGGGGGTGGAAAAAGAAATGTCACAACATTGATGCACTGCTGGAAGATCACAGAAAATACAAAGTCATTGTAGCTGGACAATAGCACCTGCAAGCATTAGGTTCAGTCAACAATACTGGCACCATAACCAGTTCAAAAAGAGCAAGTAAGCTGTGTGGTAAGTGTGATTGGTCCCACTCGCCATGAAGTTGTCCTACATTTCAAGACCTGTGCATAAGGACAGTGGGCCCACCTATGCAAGAAATCTGGCTCCGAAGACACAGCCAGAGGTCACAGTAGGGCACAAACAAACAGATGACAGATGCAGAAGCAGGGCAACAGCAGCAAGGAAAGCACCAGAGACCTGGGAAAATGCAAGCCAATACATGGAGTCCACGGCTTTCGCTACCATTAACATCATGTGCCCAAAGAAAGCTGGCAAACACACACTCACGGTTAAGATTGACACTGGTGCTCGTGCAAATATCTTACCAGTCCAGATTCTGAAGGATATGTACCGAGATCATTGCAAATCAGTGATACAAAAGACAACTACCAAGTTATGTGCATACAATAGGTCACCAGTCCTGTGTGTTGGCACACTAACAACAATGCAATACAGCTATGGGAAGATGGCATGGAAACTGCCAACATTCTACCTGGTAGACATGAGTTTACCAGCAGTGGCAGTCCTACCAGCACGTAGGGACCTCAAGATAGTAACCATTCATGAGGTCACCAAGGTACCCATTACAGCAGAAGAGATTGATGTTGTAAGCACTGAGAAGCAAAGGCTGGCAGCGGGGAGCATTGCCAATGGAAATCTCAAAGGATCGGAACCCGCTTGCAGACTCTGGCCAGCATCAAACGATGCAGTCTGGAAATCTAGAAACAGCACAACTATGCGAAGCCACACTTCTGCTATCCAGAGGACCACCAGCACCACAACAAGTCAGAACAGACAGGTACTGTCATGAGGCCAAGTCCTCCTCCCCCAACAAGTCCTCAACCTTGAGCCCAAAACCATCAGACACAGAGGATGAGGAGAGGCGAAGGACACGCAATGGAGGCAGAGGAGGAATGAGTTGAAGTATTGTCTGGTGGTTCCTCGTGATAAGGTGCCAGAGCTTTCCAAGAATGACAAGTCCTCAAAGGTGGTCATCCTCAGAAAAGCACCCGGGTATATTAGCAGGCTGAAGGCAGAGCAACAGAAACTGAATGTAGAAAGAGAGAAACTTCAGAAAAAACAGCAACAGTTTGGATGCAAATTTTCCGATACAACTCCGAAACGATAAGTGGACTCTTAAACTTATGCATGTGTAAATTCCATAATCTCTATCCATGTGTAAATAGTTTTGATGTTATCCACTTTAATGTATTTTTACTTTGAACATACAAGACTTATCTTTGGAAAGTAAGGGGATGTTGTATTATTGCCTTTAAGAGTGATGTCCTGTTGAGATCTTAGTATGCTAATGAGCGAAGTACCAGCTGTCATGTGACTACAAGCCTGAATCACTCTGCAACTGTAACATCTCGAAACAGGTTCTGTAAATCGTGAGCTCTGCACTGTATATCCTTGTTAGCTGTTAATAAACCTGTTTGAGATCTTCAACCAAATGGTCTTAACACCTCTCATTTATGTTGCACTTGACAACATTAAAAGGAGCTCATTATATGAATGAATTTTTCGAGGAGGTGACCAGGAGGGTAGATGAGGGTATAGTCTACATGGACTTTGAGGGTTTTGATAAGGTCCCGGATGGGAGATTGGTCAAGAAGCTAAGAGCCCATGGATCCAGGGCAATTTGGCAAATTGGATCCAAAATTGGCTTAGTGGCAGGAGGCAGAGGGTGATGATCGAGGGTTGTTTTAGTGATTGGAAGCCTGTGACCAGTCGTGTATTGCAGGGATCGGTGCTGGGACCCTTGCGGTTTATAGAAACATAGAAAATAGGAGCAGGAGGAGGCCATTCAGCCCTTTGAGACTGCTCCGCCATTCATTATGATCGTGGCTGATCATCCAACTCAGGAACCAGTTCTGGCTTTCGCCCCATACCCTTTGATCCCTTTAGACCCAACAGCTATATGTAACTCCTTCTTGAAAACATATAATGTTTTGGGCTCAACTGCTTTCTGTGGTATCAAATTCCACAGGTTCACCTGGGTGAAGAAATTTCTCCTCATCTCGGTCCTGAAAGGTTTACCCCGTATCCTTAGACTATGACCCCTGGTTCTGGACTCCCCCACCATTGGGAACATCCTTCCTGCATCTACCCTGTCAAGTCCTGTTAGAATTTTATAGGTTTCTATGAGATCCCTCCTCACTCTTCTGAACTCCAGCGAATATAATCCAAACCGACTCAATCTCTCCTCATACTCCAGTCCCACCATCCCAGGAATCAGTCTGGTAATCTTTAGCTGCACTTCCTCTATAGCAAGAACATCCTTCCTCAGATAAGGAGACCAAAACTGCACACAATATTCCAGGTGTGGCCTCACCAAGGCCCTGAAAATTGCAGCAAGACAACCCTGCTCCTGTACTCGAATCCTCTCGCTATGAAAGCCAACATACCAGTTGCCTTTTTTACCGCCTGTTGGACCTGCATGCTTGCCTTCAGTGACTGGTGTACGAGAACACCCAGGTCTCACTGCACATTCCCCTCTCTCAGTTGATAGCCGTTCAGATAATAATCTGCCTTCCTGTTTTTGCTACCAAGTGGAAAACCTCACATTTATCCATATTATACTGCATCTGCCATGCATTAGCCCACTCACTCAACTTGTCCAAATCACCCTGAAGCCTCTCTGCATCCACCTCACAAATCACCCTCCCACCCAGCTTTGTGACATCTGCGAATTTGGAGATATTACATTTAGCTCCCTCATCTAAATCATTAATATATATTGTGAACAGCTGGGGTCCTAGCACCGATCCCTGCCGTACCCTGCTGGTCACTGCCTGCCATTCGGAAAAAGACCCATTTATCCATGCTCTTTGTTTCCTGTCTGCCAACCAATTTTCTATCCACCACAATACACTAGCCCCAATCCCATGTGCATTGATTTTACATGCTGGTGTACATTAATGATTTATTTATTTTAATTTAGAGATACAGCACTGAAACAGGCCCTTCGGCCACTGAATCTGTGCTAACCCTCAACCACCCATTTATACTAATCCCATATTCCTACCACATCCCCACCTACCTATACTGGGGGCAATTTCTAATGGCTAATTTACCAATCAACCTGCAAGTCTTTGACTGTGGGAGGAAACCGGAGCACCCAGCAAAACCTACACGGTCACAGGGAGAACTTACAAACTCCACACAGACAGTACCCAGAATTGAACCTGAGTTGTTGGAGCTGTGAGGCTGCAGTGCTAGCCACTGCGCCAATGTGCCACCCAAGTAGGGGCTATAGGAGGTATGATCACTAAGTTTGCAAATGACATGAAAATTGGTGGTGTCATAAATAGTGAGGAGGAAAGCCTTAGATTACAGGATAAGAGAGATCGGCTGGTAAGGTGGGCAGAGCAGTGGCAAATGGAATTTAGTCCTGAGAAGTGTGAGGTGATGCATTTTGGGAGGACTAACAAGGCAAGGGAATAAACAATGGATGGTAGGACCCTAGGAAGTACAGAGGGTCAGAGGGACCTTGGTGTACTTGTCCAAAGATCACTGAAGGCAGAAGCACAGGTAGAAAGACATATGGGAAACTTAACTTTATTAGCCGAGGCATAGAATCTAAGAGCAGTGAGGTTATGATAAAACGCTAGTTAGGCCACAGCTGGAGTACTCTGTACAGTTCTGGGCACCACACAATAGGAAGGATGTGATTGCCCTGGAGAGGGTGCAGAGGAGATTGACCAGGATGTTGCCTGGGCTAGAGCATTTCAGCTATGAAGAGCGACTGGATAGGCCAGGGCTGTTTTCCTTGGAGCAGAGAAGGCTGAGGGGAGACCTGATTGAGGTATACAAAATTATGAAGGACATAGATAGTGTAGATAGGAAGAAACTTTTTCCCATAGCAGAGGTGCCAATAACCAGGGGGCATAGATTTCAGGTAAGGGGCAGGAGGTTTAGAGGGGCTTTGAGGTAAATCCTTTTCACCAGAGGGTGGTTGGAATCTGGAACACACTACCTGAAGTGGTGGTCGAGGCAGGAACCCTCACAAAATTGAAGAAATATTTAGATGAACACTTGAAGTGCCATTGCATACAAGGCTACGGGCCAAGTGCTGAAAAATGCAATTAGAATAGATAGGTGCTTGATGGCCAGCATGGACACGTTGGGCCGAAGGGCCTGTTTCTGTGCAGTATATCTCTATGACTCTATGGTGGCAGCTCCTCATTACACTGGGGACTTCAGGAGGTGGCCGAGGTGTATTATTCAATCGGCACTTCTGGCTGAAGATGGTAGCAAATGCTTCAGCCTTGTCTTTTGCACTGATATGCAAAGCACTGCAACCTTACTTGTACTTTATTAATCTGCAAATTGCCTTAGTACATTAACATATCACACATGATTAGAAAAGAAGATAGAAAGTAATGTTCAGAAAGTCTCATCACTGATCCCTCATTGAGATCACAGGACCTCAAATGCGAAGAGATATCCATTGCTTTAATTCTTCAAAATATGAAAATTGACAAAGTCAATGGAAGTATTGACCTCGAGTCTGGACTGTAGGATAGTGTACAAATAATTTAATAGTTTCATGATGCTATTCAGTGTAAGGTTTTCATCTGTCACACTCGGCCCCCATCTGCCAAGAATTAGGCATATTAATTTTGTCAAGAACGTTGATTTTAAACTGTTACTGGCGTGAAGAAAGAACTTGTTAAACAGATCGGCTGTGGCTGGAAAAAACATTTGCATATTAACAGACAGTGTTTGGAAGGACAAAGCAGCCATTCCCTGATACATTCAACCCACAATGGACTTTCGATCATCAGATGTTGACGGTGGGGGTGCTCACATTCCCGTTTTCCTGCTAAGATGGCCGAGTACACAAACGGACATGGTCAAACCAGCTAGTCACATCACTAACCTGCTGGGCAACCTGAGTGTTTTGAATTTGTACAATGGCTGGCTCGCCACAGCTTCTCCTGTCTGCCTGCTGCCATCTCTTTCTCACAAGCCTCTGAATCCACTGAGGACACATGAACCCCAAGAGAGAAAAGTCTCCGACAGTGAACAAGTTTTAACAGGAATACTGGGTCCCAACGAAAAGCAAGATCTTCCTACAATCAAAGACTCTACAGTGACTTCGAAAACCCATAACAAGAACTCTTCAGATATTGCCTCAAACGTTTCCTCTTTATTTTTCTTCTGCTCTTTTCTGTCTCTATCTGCATGTGTGTATCGCGTATGCATGCTAGCGTGGGTGCGTCGTGTACCTGTAGGTGTTAACTGAATTAGAGTTTAAGTTTAATAAATTTCAACTTTTCTTCTTTAAACCTAAGAAAGCTTGTTTGTGCTGATTTCTTTGCCTTATAATTGGAAAGTGGTGAACAAGGATTCACCAAGGGAGAACTAAAAACAGTGTGTTTAAAATTAAACCCTGCTACAGTAAGACCAGGTGAAGGCTGAAAGGGAAACCTAGATACCTTTCTCACCTGTTCGTAACAATCTGACTGAATTAAACATTCATTTGCTAACACCCCACAACATTACATAACTATCTTCCTGCACTTGAAAGAAACTTATTGTGTGAAACTCTTGTGATGATTTAAACAGATATGATCAAGTTCAGTGTGAAGGACATTCTTTAGTTTCTTGGAGGAGGAGCTCCAAGGAAATTCCCAGTCAATCTTTTCAACATCAAAACCAATGAACTCATCTGGATGCTGTGCAACATATGAACACAAGGCACATGTTAACAGGGCAAATATATTCCTTAAAATTGTCATGATGACTGACTGCCCTGATTAGCAAGAGTACATATACTATATATATATATAAAAAAGCTTCTAAAGAAAGGATTTGCATTTAAATAGCACTGTTCACAATCTAAGAACATCCCAAAGCACTGTACAGGTAGTGAAGTACTTTTGAAATGTAGTGACTGTTGTAATGTAGGAAATGCAGCAGACAATTTGCACAGAGCAAGATCCCACAAACAGCATGTGATAATGATCAGATAATATTTTAGTGATGTTGGTTGAGGGACAAATATTTCCCAGGACACCAGGGAGGACACCTCCACTCTTCCTCAAAATAGTGCTATTGGAACATTTATGTCCACCTCAGAGGACGGATAGGACCTCAGTTTAACTTCCCATCTGAAAAACAACACCTCCGACAGTGTCTGCAACTGGTTTTTCACAATGTTTTAACAAGGTGAACTGGTTTTGTTGCTTTGCTCCTCAACTCCCCTGTTCTTGTCAATTCTCCAACAACACACATTTCCTGTTGTACAAATTTTACATTTTGAGCTTTGCTGAACCCAATACACAGAGAATACTGAATCATAGAGTCATCGAGTCATACAGCATAGAAACAGGTCCTTTGGCCCTGCAATGTTCACATTTTAGAAAGAATGTTGAAATGCACAGGTTTTCACTGTGCTTTGATTGATAGTCTTACCATGTAGACATAATATGGGGATTTGTAATCATCATCCCAATATCTGCCGGTAATTGATCTGGGCAGCTGCTGCATGATCACTTTATATGAAATTTTTTTTCCAATATGAGGACTGCAAGGAGCACCACTAAAAGGAACCTTTCGTAATTCACATCTACTAGGCTGTAAAATACAAAAATGATGAGAAACTATTACTTGTGAATATAATTACTCTGCTAACTTCAAAAATGGAGTGACAGCATGACTGATCTCCAAGTATATCAGCTGTGAGGGACAATTAGGACTCACGGATCAATTGAAAATTTTGAAACTATGATAGATTTTTGTGAGGCAAAGGTATTAATAGAGACAAAGTCAAGGCAGGTATATGGGATACAGATCAGAAACAATCAAATTGAATGGTTTAACAGGCTTGAGGGATCAAATGGTCTACTGTATCTCATATGCTTTTTTGATTTCATGTGTGAAGGGATGAGCTTTGAGAAAAATTTTGAGAAGCTTCAGATTTACAGTCTAGAAGAATGCAGTTAAGGAAATGCCTCAGTGAAATAAAATACTAAATATCATGGATACGGTAAGTCCAGACAGCAAGCCAATGGATACAAATGGAAATTAGCGAAATTGTAGAACAGGTATTAAAAAGCTTTGTGTAAAAAAAGCGGTTATTGAACTGGCCTACAAGCAAGCTCAGCAAGGCAAAATATTGGGCTGTTTCAAAATACAATTAGATGCCCGAATGGGGCAGTTAATTTAACAGAGAGGTGTGTTTCAGACTTCACTCCTATTTCTTGTGCAATGCAAACTAAACATTTCTTCTTACCTCATAAAAGTGCTGGCAAGGATAGTCGTAACCAAACCATGGAACGGTCATCACCAGCTTTCTGGAATCAACACCCATATTGATATAAGCAGAGAGACCTAAAGGGATAAAAATATGAAAGCCTTAGATGAACATTGATATAGGTGAGGCAAACCTTGAACAAGAAGGTTTTAATGTACATACCTGAATAAACCTGGTGATAGGGAGCATTTGCTTTTGCAAAGCACTCACCCCACAGTTGCTTCTTCACATTAAAGGACTTCACAACTAAGAAGTCAGTGGAATTTGCCATTTCTGCATAATCAAGGCAGTTTCCACCTGGGCAGTTTGGAGTCCAAGGTACATTAAATGTGACCTGAGGAACAAATAGTAATGAGAAGTTAAGTTTATTTCACACCTTATGTTGGATGTCACTGGTAGTTATATGGTTTTTATAAGCACTCCCTTCTCATGCATGGTTCATGGGAGCTGTGAAATTTAAGAGACTTTCTACAGTGTTCATGATGGTATTATATCATACATGATAAAGTTGGGGAAAATCATGATTCTTAATTGTTAGGATTCCTAATTGTCAAAATATTAAGTCAGGTTCAATTTCCCAACGCACACCTACCTTCCTTCAAATTTTCTGTGTTCCTCTTTTAAAGGCTAAAAGTTGTGAGCAAATTGCAGTCACAAAAATGTTAGCCACACTCCAATATCTAGCCAAAGTGGTCACATGCTTTAATGCTGGGCCAGGCATTGAATGCTGGCAGGCTGTTTGATTGTGTGCATTGGCAAACCCAATTGGTGTCCTTGCCCGATATCTGGACATTCACTGTTTCAGCAGCAGGTTTGCAGATAGTAATCAGATGTTCCATTAGATCTTCCCTGGCCCAGTGGCCCTAGGGGTAAATTGTACTCTCCAAGATCCCAGCTGAGATCAGATAATTCTGCATAAAGCAGAATTTGTATGACTCACATAATCACTGCCGTAACCAGAAAGCATTAGTGAGCCTAATCTCCAGATTTGAATCACTGTACTCCAAGTTAGCGAATTCTGTCATGTGAAAACCTTTTAACAATAAAAGTCTGCTTCAACCATCACCCAATACAAATGCAGTGATTGGCTTCATTTTTTGCCTGTGTAATGGCTCCTGAATTTTAGAGTGAAGGATCTGATAGGTTTCTGCAAAAATACAGGTTTTTTCTCCCTTTTATGAAGGGTTTTCATGGAGTAAATAATGTTACGGACAGATGAGAGATGATAGGGATGTCTCCCCCTTCCACCTCTCGACTGACTGCAGACAGCACATTTTAAAATAAAAATGTTTTAACACCTGAGTGCTTTAATTGTTAGGAACAGACAAATGACAGGTTTTCTTGTAAATTTTACAAGAAAGATAAATATTCATTTTTTTCAACACCAAAATATGTGAAACTACACCCACTGTCACACTTATACAGATACACAGTCACTCAGGAAAAGATTGTGATTATAAACATAGCATGCGTTTTGGTCTTATGATTTCAAGAGTTCGCTGTTACACTTTACTTCGGGTGAACACTTGAAATGATGCATGTCTGAAATCCCTCCAGGCAAAGTAATACTCCAGGCAAGGTTCAGTGGTGAAGCCCGGGTGCAATTCCTTGTGTGAAGAGATCAAGCCCAACTTGAGTCTCTGCCTACAAGCTGGTGGTCTCAGGCAGGGGCTTTATTCTTTGTTCGCATTCGTTGCTCAGAATATGCCTTATTAAAACCCCTTATCGGAAACTTAGATTCAGTCATGTGCCGAGAGCATCTCTTTCTATTGTCCTCATAAATAGTTTCTGATGGTTAGGCCATTGTCAGATGATGGAGTCCAGGTATCATTCATCCACATACCATCTTGATAAAATAGAGCTTTTCACACCCATTTACTGGATTTCAAGTTTAGAATCGAAGACTCTGCAATAGTATTCTGAACACAGTTTTGGAAATTAACCATAGAATCATAGAAAGATTACAGCATAGAAAGAGGCCATTCAGCCCGTCCTGTCCATGCCAGCTGAAAAAACTAGCCGCCCAATCTAATCCCACCTTCCAGCACCTGGTCCATAGCCTTGCTGATTACAGCACTTCAGGTGCAGGTCCAGGTACCTTTTAAAAGAATTGAGGGCTTCTGCCTCCACCAGCGTTTCTGGCAGGGAATTCGAGACACCCACCACCCTCTGGGTGAAAAAGTTTATCCTCACGTTCCCTCTAAATGCATGCCACGTGCTAGTGAATATAGGAATAGGAGGATAGAGCTGATGAACGCATGGCTGAGGAGATGGTGCAGGAGGGAGGGCTTTAGTTTCCTGGATCACTGGGTCTGTTTCTGGCATATGTGGGACCTGTACATGTTGGACGGGTTGCACCTGAACCGGAACAGGCCTGTTTCGACCGTCCGCTCCTGTCAAAACCCCCAATCAAAATATACGATTCTGATTGTGGTGGGAGAGATGCACTGATAATTCAATCCTGTCGCTCCACAGATCGGCTAACATATCATTGAAAACTTTCCAACTTAAAGATCGGTGGCACAGTGGTGCGGTGGTTAGCACCGCAGCCTCATCGATTCAGGGACCCCGGTTCAATTCTGGGTACTGCCTATTCGGAATTTGCAAGTTCTCCCTGTTACCATGTGGGTTGTTGCCGGGTGTTCCGGTTTCCTCCCACTGCCAAAGACTTGCAGGTGGTAGGTAAATTGGTCATTGTAAATTGCCCCTAGTGTAGGTAGGTGGTAGGGAATATGGGATTACTGTAGGGTTAGTATAAATGGGTGGTTCTTGGTTGGCACAGACTTTGTGGGCTGAAGGCCCTGTTTCAGTGCTGTATCTCTAAATAAAGTAAGACTCAGCCAAATTATACCATCTATTAACCCCCGAATGAGACTAACTCACCCAGGTGTCTTTAAATCAGTAAATTAACTCTTTAATTTGAAGAACTAAATTCTTAAACACTATGAAGATATGAACAACATCGAAAATAGAAAAAAATAGAGTCCTTGCAAATTTACAGTCAAATGTTGCCTGAAGTCCTCACAGGATGTTGCTCAAAGTCCTCTCTGGATGTTGCTCCAAGTCCTCACGGAATGTTACTTTCTTTCTCCAGCGAATTGCAACAATTACTGACTTGCAAATACTTTCAATGGAATCAAGCTGACTTTAGAGTTTTTGTGGGATAAAAGATTGTCATTGTCTAACTTTCCTTTCTTCAATTAAAATTACCAGAGATCTCTGTTTTGCCTTGACTTTTTCTTGGAAATTTGAGAGATAATAATAAAACAGACTAAAGTCCTATTCCTTCAGTTTAAATGGTTGAGAGCTCTTTTTCCAGGCTCTAACACCATAGCTGTGTCCTCTGTGTCTGTGTTCTGTTAGCTCAAACTGAATTGTAACTAATATATTGCATGAGTCTCACTCCCAGTGGCTGTTTCCACAGTATCGAGAATGCACCCTTTGAATCGCAGTCTCCAAATGGCTGCTTCTAAGGCAGCGAAAATGCACCTTCCTATAACTCCTGAGGCTTGCAGGTTGTTAAAGCATTACTGATCCCTTGCTAGCTTTAAAGGTAAACCGCATACTCCTGAAAAAACTACAGGACCGTGACAGGGACCAGCTTCCTTGCTGGGAGGTTTGCTAGTGCTGTTGGGGGGTTTTAAACTAATTTGGCAGGGGGATGGGATACAGAGTGGAGTTACAGTAGGGGGTGATGCACAGTCAAATGTAAAAGAGAAACTGAGTCAGTCTGGAAGGCAGAGCAAATATAGACCTGTTAAGGCACAAGTGAAAAATGCAAGGCTGGATTGCATTTATTTTAATGCAAGGAGTCTTACTAGTACAAAGAACAAAGAACAGGACAGCACAGGAACAGGCCATTCGGCTCTCCAAGCCTGCGCCGATCTTGATGCCTGCCTAAACTAAAACCTTCTGCACTTCCAGGGACTGTATCCTTCTATTCCCATCCTATTCATGTATTTGTTAAGATGCCTCTTAAACGTCTCCATGGTACCTGCTTCCACCATCTCCCCCGGCAGCAAGTTCCAGGCACTCACCACCCTCTGTGTAAAGAACTTGCCTCGCACATCCCCTCTAAACTTTTCCCCTCTCACCTTAAACCTATGTCCCCTAATAACTGACTCTTCCATCCTGGGAAAAAATGTCTGACTATCCACTCTGTCCATGCCGCTCATAACTTTGTAAACCTCTATCATGTCGCCCCTCCACCTCCGTCGTTCCAGTGAAAACAATCCGGGTTTATCCAACCTCTCCTCATAGCTAATGCCCTCCAGACCAGGCAACATCCTGGGAAACCTCTTCTGTACTCTCTCCAAAGTGTCCACGTCCTTCTGGTAGTGTGGCGACCAGAATTGCACGCAATATTCTAAGTGTGGCCGAACTAAAGTTCTGTACAGCTGCAGCATGACTTGCCAATTTTATACTCTATGCCCCGACCGATGAAGGCAAGCATGCCGTATGCCTTCTTGACTACATTATCCACCTGCGTTGCTACTTTCAGTGACCAGTGGACCTGTACGTCCAGATCTCTCTGCCTGTCAATACTCCTAAGGGTTCTGCCATTTACTGTATACTTCCCACCTGCATTAGATCTTCCAAAATGCATTACCTCACATTTGTCTGGATTAAACTCCATCTGCCATTTCTCTGCGAAAGTCTCCAACCGATCTATCTCCTGCTGTATCCTCTGACAATCCTCATCACTATCCGCAACTCCACCAACCTTTGTGTCATCTGCAAACTTACTGATCAGACCAGCAGGAAGGCAGATGAATTGAGGGCGATGATTAGCACATGGGATTATGTTATTATTGCTGTCACAAAGACATGGTTGAGGGAGGGGCAGGACTGGCAGCTCAATATTTCAGGGTATAGAATCTACAGGCGAGACAGGGGAAGGGGTAAAAGAGGAGGTGGCATTGCACTGTTGATCGAGGAATCAATTACTGCAATAAGGAGGGATAATATCTTGGAATGAGGCCAAATGGGTAGAACTTAAGAACAAAAGGGGGCAATGACTTGGCTGGGTGTGTACTACAGGCCGCCAAACAGTCGGGGAGAGATAGAGGAGCAGATATGTAGGCAAATCTCAGAGAGGTGTAAAAATAATAGGGTAATAATAGTCGGGGATTTCAACTTCCCCAATATCAACTGGGAAAGTTTTCGTGCGAAAGGTTCAAAGGGGGCAGGATTCTTAAAATGCATACAAGAGAGCTTTTTGAGCCGGTACGTAGAAAGTCCTACTAGAGAAGGGGCAGTACTGCACCTAATCCTAGGGAATGAAGCCAGACAAGTGGTAGAAGTGTCAGTGGGGGAGCATTTCAGGGATAGTGACCATAACTCTGTTAGATTTCAGGTAGTTATGGAAAAGGACAAAGAGGGACCAGAAATAAAGGTACTGAATTGGGGAAAGGCTGATTTCAATATGATAAAACAGGATCTGGCCAAAGTGGAGTGGGAGCAGCTACTTGTAGGACAGTCTACAACAGACCAGTGGGAGTCATTCAAAGAGGAAATAGTGAGATTTCAGAGTCAACATGTACCCGGTAAGGTGAAGGGTCGGGCCAAAAACTCCAGGGAACCCAGATGTCAAGGGATATGGAGGATTGGATCAGGAAAAAGAAGGGGACTTATGGCAGAGTGCTGAAAACAGCAGAGGCACTAGAGGAGTACAGAAAGTGTAGGGGGGTAAATAAAAAAGTAATTAGGAGAGCGAAGAGGGGGCATGAAAAAACACTGGTGGGCAAGATAAAGGAAAATCCTAAGGCATTTTATAAGTACATTAAGGGCAAAAGGATAACAAGGGAAAGAGTAGGGCCCATTAGAGACCAAAGTGGCAATGTGTGTGTGGAGCCAGAGGACATAGGTGAGGTTTTAAATGATTACTTTTCAACTGTGTTCACTATGGAGAAGGACGATGTAGGTGTAGAGATCAGGGAGGGGGATTGTGACCTACTTCAATATATTTGCATTGAAAGGGAGGAAGTATTAGCTGTTTTGGCGGGCTTAAAAGTGAATAAATCCCCTGACTCAGATGAGCTGTGTGCCAGGATATTATGTGAGGCAAGGGAGGAGATAACAGGGGCTCAGACACAAATTTTCAAATCCTCTCTAGGCACAGGAGAGGTACCAGAGGACTTGAGGACAGTGAATGTGGTACCAGTAGTCAAGAAGGGTAGCAGGGATAAACCAGATAATTATAGGCCAGTGAGTCGAACTTCAGTGGTAGGGAAACTATTGGAAAAAGTTCTGAGGGACAGAATTAATCTCCACTTGGAGAGGCAGGGATTAATCAGGGATAGTCGGCATGGCTTTGTCAGGGGGAGATCGTGTCTAAATAACTTGATTTGAATTTTTTGAGGCGGTGACTGGATGTGCAGATGAGGGTAAAGCTGTTGATGTAGTCTACATGGACTTCAGTAAGACTTTTGATAAGGTCACGCATGGTTACGAAGGTAAGAGCCCATGGGATCCAGGGCAATTTGGCAAATTGGATCCAAAATTGGCTTGGTGGCAGGAGGCAGACAGTGATGGGTCAAGGGATTGGTGCTGGCACCCTTCCTGTTTGTCGTGAACGTTCATGATTTAGACGTGAATATAGGAGGTATGATCAGTAAGTTCGCAGATGACACGAAAATTGGTGGTGTCGTAAATAGTGAGGAGGAAAGCCTTTTATTACAGGACGATTATCGATGGGCTGGTAAGATGGGCAGAGCAGTGGCAAATGGAATTTAATCCTGAGAAATGTGAGGTGATGCATTTTGGGAGACCAAACAAAGCAAGGGAATATACAATGGGTGGTAGGAGCCCAGGAAGTACAGAGGGTCAGAGGGACTTTGGTGTACTTGTCACTGAAGGCAGCAGCACAGGTGGATAAGGTGGTTAAGAAGGCATATGGGATACTTGCCTTTATTATCCGAGGCATAGAATATAAGAGCAGGGAGGTTATGAGGGAGCTGTATAAAATGCTAGTTAGACCGCAGCTGGAGTACGGTGTACATTTCTGGGCACCACACTATAGGAAGGATGTGATTGCCCTGGAGAGGGTGCAGAGGAGATTCACCAGGATGTTGCCTGGGCTGGACCATTTCAGCTATGAAGAGAGACTGAAAAGGCTAGGGTTGTTTTTCTTAGAACAGAGAAGGCTGAGGGGGGACATGATTGAGGTATACAAAATTATGAGGGGCATTCATAGGTTAGATAGGAAGAAACTTCTTCCCTTAGTGGAGGGGGTCAATAACCAGGGGGCATAGATTTAAAGTAAGGGGTAGGAGGTTTAGAGGGGATTTGAGGAAATTGTTTTCACTCAGAGGGTGGTTGGAATCTGGAATACACTGTCTGAAGAGGTAGGAACCCTCACAACATTGAAGAAGTATTTAGATGAGCACTTGAAATGCCATAGCATACAAGGCTACGGGCCAAGTGCTGGAAAATGGGATTAGAATAGTTGGGTGCTTTCATTATATTAAAGTAGCTAAAGTAAGTGTGCGACCCTTAGAGGGTGAGACTGGGGAATTAATAACGGGAAACAGGGAAATGGCAGACAATTTAATCCAATATTTTGTATTGGTCTTCACGGTGGAGGACACTATAAACATCCCAACACTCATAGACGTGCAAGGTGTAAGTGGGAGGGAGGAACTTGTAACAATCTCTATCATGAGAGAAAAGCTGCTGGAAAAACTGATGTGACTAAAGGCAGAAAAGTCGCCAGGACCTGATGGCCTGCACCCAAGGGATTTAAAAGAAGTGGCAGCGGAGATCGTGCAGGCATTGGCCATAATATACCAAAAGTCATTGGATTCCGGTACGGTACCAGCGGATTGGAAAACCATGAATTCGACGCCCCTATTCAAGAAAGAAGAAAAGACCAGTTAGCTTAACATCAGTCATTGGGAAAATGCTCGAGTCCATTACTAAAGAAGAAATAGCAGGACATTTAGAAAAACATAATGCAATCAAACAGAGTCAACATGGCTTTATGAAAGGGAAATCATGTTTGACAAATTTGTTAGAGTTCTTTGAGGAAATAACAAGTAGAGTGGATAAAGGGGAACCAGTAGATGCAGTGTATTTGGATTTTCAGAAGGTGTTTGATAAGGTGCCACATGAAAGTTTATTGCACAAAATAGGAGCTCAGGGTATTGAGGGTAATGTGTTGGCATGGATTGAGGACTGGCTAACACACAGTAGGCACGGGTTCGGGATCAATCAGTCTTTTTCAGGTTGGAAAGCCGTAACTAGTGGGGTGCCACAAGGATCGGTCCTAGGGCCTCAATTATTTACAATCTGTAATAATGACTTGGAGGAAGAGACAGAGTGTAGTGTATCCAAATTTGCTGACGATACAAAAATAGGTGGGAAGGCATGTTGCGATGAGGACACAAAGAATCTGCAAAGGGATATAGATAGGTTAAGTGAGTGGGCAAAAACTTGGCAGATGGTGTTCAATGTGGGAAAGTGAGAGGTCATCCACTTTGGGAGGAAGAATAAAAAGGCAAATTATTATTTAGATGGAGAAAGACTACAAAATACTGCAGTACAGAGGGATCTGGGTGTTCTTGTACATGAAACACAAAAGGCGAGCAATTAATTGGGAAGGTAAATGGAATTTTCAACTTTATTGCGAGGGGGTTAAAGTTTATAAATAGGGAAGTCTTGTTACAACTGTACAGTCCACACCTAGAGTACTGCGTACAATTTTGGTCCCCGTATTTAAGGAAGGATATACTAGCATTAGAGTCAGTTCAGAAAAGGTTCATTAGGTTGATTCCTGGGATGAAGGGATTGTCTTGTCAAGAATGGCTAAACAGGTTAGGCATTTATTCATTGGAGTTTAGAAGAATGAGAGGTGATCTTATCGAAACATATAAGATTTTAAGAGGGCTTGACAGGGCAGTTGTTGAGAAGATGTTTCCTCCAGTGGGGGAATCTCGAATTAGGGGACATAGTTACAGAATAAGGGGGCACACATTTAAAACTGAGATGCGAAGGAATTTCCTCTGTCAGGGGATGGTGAATCTCTGGAATTCTCTGCCTCAGAGAGTTGTGGAGCATAGGCCACTAAATGTATAGATTTTTGAAATCTCGGGGAGTCGAGGGTTCGGCAGAGCAGGCCCGAAAGAGGAGTTGAGGCCTAGGACAGATCAGCCATGATCTTATTGAATGGCGGGGCAGGCTTGAGGGGCTGTATGGCCTACTCCTGCTCCTATTTCTAATGTTCTTATGTTCCTCACTATCTACAACACCAGCAATTTTCATGTCATCTTTGAACTTACTGATCATGCCTCCTATATTCATGTCTAAATCATTAACGTACAGTACAAACAGCAAGGGCCCCAGCACTGATCCCTACAGTACACCACTGGTCACAGGCTTCCACTCACAAAAACAACCCTCGACCATCCCCTTCTGCCTCCTGCCACGAAGCCAATTTCGGATCCAATTTGCCAAATTGCCCTGGATCCCTTGGGCTCTTATCTTCTTGACCAATCTCCCATGATCTTCAAGTCCATGGAGACTTCATCATCTGCAATACCATCATCCTAGTCACCCACCTAGTCACCTCCTCGAAAAATTCAATCAGATAATGACTTCCTTTTAATGTTGTCAAGTGCAACATAAATGAGAGGCGTGAAGTCCATTTGGTTGAAGATCTCAAACAGGGTCATTAATGGCTAACAAGGATATGCAGTGCAGAGCTCACAATTTACAGAACCTGTTTCGAGATGTTACAGTTGCAGAGTGATTCAGGCTTGTAGTCAAATGACAACTGGTACTTCGCTCATTAGCATACTAAGATCGCAACAGGACATCACTCTGAAAGGCAATAATACAACATCCCCTTACTTTCCAAAGATAAGTCTCGTATGTTAAAAGTAAAAATACATAAAACTAGATAATATCAAAACTATTTACACATGGATAGAGATTATGGAATTTACACATGCATAAGTTTAAGAGTCCACTTATCGTTTCGGAGTTGTATCGGAAAATTTGCATCCAAGCTGTTGCTGTTTTTTCTGAAGTTTCTCTCTTTCTACGTTCAGTTTCTGTTGCTCTGCCTTTGGCCTGCTAATATACTCGGTTGCTTTTCTGAGGATGACCACCTTTGAGGACTTGTCATTCTTGGAAAGCACTGGCACCTTATCACGAGGAACCACCAGACAATACTTCAACTCATTCCTCCTCTGCCTCTTCAGGACATTGCGTGTCCTTCGCCCTTCCTCATCCTCTGTGTCTGAAGGTTTTGGGCTCAAGGTTGAGGACTTGTTGGGGGAGGAGTACTTGGCCTCATGACAGTACCTGTCCGTTCTGACTTGTTGTGGTGATGGTGGTCCTCTAGATAGCAGAAGTGAAGGCTTGGCATAGTTGTGCTGTTGCTGGATTTCCAGACTGCACCATTTAGATGGTGGCAGCTGTGTGTTTTTGAAGACCATGTTGCAGAAGTAATGTCGAAGCAACACAGTGAAGGTCAGAATCGTGGTGATTCACTTCAGTGCAGAGATCACGGAGATGAGCCAGTCCACAGATCGTGAGAAACCAGTAAAAGAAATTGGGACAACACGAGCGGTCTGCTTCAAAGCAGAGGCAATACAGTGAGAAGTACCCTCGAAGATCAGTGCTTGAAAAAACAGTGAGTAACTGACTCGGAAGATAACCGGATCGGTGGTCAGTCACAATATTAAGTCGGTTCAGCATGGGGCTACAGAAGCCGGTTTGGAATTGGGCTGAACATTTGCAAAGCCATTGGTGCGTTATGGTGTGTTTCATGGTGAAATCAGCTTCATGGGTGGGACCAAAGAAAAAGCGTGAGGTACAGGCTACAGTGGCACAGACCTAGAGTGATACAGAGCCTGGGCTGGGCATGATGAAGGCACAAGCAGCAGGCACAGCAGTTCTGCAGTACTGTTTAGTATTTCCATCGAAGGAAACCCAACCCGCAGTAAAACAGAAGGATCTGTGAGAAACAAAGAGCATTGGATGCAAAACTATTAAATTTCCCGTCATGAACTGGAAGGCCACAGATTTCCTATCCGAGTTAAAGCTTTTTCAACAGAGAATGGAACAGCGCTTTATGGGGACGCGGTTGCGTAGTGGTATTGTCACTGGACGAGTAACCCAGAGACTCTGGGCATTGCCCTTGGGACATGGGTTCAAATCCCACCGTGGCAGAAGGTGGAATTTGAATTAAATTAATAAATATGGAATTAAAAGCTGGTCTAATGATGGCCATGAAACCATTGTCGATTGTCGTAACAACCCATCTGGTTCACTAAAGTCCATTCGGGAAGGAAATCTGCAGTCCTTACCTGGTCTGGTCGACATGTGATTCCAGACTCACAGCAATGTGATTGACTCTGAAATGCCCTCTGAAATGGCCTAGCAAGCCACTCAGTTGTATGAAACCGCTACAAGGTCAATAAGGAATGAAACCGGATGTACCACCGGCATGACCTAGGCACCGGAAACAACAACGGCAAACCAAGTCCGATTGACCCTGCTAAGTCCTCCTTACTAACAACTGGGGGCTTGTGCCAAAGTTGGGAGAGCTGACCCACAGACTAGTCAAGTAACGGCCTGACATAGTCTTACTCACGGAATCATACCTTACAAACAATGTCCCAGACACAGCCATTGCCATCCCCTGGTGTCCTCTCCCACTGGCAGGACAGACCCAGCAGAGGTTGTGGGACAGTGGTATACATTTGTGAGGGAGTTGCCCTGGGAGTCCTTGACATGGACTCTGGACCCCATGAAGTCTCATGGCATCAGGTCAAACATGGGCAAGGAAACCTGCTGATTTCTACCTACTGTTCCCCCTCAGCTGATGAATCAGTACTCCTCCATGTTGAACAACACTTGGAGGAAGCACTGAGAGTGGCAAGTGTGCAGAATCTACTCTGGGTGGGGCACTTCAATGTCCATCACCAAGAGTGGTTGAGTAACACCATTACTGGCCGAGTCCTAAAGGACATAGCTGCTAGCCTGGGTCTGCGGCAGGTCGTGAGGCAACCAACAGGAGGGAAAAACATACTTGAACTAGTCCTCACCAATCTGCTTGTCGCAGATGCATCTGTCCATGACAGTATTGGTAGGAGGGACCAGCATGCAGTCCTTGTGGAGACAAGGTTCTGTCTTCACATTGAGGATAGCATTCAACGTGTTGTGTGGCACTACCACCATGCTAAATGGGATAGATTTCGAACAGATCTATGAGACATCCATGAGACGCTGTGGGGCATCAGCAGCAGCAGAATTGTACTCAACCACAATCTATAACCACGTGGCCCAGCATATCCCCCATTCTACCATTGCCATCAAGCCAGGAGACCAACCCTGGTTCAATGAAAAGTGCAGGAGGGCATGTCAGGAGCAGCACCAGACATACCTAAATATGAGGTGTCAACCTGGTGATGCTGCAACCCAGGACTACCTATATGCCAAACAGCGTAAGCAGCACGCGATAGACAGAACTAAGCAATCCCACAGCCAACAGATCAAATCTAAGCTCTGCAGTCCTGCCACATCTAGTCGTGAATGGTGGTGGACAATTAAACAACCAAATGGAGGAAGTGGCTCCACAAATATCCCCATCCTCAATGATGGGGGAGCCCAGCACATCAGTGCAAAAGATAAGACTGAAGCATTTGCATCCATCTTCAGCTAAAAGTTCCGAGTGGATGATCCATCTCAGCCTCCTCCTGAATTCTCCAGCATCACAGATGCCAGTCTTCAGCCAATTCCATTCATTCCACGTGACATCAAGAAATGACTGAAGGCACTGAATACTGCAAAGGCTATGGACCCTGACAACATTCCAGCAATAGCACTGAAGACCTGTGCTCCAGAACTTGCCGCGCCCCTAGCCAAGTTGTTCCAGTACAGCTACAACACTAGCATCTTCCTGGCAATGTGGAAAATTGCACAGGTATGTCCTGGACACAAAAAGCAGGACAAATCCAACCAGGCCTAATACTGCCCCATCAGTCTACTCTCGATCATCAGTAAAGAGATAGAAGGTGTCGTCGACAGTGCTATCAAGTGGCACTTGTTTAGCAATAACCTGCTCAGTGACCCTCAGTTTGGATGCCGCCAGGACCATTCATCTCCTGACCTCACAGCCTTGGTTCAAACACGGATAAAAGAGTTGACCTCAAAAGGTGAGGTGAGAGTGACTGCCCTTGACATCAAGGTGGCATTTGACTGAGTATGGCATCAAGGAACTCTAGCAAAACTGGAATCAATGGGAATTAGGGGGAAAACTCTCCGCTATTTAGAGTCATACCTAGCGCAAAGGAAGATGGTTGTGGTTGTTGGAGGTCAATCATCTGAGCTCCAGGACATCACTGCAGGAGTTCTTCAGGGTCATATCCTTGGCCATACATCTTCAGCTGCTTCATCAATGACCTTCCTTCAATTATAAGGTCAGAAGTGGGGAAGTTCGCTGGTGATTGCACAAAGTTCAGCACCATTTGCGACTCCTCAAATACTGAAGCAATCCATGTAGAAATGCAGCAAAACCTGGACAATATCCAGTCTTGGGCTGATAAGTGGCAAGTAACATTCGCACCACACAAGTGTCAGGCAACTACTATCCCAAACAAGATTGTATCTTACCATCTCCCCTTGATATTCAATGACATTCCGCTCTCTGAACCCCCCACTGTCTACATCCTAGGGGCTACCATTGACCAGAAACTGAACTGGAGTAGCCATATAAATACCGTGGCTGTAAGAGCAGGTCAGATGCTGGGAATCCTGTGGCGAGTAACTCACCTCCTGCATCCCCAAAGCCTGTCCACCATCTAGAAGGCACAAGTCAGGAATGTGCTGGAATACTCTGTACTCGCCATTGATAGTTTCACATATTTTTGGTAAAATATGAAATCTATATTTTTAAATTGAAGAGGCTGACCTTTGGGTTTTTTTTGAAAGGATGTTCAGCAAAATTTGACTAGCAAGAAAATTCTAACGGATAGCAGGTGATTTCAAGTAAACACCACAGGGATTTGACTTAAGAGCTATTTTGTGTTGTGACAAGAAAGAATTTATGATTAGCATGAGATTTGCCCATAAAAAAAGATTTGGTTTCACTTTGAACTGTTTTTTGGATTAAAAGAGGCAGTTGGAATCTGCATATGGACCTGCCAGGAGATCAGAAGAAAAAATAGATAACCGTTACCTCTCTTTGAAGAATTCCTGCTATTGAAAAGCAGAAGCCTGCAGGAAGTGGTACTCTTGCTTCCTATCCTTTCAAGACATCCTGAATGTTTGCAGAAACCTTGCGCCTTTAAAAAAGGACTTTGCATCAAATGTGTGAGTACTGAAACCTGTGTTGTTGCACACCGGCTGTAAGATCTATGTGATGCCTTCTGCAGTTGTATTTCTTTGAATGCCTACCCAAATAGACTGTTCATCAACTTCGTCTGGAAAAATTCCTAGTGGCAGCCAACTATTCGCCTTTAGGACACCTTGCCAAAACAAAAGAAAGGACGTCCAACTCTTCTCCAGTATAAGTTTTTTTTTATTCCTTCTATTGTTTTGTAACAGATGTAAACAAAGATCCCTTTTTATCCTGGTAAATCGATTTTTGGATGTATATGCATTTGCATGAGGGCTAGGATAATAATACCAGGCCGTAATATTTCAATTTACATATATATTTACTTCATTATTGACTGAAATGTGGTTTAGAGTAATTGGATAATGTTGTTTATTAACGAAACTTGGTTGATGTGCTTTGTTCTGGGGACAAATAGAGGATCTGACTGGCTGTTTTGGTAAGTGGTAAAATTTATTGATATGTTGCGTCCTGTGGAGAAGTGGGGCTGAATTAACAGTGCACTCCTCCCTCAGTCGGAACATTCTAATTGGGGGCACTTGGAGGGACAACATTCACTTGTAAGTGGAGTAATAATTTATTTTATTCATTTGTGGGATTTGGGTATCGCTGGCAAGGCCAGCATTTATGGCCCATCCCTAACTACCCTTGAACAGAGTGGCTTGCGAGGCCATTTCAGAGGGCATTTAAGAGTCAACCAGATTGCTGTCAGTCTGGAGTCACATGTAGGCCAGACCAGGTAAGGACGGCAGATTTTCTTCCCTAAAGGACATTAGTAATTGAAAAGGGAAAGTAAAAGAACCAGCTTACTTTTTTAATAGGGTATAGTCTACACCACTGGAATGTCTAGCAGTTGCTGAAGCTTTTCTGGAAAAGGAGGCGGCATCCCTCAATGACTTGCGAAATTTAACCAAGGTTAAACTAAAGCATTTGGCAGCAAAGTTGGGGTTAGAATTGAAATCGGGTGCTAAAAAAGCAGACATAATTGAAATAATAGTTCAACGTTTGGAACTGGAAGAAGAAGGCAAATCAGAGGGTAGTGCAGTTGAATTAGTTAAAATTTGGTTACAGATGAGGCAGTTGAACTTGACAAGGAAAAAGAAAATCTTAAGCTTCAACAGAGAAAAGCAAAAGAAATAGAGTCGTAAAGACTTGAACTTGAATTTCAAAGAGAAAGTGAAAAAGAAGAAAGGGAATTTGAATTTAAAAAGATGAAACTTAAACAAAGGGGTGATCTTGACTCTGGTGAAAGTTCGAGTGGGGAAAACTCTGTCTGCACTCCAGGATCCAGTGGAGGGCTTTTTAAGTTTGTGCAAGCCCTCCCTAAGTTTGAGGAAAGGGACAGAGAGGTGCAAGTACATAGTTCTCTGAAAGTGGCAACACAGGTAGACAGGGAGGTGAAGAAGGCAAATGGCATGCTTGCCTTCATCGGCCGAGGCATTGAGTACAAGAGTTGGGACGTCATGTTACAGTTGTACATAACGTTGGTTCGGCCGCATTTGGAGTACTGTGTGCAATTCTGGTCGCCGCACTACAGGAAAGATGTGATTAAGCTAGAGAGGGTGCAGAAAAAACTGACAAGGATGTTGCCTGGTTTGGAGGGCTTGAGTTATAAAGAGAGTTTGAATAGGCTGGATCTGTTTTCCCTGGAGCGAAGGAGGCTGAGAGGGGACACGATAAAGGTATATAAAATTATGAGAGGCATAGATCGGCCAGATAGCCAGAGTCTGTTTCCCATGGTAGGGGTGACTCAAACTAGAGGGCATAGATCTAAGGTGAGAGGGAGAAGGTTTAAAGGGGATCAAAGGGGTAAATTTTTCACACAAAGAATAGTGGGTATCTGGAATGAGCTGCCTGAGGAGGTGGTGGAGGCAGGAACAGTAGCGACATTTAAGAGGCGTCTGGACAGTTACTTGAATGAGCAAGGCATAGAGGGATATGGAATTAACGCAGGCAGGTGGGATTAGTAGAGATAGGCATTCTGGCTGGCATGGAAGTGGTGGGCCGAAGGGCCTGTGTCTATGCTGTACAAATCTATGACTAGAGGCATTTTTCATTTATTTTGAAAAGATAGCCAAACAAATTAAATGGCCAAAGAAAAGCTGAACACTGCTAATGCAAAGCAGGTTGAGGGGCAGAGCTCATGAAGGTTATGCCATGCTTTCTGAGGAGGCTGCTGCAAATTATGATATGGCAAAAAAGGCTATTATCGGTGTGTATGAGTTTTTCCCTAAAGCTTACCGACAGAAGTTTTGGAACCTCCAAAGATTGGCTGAGCAGACTTATATAGAGTTTGAGAGGGTAAAACAAATTAATTTTGTTCATTGGATATGGGCACTAAAGATGGAAGCCAGGTACGAGGACCTTAGAGAACTAACTCTCCTGGAAGAATTGAAAAATCCACTCCCTCCAGTAGTGAGAACTCATGTAGAGAACCAAAGGATTTCAAGGTCCAGACAGGCAGCAGAAATTGCTGATGATTTTGTGCTTTTGTATAAGCCCAGACCCTTTGCCTTCCACCCCCACAAACACGAGAAGGATAGAAGGTGGGAGAGTGAAAGGAAGGCACATAGCTGGGGACAGGAAGGGACAGGTGGGAATGTCCCAGGATCCCCTCCTACAGCCAGAAAGGAAGAAGGAAGATGCTGAGGGTGGAACTGAGATCTGCAAGCTGAAGTGTTATCATTGTCACAAGGGGGGACATCGTCCTTCAGAATGCTGGAGGTTGCGAGGTAAACACATGGGACTTGTGGGAGTACACAAAATCAATGCAGAGAAAGGGGCTCTGACTGAGATACAGCAGATTGGGCTATAGCTTTGACAGCAGCTGTAAAGCAAATACAAAAACCAATGTGTGTGTAGGGGTTGAGAATAAGATACCCGAAAGTTATAGGGAATTCTTGTCGAAAGGAAAAGTAACTCCTTTTCCTTCAAGTGAGGCAGGCAAAGCTATAGTTATACTTAGGGATACAGGAGCAACCCAAACTCCTTTTGCTGGGGAAAGGGGTATAACATTTCCACCGGAGAGCAAACTAAATGCTGAAGTTTTAGTGAATGGTATTGGCGGGGAGTATATACCCGTACCTTTGTATTGAGTACACCTAGAGTATGACCTAATGTATGGGACGGTAACTGTAGGAGTTGTCCATAGTTTGCCGGTAGATGGAATTGACCTACTCCGAGGGAATGATTTGGCTCGAGCAAAAGTATTAGTTTCTCCCGTAGTCACAAAGAAACAATTACAGGAAAAGGTTCCAGGAATTTTTCTGTCGTGTATAGTAACCCGAGCAATGGCTAAACAAGTTCCATTGTCGGAAGCAAGATTGGCAGCACGAACAGATAGCCGAATAACTGAAACTTTCTTTGGGGATTCAGATAATCCAAATGAAATGTTTAATAAATCGTCTCTGATCACAGTTCAACAAGCTAATCCAGAGTTAAATAAAGTGGCACGATGAGCTCTGACAGAAACTGAGGAAAAAGGAATTCTAGAAGGCTATTATATTAAAGAGAGGGTTCTGATGAGGAAATGGAGACCGTCTTACAGACCTGCAGGTGAAGTGTGGACGGTTATTCGACAGATTGTCGTACTGCCTAAGTATCGCTGGGAATTATTAAGGCTAGCACATGAAATTTCTGCAGCAGGACATATAGGGATTTGGAAGACCAAACCACCAATAAGTCAATATTATTACTGGCCAGGTCTTTCCAAAGATGTGGTGCAGTGTTGTAAAACATGCCATATGTACCAGATTGTGGGAAAACCACAATAAAACTGGCTCCTCTAATTCCCATACCAGTTATTGGGGAATCATTTACTGGGGTGTTGGGAGACTATGTAGGGCCCTTGCCAAAAACAAATGTGGGACACCAATATAGACGTACTATCATGGATATGGCTACTTGATTCCCAGAGGTTATTTACTTGAGGACAATTACTCCTAAGGTCATGGTACAGAAGTTAACCCAATTCTTCACTAGATATGGATCACCAATTGAAGTTCAGTCATATCAAGGTTTCAATGTTATGAATAAAATATTTCAAGACGTTATGGGTCATTTGGGTATATCACAGTTAAAATCTTCAGCATACCACCCGCAGACACAGGAGCTTTAGAAAGGTATCATCAGACTCTGAAAACAATGATTGGGGCATACTGTCATGAATATCCCCATCATTGGGATAAAGGGCTAGACTTTCTTTTATTTGTCACTAATGAGTCTACAGGTTTTAGTCCTTTTGAATTAGTCCACAGACATAAGAGGTCCTCTAAAATTAAAGAAAGAGTTTAGAACAGTAGGATGAATCCTCTGTACTGGATATTAATCCATGTTTGGGGAACGACTCACGAGAGCTTGCAATGTGGCTCAGGAACATCTTAAAGCATCCCAAACCACTATGAAAAAATAGGCAGACAAGCATGCAAAAACCCGAACATTTCAACCAGCGGATGTAGTGTTAGTATTATTACCTTTACAGGGTGAACCATTAAAAGCACTGTTCAGTGGTTGGTATAAAGTGGGCAAAAGAATTGGTAAGGTAAATTATTTGATTGACACCCCAGATTGCCAAAAAAAGTCGACTCTCATATCAATATGTTAAAACAATATCATCACCAGGAGGATGAAAGCAAGCACCAGTATATCAGCCAATAGTAACAGATAAGAAAGAGAGGATGAGGCAGAAGGAGGCATTGATAATTCTCAAACTGAACCTCCTACTACCTGATTAGCTAATACTGAATTGCAAAGCAGATTGGACACTATACTTTCATATTTAGATGTAGGACAATGAGAAGACCTAATCAGGCTACTCACGGCATTTAAAAGAGTCTGTCGGGATAAGCCAAGATGTACAACCTTAGCCACACATGACGTAGGGGAATCTGTTCCTATAAAACAGCTTCCTTCCGCTTACTTCTAGACAAACAGGCCCAAGTAAAAGCAGAAATCCAATGCATGCTGAAAAAAAAAACCTAACTGAATCCAGTCAAAGTAGCTGGGACTCACCAATAGTATTAATGCCTAAACCTGACAGTTCAACCAGACTTTGCATAGACTACAGAAAAGTTAATGCAGTAACAAGGGCAGACTGCTACCCAATTCCTCACTTGGAAGACTGCATTGACAGTGCGGGCAGTTCTACGTTTCTTACAAAGGTAGATTTGTTAAAGGGATACTGGCAAGTTCCTTTATCATGCCAAACTAAAGAAATATCAGCTTTTGGCATACCAGACAGTCTTTACCAGTGCCGAGTGATGCCATTCGGGCTAAAAAATGCCCCAGCAACCTTTCAGAGATTAATGAATCAAGTGGCAGCCAGTGTTCCTAACTGTGTTATTTATCTTGATGATGTGCTGGTATACAGTAACACTTACAGCTCGAAACTGTTTAAAAAATCAAAGTGATTCCTGACAACGCTGGGCCCCACTGATGTCATCAGGCTGCGCCGTGGTGCGCACATGCGCAGACGGTCTCCTGCTCTCTGTGCATGCGCTGCGTTCCGGCTTGCCAGGACTGGTTAGCGCATGCACCAAAGACGACTTAAACAGCTGAGTTAGTAATAAACCTTGCCAAAAGCGAGTTTGCAAAAGTGAGAGTGAATCTACCATGGGCATGCAGTAGGGCAAGGACAAGTGTTGCCAAGAACTGTGAAAGTACAAGCCCTGATGGAGTTCCCTACCCCTAAGACTGTGAGAAATCATGAGATTTTTCGGGATGTGTGGTCCTACAGAAAGTTTGTAACAAATTTCAGCACTGTAACTGTTCTACTAACAGATTTGCTGCAGAAAAAGAAAACCAAGGTATGGTGGTCAGGGAGTGCCAAGTACCTTTTGAAAAGCCGAAGGCCATTTTGACTGATGAACGAGTGTTGGCTGCTCCAAATTTTACTAAGCCCTTCAACTTAGCGATTGATGCTAGTGACCTGAGGATCAGTACAGTCCTGTTACAAGATGACAAATCTGCATAGAAAGACCAGTGGGATTCTTTTCCAAAAAGCTCAATCAACACCAAAAAAGGTATTTTACCATGGAAAAAGAAATATTAGGTCGAGTATTGGCTCTTAAACATTTTGAAGTCTATGTCTGCCATGAATACAGAGAAGACTGCTTGAGTTTGTGGTGGAGGCAGATTCAATCAGGGCCTTCAAAAGAGAATTGGATATTTATCTGAAGAGAAAAAAATTTGCAGAGCTGCAGGGAAAAGGCAGAGGAGTGGGACTAAGTGAATTGCTGTTCCACAGAGCTGGCGCAGACACGACCGGTTGTATGGCCTCCTTCTGTGCTGTAAGCATTCTATGATTCTAAGTGGATAGCTCTTTCAAAGAGCAGACACGATGGGTGAAATGGCCTCCTCTGTGCTGTATCATTGTCCTACTTAGTTTGAACTATGCCATCACTGGAAACTGGGCCTCAATTCACTTGTATAATTCTGGACTGCAAGTGTTGATTCAACATAAAAGGTCTAATCTCAGCGATGGTACAAGTAGCCTTGTAACAAGATGATGCTCTGATGAACAGTAGCTGGAAATCACCATTTCAAGTTATTTATACAAAAAAAATCCATGTTCCTTCATAATTAAGTAGAGACTACATAGTCCCATTTTAAACCCATTTACCTGAGATCCATGTCTTTCAAGGTGGAAGGTTGTTGTGGTTTGCCTGAGCAGCTGAGTTAGTTCATGACCACTTGAAATAGTTTCCATTAGATCCAAATTAATTCCATCCATAAAATGGAGCTTTATGAAACGCAGTTGACTGTTTATCCAATCATGTTGTTTTGCACTGTCTATCAGGTGGTTTTTTTCTATAGATTCTGGTGAAGTGTAAAGAAACAACAAGTAAAGTTTATACAGCTTGGTTCACAGAACAGACAGTCCCAAGACACTTTACAAACAGAACTGCCAACATCAAGTCGAAAGTCAGAGAAGATTTTACTAGAACTTGCATTTATATAGTGCCTTTCAGAGCCTAAGGATGCCCTTACATGCTTCATAACCAATTAATTAATTAATTTTGAAGTGTAATCACTGTTGTTTTCTTAGCAGATTTTGTAGCTAATTTGTGCCCAGCAAGGTTCCACAAATAGGAAATTAGATAATGGACCAGTTTGGTATTTTGGTGGTGTTGGGTGAGGGATGAATGTTACCCAGAACACCACAAGAACTCCTTGCTCTTCTTCACATTGTGCTCACATGGTCTTCTACACCCACCTGAATAGGCTGGTGGAACATTTGTTTAATATCTCATCTGAAACACAGCACCTTCACCAGTGCAGCACTCCCTCAGTACTGCCCTTATGTGTCAATTGCTGGAGTAAATCCAAAACCTTCTAACCCAGAGTGGAGGGAGATGGAGAGATAGAGAGAGAGCGTGTTCCCACTGAGTCAAGCTGACATGATGGAAGTGACCAAAAGCACAGTCAAACAGATCAGCTTCAAGGCAGATTGAGAAGATAAGAGAAATAGAAAAGCAACAAAGGTAGAAGATTCTAGATTCTCGTTTTCAATTCAGTAACAGCTGAAGAATCTGCCATTGATGGTGGAAGAGGAGAAATCTCATCAGGGCAGAGTCAGAAGAGTGGAGCGGGTGCGCTGGACCGAGGCTCAGTACACAATAGGGTAGGACTTTCAGTAAACTACATTCCACTTTTTAATTCTGGCTTAAGTGGCATACTACTGTTGTGACATGTAATAAATGTTCCACCTATTTATTTGTAGGTTATTAAAATCAAGATATCCTGTCATCTGGAGTTAGGGAGGATGTCAAAAAGCTAAACCTCAAAGGTAGTATTGTCTGGATTACTCCTTTTGCCACACATGAAAAAAAGTAAACATAGGAGGATAGGGCAGTTAATGTGTGGCTAGAAACATGGTGCAGGAGGGAGGGCTTCAGATTCCTGAGAGATTGGGAGCTCTGTGGCAGAAGGGACCTCTTCAAGGTAGACAAGCTTTATACAAATTTGGCAGGGAGTTGGCACCAAGATGTACAATTACAAGGTAGAAACAAGGTTCACAGTGGACTGGGAGGGACAGTTAGAATTATGTCAAGATGGGAGTGCATATAAATGTACAAAGTGTGGTTAATAAAGTTGGTGAGCTGCAGGCACAAAGAGCCACACAGAAATATGATGTAGTGGTGGTAACTGGCTCACAAAAGGGGAGGATTGGATACTTAATATTCCTTTGTGAAGGTATTCAAGAAAGATATCAATATTGGCGACCACGCTCTGGAAGTGGTTCAAGAGTTCACCTACCTGGGCTCAACTATCACCAGTAACCTGTCTCTCGATGCAGAAATCAATAAGCGCATGGGAAAGGCATCAGCTGCTATGTCCAGACTGGCCAAGAGAGTGTGGGAAAATGGCGCACTGACACGGAACACAAAAGTCCGAGTGCATCAAGCCTGTGTCCTCAGTCCCTTGCTCTTCGGTAACAAGGCCTGGACAACGTATGTCAGCCATATTGTACAGCGAGCTCGTCACTGGTATCAGACCCACCAACTGTCCATGTCTCTGCTTTAAAGGCACCTGCAAACGCGACATGAAGTCCTGTGACATTGATCACAAGTCGTGGGAGTCAGTTGCCAGCGATCGACAGAGCTGGTGGGCAGCCATAAAGGCAGGGCTAAAGTGTGGCGCGTCGAAGAGACTTAGCAGTTGGCAGGAAAAAAGACCGAAGCACAAGGGGACAGCCAACTGTGTAACAGCCCCAACAACCAATTTTATCTGCAGTGCCTGTGGAAGAGTCTGTCACTCCAGAATTGGCCTTTATAGCAACTCCAGGCGCTGCTTCACAAACCACTGACCACCTCCAGGTGCTTACCCATTGTCTCTTGTGACAAGGAGGCCAAAGAAGAAGAAGGAGGTATTCAAGAACGATAGGGAAGAAAAAGACGAAGGGTAACAGAATTAAGAAAATATTACGGTGCTAGAAAGAGTCAATGTCCTTGAGAGGTCAAACACAGAATCTATTTGGTTGGAGTTAGGAAACAATAAAGGAGCCATTACACTACTTGATGTACTTAACAGGGCAAAAATAGTGGTAAGGAGATAAAGGAGCAGATTTGCAAAGATGTAACAGAGTGGTAAAGAACTATAGCGTCATGGTAACAGGAGACTTTAATGACCCCAATATTGAATGGGCAGCGATTGTGTTAAAAGCAGAGAAGGGAAGGAATTTATCAAATGTGTTCAGTTGAACATTCTTGATCAGTATCTTTCATGTCCAGTTAGGAAGGCAGCATTGCTGGGGAATGAAGTTGGTTTGAGTTAATTAAGGAAAGTCAGCATGGATTTGTATAAGGCAGATCATGCCTCATATAGTAAGACATGTTTAGATGTGTAATAAAAACAAGAAATGCTGGAATCACTCAGCAGGTCTGGCAGCATCTGTGGAAAGAGAAGCAGAGTTAACGTTTTGGGTCAGTGACCCTTCATCGGAAGGGTTTAGATGTTTAGATGTGCATGTGCAGTAACTCTTTGTATGTAAACGTTTCAGTTCAGTTAGAATAAAACTCATCTTTATTTTGTATATTAAGTGAGTCTTAACAATAGGTCACATACCAAGGGACAAGTAATGTTATGCGGTGGCTGTGTAGGGACATATTCATTTTTTCTGAAGACCACCAAATATCGCACAGTGACAATTTTTCTTAAAGTATACATCAAAAGAGAGAAGAAGGAACAGCAAGCTGCCGGAGTGGCCGAAGATTGAGCAGAAGAGCAGCGATTAAAAGGCCCCACACATTGCAGTGAGTGATGACACTGAGAGGACCCTGAGAAATGTTGGAGTTCTGTAAGTGCAACATGCAATTTGCCAGGAGATTAGAGCCTTCACCAATTTGGCAGTGGGTCGAAAAGTTTTCAAAGCATTAGCCAAAGCCCATTACTGTGCTATTTCTTTTTATTCATTCATGGGATGTGGGCGTTGCTGGCCAGGCCAGCATTTATTGCCCATCCCTAATTGCCTTGAGAACAAAGAACAAAGAACAAAGAACAGTGCAGCACAGGAACAGGCCATTCAGCCCTCCAACCCTCGCCGAACATGATGCCTGCCTAAACAAACACCTTCTGCACTTCCAGGGAACATATCTCTCTATTCCTTTCCTATTCATGTATTTGTCAAGATGTCTCTTAAACGTCGCTATCGTATCTGCTTCTACCACCTCCCCTGGCAGCAAGTTCCAGGCACTCGCCACCCTCTGTGTAAAAAACTTGCCTCGCACATCCCCTCTAAACTTATCCCCTCGCACCTTAAACCTATATCCTCTAGTAACTGACTCTTCCACCCTGGGAAAAAGCTTCTGACTATCCACTCTGTCCATGCCGCTCATAATTTTGTAAACCTCTATCATGTCGCCCCTCCACCTCCGTCGTTCCAGTGAAAACAATCTGAGTTTTTCCAACCTCTCCTCATAGCTAATGCCCTCCAGACGAGGCAACATCCTGGTAAACCTCCTCTGTACCCTCTCCAAAGCCTCCACGTCCCTCTGGTAGTGTGGTGACCAGAATTGCACGCAATATTCTAAGTGTGGCCTAACTAAGGTTCTGTACAGCTGCAACATGACTTGCCAATTTTTATACTCCATGCCCCGACAGATGAAGGCAAGCATGCCGTATGCCTTCTTGACTACATTATCCACCTGCGTTGCCACTTTCAGTGACCTGTGGACCTGTACGCCCAGATCTCTCTGCCCGTCAATACTCCTAAGGGTTCTGCCATTTACTGTATACTTCCCACCTGCATTAGACCTTCCAAAATGCATTACCTCACATTTCTCCGGATTAAACTCCATCTGCCATTTCTCCGCCCAAGTCTCCAACCGATCTAGATACTGCTGTATCCTCTGACAATCCTCATCATTATCCGCAACTCCACCAAACTTTGTGTCGTACGCAAACTTACTAATCAGACTAGCTACATTTTCCTCCAAATCATTTATATATACTGCAAACAGCAAAGGTCCCAGCACTGATCCCTGCGGAACACCACTAGTCACATCCCTCCATTCAGAAAAACACCCATCCACTCATACCCTCTGTCTTCTATGACCGAGCCAGTTCTGTATCCATCTTGCCAGCTCACCCCTGATTCGGTGTGACTTCACCTTTTGTACCAGTCTGCCATGAGGGACCTTGTCAAAGGCTTTATTAAAGTCCATATAGATAACATCCACTGCCCTTCCTTCATCAATCATCTTCGTCACTTCATCAAAAATGTCAATCAAATTAGTAAGACACGACCTCCCCTTCACAAAACCATGCTGTCTCTCGCTAATCAATTCGTTTGTTTCCAAATGGGAGTAAATCCTGTCCCGAATAATCCTCTCTAATTTCCCTACCACTGATGTAAGGCTCACCGGCCTATAATTTCCTGGATTATCCATGCCAACCTTCTTAAACAAAGGAACAACATTGGCTATTCTCCAGTCCTCTGGGACCTCACCTGTAGCCAATGAGGATACAAAGATTTCTGTCAAGGTCACAGCAATTTCTTCCCTTGCCTTCCTCAGTATTCTAGGTTAGATCCCATCAGGCCCTGGGGACTTATCTACCTTAATGTTTTGCAAGACACCCAACACCTCCTCCTTTTTGATCATGAGATGACTGAGACTATCTGCACTCCCTTCCCCAGGCTCATCATCCACCAAGTCCTTCTCTTTGGTGAATACTGATGCAAAGTACTCATTTAGCACCTCGCCCATTTCCTCTGGCTCCACACATAGATTACCATCTCTGTCCTTGAGTGGGCCAACCCTTTCCCTGGTTACCCTCTTGCTCTTTATATATGTATAGAAAGCCTTGGGATTTTACTTAATCCTGTTTGCCAATGACTTTTCATGACCCCTTTTAGCCTTCCTAAATCCTTGCTCAGTTGCTTCCTACTGTCTTTTTAGTCCTCAAGTGCTTCGTCTGTTCCGAGCCTTCCAGCCCTTACAAATGCTTCCTTTTTCTTTTTGACTCGGCTCACCATATCCCGTGTTATCCAAGCTTCCCGAAACTTGCCAAACTTGTCTTTCTTCCTCACAGGAACATGCTGGTGCTGGATTTGAATCAGCTGACATTTGAAAGACTCCCACATGTCAGATGTTGATCTACCCTCAAACAGCTGCCCCCAATCTAAATTCTTCAGTTCCTGCCTAATAGTGTTATAATTAGCCTTCCCCCAATTTAGCACCTTCACCCGAGGACTACTCTTATCCTTATCCACTAGTACCTTAAAATTTATGGAATTATGGTCACTGCTCCCGAAATGCTCCCCCACTGAAACTTCGACCACTTGGCCGGGCTCATTCCCCAATTCCAGGTCCAGAATGGCCCCATCCCCAGTTGGACTATCTACATACTGTTTCAAGAAGCCCTCCTGGATGCTCCTCACAAACTCTGCCCCATCCAAGCCCCCAGCACTAAGTGAGTCCCAGTCAATATCGGGGAAGTTAAAATCACCCACCACCACATCTTTCCAAAATCTGTCTACATATCTGCTCCTCTATCTCCCGCTGGCTGTTGGGAGGCCTGTATTAAACCCCCAAACATCGTGACTGCACCCTTCCTATTCCTGAGCTCCACCCATATTGCCTCGCTGCATGACCCCTCTGAGGTGTCCTCCCGCAGTACAGCTGTGATATTCTCCTTAACCAGTAATGCTACTCCCCCACCCCTTTTACTACCCCCTCTATCCCGCCTGAAGGTTCTAAAGCCTGGAACATTTAGCTGCCACTCCTGCCCTTCCCTCAGCCAAGTCTCTGTAATAGCAAAAACATCATATTGCCAAGTACTAATCCAAGCTCTAAGTTCATCTGCCTTACCTGTTATAGTTCTCGCATTGAAACAAATGCACTTCAGACCACCAGTCCCGCTGTGCTCAGCAACATCTCCCTGCCTGCTCTTCCTCTTAGTCCTACTAGCCTTATTTACTACATCCTCCTCATTTATTTCACTAGCTGTCCTACTGCTCTGGTTCCCACCCCCCTGCCACACTCGTTTAAACCCTCCCGAGTGACGCTAGCAAACCTTGCAGACAGGATATTAGTGCCCCTCCAGTTTACATGAAACCCGTCCTTCTTGTACAGGTCCCATCTGTCCCTGAAGAGAGCCCAATGGTCCAGATATCTGAAACCCTCCCTTCTACACCAGCTGCTGAGCCACATGTTTAGCTGCACTATCTTCCTATTTCTAGCCTCACTGGCACGTGGCACAGGGAGTAATCCAGAGATTACAACCCGAGAGGTCCTGCTTTTTAACTTACTACCTAACTCCCTAAACTCCCCCTGCAGGACCTCATCACTCTTCCTGCCTATGTCGCTGGTACCGATGTGTACCACAACCTCTGGCTGTTCACCCTCCCCCTTCAGAATGCCCCCTGTCCGTTCACAGACATCCTTGACCCTGGCCACAGGGAGGCAACATACCATCCTCAGAAGGTGGTGGTGAGCAGTCTTCTTGAACCACTGCAGTCCATGTGGGGTAGGTACACCCACATTGCTGTTAGGAAGGGAGTTCCAGGATTTTGACCCAGCAACAGTGAAGGAACGGCGATATAGTTCCAAGTCAGGATGGTGTGTGACTTGGAGGGGAACTTGCAGGTGGTGGTGTTCCCATGCATTTACTGCCCTTGTCCTTCTAGTTGACAGAGGTCGCGGGTTTGGAAGGTGCTGTCGAAGGAGCCTTGGTGCATTGCTGAGTGCAACTTGTAGATGGTACAGACTGCTGCCACTGTGCGTCGGTGGTGGAGGGAGTGAATGTTTGTAGATGGGGTGGCAATCAAGTGGGCTGCTTTGGCCTGGATGGTGTCGAGCTTCTTGAGTGTTGTTGGAGCTGCACCCATCCAGGCAAGTGGAGAGTATTCCATCACACTCCTGACTTGTGCCTTGTAGATGGTGGACAGGCTTTGGGGAGTCAGGAGGTGAGGTACTTGCCTCAGGATTCCTAGCCTCTGACCTGCTCTTGTAGCCACGGTATTTATATGGCTACTCCAGTTCAGTTCTGGTCAATGGTAGCCCCTAGGATGTTGATGGTGGGGGATTCAGAGATGGTAATGCCATTGAAAGTCAAGGGGAGATGGTTAGATTCTCTCTTGTTGGAGATGGTCATTGCCTGGCACTTGTGTGGCACGAATGTTACATGCCACTTTTCAGCCCAAGTCGGTCAGATGGTTTCACAGGTCGGCGCAACATCGAGGGCCGAAGGGCCTGGACTGCGCTGTAATGTTCTAAATGTTCTAAAAAAAAAGCCTGGATAATGTCCAGGACTTGCTGCATTTCCACACAGACTGCTTTAGTATGTGAGGAGTCACGAATGGTGCTGAACATTGTGCAATCATTAGCGAACATCCCCACTTCTGACGTTATGATTGAAGGAAGGTCATTGATGAAGCAGCTGAAGATGGTTGGGCCTAGGACACTACCCTGAGGAACTCCTGCAGTGATGTCCTGGAGCTCAGATGATTGACCTCCAACAACCACAACCATCTTCCTTTACGCGAGGTATGACTCCAGCTAGCGGAGGGATTTCCCCCTGATTCCCATTGATAGTTTTGCTAGGGCTCCTTGATGCCATAATCGGCCAAATGCTGCCTTGATGTCAAGGGCAGTCACTGTCACCTCACCTCTTGAGTTCAGCTCTTTTGTCCATGTTTGAACCAAGGCTGTAATGAGGTCAGGAGCTGAGTGGACCTGGTGGAACCCAAACTGAGCATCACTGAGCAGGTTATTGCTAAGCAAGTGCCACTTGATGGCACTGTTGATGACACCTTCCATCACTTTACTGATGTGTGAGAGTAGGCTGATGGGGCAGTAGTTGGCCGTGTTGGACTTGTCCTGCTTTTTTTTGTGTACAGGACATACCTGGGCAATTTTCCACATTGCAGCGTAGATGCCAGTGTTGTCGCTGTACTGGAACAGGCGTGGTAAGTTCTGGAGCACAGGTCTTCAGTACTATTGCCGGAATATTGTCAGGGCCCATAGCTTTTGCAGTATTCACTGCCTTCAGTCGTTTCTTGATATCACGCAGAGTGAATCGAATTGGCTGAAGTCTGGCATCTGAATTGCTGGGGACTTCATGAGGAGGCCGAGATGGATTATCAACTCGGCACTGCTGGCTGCATATTGTTGCAAATGCTTCAGCCTTATCTTTCGCACTGATGTGCTGGGCTCCCCCATCATTGAGGCTGGGGATATTTGTGGAGCCACCTCCTCCAGTTAGTTGTTTAATTGTCCACTACCATTCACGACTGGATGGGGCAGGACTGCAGAGCTTAGATCTGATCCGTTGGTTATGGGATTGCTTAGGTCTGTCGCTTATGCAGTTTGGCATGCAGATAGTCCTGTGTTGTAGCTTCACCAGGTTGACACCCCATTTTGAGGTATGCCTGGTGCTGCTCCTGGCATGCCCTCCTCCATTCTTCATTGAACCAGGGTTGGTCTCCTGGCTTCATGCTAATGGTAGAGTGGGGGATATGCCAGGCCATGAGGTTACAGATTGTGGTTGAGTACAATTCTGCTGCTGCTGCTGGCCCACAGCACCTCATGGATGCCCAGTTTTGCATTGCTAGATCTGTTCGAAGTCTATCCCATTTAGCACTCCTGCCAATACTATCATGGACAGATGCATCTGCGGCAGGCAGATTGGTGAGGACGAGGTCAAGTATGTTTTCCCCTCGTGTTGGTTCCCTCACCGCCTGTCGCAGATCCTGTCTAGCAGATATGTCCTTTAGGACTCGGCCAGCTCGGTCAGCAGTGGTGCTACCGAGCCACTCTTGGTGATGGACATTGAAGTCCCCCACCCAGAGTACATTTTGTGCCCTTGCCACCCTCAGTGCTTCCTTCAAGTGGTGTTCAACATGGAGGAGTACTGACTCATCAGCTGATGGAGGGTGGTAGGTGGTAATCAGCAGGAGGTTTCCTTGCCCATGTTTGATCTGATGCCATGAGACTTCATGAGGTCCAGAGTTGATGTTGAGGACTCCCAGGGAAACCCCCTCCCTACTGTATACCACTGTGCCAGCGCCTCTAGTGGGTGTCCTGCCGGTGGGACAGGACATACCTGGGGATGGTAATGGCAGTATCTGGGACATTGTCTGTAAGGTATGATTCAGTGAGTATGACTATGTCAGGCTGTTAGTGTTCCTTTTTCTGCTTTATGGGCAGGGCCTAAGCCCAAAAGAGAAGGAAGAACTAGACAGCGTCATGGAAGATCCATCACGACCTTCTACACTGGTTGCGGCAGCTGCAAGTACTGCAAACACCCAGACCTCTTTAAAAAATAGTCCTGTTTAAAACCAACGGTAGTTCACTGTGCTGAAGAAGAAATGAACAACTGTATCAACAAGTAGCCGGTTTGTGCAAACAATGAAATCTATTGTCTATCACTCTTAAAAGGGGTAGGTACCCAAATCTGTCTTGAAAAGGAAATGCCAGAATTATTCCTATGAAAATTACAACCTGTAAATGTTCTGTATTTACAAAGTAAAAGGACCATTATGACAATGGCTTTCAGATATCCAGTTATGGGCTGGAAGGTGTCCGACATAGTGTCTGCATTTTTTGTATTCCAACTGCAGATGGAGCTGTGTTTCCTAGGCCTGGAAGTCGCTGAATGAGAGAAACAAGCTAAAAAATTAAGCTCTCACTGGGCAATGAAGGTTTGAAATGACTCGATACCTCAGGATTGTTGGATGAGGATCTGAAGGACCCGAAAAAGAACTGGACATTCCTGGAGCAGCCACTGAAGGAAAAGCTAAATTTCCATGTACATAGGTTTGAGCTTAGGACGCACCAGCAAAGGCAAGATGAGTCCATTGACTAGTTTGTTGCAAGGTGCTGAGACAAAGCTCAATATTGTGACTTTGCAGATACTGAATTATCAGAACGGATTATAGAGCTAGTAATTGCATCTACTCCAGTAGAAGGCTTTCAAAAAGACCTGCTAGAAAAGAAAGAAGTGCACACTTTGGATGCATTGCTCAATGAAGGAAATTTGAAGCCATCATGGCTGGGTTACAGGTCTTGGGGGCAGCTACAATTGATATGGTTTCCAAGGCTCAGAAGTCTGATAAACCTTGTGGCAAATGTGGCTTGACTCACCCTATTTGCAGCTGTCTTGGGGGCAGCTACAATTGATATGGTTTCCAAGGCTCAGAAGTCTGATAAACCTTGTGGCAAATGTGGCTTGACTCACCCTATTTGCAGCTGTCCAATGTACTGTGACCTGTGCAATATCTGTGGCATGCGAAGGCATTGGGCAAGGCGGTGCAGGAGGCTGAGCTCAGATCTGCACACAGTAGCAGATGCCATGCAGAGAAAACGTCTGCAAGAAAAATGGTAAATGCAGCAAGAGGTATGGCAACACACAACAGAGGCCCAAGCAGGTATATCAGATCAGCAGTGAGACAGATTGCCAGGAGGACGCTGATGAAGAGTGCACTCATGAGAACAGCATGCATGCATTTCACAGTCAATTTGGATCAACATGCCAATGCTATTGTGCAATCCGAGGCATTTACCATGATTGAGATTATCTGTCCACAGAAGAGTAGCAAGCATAAATGCAGAGTAAATACTGACACAAGAGCAAGTGCGAATATTCTGTCCATCCGCATACTGAAGGATATGTAATCCAAGAAATGGGAATCCATGGTGCAACCCGCCACAGCTGGACTGACGGCCTACAATGGTTTTCCAATCAAGTGCATTGGAATGATAACCTTTCAGTGCAGCTGTGGGAACTCTGAACGGCTACCACAAACATTTTACATTGTAGACACAACTGGACCAGCTGTCGCAGGACTTCCAGTCTGCCAAGATTTACAAATTGTCAGAATGCATGAAGTTAGTACTGCACTGAAAGGTATGGAAGTTGCAATACAGAGTGCATTGAGTCAGTTAGAGACATGAAACTATTTTACCCGGACATGTTTGATGCATTTGGCAATTTGAAGAGTGATATACTGCACGTGAGTCATACAGTCAAAGAGTCATAGAGTTGGACAGCATAGAAACAGGCCCTTCGGCCCACCACGTCCATGCCGACCATAATACCTATCTATTCTAATCCCATCTGCCTGCATCAATTCCATATCCATCTGTGCCTTACTCAGTCTAGTACCTGTCCAGCTGCCTCTTAAATGTTGTTACTGTTCCTCTCTCCACCACCTCCTCTGGCAGCTCATTCCAGATACCCACTATTCTCTGTGTGAAAAATTTACCCCTTTGATCCCCTTTAAACCTCCTCCCTCTCACCTTAAATCTATGCCCTCTAGTCTTAGTCACCCCTACCATGGGAAACAGACTCTGGCTATCTACCCTAGCTATGCCTCTCATAATTTTATATACCTCTATCATGTCCCCTCTCAGCCTCCTTCGCTCCAGGGAAAACAGACCCAGCCTATCCAATCTCTCTTTATAACTCAAGCCCTCCAACAAGGCAACATCCTTGTGAATCTTTTCTGCACCTTCTCTAGCTTAATCACATCTTTCCTGTAGTGCGGCGACCAGAACTGCACACAGTATTCCAAATGCGGCCGAACCAACGTTATGTACAACTGTAACATGACGTCCCAACTCTTGTACTCAATGCCTCGGCCGATGAAGGCATGCATGCCATATGCCTTCTTCGCCACCCTGTCTACCTGTGTTGTCACTTTCAGGGAACTATGTACTTGCACCCCAAGGTCTCTCTGCTCAACAACACTCCCCAGGACCCTGCCATTCACTGTATATGTCCTGCCTTGGTTTAACTTCCCAAAATGCATCACTTCACACTTCTCTGCATTAAATTCCATTTGCCAATCCCTTGCCCACTTTCCCAGTTGATCTATATCCTGTTGTAACCTTAGATAACCTTCTTCACTGTCCACTATACCACCAATTTTGGTGTCATCTGCAAACCTGCTAATCATGCCCCCTACATTCACATCCAAGTCATTAATATATACGACAAACAACAGGGGGCCCAGCACCGATCCCTGAGGCACACCACTGGCCTCCAATCTGAAAAACAATCCTCCACTACCACCCTCTGCCTCCTATCATCAAGCCAAATTTGTATCCAATTGGCTAGCTCACCCTGGATCCCATGTGTTCGAACCTTCTGGACCAGCCTACCATGAGGGACCTTTGTCAAAGGCCTTGCTAAAGTCCATGTAGACAACGTCCATTGCCCTGCCCTCATCAATCCTCTTGGTCACCTCCTCAAAAAACTCAATCAAATTCGTGAGTCATGATTTCCCATGCACAAAGCCATGCTGACTATCCCTAGTCAGACCTTGCCTTTCCAAATGCATATAAATCCTGTCTCTCAGTATTCCTTCCAATAACTTTCCCACCACTGATGTAAGGCTCACCGGCCTGTAGTTCCCTGGCTTATCCCTGCTGCCCTTCTTAAATAAAGGCACAACATTAGCTATCCTCCAATCTTCCGGTACCTCACCCGTGGCTAACCATGATACAAAAATCTCTGCCAGGGCCCCCGCAGTCTCCTTCCTTGCTTCCCATAGCATCCTAGGATACACCTGGTCAGGCCCTGGGGATTTATCAACCTTAATGTGCTTCAAAACCTCCAACACCTCCTCCTTTGTAATGTTGATATGCTTCAGGATATCGCTGTTCCCTCCCTTGAACTCATTAGCTTCCATGACCTTCTCCACGGTAAATACAGAGACGAGAAGTATTCATTCAAGACCTTGCCCATTTCCCATGGCTCCACACATAGATTACCACACTGATCCAGAAGGGGACCTACTATCTCCCTAGCTACCCTTTTACTCTTAATATACTTATAGAATCTTTTAAGATTCTTCTTTATCTTATCAGCCAGGAAAATCTCATGGCCCCTTTTTGCCCTCCTAATTTCCTTCTTAAGTCTACTCCTACATCCCCTATACTCCTCGAGGGCCTTGCTTGATTCCAGCTGCCTATACATGACATATGCCTTTTTCTTTGTCCTGAGCAGACCCTCAATATCCCTCGTCAACCAAGGTTCCCTAAACTTGCCAGCCTTGCCCTTCCATCTAACAGGATCATGCCGGCCCTGTACTCTTCCTTTCTCACTTTTAAAAGCCTCCCACTTGCGTGATGTCCCTTTACCTGTAAACAGCCTCTCCCATTCAACTTTTGAGACTTCCTGTCAGATGCCATCGAAATTAGCCTTCCCCCAATTTAGGACTCCAACCTGAGGACCAGTCCTATCCTTTTCCATAATGATCTTGAAGCTAACAGAGTTATGGTCACTGATCCCAAAGTGCTCCCCCACTGACACCTCAACCACCTGCCCAGCCTCATTTCCTACAAGGAGGTCGAGTGTAGCCCCTTCTCTGGTAGGGCCATCCACATACTGCTTCAGAAAACTATCCTGGACACACTTAACAAATTCTTCCCCACCTGATCCCTTAGCACTAAGGCAGTCCCAGTCAATATTAGGGAAGTTAAAATCACCTACTATTACAACCCTATAATTCCTACACCTATCTGTGATTTCCCTACATATATGCTCCTCCAATTCCTCTGACTATGGGGAGGCCTATAGTATAATCCCATCAAAGTGATCTCCCCTTTCATTTCTAAGTTCTACCCATATGGCTTCGCTGGGCGTTCCCCCCGGGATATCCTCTCTAAGTACTGCCGTGATGTCCTCCCTAATCAATAGTGCAACTCCCCCTCCTCTCTTACCTCCACCTTTGTCATGCTGGAAGCATCGGTACCCCGGAATATTGAGCTGCCAGTCCTGCCCATCCGTCAACCACGTTTCCGTAATCACAATCCCATGTACCGATCCATGCTCTGTGTTCATCTGCCTTACCTGTAAGACTTCTTGCATTAAAGTAAATGCAGTTTAGCCTACCAGACCTTCCACACTCCTTGTCCTGCCCCTGCCCGGCCTGCCTACTGGACTTGCTTGCTTTAACCTCTACCTTTGCCTCCACTATCACATTGGAGAGACTACTACTTTGGGTCCCACACCCCTGCAAGACTAGTTTAAACGCTCCTGAGTAGTACTAGCAAACTAGCAAAAAGGGGGGATGTAGTTCCAACTATCGATGCACCAAGGAAGTGCAGCATGCACCTTCAAAAGAAGCATAAAGTGGAGCTGGATGAGATGTAGTGCAACAGAGTCATCTGCCAAATGCAGTTAGCATTCTGATTCGCGCAGCTCCATTACCTGCGTGCTGAAGAAAGTTGGCAATATCAGGATTTGCTTAGACCCGCGCCAACTGAATTTATGTCTCAAGTGGTGTCTGCACAGAATCCTGACCCTGGGGGAGCTCAATTCTAAGTTCACTGGTGCTAAGTATTTTTCAAAACTCAACGCAAAACATAGCTACTGGTCTTCCCACTTCGCCACGCAGCCCCAGCTAGTTACAACACTTAGAACATCATTCGGGAGATACTGCTTCAGACAGCTACCATTTGGTCTGTGCATCAGCCAGGAGATTTTCCAACAACAATTCATGGACAGGATAATGGAAAATGTCCCAAGCTGTATCTGTAGAGGCAGACCAAGGCAGAGCATGACTGAAACTTACACTTGCTAATGCTGGCTGCTCTTCATGAGGGCCTTGTGTTTAACAGGAAGAAGTGCCAGGTTAATGTTGGGTTTATCAACTTTTTTGGGTGTTAGAGACTACATTAACAGGTTTCCAATCATCAGGCAGCTACGAGATACATCAAGTGCAGTGGTTGCAGATACGGTGAGTGCTCTGTTCAGCATGTTTGGTGTGCTGGACGAAATTGTCTCCCATCATGGGCTGCAAAATGCAGGAAGGCCATTCCGAGACATGTGTGCCAGGTGGGGAGTCCGTCACGTGACATGCTTGCCGCATTATCCTAAGTCCAATGGCATGGCTGATCACATGGTGTGCACCATCAAAGTGCTGATTTTAAAGTGTAGGCAGGCAGGTCATGACCTCAAGGTTGCAATGCTGCACCTCCAAGCTACTCCATCGGACCTAGGATTATTGTCATCTGCAGAGCTGATGTTTGGAAGGCAAGTAAGAACTAACCTGCCTGTTCATCATCTCTCCAAGTTTTCCACAGTAAAGGATATATTTCTGTCTAAACGAGAGAAGATGAAGGCATCATATGTCACGCAAGCTGTACCAGAATCAGCTCGAATGCAGGTGGAGCAGAAGGTCAGAGTCCTCAATCTTGCATTGGGAAGTTGGTATCCTGCAGAGGTTGCTAGGTTATGTCACCAGCCCAGGTCATACAACTTCCAGACATCCAGAAGAAACCAAAGTCAGTTCAGAGAGATACATGACAACACTACATGTGACAACCCTGTGGAATTGTGGATGCATTCAAAAACAAAATCTGGAGATGAAAGCACTGAAGAGAACAATGCTAACCAGAGTTCTGTCGCCAGAATCTCAAGTGAGGCATCAAGACGAGCTCACCTCTCAGAAGAGACGCATGACAACCAGATCAGGATGAATAAGCAAATCTCCTCTACATATTGGAGAGTGTTAAATTTGCTTATCTGTAAAGAACATTTTGTTCAATCATGTATAGTTAGTCTGGACCAGAATATCATTGTTTATTATAGATATGGTTTTATCTTTGGAAAAAGGTGGGGGGGCTGTTGTGAGATGACCTTAAGAAGCGACTAGCTTAAGCTTCACCACCTTAAGGACTGCAAGTGAAAAGCATCAGAGGAAGTGATGTCACATCACACATGACAAGGGAGTTTTGGGTGGAGCCCGAAATAGTAAGATGTGTTTAGATCTGCTCAAGCAGTAACTCTTTATATATGTTCCAGTTCAGTTATGATAAAACTCACGTTTATTTTGGATATTACTTGCAATCCTGTGAGTCACAACAACAGATCACACACCAAGCGACAAGTAATATTACATGGGCTGCCTTTAAGGAGATAATTCAGGTACAGTCAAAATACATTCCCATGAGGGGGAAAGTTAGAGCAAACAGATTCAGAGCTCCCTGGATGATGAAAGAGATAGAGAGTAAGATGAAGCAGCAAAAAGTGCTTATGACAGATAATATGATTGAGAACCAAGCTGAATATAGAAAGTTTAGAGTGGAAGTGGAAAAGAAAAATAGAGAAGCAAAAAGACAGTATGTGAAGAGACTGGCAGCTAACATAAATGGGAATTTAAAAGCCTTCTATAGGATGATCCTCTCTTTTTTTTTCTCCGGGAACTATATATTTTTTTTCATTGATGGGATGGGGGCGGCACTGGCCAGGCCAGCATTTAGTGCCCATATCTAATTTTCCTTGAGAAGGTGGTGGCTGCTGTCCATTTGGGGTAGGTACACCCACAGTGCTGTTAGGAAGGGAGTTCCAGGATTTTGACCCAGCGACAGTGCAGGAACGGCGATATAGTTCCAAGTCAGGATGGTGTGTAACTTGGAGGGGAACTTGCAGGTGGTGATGTTCCCATGTATTTGCTGCCCTTGTCCTTCTAGATGATAGAGGTCGCGGGTTTGGAAGGTGCTGTCTAAGGAGCCTTGGTGAGTTGCTGCAGTGCATCCTGTAGATGGTACACAATGCGGCCACTGTGCATCGGTGGTAGAGAGAGTGAATGTTTGTAGATGGGGTGCCAGTCAAGCGGGCTTGTCGAGCTTCTTGAGTGTTGTTGGAGTTGCACCCATCCAAGCAAGTGGAGAGTATTCCCTCACACTCCTGACTTGTGCCTTGTAGATGGTGGACAGGCTTTGGGGAGTCAGGAGGTGAGGTACTTCCCTCAGGATTCCTAGCCTCTGACCTGCTCTTGTTGCCACAGTATTTAGATGGCTACTCCAGTTCAGTTTCTGGTCAATGGTAGACCCTAGGATGTTGATAGTGGGGGATTCAGCGATGGTAATGCCATTGAATGTCAAGGGACGATGGTTAGATTCTCTCTTGTTGGAGATGGTCATTGCCTGGCACTTGTGTGGCACGAATGTTACTTGCCACTTATCTACCCAAGCCTGGATATTGTCCAGGTCCTGCTGCATTTTGACATGGACTGCTTCAGTATGTGAGGAGTCACGAATGGTGCTGAACATTGTGAAGCAGCTGAAGATGGTTGGGCCTAGGACACTACCCTGAGGAACTCCTGCAGTGATGTCCTGGGGCTCAGATGATTGACCTCCAACAACCACAACCATCTTCCTTTGTGCAAGGTATGAGTTCAGCCAAAAGACCGTTTTCCCCCTGATTCCCATTGACCTCAGTTTTGTTAGGGCTCCTTGATGCCAGACTTGGTCAAATACTGCCTTAATGTCAAGGGCAGTCACTCTCACCTCACCTCTTGAGTTCAGCTCTTTTGTCCATGTTTGATCCAAGGCTGTAATGAGGTCAGGAGCTGAGTGGCCCTGGCGGAACCCAAACTGAGCGTCACTGAGCAGGTTATTGCTAAGCAAGTGCCGCTTGATGGTACTGTTGATAACACCTTCCATCACTTTATTGATGATTGAGAGCAGACTGATGGGGCGGTAAATGGATGGGTTGGACTTGTCCTGCCTTTTGTGTACAGGACATACCTGGGCAATTTTCCACATTGCAGGGTAGATGCCAGTGTTGTAGCTGTACTGGAACAGCTTGGCTCGGGGCACGGCAATTTCTGGAGCACAGGTCTTCAGTACTATTGCCGGAATATTGTCAGGGCCCATAGCTTTTGCAGTATCCAGTGCCTTCAGTCGTTTCTTGATATCACGCGGAGTGAATCGAAATGGCTGAAGTCTGGCATCTGTGATGTTCGGGACTCCAGGAGGAGGCCCAGATTGTTGCAAATGCTACAGCCTTATCTTTCACACTGATGTGCTGGGCTCCCCCATCATTGAGGATGGGGATATTTGTGGAGCCACCTCCTCCAGTTAGTTGTTTAATTGTCCACCACCATTCACGGCTGGATGTGGCAGGACTGCAGAGCTGAGATCTGATCCGTTGGTTATGGGATCGCTTAGCTCTGTCTATCGCATGCTGCTTACATAGTTTGGCACGCAGATAGTCCTGTGTTGTAGCTTCACCAGGTTGACACCTCATTTTGAGGTATGCCTGGTGCTGCTCCTGGCATGCCCTCCTGCACTCTTCTTTGATCATAATCATAAGAACTAGGAGCAGGAGTCGGCTGTCCGGCCCCTCGAGCCTGCTCCACCATTCAATAAGATCATGGCTGATCTTCTCGTGAACTCAGATCCACTTACCCGCGCTCCCACCATATCCCTTAATTCCTTTATTGTTCAAAAAGATATCTACCTTAGCTTTAAAGACGTTTACTGAAGAAGCGTCAACTACTTCACTGGGTAAGGAATTCCATAGATTAACAACCCTCTGGGTGAAGAAGTTCCTTCTTAATTCAGTCCTAAATCTGCTCCCTCTAATCTTGAGGCTTTGTGCTCTTGTCCTAGCTTCACTTGCCAGTGGAAACATTCTCTCTCCTTGTATCTTATCTATTCCCTTCATGATTTTATATGTTTCTATAAGATCCCCCCTCATTCTTCTGAACTCCAATGAATATAGTCCCAATCTACTCAATCTCTCCTCATAAGCCAACCCCCTCAACTCCGGAATCAACCTAGTGAACCTCCTCTGCACCCTCTCCAGTGCCAGTATATCCTTTCTCAAGTAAGAAGACCAAAACTGCACACAGTACTCCAGGTGCGGCCTCACCAGTACCTTATACAGCTGCAACATAACCTCTCTGCTTTTAAACTCAATCCCTTTAGCAATGAAGGACAAAATTCCATTTGCCTTCCTAATTACTTGCTGTACCTGCAGACCAACCTTCTGCAATTCATGCACAAGGACACCTAGGTCCCTCTGCATAGCAGCATGCTGCAACTTTTTACCATTCAAGTAATAATCCTTTTTACTGTTACTCCTACCGAAATGAATGACTTCACATTTATTAACATTGTATTCCATCTGCCAGACCTTTGCCCACTCACTCAATGTATCTATGTTCCTCTGCAAAGTTTCACAGTCATCTGCACACTTTGCTCTGCCACTCATCTTAGTGTCATCTGCAAACTTTGACACCCTACACGTGGTCCCCAACTCCAAATCATCTATATAAATTGTAAATAATTGCGGTCCCAACACCGATCCCTGAGGCACACCACTAGTGACTGCCAACCAGAATAGCACTCATTTATCCCCACTCTCTGCTTCCTGTTAGTCAACCAATCCTCGATCCATGCTAATACTTTACCCCTAACGCCATGCATCCTTATCTTATGCAGCAGCCTCTTGTGCGGCACCTTGTCGAAGGCCTTTTGGAAATCTAGGTACACCACATCCTCTGGGTCCCCATTGTCCACCTTGCTCATAATGTCATCATAGAATTCCAAAAGATTTGTCAAGCATGACCTGCCCTTTAAGAACCCATGCTGCGTCTGCCCAACAGGACAATTTCTATCGAGATGCCCTGCTATTTCTTCCTTGATAATAGACTCAAGCATCTTCCCCACTACAGGGTTGAACCAGGGTTGGTCTCCTGGCTTGATGGTAATGATAGAGTGGGGGATATGCCGGGCCATGAGGTTACAGATTGTGGTTGTGTACAATTCTGCTGCTGCTGATGGCACACAGCGCCTCATGGATGCCTAGTTTTGCATTGCTAGATCTGTTCGAAATCTATCCCATTTAGCACGGTGATAGTGCCACACAACACGATGGACGGTATCCTCAAGTGAAGGCAGGACTTCGTCTCCAAAAGGACTGTGCGGTGGTCTCTCCTACCAATACTGTCATGGACAGAAGCATCTGCGGCAGGCAGATTGGTGAGGACCAGGTCAAGTATGTTTTTCCCTCGTGTTGGTTCCCCCACTACCTTCCGCAAACCCAGTCTAGCAGCTATGTCCTTTAGGTCTCGGCCACCTCGGTCAGTAGTGGTGCTACTGAGCCACTCTTGGTGATGGACATTGAAGTCCCCCACCCAGAGTACATTTTGTGAGCTCGCCACCCTCAGTGCTTCCTCCAAGTGGTGTTCAACATGGAGGAATACTGAGTCATCAGCTGAGGGAGGGCAGTAGGTGGTAATCAGTGGGAGGTTACCTTGCCCATGTTTGACCTGATGCCATGAGACTTCATGGGGTCTGGAGTCGATGTTGAGGACTCCCAGGGCAGCTCCCTCCCTACTGTACACCACTGTGCCACCACCTCTGGTGCGTCTGTCCTGCCGGTGGGACAGGACATACCAGGGGATGGTGATGCCAGTGGCTGGGACATTGTCTGTAAGGTATGATTCTGTGAGTATGACTATGTCAGGCTGTTGCTTGACTAGTCTGTGGGACAGCTCTCCCAACTTTGGCACAAGGCCCCAGATGTTAGTAAGGAAGACTTTGCAGGGTCAACAGGGCTGGGTTTGCCGTTGTCGTTTCCGGTGCTTAGGTCGATGCCGGGTGCTCCGTCCGGTTTCATTCCTTTTTATTGACTTTGTAGCGGTTAGGTACAACTGAGTGGCTTGCTAGGCCATTTCAGAGGGCATGCAAGAGTTAATCACATTGCTGTGGGTCTGGAGTCACATGTAGGCCAGACCAGGTAAGAACAGCAGATTTCCTTCCCTGAAGGACATTAGTGAACCAGATGGGTTTTTACAACAATCGACATCATTAGACTAGCTTTTAATTCCAGATTTATTAATTAAATTCAAATTCCACCTTCTGCTGTGGTGGGATTTGAACCCATGTCCCCAGAGAAATACCCTGGGTCTCTGGGTTACTAGTCCAGTGGTAATACCACTACGACACCACCTACCCCAGTAAGTTGTTGGAAGTCGTTAATGGTTGAAATTCATCGCTGGAGAAGGAAAGTATCACTTATTGCTGGAATTAGACTACAGACTGTTATACTGTTGAAGAACCTTCTTTCCCCATCGGACGGCTGTGAGGACTTCAAGCAACATTGGACTGTAAATTAGCAAGGACCCTAAGTTTTTCTATTTTAAATGTTGTTTATGTCTTAGTAGTGGTTAAGAATTTAGTTTTTCTAATTAAACAATTAATTTGTTGATTTAAAGACACCTGTTTTGGTTAGTCTCCTTCGAGGGTTAATAGATGGTGCAATTTGGTTGGGTCTTTCTTTAATTTGGAAAGTTTAAAATTATATGTTAGGTGATGTGTAGAGGGATGGAATTGAATTAACAATGCGTTTCTCCCACCACAATCAGAATCGTATATTTTGATTGGGGGCTTTGACTGGAGCGGTCGGTAGTAACAAGGCATAGAATTAGTGCTATGATCGTCAATGGAGACCAGCAACAATTCAAAAGAATCTAATCCACCGACTGACCATAATTTAGGAAACCAAACCAAACAGACAAGTTTTCACTTTTATAAATTTTACTTTAACACTCAAACCAAAACCAACATAAATTAAACGTGAAGCAACATACCAATCATGGTCAATATATATGTTACAAATTACACCTTAACTATCAGATACAACATGAATGGGTCTCACTGTTTCACTGAGTATACCACCCAGCATATTTGGCACTAAATTACATTCACACAGTTCTTCACAACTCAGAGGTTCCTCAGCTACATTTTCAGCTCTTTCTTCAAGGATTTAGCCACTGTTCTTCAAACAGTAATCCCCCTCAATACGAACTCCCTAGGTGTGGTCTTTACCACAAGGTGCACTTCTCCAGAATCTCCTCAGCTCTGCTCACGACAGTCTTGATGGCGCGGACTTATCAGTCTTCCCCTTATCTGAGTCCTTTAGTGACAACTTGTGCATTTCATGGCTGGATCTGCTTAGTCAGCTACTTTAAGTAACAGAAACAGCTCCTGGATTGAGTTTTCACTTTCTTCTGCTTGCTGGCACTCCACTTCTGCCTGATCTGCCTTGTTTGGGGAGGACTCTGTCTGCTTTTATCTGGTTCTAACCGGTGTCAGGTACCATGGAAACCTAGTTATTTTTTCAGCTTCTGTTACTGTTTTGTTCGGGTCCATTTCTGTTTCAGTTCTAGTTTTTGCTTTAATTCTAGTTTCCCTCTCAGTTAGGGTCTAAAAAAAAAACAACCTTTGCAACCATGGATTCCATCACAATAGAAAAAGGGTGGCAAAAGGAGGTGCCGATTACAGACCTGAAAGGTGATTTACACGTGATGAGATTTTACCTTAAAAGGTCACCTCTGTGGAGAGAGAGGTAGGGGTCAACCAAAGACTACAGAAGGCCAAAATTTTCCATCCAGAGAAGCTGTGAGGCTGACCAGCTCAGCAAATGAGCACTACCTCCAAAACGCCATTTGAAAACATCTTTGAACAACTGAGGCAGAGAGAAATTGCCAAAGTGACTTTGAATTTCCCACTTGCAGCAGTAAAGCAGAAGTCTGCAGCACCTCAGCAAACATCCAGGCCTGCACCTTTGAAAAGACTTTCCTTCCAATATGATTCAACAGATTTCTGCAAACCATGAAATACTTACATCCCTTGGGACTTGAATTACATCTTACCTTCTTCTTTCTCTCCATCTATCCTTGTGTATGTATATGTGTGAATGTGAGTGGGTGAAGGTTGCGATCAACAGTCGGGCTGAAACACGAGCTTTACAGAAACACCATCTGCGGTCAGTTGGGAGGTGAAAAGTAGATGCCAGCCACACCATTTCCCACCTCTCCATAACACATTTGATAAAGTGCTACATAGCAGGTTTGTCAGTAAAGTTAGAGCCCATGGAATAAACAGGACAGTGGCAGCATGGATACGAAATTGGCAAAATGGCAGGAAACAGAGTGTAGTTGTGAACAGTTTTTGGAATGGAGGAAGGTCTATAGTGGGGTTCCCGAGGGGACGGTGTTGGAACCCTTGCTTTTCTTGATCTATATTAATGAGCTAGACTTGGGTGTTTTGGCCACAATTTCAAAATTGGGAGATGACACAAAACATGGAAGTATTGTGAACTGTGAGGAGGATAGTGATAAACTTCAAGAGGACATAGACAGATCAGTGGAACGGGCGGGCAAGTCACAGATGAATTTAATGCATAAAAGTGAATCATTTTGGTCGGAAGAATGAGGAGAGGCAATAAAAATTAAAGGGTACATTTTTAACGGGGGTGCAGGAGCATAGGCACCTGGCGATATCTGTGCACAAATCACTGAAGCTGCAGCGCAGGTTGAGAAAGCATTAATAAAGCATATTGGATCCTGGGCTTTATAAAAACAAAGCAGTTAGGATAAACCTGTATAAAACACTGTTCAGCCACAAATGAGTATTGTGTCCAATTCTGGGCACCACACTTTAGAAAGGATGCAAAGGGTGCAGAAAAGATTCATGAGAATGGTTCCAGGGATGAGGAACATCAGTTATGTGGATATGTTGGAGAAGCTGGGCTGTTCTTCTTGGAGAAGAGAAGATTAAGAGGAGATTTGATGGAGGTGTAAACGATCATGAGGAGTCTGGACAGGGTAGACAGAGAAACTGTTCCCATTGACAGAAAGATTGAGAACTTGAAGACGCTGATTTAAGGTGAATGTCAAAAGAAGCAATGGCACATCAGGAAATACTTTTTCATGCAGCGAGCATTTACGATCTGGAATGCACTGCCTGAGAGTGTGGTGGAGGCAGCTTCAATGGAACTCTTCAAAAGAGAATTGGATAATTATCTGAAGAGAAAAATTTGCAGTGCTATGGAAAAAGATGGGGTAAGGGGACGAGGTGAGTTGCTATTGCAGAGTGCTGGCACAAATAGGGCCGGCTGAATGGCCTCCTTCTGTGCTGTAACTATTCTGTGATTCTATGAATACAGAAGACGTGTGTTGATATAAGATTTTTCAAATATCAAAAAATCTGGAGTACAGAATCATTAGCAGAATAATTAATAGTTGTTTCGGAGCTGTCCAGGTATTTCAGCACTGGAACATCAAGAACAGCAATATCACAGAATGACATAAAATATACAGCACACAAACAGGCCATTCGGCCCAATCAGTCCATTCCGGTGATCATACTCAAGCCTCAAACACTGACCCGAAACGTTAACTCTGCTTCTCTTTTCACAGATGCTGCCAGAGCTGCTGAGTGGTTCCAGCATTTCTTGTTTTTACCTCAAACCTGTACACTGCATGTTCCATTACGTGGTTCTCAATAATACAGCTTGCATTAGAAGACAGAAGAATATTTGATTTTTTCTGTGATAAAATTAGTTACCTTTCAGGACAACTCGAACTTTATTTGCGTGAGCATGACACACAAGATCAGCTTGTGGAGAATTCAGGGCGACAACAGTCGTGACCTTGGACCAGTCATAATGTATCCAATCTGTTCCTCCACGATAAAACGCCAGGACCTGATACAAAAATAAAGCTGTCAGCTGCAGTAATGAAGGATATAAAACTGACATTAAAAATATAGATTTTCCTGATCAATATAATTGTCCCCAGGGTACAGGATAAGGAAGGGATAATGAACACATCTAGTCTGCAGGTTATATTGATGGAGCTCCTGTTCCTGCCACACTGCCCACTTAGTAACATTACTCTGAAATAAATACTAACCTCATCAACTACACAGCAGTTACAGAGACATTTAACACAAACATTTGTTCAAAGATCTGCTAAATTGTATTCAGTTTAATCATGACCAGGGTCCCAGTTTTACAATGACCGAGGTTAAATCACAATTTTATTCCATGTGATTCCAGGATTTGTAACTGGTGTTTTGGGGATCAATATTGTGTGAAATCTGCAAACCTGAACCATGGTATGAGGCTGTAAGAGTTAGATCACACATCATTTAAGACTCTGCACATTGGAGAAACATTAAAAACACATTTTATTGATGCTGTACTTGTTAAAATATCTTTGCACTGCCCAATACTACGGCTGGTCCTATTTTACACAGGCTGTAACTATACCAAGATTAACACTTGAACATATGTATTATATATAACAGGATTCTCTTTGCATTTCAACAATAATCTGAGCTGCCCCTTGCGCCGCTGCACCAGCTTCACCTGTCACTGACCCCGACTCACAGCCTCAGCCTGTTCCTGATACTTGGACTGTGTTAACGACCCCTCTCCAGTCTGTATCTCCCCCGGAGACAAGGCTGGAGCCTGACTGGTGAATTCTCTTTCCCACCTCAACCCAGCCCAGCCCGAGTCCCCCCAGTCCAGTCCAGCCCAGCCTGAGCCCCCCAGTCCAGTCCAGCCCAGCCTGAGCCCCCCAGTCCAGTCCAGCCCGATCCCCCCAGTCCAGTCCAGCCCAGCCCGATCCCCCCAGTCCAGTCCAGCCCAGCCCGATCCCCCCAGTCCAGTCCAGCCCAGCCCGATCCCCCCAGTCCAGTCCAGTCCTGCCTGAGCCCCCCAGTCCAGTCCAGCCCAGCCCGATTCCCCCAGTCCAGTCCAGCCCAGCCCGATCCCCCCAGTCCAGTCCAGCCCAGCCCGATCCCCCCAGTCCAGTCCAGCCCAGCCCGATCCCCCCAGTCCAGTCCAGTCCAGCCTGAGCCCCCCAGTCCAGTCCAGCCCGAGTCCCCCCAGTCCAGTCCAGCCCGAGCCCCCCAGTCCAGCCCGATCCCCCCAGCCCAGCCCAGCCCGATCCCCCCAGTCCAGCCCAGCCCGAGCCCCCCAGTCCAGTCCAGCCCGATCCCCCCAGTCCAGCCCAGCCCGAGCCCCCCCAGTGCACCCCAGCCCGATCCCCCCAGTCCAGTCCAATCCAGCCCGAGCCCCCCAGCCCAGTCCAGCCCGAGCCCCCCAGCCCAGTCCAGCCCAGCCCCGGGGGGGTGGAGTCCCGGCCCCTGGTGTAAAAGGAACATCCTAAAGAGGACAATCTCTGACCTTCCACATCAGTGCGGGTGAGAGGAGCTGAACCACATGAGGAAAGGCAGGAGCTCACATCCCAATGCTCCATTCCAAGTGTTACTGCTCAACACACTTCAAAAGACAACTTCAAGTAAACTAACTCTTTTCCCGAGGGAATTTAATGATCTGAGACACTCACCTCAACTTGGTACTGATGGTCTGCGGGTATGGGGAGACACAGATCCCGTGGTAAACATGGACACGGATTCTGGGAAAAGACCCCGGAGTCTCCGCCGATCCACAGCGCCAGCACCGCCAGAGCCCGCACCAATACCAAACTCCAGCGCATCCTCTCCGCCGGAGATGAAAATCCGTCAGACACAGTGAGATGGTTTATTTATATTGAGCTGCATGTGACTGATGATGAAACCTCCTGGATCTCTATCTCTATCTCACTTTGTGTGATAATAGTGGAATGTTGACGCAAGCTTCATCCTGTCAAATGCAACTTTGTTGGGAAGTTCTCTTCTCCCCCTCTCTTCCTGTCTTGTGCAACATTCGTCCCTGAACCTTTGCAGCACTTCCTCCCTGTCTTGACCAGCTTTCTTCTCTGAACCTCTCTCTCCCTTTCTGACTTTGCCAATATTCATCTCTCAACTTCTGATTCCATGCCCTCCGTGCCCACTGCCATTCCCTCCATCTCTGTAGCAACATTCATCGGCGTCCCTCTTTGCCCCCATTCCTTCCTGTCTTGGCCAACATTCATCCCTGAACCTCTGATTCCCCTCCCCTCCCCTACCCTCCTCCATCACTTCTTCCATCTCTGGAAGAACATTTGTTTCCCCCATCCTTCCCCCTTATTCCCTCTCTTGGCCATCATTCATTCTCCAATAAATCAAAGGCAAAATACTGCAGATGCTCACAGCCTCACAGCTCCAGTGACCTGGGTTCAATTCTGGGTACTGCCTGTGTGGAGTTTGCAAGTTCTCCCTGTGTCTGCATGGGTTTTCTCCGGGTGCTCTGGTTTCCTCCCCAGCCAAAAGACTTGCAGGTTGGTAGGTAAATTGGCCATTATAAATTTCCCCTTGTATAGGTCGGTGGTAGGGAAATATATAGTGACAGGTGGGGATGTGGTAGGAATATGGGATTAGTGTAGGATTAGTATAAATGGTTGGTTGATGGTCGGCACAGACTCGGTGGGCCGAAGGGCCTGTTTCAGTGCTGTATCTCTAAACTAAACTAAACTAAAATACTGCAGATGCTGGAAAGCTGAATTAAAAACAGTAAGTGCCGAAAATACTCAACTGGTCTGAAAGCATCTGTGTACTGTGTAACAGTTAACATTGCAGGTCTGTGACCTTTCATCAGAACTCAACCTCTTCACAACCTTTCCCCACCTCCTCCTTGCTTTGGTCAAGATTTATCCTCAAAGCTTCCCCACCTCTTTTCCATGCCATATGCAGCATTCATCCCTAAACCCTTTTCTCCTGTCTTGGGAAACATCTATCCCGAATATCTCTTTTGCCTACTCCCTTGAAAACTCTTCTGCCCACATCCTCCGTGCCTTGTGTAACATTTATCTTCAAATCTTTTTCCTGTCTTCCTCTGTGTCTTGCACAACATTCATTCCTGAATCACTCACTCCGTCCTCCATGTCTTGCGCAACATTCATCCATAAACTATTGTCCCCCTTCCTCCCAGAACGTCTCTCCCTGCCTTGGCCAATATTCATTCTCAAACCTCTCTCCCACACTCACTCCGTGCCTTGAGCAGCATTTATCCCTGAATCCCTATCCATCCTGTCTTGGCCAACTTTAATCCAGGAAAATCTCTCCCCTTCCTCGCTGAGTTAGAAATGATCATCCCTGAATATCACGGCTCCCTCCATCCCTGTATTCAACAACTTATCTTTATATGGCACCTTTAATGTAATAACATTTCCCAAGGTGCTTCACAGGAGCATTATAAAACAAAATATGAAAAGGAGTCACATAAGGAGATCTTAGGGAAGATGACCAAAAGCTTGGTCAAAGAGGTAGTTTTTAAGGAGTGTCTTAAAGGAGGAAAGTTAGGTGTAGAGGCAGAGAGGTGTAGGGAATGTATCCCAGAGCTTAGGGCCCATACAACTAAAGGCGCAGCTGCGAATTGTGAAGTGATTAAAATCAGGGATGCACAAGAGGCCAGAGTTAGAGGAGTGCAGATATCTTGGAGGGTTTTGGGGCTGGAGGAGATGACAGAGATAAGGAGGGCATGAGGCAATGGAGGGATTTGTAAACAAGGATGAGAATTTGCAAATCAAGGTGTTGCTTGATGAGGAACTAATGTAAGTCAGCGAGCATAGGGGTGATAGGTGAATAGGACTTGGTATGAGTTAAGTCTTGGATAGCAGAGGCTTGGAGGACCTCAACTTTATGGGGTGTTACAACCAAGGCAGGATTAATTCACTGTTAATTCAGACCCGCTACTCCACAGGTCACAGCATATTAGTAAAGTTTCCCATCTACTGGAAAAATAGCCAAATTAATCATTTTATTTATCCCCAGAATAAAGCACGCCAAACCAGGTTGCTTGAAACAACAACAAAATTAAGAATGTATTAATAAACCAAGTTTTAAACGATAATGAGATGAATCTATATGTATGAAAAGATTTTATAAACCCTTAATATTCCTGACCCTCATGCACACACATACATTCAATTACCTAATGGTTAACCGTCAAAAACAGAAATATTGACTTTTACAGAGTTTCTTAGGAATAAATAAATAACAAGGTTGTAACTTTTGGTAGTATTTTCCTGGATCGGTGAGGGGTCCCAGAGTTGAATAGCCAGATGGCACTCAATGGCTCTCCAGGTGAAATTAATTAACAGAGCATGGTGGGTAGGTGTTCAAAGTTGTTCGTCTGCAGCAGGTATCACACAGATCTTTCAGCAACAGGTTGTAGCTACTTAAATTTTTACAGTAACAGTCTAACAGCAGAAACTTTATTGAGAGTTCAGGAACTTCCAAAAGCACAAAAGTCAACAAGACTTGTTCTTAGCAAAGAAGCATTCTCCACAGAGCACAGCAATTCCAAAACTCACTCTTCAGGCAGGGATTCTTGACTGGAGACAACAGCAACCAGCCACACCCAAAACACAAGCTTCCTTTCTTCAAAGCAGTGTTTCCCCACAGAGGTTAGCAATTCCCCTTTTGTCAGGGTCTCTACCTCTGTCTTCACCTCAAATTTAACACTTTTTCCCTTGAAATGCTGAGCTTATTTTCAGAAAGAATAGGTCTTTTTTCTCTGGTCTATCAGCAACCCTCACAGCACCTGCCACTGCTAGCTGTTCTGTTTTCCTCTGCAGAATTGAAACTAAAGTCTTCCCATAGGAGTCATAAGACTGTTGTAAAATCTTACTGTTGCTTGGATACAAATTGCTCTGCAGCCTGTACTTCAAATACTAAGCCTCTGCGGTTATTGATCACAGAGTCTTTTTTTCAGTCTTAAAGGCACACAGACCTCCCAGTTTTCAAAGAAAAACAAAACTCTTGTGACACCTCCACCTTTGGAAAAATGAAACGCCATTCTTGAATGTGTTTCATTACAATGTGGAACAGAAATTACAAAAAAATTAAACAGATCTTTGCATTCATGTCCTGATTCACTCCACTAAAAGTTTACACAATATTTTTGGTATTATGGTTAAAATTGTGACAAAGCATTGGCGAAAACATTGTTTTTTCCTGAAACGTGTATAATTTTCAAGCGATAAGGCTGCAACAATAAACTCCATTTGAACGTTCCAGCATTTCGGTTTTAATTTCTTACGAAGGTTGTCCTCTTCAACCAATGCAACCTTCCAACCATGATATCCATGACATATGTATTGATATCCTGCTTTTGTTTTTGCCGAGGGTCCTACACAGTCTACTAATACCCTGCTAAATGGTTGCTTTATAATTGGTATGGGAATCAATGGTGCCGGTTGCGGTTTTCCCACCATTTGGCAGGTATGGCATGTTCTGCAAAATTGCTTCACGTCCTTTTAAGGCCTGGCCAGTAATAATGTTGACCTATATGTGATTTGGTGTTCTGAATCCCCAAATGTCCTGCTGGAGGAATGTCATGTGCTATCCTTAATAACTCCTGGCGATATTTGGTGGTACCACTATCTGTCGAACAACTGTCTAGTCTTCGTCCGCAGCTCCATTTCCTCTTCAAAACCCAGTCTTCAATATAATGGCCTTCCAGAACTCCTTTCACCTCAGTTTCTGTCAGAGCCGTCTGTGCTATTCTATGTAGCTCTGGATCAGCTTGTTGTGCTGCAATTATAGAAGATTTGTTAAACATCTCATCTGGATTATCCAAATCCCCAAATAGCTTGGCTATCTGTTTGTGGTGCCAATTTTATGCCTGACAATGGAACTTGTTCAGCCATTGCTCAGGTTACTACACATACAGGAAATATTCTGGGAACTTGATCCTGTAATTGTCCAGTTTCTCTAACTTCCTTTGGTTTCTCTATGAAGACGGGAGAAATCGATGCTTTTGATCGGCCAAATCATTTCCTAGGAGTAGGTCAATTACCTCAACTGGCAAACTATGGACAACTCCTACACTTACCATCCTAGATATTAGGTCACACTCTAGATGCACTCTTTATCAAGGTACGGGTATATATGCTCTGCCAATTCCATGAACTAAAACATTAGTTTTCAGTGGCGCTCTGCTGGAAATGTTATACCATTCCCCAGCAAAAGAGTTTGGGTTGCTCCTATATCCCTAGGTGTAACAGTAGGTTTTCCTGTCTCGCTTGAGGGATATGGAGTTACTTTTCCCTTTGACAAGAATTCATTTCTAACTTTCAAGTATCTTATTCTTGACATCTGCACTTACTTTAGTTTTTGTGTCTGATTTTACAGCTGCCGTTAAAGCTACAGCTTGGTCTGCTGTACTTTCAGTCAAAGAAAGAGGCTGTTCTTCAGCATTAACTTTGGGTACCCCAACAAGTCCCATGGGTGTACCTCGTAACTTCCAGAATTCTGAACGAAGATGTCCTACCTTTTGGCAATAACAACACTTGGGCTTGCGGACCTCACTTCTACCCTCAGCATCTCCATTTCTGGCCTGAGGAGGTGATCCCGGGGCATTCCCAGCTATTCTTTCTTGTCCCCGGCAACTTGCCTTCCTTTGACTCTCCCACTTCCTATCCTTCTCGGGTTTACCGGGGTGACTGACATAAGGTTTTGGTTGATTCATAAGCTCAAAATCAGCAGCAACTTCCACTGCTTTACCTGGCATTTAAAACTTTCAGGTTATCATGAGTTCTCACGACTAGTGGGATTGAATTTTTAAATTCCAAGAGACTCAATTCTCGAAGTTCCGAAGAGTTCCGATGAAGGGTCACTGACCCGAAACGTTAACTCTGCTTCTCTTTCCACAGATGCTGCCAGACCTGCTGAGTGGTTCCAGCAATTCTTGTTTTTATTTCAGATTTCCAGCATCCGCAGTATTTTGCTTTTACTCAATTCTCTAAGGTTCTCATACGTGGTTTCCATCTTTAATGCTCCTATCTAACGATCAAAGTTAATTTGCTTCACCCTCTCAAATTCTACGTATGTTTGCCTAACCAATCTCTGTAAATTCTGAAACTTCTGACGGTAAGCTTCAGGGATTAACTCATACACAGTGAGAATAGCCTTTTTTGCTATCTCATAATCTGCAGAAGCCTCTTCAGGAAGCATGGCATAAATTTCATGAGCTCTGCCCATCAACCTGCTTTACATAAGCAATGTCTATCTTTCCTTTGGCCATTTCATTGTTTGGCTATTTTTTCAAAAGAAATGAAAAATGCCTCTACATTCCTTTCCTCAAACTTTGGAAGAGCTTGAATAAATTTAGACAGCTTTTCGCTGAATCCTGAGCTGGATTCAGATTCTTCCTGACCAGAATTTACCCTGGAATCAAGACCACTCCTTTGTCTTAGTTCCATTTCTTTTAATTTGAATTCCCTCTTTCTCTTTCACTTTCTGAAGTGCTCTCTCTTTCTCCCTTTCATATTTTTCCAGTTCAAGTTTTCTTAGTTCTTTTTCAACTTCGAATTTTCTTAATTCTGTTTCTTTTTCTTTCTCCTGTTGAAGCCTAAGTTTTATCATTTCTAACTGATTCTTAGCCACTTCAACTGCATCACCCATTGACTTACTATCTTCTTGTTCTTCCAATTTTAAATGTTGGACTATTACATCAAATATCTCTGCTTTTTTAGCATCTGATTTCAACTCCAACCCCAATTTTCCTGCCAACTCTCAACTTAACCTTGGTCATCCCACAGCAGGGAGAGAGGGAGTGGGTGACCACTAGACAGTCAAGAAGAAATGGGCAGGTAGTGCAGGAGACCCCTGAGTGCATCTCACTCTCCAACAGGTATTCAGTTCTGTATACTGAGCAAAGTGATGCTCCATCTGGGGAGTGCAGCCAGAGCCAAGTCTATGGCACCATGGGTGGCTCAGCTGCACAGCGGGGTACAGGGAAGACTGGAGGAGCTATAGGGCTGGATTTTACGTTGGGAGGATGGGAGCAGGCCACCGACCTAAAAGTCGGTGGTGAACCCGCTTCTGCCTAGCCTGGGGATCTATCCCACATTTTACGGGTCCCGGCTTGAGGGAGGAAGTCCTGCCTTATCGAGCAGTCAGCCATTCAAGCAGGCTGCTTTGTCCTGGATGGTGTTAAGCTTCTTGAGTGTTGTTGGAGCTGCACCCATCCAGGCAAGTGGAGAGTATTCCATCACACTCCTGACTTGTGCGTTGTAGATGGCGGACAGGCTTTGGGGAGTCAGGAGGTGAGTTACCACATGGTCCCTGGTCTCTGACCTGCTCTTGTAGCCACAGTATTTATCTGGCTACTCCAGTTCAGTTTCTGGTCAATGGTAGCCCCTAGGATGTTGATAGTGGGGGATTCAGCAATGTTAATGCCATTGAATGTCAAGGGGAGATGGTTAGATTCTCTCTTGTTGGAGATGGTCATTGCTTGGCACTTGTGTGGCGCGAATGTTACTTGCCACTTATCAGCCCAAGCCTGGATATTGTCCAAGTCTTGCTGCATTTCTACATGGACTGCTTCAGTATCTGAGGAGTTGCGAATGGTGCTGAACATCGTGCAATCATCAGCGAACATCCCCACTTCTGACCTTATGATTGAAGGAAGGTGCTAATGAGTATAGGAATATTAGGATAGAGGAGATGAATGCATGGCTGGGGAGATGGTGCAAGAGGGGTCGCTTTAGTTTCATGGATCACTGGGTCTGTTTCTAGCGAAGTTGGAACCTGTACAAGTTCGACGGATTGCACCTGAACCGGAAAGGTACCAAAATCCTTGCAGGGAGGTTTGCTAGTACTGTTGGGGGGCATTTAAACTAATTTGGCAGTGGAATGGATTACAGAATGGAGGTACAGTAGGGGGTGATGCACAGTCAAATATAGAAGAGAAACTGAGTCAGCTTGGACGGCAGAGCAAAAATAGACCTGTTAAGGCTCAAGCAAATAATGCAAGGTTGGATTGCATCTATTTTAATGCAAGGAATCTGACTAGTAAGGCAGATGAATTGAGGGCATTGATTAACACATGCAAATATGATATTATTGCTATCACAGAGACATTGAAGGAGGGGCAGGACTGGCAGTTCAATATTCCAGGGTAAAGAATCTTCAGGGGTGACAGGGGAGTGGGTAAAAGTTGAGGTGGCATTACACTGTTGATCAAGGAGTCAATTACTGCAGTAAGGAGGGATGATATCTGGGGCAGCACAGTGGCGCAGTGGTTAGCACCGCAACCTCACAGCTCCAGGGACCCGGGTTCGATTCTGGGTACTGCCTGTGTGGAGTTTGCAAGTTCTCCCTGTGTCTGCGTGGGTTTTCTCCGGGTGCTCCGGTTTCCTCCCACAAGCCAAAAGACTTGCAGGTTGGTAGGTAAATTGGCCATTATAAATTGTCACTAGTATAGGTAGGTGGTAGGGAAATATAGGGACAGGTGGGGATGTTTGGTAGGAATATGGGATTAGTGTAGGATTAGTATAAAAATGGGTGGTTGATGGTCGGCACAGACTCGGTGGGCCGAAGGGCCTGTTTCAGTGCTGTATCTCTAATCTAATCTAATCTAAACCCTTAGGCTTTCTATAGGTATATCAGGAATAAAAGAATGACTAGAGTTAGATTAGGGCCAATCAAGGATAGTAGTGGGAAGTTGTGTGTGGAATCAGAGGAGATAGGGGAAGTGTTAAATGAATATTTTGCGTCAGTATTTACAGTAGAGAAAGAAAATGTTGTCGAGGAGAATACTGAGATTCAGACTACTGGGCTAGATGGGATTGAGGTTCACAAGGAGGAGGTGTTATCAATTTTGGAAAGTGTGAAAATAGATAAGTCCCCTGGGCCAGATGGGATTTATCCTAGGATTCTCTGGGAAGCTAGGGAGGAGATTGCAGAGCCTTTGTCCTTGATCTTTATGTCGTCATTGTCGACAGGAATAGTGCCGGAAGACTAGAGGATAGCAAATGTTGTCCCCTTGTTCAAGAAGGGGAGTAGAGACAGCCCTGGTAATTATAGACCTGTGAGCCTTACTTCGATTGTGGGTAAAATGTTGGAAAAGGTTATAAGAGACAGGATTTATAATCATCTTGAAAAGAATAAGTTCATTAGCGATAGTCAGCACGGTTTTGTGAAGGGTAGGTCGTGCCTCACAAACCTTATTGAATTTTTCGAGAAGGTGACCAAACAGGTGGATGAGGGTAAAGCAGTGGATGTGGTGTATATGGATTTCAGTAAGGCGTTTGATAAGGTTCCCCATGGTAGGCTATTGCAGAAAATATGGAAGTATGGGGTTGAAGGTGATTTAGAGCTTTGGATCAGAAATTGGCTAGCTGAAAGAAGACAGAGGGTGGTGATTGATGGCAAATGTTCATCCTGGAGTTTAGTTACTAGTGGTGTACCGCAAGGATCTGTTTTGGGGCCACTGCTGTTTGTCATTTTTATAAATGACCTGGAAGAGGGTTTAGAAGGGTGGGTTAGTAAATTTGCGGATGACGCTAAGGTCGGTGGAGTTGTGGATAGTGCCGAAGGATGTTGTAGGGTACAGAGGGACATAGATAGGCTGCAAAGCTGGGCTGAGAGATGGCAAATGGAGTTTAATGCGGAAAAGTGCGAGGTGATTCACTTTGGAAGGAGTAACAGGAATGCAGAGTACTGGGCTAATGGGAAGATTCTTGGTAGTGTAGATGAACAGAGAGATCTTGGTGTCCAGGTACATAAATCCCTGAAGGTTGCTACCCAGGTTAATAGGGCTGTTAAGAAGGCATATGGTGTGTTAGCTTTTATTAGTAGGGGGATCGAGTTTCGGAGCCACGAGGTCATGCTGCAGCTGTACAAAACTCTGGTGAGACCGCACCTGGAGTATTGCGTGCAGTTCTGGTCACCGCATTATGGGAAGGATGTGGAAGCTTTGGAAAGGGTGCAGAGGAGATTTACTAGGATGTTGCCTGGTATGGAGGGAAGGTCTTACGAGGAAAGGCTGAGGGACTTGAGGTTGTTTTCGTTGGAAAGAAGGAGGAGGAGAGGTGACTTCATAGAGACATATAAGATAATCAGAGGGTTCGATAGGGTGGATAGTGAGAGTCTTTTTCCTCGGATGGTGATGGCAAATATGAGGGGACATAGCTTTAAGTTGAGGGGTGATAGATATAGGACAGATGTCAGAGGTAGTTTCTTTACTCAGAGAGTAGTAGGGGCGTGGAACGCCCTGCCTGCAACAGTAGTAGACTCGCCAACTTTAAGGGCATTTAAGTGGTCATTGGATAGACATATGGTTGAAAATGGAATAGTGTAGGTCAGATGGTTTCACAGGTCGGCACAACATCGAGGGCCGAAGGGCCTGTACTGCGCTGTAATGTTCTAATTCTAATTCTAATTCTAAAAAAAAAGGTTCCTCAAATGAGGCCATATGTGTACAACTTAAAAACAAAAAGGGGGCAATCACTTGGCTGGGAGTGCACTCCAGGCCTCCAAACAGTCAGGGAGAGATATGTGGTCAAATGTCAGAGAGGTGTAAAAATAATAGGGTAATAATAGTAGGGGATTTCAACTTCCTAGATATCAACTGGGATAATCTTAGTGAGAAAGGCTGAGAGGCGGCGGAATTCTTAAAGTGCATCCAGGAGAGCTTTTTGAGCCAGTACGTAGAAAGTCCGACAAGTGAATGGCGGTAATGGACCTGATCCTCAGGAATGAAGCCTAACAAGTGGTAGAAGTGTCAGTGGGGAGCATTTCAGGGATAGTGACCATAACTTTATAAGATTGAAGGTCGTGATGGAAAAGGACAAAGATGGACTGGAAATAAAGGTGCTGAATTAGGTGAAGGCTGATTTCAGTATGATAAAACAGGATCTGACCAAAGTGGACAGGAAGCAGCTACTTGGAGGAAAGTCTACATCAGACCTGTGGGAATCATTCAAAGAGGAAATAGTGAGCGTTCAGGGCCAACATGTACCCATTAAGGTGAAGGGTAGGACCAACAAGTTCAGGAACCCCTGGATGTCAAGGGATTTCGAGGATTGGATCAGGAAAAAAAGGAGGTTTATGGCAGATTCAGAGTGCTGAAAACAGCAGAGGCACTAGAGGAGTATAGAAGGTGTAGGGGGTACATAAAAAAGTAATTAGGAGAGCGAAGAGGGGCATGAAAAAACACTGGCGGGCAAGATAGAGAAAAATACCAAGGAGTTTTATAAGTATATTAAGGGTAAGAGGATAACCAGGGAAAGAGTAGGGCCCATTAGGGACCAAAGTGACAATCTGTGTGTGGAGCCAGAGGACATAGGTTTTTTTTTAGGTTAGAGATACAGCACTGAAACAGGCCCTTCGGCCCACCGAGTCTGTGCTGAACATCAACCACCCATTTATACTAATCCTACACTAATCCCATATTCCTACCAAACATCCCCACCTGTCCCTATATTTCCCTACCACCTACCTATACTAGTGACAATTTATAATGGCCAATTTACCTATCAACCTGCAAGTCTTTTGGCTTGTGGGAGGAAACCGGAGCACCCGGAGAAAACCCACGCAGACACAGGGAGAACTTGCAAACTCCACACAGGCAGTACCCAGAATTGAACCCGGGTCCCTAGAGCTGTGAGGCTGCGGTGCTAACCACTGCGCCACTGTGCCGCCCTGAGGTTTTAAATTATTACTTTTCATCTGTGTTCACTATGGAGAAGGATGATGCAGGTGATAAGATCAGGGAGGGGGTTTGTGATATAATTGAACATATCAGCATTGAAAGGCAGGAAGTATTAGCTGTTTGGTGGGCTGAAAAGTGGATAAATCCCCAGTCCCAGATGAGATGTATCCCACACTGTTATGTGAGGCAAGGGAGGAGATCGCAGGGGCTCTGACAGAAATTTTCAAATCCTCTCTGGCCATAGGAGCGGTACTGGAGGATTGGAGAACAGTGAATGTGCTGCCATTATTCAAGAAGGGTAGCAGGGATAAACCAGGTAATTACAGGCCGATGAGTCCAATATCAATGGTAGGGAAACTATTGAAAAAATTCTGAGGGACAGGATTAATCTCCACTTGGAGAGGCAGGGATTAATCAGTGATCGTCAGCATGGCTTTGTTAGGGGTCCAGCTCCCTTGATTGAATTTTTCAAGGAGGTGACTAGATGTGTAGCTGAGGGTAAAGCAGTTGATGTAGACTGATGTAGATTCATGGACTTCAGTCAGGCTTTTGATAAGGTCCCACATGGGAGATTGGTTAAGAAGGTAAGAGCCCATGGGATCCAGGGAAATTTGGCAAATTGCATCCAAAATTGGCTTAGTGGCAGGAGGTAGAGGGTGATGAGTCGAGGGTTGTTTTTGCGTTTGGAAGCTTGCGACCAGTAGTGTACCACAGAGATCGTTCTTGGGACTCTTGTTGTTTGTCGTGTACATGACTGATTTAGATGTGAATATCGGTGGTATGATCAGAAAGTTTGAAGATGACACGAAAATTGGTGGTGTCATAAATAGTGAGGAGAAAGCCTTAGATTACAGGATGATATATATGGGCTGGTAAGATGAGCGGAGCAGTGGCAAATGGAATTTAATCCTGCGACGTGTGAGCTGATGCATTTTGCGGGGACTAACAAGACAAGGAAATACACAATGGATGGTAGGACCCTAGGAAGTACAGAGGATCAGAGGAACCTTGGTGTACTTGTCCAAAGACCAGTGAAGGCAGCAGCACAGGTAGATAAGGTGGTCAGGAAGGCATATGGGATACTTGCCTTTATTAGCCAAGGCACAGAATATAAAAGTAGGGAGGTTATGATGGAGCTTTATAAAACGCTATTTAGGCCACAGCTGGAGTTCTGTGTACAGTTCCGGGCACCGCACTGTAGGGAGGATGTGATTGCACTGGAGAGGGTGCAGAGGAGATTCACCAGGATGTTGCCTGGGCTGGAGCATTTCAGCTATGAAGAAAAACTGGAAAGGCTAGGGTTGTTTTCATTAGAGTGGAGAAGGCTGAGGGGAGACCTGATTGAGGTATACAAAATTATGAGGGGCATTGATAGGTTAGATAGGAAGAAACATTCTCCCTTAATGAAGGTGTCAATAACCAGGGTTCATACATAGAAAGATATAGCACTGAAACAGGCCCTTCAGCCCACCTAGTCTGTGCCGACCATCAACATCCTTTGTACTAATCCTACATTAATCCCATATTCCCGACCACAACCCCATCGTCCCTCAATTCTGCTATCACCTACCTATACTAGGGGCAATTTACAATGACCAATTTATCTATCAACCTGAAAGTCTTTGGCTGTGTGAGGTAACTGGAGTACCCGACAGAAAATGCACATGGTTACAGGGAGAACTTGCAAACTATGCATAGGTAGTACCCAGAACTGAACCAGGGTTGCTGGAGCTGTGAAGCTGCAGTGCTAACCATTGCACCATCATTTATGGCAAGGGACAGGAGGTTTAGAGGAGATTCGAGGTAAATTTTTTTCACACAGGGGGTCGTTGGAATCTGTAATGCACTGCCTGAAGGGGTGGTAAAGGCAGGAATCCTCACCGTATTTAAGAAGTATTTAGGTGAGCACTTGAAACGTCATAGCATACAAGGCTATGGCCAAGTGCTGGAAAATGGGATTAGAATAGCTAGGTGCTTGATGTCTGGCACAGACACAATGGGCTGAAGGGCTTGTTTCTGTGCTGTATAACTCTCTGACTCTAAAATCCCATGGGATCCAGGGAAATGCAGCAAGGTGGATACAAAATTGGCTCAGTGGCAGGAAACAAAGAGTAATTGTTTACGGGTGTTTTAGCGACTGCTTCCAGTGGTGATCTGCAGGGCTCAGTATGGGTCCCCTGCTTTTTGTGGTATATATTAACAATTTGGACGTAAATGTGCGGGGCATGATCAAGAATTTTGTAGATGACACAAAGATTGGCCGTGTGGTAGATAGCGAGGAGGATAGCTGTCGGCTGCAGGAAGATATTGATGGTCTGGTTAGATGGGCAGAAAAGTGGAAAATGAAATTTAACTTGGAAAAGTGTGAGGTGATGCATTTGGGGAGGTCAAACATGGCAAAGGAATACACGATTAATGGGAAAATACTGAGATGTGTCGAGGAAGTAAGGGATCTTGGAGTGAATGTCCACAGATCCCTGAAGGTAGCAGGACAGGTTGATAAGGTGGTTAAGAATGCATATGGAATCCTTTCTTTTGTAAGCCGAGGTATAGAATACAAAAGTAGGCAAGTTATGTTAGAACTATATAACTCATTGGTTAGGTCTCAACTTGAGTACTGCGTGCAGTTCTGGTCATCTCATTGCAGAAAGGATGTGATTGCACTAGCAAGGGTATAGAGGAGATTTATGAGGATGTTGCCAGGACTGAAAAATCCAGCTATGAGGACAGATTGGATAGGCTGGGGTTGTTCTGCTTGGGCCGGAGAAGGCTGAGGGGAGATCTGATTGAAATGGAGAAAATTTCGAGGGGCCTGGATTGAGTGGTGGGGAAGGGTCTATTCACCTTAGCAGAGAGGTCATTGATGAGGGGGCATAGATTTAAAGTGATTAGTAGAAAGATTAGCAGGGAAATGAGGAAAAACTTTTTCACCCAGAGGGTGGTGATGGCTGAAAGGGTCGTTGAGGCAGAGACACCTGTCATACTAGCGGTTCTGTTTTCCTCTGCAGAATTGAGATTAAAGTATTTCCACAGGAGTCATAAGACTGTTGTAAAATCTTCCTGTTGCTTGGATACAAATTGCCCTGCAGCCTGCACTTCCAATACTAAGCCTTTGCAGTTATTGATCACAGAGTTTTTTTTTCAGTCATTAAAGACACACAGACCTCTCAGTTTTCAAAGAAAAACAAAACTCTTATGAGAGGGGGTAGAATGTGTGCCAGGAGGGCATTAGAATAGTCAAGTCTAGAGGTAACGAGGGGATTAGTGAGGGTTTCAACAATGGCTTCAGGCTTCCCAATATTTACCAGCCAATTTTTGCTCATCCAGTACGGGTTGTCAGATAAACAGTCTGATAATTTAGCAACTGTTGACAGAAATGGTGGTGCGGTAAAGCTGGGTATCATCAGCATACATGTGAAAACGAACACTGTGCTTTTGGATGATGTTGCCGAGGGGCAACATGTAGATGGGAAGTAAGAGGGGGCTAAAGACAGGGTTCTTCGCGGAACACAAAAGGTAATAGTGCGAGAGCAGGAAGAGAAGCCATTGCAAGTGATACTCTAGCTATGATTAGAAAGATGAGAATGGAACCAGGTGAGAGCAGTCCCTCCCAGCTGGACAACAGTGGAGAGGCTTTGGAGGAAGATGATGTGTTGAACGATATCAAAGGCTGCAGACAGGTTGAGAGGACGAGGAGGGAAAGTTTATCTTTGACACAGTTACTTAGGATGTCATTTGATAGGAACTGTTTCTGTACTGTGGCAGGGGCAGAAACCTAATTTCAGGGATTCAAACATGGAGTTCTGGGAAAGATGGGAATGGATTTGGGAGGCGAGAACACGTTCAAGGCCTTTGGAGAGGAAACATTTCCCTCTGAACTTCTCTTCCCCAACTCCCTGTCAGCCAGTATTCAGCCCTGAACCTCTCTCTCTCCTTCCTTTCTTGGCAAACTTTCATCCTCAAACCTCTCCCCTGCCTTTCTCCATGTCTTTGCCAACATTATCCTGAAATCTCCACATTCCTCATTATTTTGTTAACATTTACCCTCAAACTTTCTCCCCACTTCTTCCACTCTTGGCAAGCATTTATCTCGAAACTATTCTTTCTTGTCTTGGCCAGTAGCTAAACCACTCTCCTCCTCCCTGTTTTGGCCAATGTTTGTTCCCGAACATCTTTCCATTCTCTTCCACCCTGTATTGGCCAACCTTCAACTTTGATCTGCTAAGCTCACCTTGTTCCATGTCTTTTCCAACATTTCATGTCTGAAAACAATAACTACACTTCAAAAAATTATTTCATTTGCTGTAAAACTCTTTGGGACATCCCAAGGTCATGAAAGGTGACATACGACTTTTAAAACACAGTTTGGAAGATTCTATTTTAACAGATTACCTTCTGGAAGTATGTCAACACTGGAAATTTTCCAAAGAACCATGTCCAAAATCCTGGAGGGATTAAAAGGGATCATCTGCCACATGGCTGTTGCGTTGATCCATGGTGCAAGCCAATCGGAACATGATGCAGAGTAGTATTGTAGAGACTGCAGGAAGCTGGTCTAACACTGAATGAGAAATGTATCTTTTCACAACAAATGGTGAAATTTCTAAGTCATATTATTGATGGATCAGGCATCAGAGCAGACCTTGAAAAGACAAAAGTCATCAAATATTTTCCTAAGCCTAAGAACATCACAGAATTGCAAAGGTTTATGGGCATGGTCAATCAGGTTTCTGCAGAATCAGGCTATGATAAAGGAACCACTGCACCAGTTATTAAAGAATGACAAGGCTTGGTGTTGGAGCGAGGTGCAACATGATGCTTTTACAAAAAATCAAGCAGAAACTATGTTTTTCAGAAGTATTAGCACATTCTCACCTAAAATTACCAACCATTATAGCAGTAGACACATCAGCAACAGGGCTAGGTGCAGTCTTGTTTCAGTTACAAAGCAATGGGAACTGCAGGCCTGTGTATTTTGCATCTGGTTCTTCGACAGAAACTGAGCAAAGAAATGCAATCATTGAGAAAGAAGCCCTGGCAGCAACCTGGGCATGCAAGAAATTCTCTGACTATGTGCTAGGTCTTCAATTTAAGATTGAAATGGATCATAAACCATTAGTTACTCTGCTAAATACAAAAATACCAGCAAAGTTACCTCTGAGAGTGCAGAGGTTTAGATTGAGATTAATGAAATTTGATGCTGTAACCAAATATATTCCTGAGAAACAGCAAATAACAGTGGATTCATTATCAAGCATTACATCAGCAGGATCTGAAGTAGGTGACATTCTATTTTTTGAGAAAGTAGAAGTATTTCCACAAACAACTATAGAGCATTTACCTGCTACAAATCTGAAGTTGAGCGTTATCGGGAAGACTAAAAAAGATGAAGTACGTGTAGCAAGGGCGGCACAGTGGCGCAGTGATTAGCACCGCAGCCTCACAGCTCCAGGGACCCGGGTTCAATTCTGGGCACTGCCTGTGTGGAGTTTGCAAGTTCTCCCTGTGTCTGCGTGGGTTTTCTCCGGGTGCTCCGGTTTCCTCCCACAAGCCAAAAGACTTGCAGGTTGATAGGTAAATTGGCCATTATAAATTGTCACTAGTATAGGTAGGTGGTAGGGAAATATAGGGACAGGTGGGGATGTTTGGTAGGAATATGGGATTAGTGTAGGATTATTATAAATGGGTGGTTGATGTTCAGCACAGACTCGGTGGGCCGAAGGGCCTGTTTCAGTGCTGTATATCTAATCTAATCTAATCTAATCAATTCACGAGTGTTGTTTGCAGGGCTGGCAAGCATACATGCCACACAACCCAGTGTTAAGGAAATATTATGAGCAATGAGGTCTTTTGCATATTGTCAATGATTTGTTGATATTGGATGAGATGTTAGTTATCCCCAGGATACTAAGATTAGAGATCGTGGAAAGATTACACCGAGGATATTTTTAGGAGTAACAAAATGCAGAGTTGGATAGTCAATTTTGTGGCCTGGCATATTGAAAGAAATCGAAGAGATAATATCAGGGTATATCATGTGTGCTGTCAATTGTCATGAGGCAAAGGAGCCACAAATGTCATCAGATGTTCTTTAGCGTTGTTGATTACTATTCAAGGTGGTTAAAGTGAAGCAGCTACAAGGTCAGAGCTCAGAAGCTGTAATCACATCCTTGAATGAAATCTTTGCGACACATGGGATCCAGGCATGGTGATATTTGACAATGGACATCACTTTGTGAACAAATGCTTCAAAGAGTTCACAGAAGCATATGGCTTTACTCACGACACTAGTTCACTGAGATATCCTCCAGCAAATGGTGAAGCAGAGAGAGGTGTAAGGACTGTGAAATCTTTACTAAAGAAGAATGAAGATTTTCAATTAGCACTTTTAAACTGTAGCGCAACAGCACCTTAGAATGGTTTAGCTTCATGAAAATTGTTGATGGAACGAAAGTTAAGAACACAACTTCCTATATTTTCAAGGACACTTAAATCACAAGTGAATGACTTGGAAAAAGTGAGGGAGAGAGAGGATACAGGAAGGTCTAAACAGTCAGTGAATTATGACAGATGTCAGAGAACCAAAAACTTGACAGACATACAACCCGGAGAATCAGTTTGGATTAGAGATCCGGAAAGGTATGAAGAAGTGATGGAACAATCATCATATCCACAATTGTACATTATCCAGCCTGACCAAGGGATGATAAGAAGAAACCGAAGGTCATTGGTGGTGATACCAAAGAAGCTGCAGATCCAAGAGTAACAATCATCTCAAGAAGCTGATGAACTGACAGAGCTACAATCAGCCATCAACCCAGAGGACAACCTGAGTGAAGAACTTGAGTTATCAAATCATTCTATTGAAGTACAAAAGAATGAGAAGGAAAAAATAAAATACTTGAAACCCCAGACATCGTCTAAAGTCTGTTTTGGCAGACTAATAAAAAGTGGCTACAGTGGCTGACATTCTGAGAAGTCAGAGACTTGGCGGGGATGTAGTATAATGCAATATAGGATCGTTACTGGGCGAAATATGTAAATAGCCTGTTAGTGTCACAACAGGAATTTGTGTAACAGAACTTGTATAGAACCTCATATAGAGTGAAATTGGATACTGTAGAAATCAGATGCATGTAAACAAACTGCTGTTCCTGTAACTGTCAATCTCTCAGATATTCTATTATAAGACTAGTCAGCATCAGAATAATACAATGACGAACATTTATTTATGAATCTCTACCACCACCCCTACATCCCCCACCACCCCCATCACTGCATGCCTCGGTCCTCCTGCCTTGTTCAACATTCATCCTGAATCTCTCACTCCTCTTCCTCCATCTATTGGGCAAATTTCCCCTTTGTGCCTCAAACCCTGCCTTTCTCCATTCTGTAGCCGATATTCATCCCTGAACTATGTCCTCTTCCTCAATATCTGGTCCATCCAGATCATCTCAGAACATCTGTTCCCTCCTTCCTCTGTGTCATTGCCAACATGCATCCCTGAATCTCTGTTTCTCCTTCATCTCCCTATGCCAGTATTCATCCCCAACACCAAACAATGTAGCTCAATATAGGGAAATAAGAGCTGACATTTATTTATTGCCTTTCACAATCTCAACAGCCAATGAACCTTTTTTATAGTGTAGTCACTATTGTAAACGTAAGAAACATGCCGGCCAATTTGTGCACAGCTTGCTTCTGCAAATAGCAAAGAACGAAATGGTCAGATAACTGGGGTTTTTCAGGTGTTGACTGAGGTCTAGACTTTGGCGAATACATTTTTAAAAATGATAATCTCATTTGCCATTTGTTGGACCTCTGTTGTGCGCAAAATTGATGGTTGCATTTTGCCTACAGAATAAATGTGACTGGACTTGAAGAGGTTATTGATTGGTTGTAGAGTGTGCTGAGATGTCCTGAGGAAATGAAAGGTGTGAAATAAATTCTTTCTTGAATGTATTTGGCTGCATTTGAACAGATGCATGAACTCCTTTTAGTGTAAGTGGGCGAATACCACAATTGACTAACAGTCAGATAAATTCATGTAATAAAAGCAGAATACTGCAGATACTGCAGAGAAATTCATAAAATGGTAACAATTTAATGTACACAAAAGATAATTACAGATGAGGGAGGCCACTTGGCCCATCCAAAAATACCCCCTAAATTATCCCTACCTTTATAGCATCCAGTTATTCATAGAGGGATACAGCACTGAAACAGGCCCTTCAGCCCAACGAGTCTATGCCAACCATCAATCACTCATTTATACTAATCCCACATCAATCCCATTTTTCCCTCTCACATCCCCACCTTCCCTCAATTCTCCTACCACCTTCCTACACTAGGAGCAATTTTTTTTTTACAATGGCCAATTTACCGATCAACCCACAAGTCTTTGGCATGTGGGAGGAAACCAGAGCACCCAGAGGAGACCTACGAGGTCACAGAGAGAACTTGCAAACTCCGCACAGGCAGTACCCAGAACCAAACCCAGGTTGCTGGACCTGTGAGGTTGCAGTGCTAGCCACTGCGCTACTCAATTCCTCGGAGTTTCATCTCAACTACCAGATCTGGGAATTCATTCAATGTGATACAGAGTTGACACACCTAACTTGTACTGAGGTCAGATGCAAAGGAGTGCTCTGCATGTCTGGATAGATGCTGGTGCAGAGTTCCACTTTATGCTGCTAATGTTAAATAAAAGGGAGGGACTGATTGGGACAGGCTGACTTCTCCCAACATTAAAACGATTTCACAGCAAGTTTGAAAAGTTGTTGGGAGTTTTAAAACACTGTTTTGCAGCAGGTGATAATTATAGTACTGCTGATGCAAGCTCAAGCTGGTCAGGAAGAACCTCCAGGACTGGGGGAGAAGATAACAGAGGGGGTCCCACATTGCTTGCCTTCTGTACCAATGCCAGTCAGAATGCTGACTTGAGGTCTGAGTTATATGGCTACTAATGTGGTACCATCAGGTGCAGTTACGGTGAATAGTATAGATGCATTTAAGGGGAAACTAGATAAGCACATGAGGGAGAAAGAATAGAAGGATATGTTGAACGGCTGAGATGAAGATGGGGCGGGGCGAAGGCTGCTCGTGTGGAGCGTAAACACTTGCATGGACCTGATGGGCTGAACAACTCGATTTTGTGCTGGACATTCTGAGTCTGTAATTCCACATAATACCTTGTTGATATGCACCAGAAAAGTTTTGCAGTCATTAAAATGACATTATGTACTGAATTGCAACTTTACTGGCATATTTTGTATCTAGCAAAATGAGTGAAATGTTTGTGAAAAGCTTCAGTGACGGCAGCAGTTCAGAGTAAGAATTACTCAGACCTTGAAACAAATGGATAAATTCTTCTTTCCCCATCCTCTTCACTCTCTTAGTAACGTCATCAACCATCCAACCAACAAAGAACAGTGTTGTACTGACACTGACACAAAAGACATGTAATAAACTTACCAATTATGGGACAGAAGGAGAACACAGAAATTCAACCTTAGAGGGACTCATCGGAACATGGGATTGTTCAGGAGAGGAGAAGCCTAATTTGTTCAATCTAGCCATATCTAGATTTCAAAAGTGAATACCCAATTCCCTTCATATTTCTCAGTTTAATCCTCTCCAACTTCCCCTTAACATTGCTGATGTTATCGTTTTGACAGCTTCCCTGTGCAGTCCATTCCAAACATCTAACAACCTTAGTATGAAATAGTTCTATCCAATATGCATTGCCTCTTTTGTGCTTCATCCCATAAGAAAGAAAGAACAAATGTACTTTCCATCCCCCTGCAGATGATGTTCCGATAAATTCACTCTAGGCATGCGGGTGCTGCAGGCATGGCCAGCTTTTATTTTCCATCCTTGGATGCCCTTGACAAGGTGGTGCTTCTTTTATCACTGCAGTCCCTACCTTGAAGCTAAAAGCAAAATACTGCAGATGCTGGAAATCTGAAATAAAAACAAGAAATGCTGGAAATACTCAGCAGGTCTGGCAGTATCTGTGGAAAGGGAAGCAGAGTTAACGTTTCGGGTTAGTGACCCTTCTTTGGAACTGACAAATATTAGAAATGTCCAAGGTTACAAGCAAGTGAGGCGGGGGTGGGGCAAGAGATATCAAAAGAGAAGGTGTAGATTAGACAAGGCCACATAGCTGACCAAAAGATCATGGAGCAAAGGCAAACAATATGTTAATGGCGTGTTGAAAGACAAAGCATTAGTACAGATAGGGTGTTAATGGACTGAGATTGAATAGCAGAATTGTGAAGCTGTTGCCGCAGTGTTGCTGAGTAGGGAGTTTGGGGATTTTGACCTAGCGACGTTGAAGAGACAGCGATGAAAGCCCAAGTCAGGATGGTGTGTGAATTGGGAGAGAACATGGAAGTGACGGGACTTCGGTGCCAGAGGTAATAGATGTTGAAGCCAATGGACGCAGTTAAGGGAAGACAAGCGAGAAACTAGAAAACGATTCAGGATCACAGTCAGTAACTGACAGAATACTTTCAATAATTGTTTCATTCTAACGACATAAATGATTCACAAACAATTGGTTTTGCACTTACTGAGAAATAAAAACTTAATTGGTGTATTTGAAAGAATATTTCAGAATGTTAAATTTACTTTACAGTTAGTCCATCATGTTGGCAGTTCAGAATTTTCAAGTTTCTCTAAATTCACCAATGAATTTAGAGTTTATGTGCACACTCAGCATCCTCTTGAAGACAAGGTAACCGTATGTCTTTATGCTTCAGTTCACCTGCACAATTAATCACTGGGAATCCACTGAGCAACTGATGTCCAAAGACTTCTTATTGAAGATTATAGTGTCAGACACAGTGAAATCTGACAATCGAGAAACACAGGATTCATGGCAGAACTACTGTAGATAACTGTAATATATTTAAATAATGATTATCCCTTCTGCATTTAAGGATCATTTTAATGTTTCAATGCACATCTCGATCAAAAAGAATTAAATAATGAAGGAAACATTTGAGGTACAGCTGTGGGAATGTGGATATAAAGGAAATTCAAACCAGTGGAATAAATATTGAAAGATTAGGCATGTGGAACTTTAAATGTAAAAATACAAAATGTGATGCATTCAAAAAAAATGTTAGTACTTATGAGTGCTAACGTAATATCAGATGAAGAATCATTTGATAATCACAGCTTTTAAGCAGCCTTCCTTAATTTTGCTTCACAATTGACTATAATTGTGACTACATGGCCTCATCTGGGTTTGTGGGGATATTTTGATCTGGGCACTTGGTCAGATCTCAATCATTGTCAAAACAAGAGAATTTCACTCTCAGCGATAATAAGTAGAACTCCCTGACTCTGCAATGTCCTGTGTTCTTGTCACAATAAATGCTGCTTTAATATTTTTTGTTGCTGTTGCTACATGCATTCGAACTGTAGAGTTACTGATTGATACACAGTGAACATTGGCACAGCAAATTATAGTTTCAATTGGTGAACATTATGTCAGTCACTGTAATTTAGGGAAACAGAGATACATGTTACAGGCAAAGGAAGATTCACTAAAGGAATGCACAAGGATGATTATTTTTCGATGCAGTATGACATGATTTCATTGATAAATTTGTATTGAAATGTGTCTTTTGTTTAGCTTTTATTTTTGCATTGTAAGCAAGAGGATGATGTGATGGTCAGTGATAAAAGATAAGTTAGGAGTGTGAGACTGTGGGTGAATGGGAAATTGAGGTTAAAGTTATTGGTATCTCTCTTGAACTGTTTGTTCATGTACAACCCAGGCAGAAAGGAGTTGTCTAAGTTGCAATGTCCCTCCCTCGTCCTCCTCTTCCTCTGGCTCCTCCTCCTCCTTCACTTCATGTTTTGTTTCTTAGCTTCTTGTTTAATAGATGGTGACGAGGCTGTTCCCCCCTGATGGTGAGGTTGTGCAGTTTGCAGAATAACCACAACAAATCTTCAGACCCGCTCAGCTGAGTACTGCATGTTTCCTCCAGAGCAGATCAGTCAGTGGGATCATTGCTTCAGGATTCCATTGCTCTGCTCCATCAGATTTGTTTTGACAGCTTGGCTCTTGTTTTATGCCCCTGCTGCACACGTGTGCACGGGTCATGAGCCATGTTTGGTTTGCCATGGTGTTTGAAATACAGCTGGCATGGAGGACCACTGGAGAATGAATGCATCGTGACTACTGCCAGGATACTGGACATTGACCTACATGATGCACTACGTACGATCACACACCAGCTGCACACTGAGGGAATGGAATCCCTTTTGGCTCAGCTATATGGCAGAGTTGACATGAGACACACTCAAAGCAATGTACAAGCAATCAACCCTGCAATCCCTCAAACCATCATACTCGCTCTGCCTACTTGTCTATGGGAAGAGGAAATGAAATAAAATTATCTCCCATTGCAAAGGGAGTCACAGTGGCTTCCGTTATGCAGCAGTGCACAACAAACTGTGAGATGCTGCTAATATTTTCAGTAGCAACTTCTAAGGACCAGATGCATAAAGGTTGATAGCCACATTCACCTTCACAGCCACTGGCAATGTAGTGCTTGCCCTGCCTGTGGTTGGAGTTGTGGCTGCAGCAGTTATCAGAATTCAGTGATGAGCACCTGAGTGAAACACATCTCAAACATTAGTTGCTACTGAAGTTGCATTTTTCTTGGATTTGCCATGCAGTGAAGATCATGTTTGTGCTGCCTCTCGATGGGCAAAAACCATACTGCAACTGCAGAAGGAGCTCTTTAGCCACTGTGAGGAGTCAATTGAGGAGGATCTTTGCAATGATCATCCCTTTGGCAGACACCAGAGCGATTCCTCTGTTGTTGCCACAATTGGTCTTGTCTTCATTCTTGAATCCAGTCAGCATCACAGAGCCCCGAAGTAGCCCGGCAAGAACTCTTGGTCCCAGATGAGGAATATGAGGTTGTGCAGTCGTGCCAGGAGACTCTCTCCCCCATGTTTCAGGATTTCAGCAAGGGTTTTATCTGCTCCAGTGGCCTTATTGTTCTTCCGCTGTTAAATGGCTTTTTTGACCCTGCTTCTGACTGGGGTAGCACTGAGACTAAGCCAGATGGGGTCTTGAAGGATGGACTTGAGGACATTGAATTCGCAGAGCCTCAGTTGAGGAGTTCTTCATAATGTTCCCACCAGTGAGCACTGACTGCCTCTATATCCTTGATGTATTTTCCCCCATGCTTGGCTCTTAGTCGGGTGGCCTGTTTAGTGCTTGGGCCATCGGTTGTTTTGAGAATGCTGGGTAAACAGCACGTCATTGGTATCCGCAAGCTGCTGGATCTTTTGCGCTATTTCTACTCACCGTTTGTTATAAATGTCTCAGGTTTTATGCCGCATCACTGCCTTCAGGAGCCAGTATCAAACTACTACAAAGCCTCAGAAAAAGAATGAAATTGGTTGAATGAACTGGCATCCACCTTGGCACTGATAGCGGCAAACCCAGTCCTGCAGACCTTGCAAAGTCCTCCCGACTGACATCTAGGTGCTTGTGCCAAAATTGGGAGAGCTGTTCCACAGACTGGTCAAGCAAAAGCCTGACATAGTCATACTCACCAAATCATAACTTGTAGATAATGTCCCAGACACCACCATCACCATCCCTGGGATTGTTCGTCCCACTTGAAGGACAGACTCACCAGAGGTGGTGGCATAGCAGTACACATTCGGAAGGGAGTTGCCCTGGGAATCCTCAACATTGATGGCAGACCTCATGAAATCTCGTAGCATCAGGTCAAAAATGGGCAATGAAAGCTCCTGCTGATGTCCACCTAAAATAAAATAACCAAACAAAAAACAAAAAAATAACTAAATATAAAAAGGCGGGCCCATCATGCTCTGAAATTATTGAACTAAATGTTCAGTCTTTTAGTTTTTTTAGTTTGATTAGTTTGTTTCCTCTGCGCCTACCCACTGTTTATTTTAATGTTGTGCTTGGAGTGCTTTGTGCTTTGCAGTCAATTCACACCCTCTCTGTACCAACGCTTTGTCTTTCAGCACACCATTAACATAACGTTTGCCTTTGTTCCATGACCTTCTGGTCAGTTACCTTATCCTATCAACACCTTCTCTATTGTTATCGCTTGCCCCACCCCTGCTTGACTTGCTTAAAATCTTTTATATTTCTAATACTTATCAGTTCTGATGAAAGGTCACTGACCTGAAATGTTAACTCTGCTTCTCTCTCCACAGATGCTGCCAGCCCTTCTGAGTATTTCCAGCATTTCTTGTTTTTATTTAAGAGGGAAAAACATACTTGACCTTGTCCTCTGCAATCTACCTGTCACAGATGCATCTGTCCATGAGAGTATTGATAGGAGTGAACACCACACGGTCCATGTGGAGATAAAGTCCCGTCTTCACATTGAGGGTAGCAACCATCATGTTGTGTGGCACTACCACTGTGCTAAATGGGATAGATTTCAAACAGATCTAGCAACTCAAAACTGGGCATCCATGAGGTGCTGTGGGCCATCATCAGCAGCAGAATTGTATTCAACCACAATCTATAACCTCACGGCCCAGCATATCCCCCACTATACCATTACCATCAAGCCGGGGGATCAACCCTGGTTTAATGAAGAGTGCAGGAGGGCATGCCAGTGCAGAACCAGGCATATCAAAAAATGAGGTGTCAGTCTGGTGAAGCTACAACACGGGACTACTTGCATGCCAAACAGCAGAACAGCAGAAGCAGCACGCAATAGGCAGGGTTAAGCGATCCCACAACCAATGCATCAGATCTAAGCTCTGCAGTCCTGTCACATCCATCTGTGAATGGTGGTGGACAGATAAACAACTGACATTGATAGGGTGGATAGGAAGAAACTTTTTCCCTTATCAGAGGTGTCAATAACCAGGGGGCATAAATATAAGGTAACGGGCAGGAGGTTTACAGGGGATTTGAGGAAAACTTTTTTCATCCAGAGGGTTGATGAATTCTGGAACACACTGCCTGAAGGGGTGGTAGAGGCAGGAACCCTCACAACATTTAAGAAGTATTTAGTTGGGCACTTGTAACACCATTGCATACAAGGCTACAGGCCAAGTGCTGGAAAATGGGATGAGAATAGATAGGTGCTTGATGGCTGGCACAGACATGATGGGCTGAAGGGCCTGTTTCTGTGATCGATGACTCTATGACAGGAGGAGGAGGCTCCACAAATATCCCCATCCTCAATGATGGCGGAGCCCAGCACATCAGTTCAAAAGACAAGGCTGAAGCATTCGCATCTATCTATCTTCAGCCAGAAGTGCCAATTGGATGATCCATCTCGGCCTCCTCCTGAGGTCCCCAGCATTAGGGATGGCAGTCTTCAGCCAATCTGAATCACTCCATGTGATATCAAGGAAAGGCTGAAGGCACTGGATACTGCAAAGGCTATGGGCCCTGACAATATTCTGGCAATAGTACTGAAGACCTGTGTTTCATAACTTGCCATGCCCCTCGCCGAGCTGTTCCAGTACAGCTGCAACACTGGCATTTACCCGGCAATGTGGAAAATTGCCCAGGTATGTCCTGTACACAAAAAGCAGGATGAATCCAAACCGGCCAATTACTGCCCTTTGTGTCTGCTCTCGATCATCAGCAAATTGATGGTCGCGGTCATCGACAGTGCCATCAAGTGGCAGATACTCAGCAATAACCTGCTTACTAATGTTCAGTTTGGGTTCCGCAGGGCCACTCAGCTCCTGACCTCATTACAGCCTTGGGCCAAACATGGACAAAAGAGTTGAACTTTCAAGGTGAGGTGAGAGTGACTGCCCTTGAGCTTAAGGCAGCATTTGACTTAATATGGCATCAAGGAGCCCTAAGAAAACTGGAGTCAGTGGGAATCCGGGGGAATGCTCTCTGCTGGCTGGAGTCATACCTAGTACAAAGGAAGATGGTTGCGGTTGTTGGAGGTCAATCATCTCAGTCCTAGGACATGCAGGAGTTCCTCAGGGCAGTGTCCTAGGCCCAACCATCTTCAGCTACTTCATCAATGACTTTCTGTCCATGATAAGATCAGAAGTGGGGACGTTTGCTGATGATTGGACAATGTTTAGCGCCATTTGTGACTCCTCATATACTGAAGCAGCCCATGTCCATATGCAGCAAGATCTGGAAAACACCCAGGCTTGGGCTGATAAGTGGCAAGCAACATTCATGTCACACAAGTGCCAAGCAATACTATCTCAAACAGGAGAGAATCTAATCAGCTCTCCTTGATGTTCAACGGCATTACCATAACTGAATCCCCCACTATCAACATAGAAACATAGAAAAATAGGAGCAGGCGCAGGCCATTCGGCCCTTCGAGCCTGCACCACCATTCAATATGATCATGGCTGATCAATCAAATTACTAATTTGGTTTGCCCAATCTATATGGAGATGAAAGTAACCCATAATTACAGTTGCACCCTTATTGCATACATCTATAATTTCCTGTTTAATGCCATCCTCTACATCACCACTGCTGTTTGGGGGTTTATATACAACCCCCACCAATGCTTTCTGTCCCTTGGTATTTCCTAGTTCCATCCATAGATGCAATCCATAGATTGCATACCTGGATATCTTTCCTTACTATTGTATTGATTTCCTCTTTTACTAACAATGCTATTCCACCTCCTTTCCCTTTTTGCCTGTCCTTCCTAAATATTGAATACCCTTGGATGTCCACTTCCCATCCTTGGTCACCCTGCGGCCATATCTCTGTATTCGCAACTATATCGTATCCATTTATATTTATTTGCGTGGTTAATTTGCCTACCTTATTGCGAATACTCCTTCTTCACCACCCTGTCTACCTGTGTTGCCACTTTCAGGGAACTATGTACGTGCACTCCAAGGTCTCTCTGCTTAACAACACTCCCCAGGGCCCTGCCATTCACTGTATATATCCTCCCCTGGTTTAACTTCCCAAAATACATCATTTCACACTTGTCTGCGTTAAATTCCATTTGCCAATCCCTTGCCCACTTTCCCAGTTGATCTATATCCTGTTGTAACCTTAGACAACCTTCTTCACTGTCCACTATACCACCAATTTGGTGTCATCTGCAAATTTACTAATCATGCCCCCTACATTCACATCCAAGTCATTAATATATATGACTAACAACAGAAGGCCCAGCACTGATCCCTGTGGCACACCACTGGTCACCGGCCTCCAATCAGAAAAACAATCCTCCACTACCACCCTCTGCCTCCTATCATCAAGCCAATTTTGTATCCAATTGGCTAGCTCACTCTGGATCCCATGTGTTCGAACCTTCTGGACCAGCCTGCCATGTGGGACCTTGTCAAAGGCCTTGCTAAAGTCCATGCAGACAATGTCCATCGCCCTGACCTTGTCAATCCTCTTAGACACCTCCTCGAAAAACTCAATAAAATTCGTGAGACATGATTTCCCACGCACAAAGCAATGCTGACTATCCATAATCAGACCATGCCTTTCCAGATGCATATAAATCCTGTCTCTCAGAATCCTTTCCAATAATTTTCCCACCACTGATGTAAGGCTCACCGGCCTGTAGTTCCCTGGCTTATCCCTGCTGCCCTTCTTAAATAAAGGCACAACATTAGCTATCCTCCAGTCTTCCAGTACCTCACCCGTGGCTAACCATGATACAAAAATCTCTGCCAGGGCCCCAGCAATCTCCTCCCTTGCTTCCAATAGCATCCTAGGATACACCTGGTCAGGCCCGGGGGATTTATCCACCTTAATGTGCTTCAAAACCTCCAACACCTCCTCCTTTGTAATGTTGATATGCTCCAGCATATCGGTGTTCCCTCCCTTGAACTCACTAGCTTCCATGACCTTCTCCAAGGTAAATACAGAAATATTCATTTAAGTCTGCGCCCATTTTCTGTGGCTCCACACACAGATTGCCACACTGATCCTTAAGGGGACCTACTCTCTCCCTAGCTACCCTTTTACTCTTAATATACTTATAGAATCTTGTAGGATTCTCCTTTATCTTATCTGCCAGGGAAATCTCAGGGCCCCTTTTTGCTCTCCTAATTTCCTTCTGAAGTGTAGTCCAACACCCCTAAACTCCTCGAGGGACTCACTCGATCCCAGCTGCCTATACCTGACATATGCCTCCTTAATATCCCTCGTCAACCAAGGTTCCCTAAACTTGCCAGCCTTGTCCTTCCATCTAACAGGAAAATTCTGGCCCTGAACTCTTCCTATCTCACTTTTAAAAGCCTCCCTCTTGCCAGACGTCCCTTTACCTGTAAACAGTCTCTCCCATTCAACTTTTGAGAGTTCCTGTCTGATGCCAGCGAAATTAGCCTTCCCCCAATTTAGGACTTCAACCTGAGGACCAGTCCTATCCTTTTCCATAACTATCTTGAAGCTAATAGAGTTATGTTCCCCCACTGACACATCAACCAACTGCCCATCCTCATTTCCGAAGAGGAGGTTGAGTGTAGCCCCTTCTCTAGTAGGGCTATCCACATTCTAATTCAGAAAACTATCCTGGACACTCTTAACAAATTCTTCCCCATCTGATCCCTTAGCACTAAGGCAGTCCCAGTCAATATTAGGGAAGTTAAATTCACCTACTATTACAACCCTATAATTCCTACACCTATCTGTGATTTCCCTACATATATGCTCCTCTACTTCCCTCTGACTATTGGGGGGCCTGTAGTATAATCCCATCAAAGTGATCAACCCTTTCTTATTTCTATGTTCTACCCATGTGGCCTCGCTGGACATTCCCCCCGGGATATCCTCTCTAAGTACTGCTTTTGATGTCCTCCCTAATCAATAGTGCAACTCCCCCTCCTCTCTTACCTCCACCTCTGTCACGCCGGAAGGATCGGTAACCCAGAACATTGAGCTGCCAGTCCTGCCCATCCCTCAACCACGTTTCCATAATAGCAATAAAATCACAATCCCATACAATCCATGCTCTGTGTTCATCTGACTTACCTGGAAGGCTTCTTGCATTAAAGTAAATGCAGTTTAGCCTACCAGACCTTCCACGCTCCTTGTCCTGCCCCTGCCCGGCCTGCCGACTGGACTTGCTTGCTTTAACCTCTAGATTTGCCTCAACTATCTCATCTGAGAGACTACTACTTTGGGTCCCATCCCCCTGCAAGACTAGTTTAAACCCTCCTGAGTAGTACTAGCAAACCTCCCCACAAGGATATTGGTCCCCCCAGTTTAGATGCAACCGGTCCTTCTTGTACAGGTCACCTCTGCACCAGAAGAGATCCCAATGATCCAAGTAGCTGAAGCCCTCCCGCCTACACCAGCTCTTCAGCCACACATTCATTTGCCTAATCCTCCTTTTCCTACCCCCACTAGCATGTGGCACAGGGAGTAATCCTGAGATTACAACCCTGGAGGTCCTGTTTTTTAACCTCTGCCTAGCTCCCTATATTCACTTTGCAGGACCTCATCTCTTTTCCTACCTATGTCATCAGTACCAATGTGTACCACGACCTCTGGCTGCTCACCCTCCCCTTTCAGAATGTCCTGCAGCCACTCCGAGACATCCTTGACCCTAGCACCAAGGAGGCAACGTACCATCCTGGAATCTCATTTGCGGCCACACTAATCATTGCAGATTTGTACTGGGTTTCTTTCAATTTGATACTATCCTTAACTTCTATATTTAGCTGCAGATGATGTATCCTTCCCAAAGAGTATTTCTTTCTCACTGAGATAAAGCTTTGCTGAGAGTTATTAATAATCTCCTTAAAAGTCTGCCACTGCATCTCTACTGTCCGAACTTTTAACCTAGTTTAGCCTTCAGACCCTTATATTGACCTTTATTTAGGTTTAAAATACTAGTCTTCGATCGACACTTCTCTCCTTCAACGTGAACATGAAATTCTATCATGTTATGATCACTGTCATTTAGAGGCTCCTTGACCGTGAGGCTATTGATTATTCCTGTCTCATTGCAGATTACCAGGTCTAAAATAGCCTGCTCCCTGGTTGGCAATAGCACATACTGCTCTAAGATATTGTCCCAAATACGCTCTATGAACTCATTTTCCAGGCTATCTTTTCCAATCTGATTTGCCCATTCTATATGTAGATTAATGTCACCTGTGATTATTGTGGCCGATGAAATTTAATGCAGAGAAGTGTGAAGTAATTCATTTTGGTAAGAAGAATGTGGAGAGATAATATTAAATAACGGGTACAATTCTAAAGGGGTACAGGAGCAGAGGGACCTGGGTGTATATGTGCATACGTTATTGAATGTGGCAGGGCAGGTTGAGAAAGCAGTTAATGGAATATACAACATTCTAGGCTTCATTAATAGGGGCATAGAGTACAAAAGCAAGGAAGTTATGTTAACATTGTATAAAACACTGGTTCGGCCTCAACTGGAATATTTTTCCAAGTTCTGGGTGTCACACTTTAGGAAAGATGTGAAGGCATTAGAGAAAGTGTAGAAAAGATTCATGAGAATGGTTCCAGGGATGAGGAACTTCAGTTATGTGGATGGTTTGGAGAAGTTGGGACTGTTTCCCTTGGAGAAGAGAAGGTTGAAAGGAGATTTGATAGAGGCATTCAAAATCATGAGGGTTCTGGACAGAGTAGATGGGGAAAAACTGTTCCCATTGGTGAAATGATTGAGGAAAGAGGGCACATATTTAGCATAATTGGCAAAAGAATCAATGGCGACACGAGGAAAAGCTTTTTCATGCAGAGAGTGGTTGGGATCTGGAATGCACTGCCTGAGAGTGAGGTGGAGGCAGGTTCATTCGAGGCTTCCCAAGGGAATTTGAATATTATCTGAAAGGAAGAATGTGCAGGACTACGGGGAGAAGGGGGCCAAGTTGCACTAGGTAAATTGCTCCTTTGGTGAGCCAACAGAGACATGATGGGCCGAAGGGCCTCCTGCTGTGATGTAACAATTCTGTGAAAAAATATTCTGTCAATATTGCTACTACCTCCTACTTTGCTGCTATATTGGCAGCATCCACTTCTCTAGTGGAGACAAATTAGAAATAGTACCTTAGCCATGCCCTCTGTCTCTAATCAGTCTCACCCTTCTATTCATTACCCTTTAACTATGTTTATGAAATAAACTTTTAGTTCCCTTTTTATGTTAGCCATTAATCTCATGTCCCTCTTATTTCTACCTAGATCTCCTCTGTATTTTCTGTATTCAGCTTGATTCTCTACAGTATTGTCTACCATATTGTTACAAGCTTCATTTTTCTGTTTCATTTTATGTCTATGTCTTCAGTCATCCCCGAAGCTTTGGATGCACTTTATTTCCCCTTGTGGGAATGTCTACTCCATGTTCGAACCATCTTCTCTTTGAAAGCATCACATTGTTCAATTACTGCTTCACTCACCAATTTTCAATCGTACTCCACCTGGGCCAGATCCCTTTTTGAATCATTGAAATGAGATCTCCTCTAGTTAACAATTTTTATGTCTGGTTGGCCCTCGTCTTTTTTCTAGAACTATTCTTAACCCATCAGTGGCGCAGTGGTTAGCACCTCAGCCTCACAGCTCCAGCGACCCGGGTTCAATTCTGGGTACTGCCTGTGTGGAGTTTGCAAGTTTTCCCTGTGTCTGCGTGGGTTTTCTCCGGGTGCTCCGGTTTCCTCCCACAGCCAAAAGACGTGCAGGTTGATAGGTAAATTGGCCATTATAAATTGCCACTAGTATAGGAAGGTGGTAGGGGAATATAGGGACAGGTGAGGATGTGGTAGGAATATGGGATTAGTGTAGGATTAGCATAAATGGGTGGTTAATGGTCAGCACAGACTCGGTGGGCCGAAGGGCCTGTTTCAGTGCTGTATCTCTAAATCTAAATCATTATGATCACTGTTGCCCAAATGATCCTCAATTAAAAGCAAAATACTGCGGATGCTGGAAATCTGAAACAAAAACAAGAAATGCTGGAATCACTCAGCAGGTCTGGCAGCATCTGTGGAAAGAGAAGCAGATTTAACGTTTCTGGTCAGTGACCCTTCTTCGGAACTGACAAATATTAGAAAAGTCACAGATTATAAACAAGTGAGGTGGGGGTTGGGCAAGAGATAACAAAGGAGAAGGTGCAGATTGGACCAGGCCACATAGCTGACCAAAAGGTCACGAAGCAAAGGCAAACAATATGTTAATGGTGTGTTGAAAGACAAAGCATTAGTACAGATTAGGTGTGAATATACTGAATATTGAACAGCAGCAAGTGCAAACCTGAAGAAAAACAACCTGAAAAAAACAGTGGGTAAGCAAACTGAACAAACTAAGATGAAATGAAATAAATGCAAAAAAAGATTGTAAAAAATGTAAAAAGGAATGTAAAAAAAAAAGGAAGAAAAAATAACTAAAAATGACTAAAAATGAAAGTAAAGTGGGGGGCTGTCATGCTCTGAGATTATTGAACTCAATGTTCAGTCCGGCAGGCTGTAGTGTGCCTAATCGGTAGATGAGATGCTGTTCCTCGAGCTTGCGTTGATGTTCACTGGAACACTGCAGCAATCCCAGGACATAGATGTGAGCATGAGAGCAGGGGGGAGTGTTGAAATGGCAAGCAACCGGAAGCTCAGGGTCCTGCTTGCGGACTGAGCGGAGATGTTCCGCAAAGCGGTCACCCAGTCTGCGCTTGGTCTCCCCAATGTAGAGGAGACCACACTGTGAGCAGCGAATACAGTATACTACATTGAAAGAAGTACAAGTAAATCGCTGCTTCACCTGAAAGGAGTGTTTGGGGCCTGGGATAGTGAGGAGAGAGGAGGTAAATGGGCAGGTATTACACCTCCTGCGATTGCAAGGGAAGGTGCCCTGGGACGGGGATGAAGTGATGGGGGTAATGGAGGAGTGGGCCAGGGTGTCGCGGAGGGAACGATCCCTTCGGAATGCTGACAGGGGAAGGGAGGGGAAGATGCGACTGGTAGTGGCATCACGCTGGAGGTGGCGAAAATGGCGGAGGATGATCCTTTGGATATGGAGGCTGGTGGGATGAAAAGTGAGGACAAGGGGAACCCTGTCACGGTTCTGGGAGGGAGGGGAAGGGGTGAGGGTAGAGGTGCGGGGAATGGGTCGGACACGGTTGAGGGCCCTGTCAACCACAGTGGGGGGAAATCCTCGGTTGAGGAAAAAGGAGGTCATATCAGAAGCACCGTAATGGAAGGTAGCATCATCAGAGCAGATGCGTCGGAGACGGAGAAACTGGGAGAATGGAATGGAGTCCTTACAGGAGTTAGGGTGTGAAGAAGTGTAGTCGAGGTAGCTGTGGGAGTCAGTGGGCTTATAATGGATATTGGTAGACAACCTATCCCCAGAGATGGAGACAGAGAAGTCGAGGAAGGGAAGGGAAGTGTCAGAGATGGACCATGTACAGGTGAGAGAAGGGTGGAAATTGGAAGCAAAGTTGATAACGTTTTCTAGTTCGGGGCGGGAGCAGGAAACGGCACCGATACAGTCATCAATGTACCGGAAAAAGAGTTGGGGGAGGGGGCCTGAGTAGGACTGGAACAAAGAATGCTCGACATATCCCACAAAAAGACAGGCATAACTAGGACCCATGCGGGTACCCATAGCGACACCTTTTACTTGAAGGAAATGCATGGAGTTGAAGGAGAAGTTGTTCAATGTGAGAACAAGTTCAGCCAGGCGGAGGAGGGTGTTGGTGGATGGGGACTTGTTGGGCCTCTGTTCCAGGAAGAAGCGGAGAGCCCTCAAACCATCCTGGTGGGGGATGGAGGTGTAGAGCGATTGGACGTCCATAGTGAAGAGGAGGCGGTTGGGACCAGGAAACTGGAAATTGTCAAAATGACGTAGGGCGTCAGAAGAGTCACGGATGTAGGTGGGAAGAGACTGGACCAGCGGAGAAAAGATAGAGTCTAGATAGGAAGAAATAAGTTCAGTGGGGCAGGAGCAGGCTGACACAATGGGTCTGCCGGGACAGTCCCGTTTGTGGATTTTGGGAAGGAGGTAGAAGCGGGCTGTCCGGGGTTGCGGGACTATGAGGTTGGAAGCTGTAGAGGGAAGATCTCCAGAGGAGATGAGGTCAGTGACAGTCCTTTGGACGGTGGCTTGATGTTCGGTGGTGGGGTCATGGTCCAGAGGGAGGTAGGAAGAGGTGTCTGTGAGTTGGCGTTGAGCTTCTGCAAGGTAGAGGTCGGTACGCCACACAACAACAGCACCACCCTTGTCTGCAGGTTTGATGACCATGTCAGGGTTAGACCTGAGAGAACGGAGTGCCTCAAGTTCAGAGGGGGACAGGTTAGAGTGAGTGAGGGGGGCGGAGAAATTGAGACGACCAATGACTCGCCGACAGTTTTCAATGAAGAGATCAAGAGCGGGTAAGAGGCCAGGGGGAGGGGTCCAGGTAGAGGGAGAATGCTGGAGGCGGGTGAATGGGTCTGCTGGTCGGGGGGAGGACTCCTGGTCAAAGAAGTGAGCCCGGAGGCGGAGGCGACGGAAGAAGAGCTCAACGTCATGGCGATCCTCAATTAAAACTTGCTCCACTTGCCTCTCTTCATTCCTGAGAACTCAATCCTGCACAGCTTTCACCCTTGGGCTGGAAACACACTGATCAACAACACTTGTATTTATATAGTGCCTTTAACACAGTAAAACATCCCAAGGTGCTTCACAGGAGTGTTATCAAACAAAGCTTGGCACTATAGAATCAATGAATGGTTACAGCACAGATGGAGACCATTCAGCCCATTGTGTCTGTGCCAGCTCTCTGCAACAGCAACTCAGCTATTCCCATTCCCCTGTCTTTTCCCCATAGCATTGCAAATTTTTTCTCTTCAAATAATTATCCAATGCTCTTTTTAAGCCATGATTGAAACTGCCTCCATCACACTGTCAGGCAGTGCATTCTGGATCCTAACCACCTGCTGCATAAAAGTTTTTTTTATCATGTCACCTTTGGTTCTTTTGCGGAGTAACAGAAATATAGAATTGTTACACCACAGAAGGAGGCCATTTGGCCCATCGGGTCTACACCAGCTCTTGGAGTGTGCAATTCATTTGATGAATTTGCAATATACCTTAAATCTATGTGGCCTGGTTATCGACCCTTCTGCCAATGGGAACAGTTTCTCCCTATCTGCCCCGTCAAGACCGCTCATGATTTTGAACATCTCAATCAAATCTCCTCTTAACCTCTCTTCTCTAAGGAAACAGTCCCAGCTTCTCCAATCAATCCATGGTAGCATTCTTGTAAATCTTTTCTGCACCGTCTCCAACACCTTCACACTGAAGAAAATATTGGGGCAGGTGAACCAATAGCTTGGTCAAAGAGGTAGGTTTCAAGAAGTGTCTTAATGGACGAGAGGGGGGCAACAAGGATTCAGAAATGAATTCCAGAGTTTAGGACCTCGGCCAATGAAGACACTGCCACCAAAAGTGGGATGTGCAGTACACATCTGTATGGTTTAATAATTCTCAAACTTTCAAGACCCTGGTTGGCTTCTGCTGCAAAGGCAGTTTTGTAGTTTAAATTATTTATAGTTTAGCAGAGACAAAGAAAGGTAGCTTTTATCCTCACTGAAAAAGGTCATTTTTTGAGTTCCGAAGAAGGGTCACTGACCCGAAACGTTAACTCTGCTTCTCTCTCCACAGATGCTGCCAGACCTGCTGAGTATTTCCAGCATTTCTTGTTTATATTTAGTTTTTCTGCTGCCTTCTTTACCTTGATCTGGATTTGACTGTGTTTCTTCAAATTCCATACCAGAGTTGTACTCTTATCTGGGAGCTAGTTAGACCTACAATCGCACATTGGTAAAGAAAAAAATTGTACCAGGAATATAGACTGTGATAATTCTTGCAGGGTAGAATTACAAATACAGAGAAAATGGGACAAATATCGATCCCCAATCCACTTAACCCCAATGGTTGAATTTTGCACATTGGAAATGAGGAGGGAAGGTGATTAACAAAGGACAACTACATATATGTGCAAAGATTAGATTGATTGGAATGCTTTTCTAACTGGATCCACAATTGTTTTATATTTCTACAATTTACACTTTCCTCCAGCAACAGAACTAAACACTTACTTTGCAAACAGCATTTTATTTTGTGAAATACATATTTGTGGAAAGATTCAAATTGCCATTCAGGAGTAGGCAACTGTAAAACTCACATGAAGATTGAAATGCCAAATAGTTACAGTGTTTTGCATTATTACAATTAAAAACCAAGCAGCAAAAAGAGGACACTATTTGCAGTCCATTCACACCCCTTAATGGAGGAAACTGAACATTAAAAGATTATCTAAGTTCAAAATGATAACCTATGGCAAAACAAGATCATAATAAATCATGTTTGAGAATGAAGATGTGTATAATGCAGACAGCACTTGTGGATGTCAGATATGATTCTTACCCAACTGGAAAGCTGAATTGTAAGTATTCAGTGGCAACAAATTTTAGCCGACACTGTCATTAAACATTATGGTAACTAATGCAGATTTGGTGCATTTTGTAAACAACTTAAGATGCCTGAAGTGACCAGATCTTGGAGTGCAAATCATGTTAGTACATTTACTTTCCATTGAATAGGAATTGATTGATTAGATAAGATCTTAAACATGTTCTTTAGATCTGCGTTTGTTGAATTTCTAATGTTGGAGGTGAGCTCACTTTTTGTTGTTTTTACTTACAAAATTAAATAATCACATGAGAAGAGTAAATGGTTTAAGTTCTCCATTTTCCTCGGATCGGGCACAGAGCATTCCACATTTCTTCACTTTGCATTGCTACTGTAGGATCAGCAGTGTAGTTTAGGAAATTTCCAGTCCACGCACCTATGCCACGGAGTTTTAGTTTCTTCAAGATCGATGATTTTAGTGAAATGCTCTCTGGATCATCATACCAAACCTCGTGGTATGTATTATTAACCTGCCAAAAAAGCCAAAGAGAGTTATACAGATAGGAGTTAGGTTTGGGTCAGTGCATAGCTTTTCGACACAATACTGAACATCTCCACTATTTCACACCACTATTTAAAATACATGAAACTTGTCCTTGGTTTAATAGAATAAGTTTAGTTGGATTGAGGAGATGAAACCTATAAAGGTATATAAAAACAAGAAATGCTGGAAATACTCAGCAGGTCTGGCAGCATCTGTGGAGAGAGAAGCAGAGTTAACATTTCAGGTCAGTGACCCTTCATCAGGTAGTTTGTTCTAAACCTCAATTACAACAGATTTTTTTTATATTTGCTCATTCGATGCGAGTGTCATTGGCAAGTCCAGCATTTTTGCCGATCCTTAATTGCCCTTGAGATGGTGGTGGTGAGCCATCTTCAGCAGTCCATGTGGTGCAGATACAGTTACAGTGCTACAAGGTAGGGTGTTCCTGGATTTAGACCCAGCTATAGTGAAGGAATGGCGATATATTTCCAAGTCAGGATGGTGTGTAGTTTGAACAGGAAATTGCAAGTGGTGGTTTTCCCATGCTTCTACAGCCCTTGTCCTTCTAGGTGATAGAAGTCGGAGAGTGCTGCCACAGGAGCCTTGGCAAGTTGCTGCAGTGCATCTTATAGATGACATACACTGCTGCCAGTGTGTGCTGATGGTGGAGCGAATGAATGTTGAAGGTAATAAGTGGGGTGCTGATCATGTGGGCTGCTTTGTCCTGGACGGTGTTGAGCTTTGATCTTCATGAATGTTGTTGGAGCTGCACTCATCCAAGCAAGCGGCGAGTATTCCATCATATTCTTGACTTGTGTCTTGTCGATGGTGGACAGACTTGAGGGAGTCAGGAGGTGATATACTTGCACAGAATGTCCAGTTTCTGGCCTGCCTTTGTAGCCACACAATTTATGTATTTGGTCCAGTTATGATTCTGCTCAAAGGTAATCTGCAGGATGTTAATGGTTGCAGGTGCGGTGATGGTGATGCCATTGAATCTTAGATTTTCTCTTTTTGGAGATGGTCAAATGTTACTTGCCACGTATTAACCCAAACCTGAATATTGAACATGTCTTGTGGGCACAGACTGCTTCAGTATCTGAGGAGTTGTGAATGGTACTTAGCACTGTGCAATCATCAGCTAACATCCCCACTTCTGACCTTATGATGGAGGGAAGGTCATTAATGAAGCAGCTGAAGATGGTTGGGGCCTAGGACACTACCCTGAGGAACTCCTCAGCAGTGTCCTGGGGCTTAGATGATTGGCCTCCATCAACCACAACTATCTTCTTTTGTGCTTGGTATGACTCCAACCAGTGAAGGGGCTTGCCCCTGTTTCCCATTGAATTTTTCTAGGGCTTCTTGATGACACACTTGGTCAAATGATGCCTTGATGTCAAGGGAAGTCACTCTCACCTCACCACCGGAATTCAGCTCTTTGGTCCATGTTTGGATCAATGCTGTAATGAGGTCTGGATCTGAGTGATCCTGGCCAAACTGACACTGAGCATCAATGAGCAGGTTATTGCTGAGTCAACGGCACCTTCCATCACTTTGCTAATGTTCGAGAGAATGGGTCGTCATTAGCTGGATTGAATTTGCCCTGCATTTTCTGGACAGGACCTAACTGAGCAATTTTCTGCATTGTTGGGTGGAGGAGTTTTGCAACACTATTGGAACAGCTTGGTGAGGAGCGCAGCTAGTTCTGGAGCATAAGTGTTCAGTACTACAGAGGGGATCTGTCACGTCCAATAGCATTTGCTGTATCCAGTGCCTTCAGCTGTTTCCTGATATCAAGTGGTGTGAATTGAATTGGCTGAAGACTGGCACCTGTGATGCTGGGTGTTTTATGATTGTCTTTAAGAGTGATGTCCCTTTAGGATCTAAGTGCCAGGATGCAGTCATGTGACTGCAAAGCCTGAGTCACTCTGCAACTGTAACACCTAGCGGCAGGTTCTGTAAATAGTTAGCTCTGCATTGTATATACTTATCAGCTGTTAATAAACCCATTTGTGATCTTCAACCAACTGGACTCCACGCATGTCATTTATGTTGCATCAGACAACATAAAAAGAACTCATTATATGGTGGCAGCTCCTCATTATGTGGTGGCAGCTGTGGTGAGAAGCCAATTTAAAATTGAAGACCACAGGTAAAACAGCTTTAAAAACTCCCTCCACACAGCTAAAAGAAAGAAAGTTAAAAAGAAATACAGGCTCAAAGAGTGAAAAAAAAGAAAACTTACCTCAAGCTGTAGAAGGCAGAGTTCTCAACGACAGGCTGCAAATCAGTCTCCTGGATCAGGTAAGTCATTTTGCCATTGGTGCAGGAATCCCAGTTTAAAAAAAAACTCTGACGTGCTTAGAAATTTGATTTTTTCAAAAATGTTCCATGTTGAAAAAAATACCTGGGAGACCCAACCCCTCTTCCAGGCTGATCATGGTCGGCGCCATGAGGCGTCTGACAGCAAAAAACGTGGGAATCGTCCATTCATGCAGCTCGCAGCCACAGTTTTTTTTAAAAAACATGAAATCACTCAAGCATGAAGAGTTTTCACTCAGTCAGCCAAAGTTTAAAAAAACCCATAAAACCACTCAACCGTGAAGAACATCAGCAAACTCTTAAAACTGAACTGCCTATTGAACACCTGTGTAAACAGACAGACGAGAGTGCTGAAAGCAAGATAGACAGACAAACAGTGTTAAGCACCTGCTCCTGTCAATCAAAGCAGTCAGTCGAAAGAAGAGATTTTTTTTAAAAAAGGAAAGTAGTGCAGATTCAGAAGAAGTCTTAAAGCAAGTTTTAAAGCAAAAGAACAGCAGAACAATGGAAACCAAATTTCCGAGCATGAACTGGAAGGCCATGGATATCCTGTCTGAGTTCCAACTTTTCAAACAAAGAATGCAGTTATGCTTTACACACCAAGTAATTGCAGAACCAGAGAAACAAGCTATAAAATACTAATAGCAGTTGGAAATGAGTGATACACAGAATCAACATCTCAGGCTTATCTGATGAGGACCAGAAAGATCCCACAAAGATATGGAAAGTGTGAGATGATCAGCTCTGATTAAGAGCGAATTTTAGAATTCACCACCTGGAATTGATGTCTTACAGGCAACAGCCACAGGAATCAACAGACCAGCTCATCAGTAGATATCGTAATAAGGGAAACATATGCAATTTCTCAGAAGCTGAGCTGTCGGGCCAAATCATGGAGCTGGTGATTGTATCAACACCCATTGAAGCATTTCAGACGGCCCTCTCGGGGGGTGGAAAAAGAAATGTCACAGCATTGATGCACTGCTGGAAGATCACAGAAAATACAAAGCCATTGTAGCTGGACAATAGCACCTGCAAGCACTAGGATCAGTCAACAATACTGGCACCATAACCAGTTCAAAAAGAGCAAGTAAGCTGTGTGGTAAGTGTGATTGGTCCCACTCGCCATGAAGTTGTCCGACATTTCAAGACCTGTGCATAAGGACAGTGGGCCCACCTATGCAAGAAATCTGGCTCCAAAGACACAGCCAGAGGTCACAGTAGGGCACAAAAAAACAGATGACAGATGCAGAAGCAGGGCAACAGCAGCAAGGAAAGCACCAGAGACCTGGGTAAATGCAAGCCAATACATGGAGTCCACGGCGAAGCAGACCTGAGACAAGACTCAGAGATGCAATCCTCAGTCAAAAAACGAATAGGTGTTTCACATTGTGTTGATGAAGTCAAACAACTGGGAGCTTTCGCTACCATTAACATCATGTGCCCAAAGAAAGCTGGCAAACACACACTCACGGTTAAGATTGACACTGGTGCTAGTGCAAATATCTTACCAGTCCAGATTCTGAAGGATATGTACCGAAATCATTGCAAATCAGTGATACAAAAGACAACTACCAAGTTATGTGCATACAATAGGTCACCAGTCCTGTGTGTTGGCACACTAACAATGCAATACAGCTATGGGAAGATGGCATGGAAACTGCCAACATTCTACCTGGTAGACATGAGTTTACCAGCAGTGGCAGTCCTACCAGCGTGTAGGGACCTCAAGATAGTAACCATTCATGAGGTCACCAAGGTACCCATTACAGCAGAAGTGATTGATGTTGTAAGCACTGAGAAGCAAAGGCTGGCAGTGGGGAGCATTGCCAATGGAAATCTCAAAGGATCGGAACCCGCTTGCAGACTCTGGCCAGCATCAAACGATGCAGTCTGGAAATCTAGAAACAGCACAACTATGCGAAGCCACACTTCTGCTATCCAGAGGACCACCAGCACCACAACAAGTCAGAACAGACAGGTACTGTCATGAGGCCAAGTACTCCTCCCCCAACAAGTCCTCAACCTTGAGCCCAAAACCATCAGACACAGAGGATGAGGAGAGGCGAAGGACACGCAATGGAGGCAGAGGAGGAATGAGTTGAAGCATTGTCTGGTGGTTCCTCGTGATAAGGTGCCAGAGCTTTCCAAGAATGACAAGTCCTCAAAGGTGGTCATCCTCAGAAAAGCAACCGAGTATATTAGCAGGCTGAAGGCAGAGCAACAGAAACTGAACGTAGAAAGAGAGAAACTTCAGAAAAAACAGCAACAGCTTGGATGCAAATTTTCCGATACAACTCCGAAACGATAAGTGGACTCTTAAACTTATGCATGTGTAAATTCTATAATCTCTATCCATGTGTAAATAGTTTTGATGTTATCTAGTTTTATGTATTTTTACTTTGAACATACAAGACTTATCTTTGGAAAGTAAGGGAATGTTGTATTATTGCCTTTAAGAGTGATGTCCTGTTGAGATCTTAGTATGCTAATGAGCGAAGTACCAGCTGTCATGTGACTACAAGCCTGAATCACTCTGCAACTGCAACACCTAGAAACAGGTTCTGTAAATTGTGAGCTCTGCACTGTATATCCTTGTTAGCTGTTAATAAACCTGTTTGAGATCTTCAACCAAATGGTCTTAACACCTCTCATTTATGTTGCACTTGACAACATTAAAAGGAGCTCATTATATGATTGAATTTTTCGAGGAGGTGACTAGGTGGGTAGATGAGGGTATAGTCTACATGGACTTTAAGGCTTTTGAAAAGGTCCCGGATGGGAGATTGGTCAAGAAGCTAAGAGCCCATGGGATCCAGGGCAATTTGGCAAATTGGATCCAAAATTGGCTTAGTGGCAGGAGGCAGAGGGTGATGATCGAGGGTTGTTTCAGCGATTGGAAGCCTGTGACCAGTCGTGTATTGCAGGGATCGGTGCTGGGACCCTTGCAGTTTATAGAAACATAGAAAATAGGAGCAGGAGTAGGCCATTCGGCCCTTTAAGACTGCTCTGCCATTCATTATGATCGTGGCTGATCATCCAACTCAGGAACCAGTTCCGACTTTCGCCCCATACCCTTTGATCCCTTTAGACCCAACAGCTATATGTAACTCCTTCTTGAAAACATATAATGTTTTGGGCTCAACTGCTTTCTGTGGTATCAAATTCCACAGGTTCACCACTCTCTGGGTGAAGAAATTTCTCCTCATCTCGGTCCTGAAAGGTTTACCCCGTATCCTTAGACTATGACCCCTGGTTCTGGACTCCCCCACCATCGGGAACATCCTTCCTGCATCTACCCTGTTAGAATTTTATAGGTTTCTATGAGATCCCTCCTCACTCTTCTGAACTCCAGTGAATATAATCCAAACCGACTCAATCTCTCCTCATACTTCAGTCCCACCATCCCAGGAATCAGTCTGGTAATCTTTAGCTGCACTTCCTCTATAGCAAGAACATCCTTCCTCAGATAAGGAGACCAAAACTGCACACAATATTCCAGGTGTGGCCTCACCAAGGCCCTGAAAATTGCAGAAAGACATCCCTGCTCCTGTACTCGAATCCTCTCGCTATGAAAGCCAACATACCAGTTGCCTTTTTTACCGCCTGTTGGACCTGCATGCTTGCCTTCAGTGACTGGTGTACGAGAACACCCAGGTCTCACTGCATATTCCCCTCTCTCAGTTTATAGCCGTTCAGATAATAATCTGCCTTCCTGTTTTTGCTACCAAAGTGGAAAACCTCACATTTATCCACATTATACTGCATCTGCCATGCATTAGCCCACTCACTCAACTTGTCCAAATCACCCTGAAGCCTCTCTGCATCCACCTCACAAATCACCCTCCCACCCAGCTTTGTGACATCTACGAATTTGGAGATATTACATTTAGCTCCCTCATCTAAATCATTAATATATATTGTGAACAGCTGGGGTCCTAGCACCGATCCCTGTGGTACCCTGCTGGTCACTGCCTGCCATTCGGAAAAAGACCCATTTATCCATGCTCTTTGTTCCCTGTCTGCCAACCAATTTTCTATCCACCACAATACACTAGCCCCAATCCCATGTGCATTGATTTTACATGCTGGTGTACATTAATGATTTATTTATTTTAATTTAGAGATACAGCACTGAAACAGGCCCTTCGGACCACTGAATCTGTGCTTACCCTCAACCACCCATTTATACTAATCCCATATTCCTACCACATCCCCACCTACCTATACTGGGGGCAATTTCTAATGGCTAATTTACCAATCAACCTGCAAGTCTTTGACTGTGGGAGGAAACCGGAGCACCCAGCAAAACCTACACGGTCACAGGGAGAACTTACAAACTCCACACAGACAGTACCCAGAATTGAACCTGAGTTGTTGGAGCTGTGAGGCTGCAGTGCTAACCACTGCGCCAATGTGCCACCCAAGTAGGGGCTATAGGAGGTATGATCACTAAGTTTGCAGATGACATGAAAATTGGTGGTGTCATAAATAGTGAGGAGGAAAGCCTTAGATTACAGGATGAGAGAGATCGGCTGGTAAGGTGGGCAGAGCAGTGGCAAATGGAATTTAGTCCTGAGAAGTGTGAGGTGATGCATTTTGGGAGGACTAACAAGGCAAGGGAATAAACAATGGATGGTAGGACCCTAGGAAGTACAGAGGGTCAGAGGGACCTTGGTGTACTTGTCCATCGATCACTGAAGGCAGAAGCACAGGTAGAAAGACATATGGGATACTTAACTTTATTAGCCAAGGCATAGAATCTAAGAGCAGGGAGGTTATGATGGAGCTGTATAAAACGCTAGTTAGGCCGCAGCTGGAGTACTGTGTACAGTTCTGGGCACCACACAATAGGAAGGATGTGATTGCCCTGGAGAGGGTGCAGAGGAGATTGACCAGGATGTTGCCTGGGCTAGAGCATTTCAGTTATGAAGAGCGACTGGATAGGCCAGGGCTGTTTTCCTTAGAGCAGAGAAGGCTGAGGGGAGACCTGATTGAGGTATACAAAATTATGAGGGACATAGATAGTGTAGATAGGAAGAAACTGTTTCCCAAAGCAGAGGTGCCAATAACCAGGGGGCATAGATTTCAGGTAAGGGGCAGGAGGTTTCGAGGGGCTTTGAGGTAAATCCTTTTCACCAGAGGATGGTTGGAATCTGGAACACACGACCTGAAGTGGTGGTCGAGGCAGGAACCCTCACAAAATTGAAGAAATATTTAGATGAGCACTTGAAGTGCCATTGCATACAAGGCTACGGGCCAAGTGTTGAAAAATGCAATTAGAATATATAGGTGCTTGATGGCCAGCATGGACACGATGGGCCGAAGGGCCTGTTTCTGTGCAGTATATCTCTATGACTGTATGGTGGCAGCTGCTCATTACACTGGGGACTTCAGGAGGTGGCCGAGGTGTATTATTCAATCGGCACTTCTGGCTGAAGATGGTAGCAAATGCTTCAGCCTTGTCTTTTGCACTGATATGCAAAGCACTGCAACCTTACTTGTACTTTATTAATCTGCAAATTGCCCTAGTACATTAACATATCACACATGATTAGAAAAGAAGATAGAAACTAATGTTCAGAAAGTCTCATCACTGATCCCTCATTGAGATCACAGGACCTCAAATGCGAAGAGATATCCATTGCTTTAATTCTTCAAAATATGAAAATTGACAAAGTCAATGGAAGTATTGACCTCGAGTTTGGACTGTAGGATAGTGTACAAATAATTTAATAGTTTCATGATGCTATTCAGTGTAAGGTTTTCATCTGTCACACTCGGCCCCCATCTGCCAAGAATTAGGCATATTATTTTTGTCATGAACGTTGATTTTAAACTGTTACTGGCGTGAAGAAAGAACTTGTTAAACAGATCGGCTGTGGCTGGAAAAAATATTTGCATATTAACAGACAGTGTTTGGAAGGACAAAGCAGCCATTCCCTGATACAGTCAACCCACAATGGACTTTTGATCATCAGATGTTGAAGGTGGGGGTGCTCGCATTCCCGTTTTCCTGCTAAGATGGCCGAGTACACAAACGGACATGGTCAAACCAGCTAGTCACATCACTAACCTGCTGGGCAACCTGAGTGTTTTGAATTTGTACAATGGCTGGCTCGCCACAGCTTCTCCTGTCTGCCTGCTGCCATCTCTTTCTCACAAGCCTCTGAATCCACTGAGGACACATGAACCCCAAGAGAGAAAAGTCTCCGACAGTGAACAAGTTTTAACAGGAATACTGGGTCCCAACGAAAAGCAAGATCTTCCTACAATCAAAGACTCTACAGTGACCTTGAAAACCCATAACAAGAACTCTTCAGATATTGCCTCAAACGTTTCCTCTTTATTTTTCTTCTGCTCTTTTCTGTCTCTATCTGCATGTGTGTATCGCGTATGCATGCTAGCGTGGGTGCGTCGTGTACCTGTAGGTGTTAACTGAATTAGAGTTTAAGTTTAATAAATTTCAACTTTTCTTCTTTAAACCTAAGAAAGCTTGTTTGTGCTGATTTCTTTGCCTTATAATTGGAAAGTGGTGAACAAGGATTCACCAAGGGAGAACTAAAAACAGTGTGTTTAAAATTAAACCCTGCTACAGTAAGACCAGGTGAAGGCTGACAGGGAAACCTAGATACCTTTCTCACCTGTTCGTAACAATCTGACTGAATTAAACATTCATTTGCTAACACCCCACAACATTACATAACTATCTTCCTGCACTTGAAAGAAACTTATTGTGTGAAACTCTTGTGATGATTTAAACAGATATGATCAAGTTCAGTGTGAAGGACATTCTTTAGTTTCTTGGAGGAGGAGCTCCAAGGAAATTCCCAGTCAATCTTTTCAACATCAAAACCAATGAACTCATCTGGATGCTGTGCAACATATGAACACAAGGCACATGTTAACAGGGCAAATATATTCCTTAAAATTGTCATGATGACTGACTGCCCTGATTAGCAAGAGTACATATACTATATATATATATATAAAAAAGCTTCTAAAGAAAGGATTTGCATTTAAATAGCACTGTTCACAATCTAAGAACATCCCAAAGCACTGTATAGGTAGTGAAGTGCTTTTGAAATGGAGTGACTGTTGTAATGTAGGAAATGCAGCAGACAATTTGCACAGAGCAAGATCCCACAAACAGCATGTGATAATGATCAGATAATATTTTAGTGATGTTGGCTGAGGGATAAATATTGCCCAGGACACCAGGGAGGACACCTCCACTCTTCCTCAAAATAGTGCTATTGGAACATTTATGTCCACCTCAGAGGACGAATAGGACCTCAGTTTAACTTCCCATCTGAAAAACAACACCTCCGACAGTGTCTGCAACTGGTTTTTCACAATGTTTTAACAAGGTGAACTGGTTTTGATGCTTTGCTCCTCAACTTCCCTGTTCTTGTCAATTCTCCAACAACACACATTTCCTGTTGTACAAATTTTACATTTTGAGCTTTGCTGAACCCAATACACAGAGAATACTGAATCATAGAGTCATCGAGTCATACAGCATAGAAACAGGTCCTTTGGCCCTGCAATGTTCACATTTTAGAAAGAATGTTGAAATGCACAGGTTTTCACTGTGCTTTGATTGTCTTACCATGTAGACATAATATGGGGATTTGTAATCATCATCCCAATATCTGCCGGTAATTGATCTGGGCAGCTGCTGCATGATCTCTTTATATGAAATCTTTTTTCCAATATGAGGACTGCAAGCAGCACCACTAAAAGGAACCTTTCGCAATTCACATCTACTGGGCTGTAAAATACAAAAATGATGAGAAACTATTACTTGTGAATATAATTACTCTGCTAACTTCAAAAATGGAGTGACAGCATGACTGATCTCCAAGTATATCAGCTGTGAGGGACAATTAGGACTCACGGATCAATTGAAAATTTTGAAACAATGTTTGATAGATTTTTGTGAGGCAAAGGTATTAATAGAGACAAAGTCAAGGCAGGTATATGGGATACAGATCAGAAACAATCAAATTGAATGGTTTAACAGGCTTGAGGGATCAAATGGTCTACTGTATCTCATATGCTTTTTTGATTTCATGTGTGAAGGGATGAGCTTTGAGAAAAATTTTGAGAAGCTTCAGATTTACAGTCCAGAAGAATGCAGTTAAGGAAATGCCTCAGTGAAATAAAATACTAAATATCATGGATACGGTAAGTCCAGACAGCAAGCCAATGGATACAAATGGAAATTAGCGAAATTGTAGAACAGGTATTAAAAAGCTTTGTGTAAAAAAAGCAGTTATTGAACTAGCCTACAAGCAAGCTAAGCAAGGCAAAATATTGGGCTGTTTCAAAATACAATTAGATGCCCTAATGGGGCAGTTAATTTAACAGAGAGATGTGTTTCAGACTTCACTCCTATTTCTTGTGCAATGCAAACTAAACATTTCTTCTCACCTCATAAAGGTGCTGGCAAGGATAGTCGTAACCAAACCATGGAACGGTCATCACCAGCTTTCTGGAATCAACACCCATATTGATATAAGCAGAGAGACCTAAAGGGATAAAAATATGAAAGCCTTAGATGAACATTGATATAGGTGAGGCAAACCTTGAACAAGAAGGTTTTAATGTACATACCTGAATAAACCTGGTGATAGGGAGCATTTGCGTTTGCAAAGCACTCACCCCACAGTTGCTTCTTCACATCAAAGGACTTCACAACTAAGAAGTCAGTGGAATTTGCCATTTCTACATAATCAAGGCAGTTTCCACCTGGGCAGTTTGGAGTCCAAGGTACATTAAATGTGACCTGAGGAACAAATAGTAATGAGAAGTTAAGTTTATTTCACACCTTATGTTGGATGTCACTGGTAGTTATATGGTTTTTATAAGCACTCCCTTCTCATGCATGGTTTATGGGAGCTGTGAAATTTAAGAGACGTTCTACAGTGTTCATGATGGTATTACATCATACATGATAAAGTTGGGGGAAATCATGATTCTTAATTGTTAGGATTCCTAATTGTCAAAATATTAAGTCAGGTTCAATTTCCCAACACACACCTACCTTCCTTCAAATTTTCTGTGTTCCTCTTTTAAAGGCTAAAAGTTGTGAGCAAATTGCAGTCACAAAAATGTTAGCCACACTCCAATATCTAGCCAAAGTGGTCACATGCTTTAATGCTGGGCCAGGCATTGAATGCTGGCAGGCTGTTTGATTGTGTGCATTGGCAAACCCAATTGGTGTCCTTGCCCAATATCTGGACATTCACTGTTTCAGCAGCAGGTTTGCAGATAGTAATCAGATGTTCAATTAGATCTTCCCTGGCCCAGTGGCCCTAGGGGTAAATTGTACTCTCCAAGATGTAAATTGGACATGCGCGATGCCAACATCATCACCCTCTATAAAAACAAAGGTGACCGCGGTGACTGCAACAACTACCGTGGAATCTCCCTGCTCAGCATAGTGGGGAAAGTCTTTGCTCGAGTCGCTCTGAACAGGCTCCAGAAGCTGGCCGAGCACGTCTACCCTGAGGCACAGTGTGGCTTTCGTGCAGAGAGATCGACTATTGACATGCTGTTCTCCCTTCGTCAGATACAGGAGAAATGCCGTGAACAACAGATGCCCCTCTACATTGCTTTCATTGATCTCACCAAAGCCTTTGACCTCGTCAGCAGACGTGGTCTCTTCAGACTACTAGAAAAGATCGGATGTCCACCAAAGCTACTAAGTATCATCACCTCATTCCATGACAATATGAAAGGCACAATTCAACATGGTGGCTCCTCATCAGAGCCCTTTCCTATCCTGAGTGGTGTGAAACAGGGCTGTGTTCTCGCACCCACACTTTTTGGGATTTTCTTCTCCCTGCTACTTTCACATGCGTTCAAATCCTCTGAAGAAGGAATTTTCCTCCACACAAGATCAGGGGGCAGGTTGTTCAACCTTGCCCGTCTAAGAGCGAAGTCCAAAGTACGGAAAGTCCTCATCAGAGAACTCCTCTTTGCTGACGATGCTGCTTTAACATCTCACACTGAAGAATGCCTGCAGAGTCTCATCGACAGGTTTGCGTCTGCCTGCAATGAATTTGGCCTAACCATCAGCCTCAAGAAAACGAACATCATGGGGCAGGATGTCAGAAATGCTCCATCCATCAATATTGGCGACCACGCTCTGGAAGTGGTTCAAGAGTTCACCTACCTAGGCTCAACTATCACCAGTAACCTGTCTCTAGATGCAGAAATCAACAAGCGCATGGGTAAGGCTTCCACTGCTATGTTCAGACTGGCCAAGGGAGTGTGGGAAAATGGCGCACTGACACGGAACACAAAAGTCCGAGTGTATCAGGCCTGTGTCCTCAGTACCTTGCTCTACGGCAGCGAGGCCTGGACAACGTATGCCAGCCAAGAGCGACGTCTCAATTCATTCCATCTTCGCTGCCTTCGGAGAATACTTGGCATCAGGTGGCAGGACTATATCTCCAACACAGAAGTCCTTGAAGCGGCCAACATCCCCAGCTTATACACACTACTGAGTCAGCGGCGCTTGAGATGGCTTGGCCATGTGAGCCGCATGGAAGATGGCAGGATCCCCAAAGACACATTGTACAGCGAGCTCGCCACTGGTATCAGACCCACCGGCCGTCCATGTCTCCGTTATAAAGACGTCTGCAAACGCGACATGAAATCGTGTGACATTGATCACAAGTCGTGGGAGTCAGTTGCCAGCATTCGCCAGAGCTGGCGGGCAGCCATAAAGACAGGGCTAAATTGTGGCGAGTCGAAGAGACTTAGTAGTTGGCAGGAAAAAAGACAGAGGCGCAAGGGGAGAGCCAACTGTGCAACAGCCCCAACAAACAAATTTCTCTGCAGCACCTGTGGAAGAGCCTGTCACTCCAGAATTGGCCTTTATAGCCACTCCAGGAGCTGCTTCACAAACCACTGACCACCTCCAGGCGCGTATCCATTGTCTCTCGAGATAAGGAGGCCCAAAAGAATTAGATCTTCCCTGGCCCAGTGGCCCTAGGGGTAAATTGTACTCTCCAAGATCCCAGCTGAGATCAGATAATTCTGCATAAAGCAGAATTTGTATGACTCACATAATCACTGCCGTAACCAGAAAGCATTAGTGAGCCTAATCTCCAGATTTGAATCACTGTACTCCAAGTTAGCGAATTCTGTCATGTGAAAACCTTTTAACAATAAAAGTCTGCTTCAACCATCACCCAATACAAATGCAGTGATTGGCTTCATTTTTTGCCTGTGTAATGGCTCCTGAATTTTAGAGTGAAGGATCTGATAGGTTTCTGCAAAAATACAGGTTTTTTCTCCCTTTTATGAAGGGTTTTCATGGAGTAAATAATGTTACGGACAGATGAGAGATGATAGGGATGTCTCCCCGTTCCACCTCTCGACTGACTGTAGACAGCACATTTTAAAATAAAAATGTTTTAACACCTGAGTGCTTTAATTGTCAGGAACAGACAAATGACAGGTTTTCTTGTAAATTTTACAAGAAAGATAAATATTCATTTTTTTCAACACCAAAATATGTGCAACTACACCCACTGTCACACTTATACAGATACACAGTCACTCAGAAAAAGATTGTGATTATAAACATAGCATGCGTTTTGGTCTTATGATTTCAAGAGTTCGCTGTTACACTTTACTCCGGGTGAACACTTGAAATGATGCATGTCTGAAATCCCTCCAGGCAAAGTAATACTCCAGGCAAGGTTCAGTGGTGAAGCCCGGGTGCAATTCCTTGTGTGAAGAGATCAAGCCCAACTTGAGTCTCTGCCTACAAGCTGGTGGTCTCAGGCAGGGGCTTTATTCTTTGTTCGCATTCGTTGCTCAGAATATGCCTTATCAAAACCCCTTATCGGAAACTTAGATTCAGTCATGTGCCGAGAGCAACGCTTTCTATTGTCCTCATAAATAGTTTCTGATGGTTAGGCCATTGTCAGATGATGGAGTCCAGGTATCATTCATCCACATACCATCTTGATAAAATAGAGCTTTTCACACCCATTTACTGGAATTCAAATTTAGAATCGAAGACTCTGCAATAGTATTCTGAACACAGTTTTGGAAATTAACCATAGAATCATAGAAAGATTACAGCATAGAAAGAGGCCATTCAGCCCGTCCTGTCCATGCCAGCTGAAAAAACTAGCCGCCCAATCTAATCCCACCTTCCAGCACATGGTCCATAGCCTTGGTGGTTACAGCACTTCAGGTGCAGGTCCAGGTACCTTTTAAAAGAATTGAGGGCTTCTGCCTCCACCAGCGTTTCTGGCAGGGAATTCGAGACACCCACCACCCTCTGGGTGAAAAAGTTTATCCTCACGTTCCCTCTAAATGCATGCCACGTGCTAGTGAATATAGGAATAGGAGGATAGAGCTGATGAACGCATGGCTGAGGAGATGGTGCAGGAGGGAGGGCTTTAGTTTCCTGGATCACTGGGTCTGTTTCTGGCATATGTGGGACCTGTACATGTTGGACGGGTTGCACCTGAACCGGAACAGGCCTGTTACGACCGTCCGCTCCTGTCAAAACCCCCAATCAAAATATACGATTCTGATTGTGGTGGGAGAGATGCACTGATAATTCAATCCTGTCGCTCCACAGATCGGCTAACATATCATTGAAAACTTTCCAACTTAAAGATCGGTGGCACAGTGGTGCGGTGGTTAGCACCGCAGCCTCATAGCTTCAGGGACCCCGGTTCAATTCTGGGTACTGCCTGTTCGGAATTTGCAAGTTCTCCCTGTGACCATGTGGGTTTTCGTCGGGTGTTCCGGTTTCCTCCCACTGCCAAAGACTTGCAGGTGGTAGGTAAATTGGCCATTGTAAATTGCCCCTAATATAGGTAGGTGGTAGGGAATATGGGATTACTGTAGGGTTAGTATAAATGGGTGGTTCTTGGTTGGCACAGACTTGGTGGGCTGAAGGGCCTGTTTCAGTGCTGTATCTCTAAATAAAGTAAGACTCAGCCAAATTATACCATCTATTAACCCCCGAATGAGACTAACTCACCCAGGTGTCTTTAAATCAGTAAATTAACTCTTTAATTTGAAGAACTAAATTCTTAAACACTATGAAGATATGAACAACATCGAAAATAGAAAAAAATAGAGTCCTTGCAAATTTACAGTCCAATGTTGCTTGAAGTCCTCACAGGATGTTGCTCAAAGTCCTCTCTGGATGTTGCTCCAAGTCCTCACGGAATGTTACTTTCTTTCTCCAGCGAATTGCAACAATTACTGACTTGCAAATACTTTCAATGGAATCAAGCTGACTTTAGAGTTTTTGAGGGATAAAAGATTGTCATTGTCTAACTTTCCTTTCTTCAATTAAAATTACCAGAGATCTCTGTTTTGCCTTGACTTTTTCTTGGAAATTTGAGAGATAATAATAAAACAGACGAAAGTCCTATTCCTTCAGTTTAAATGGTTGAGAGCTCTTTTTCCAGGCTCTGACACCACAGCTGTGTCCTCTGTCTCTGTGTTCTGTTAGCTCAAACTGAATTGTAACTAAGATATTGCATGAGTCTCACTCCCAGTGGCTGTTTCCACAGGATCGAGAATGCACCCTTTGAATCGCAGTCTCCAAATGGCTGCTTCTAAGGCAGCGGAAATGCACCTTCCTATAAATCCTGAGGCTTGCAGGTTGTTAAAGCATTACTGATCGCTTGCTAGCTTTAAAGGTAAACCGCATACTCCTGAAAAAACTACAGGACCGTGACAGGGACCAGCTTCCTTGCTGGGAGGTTTGCTAGTGCTGTTGGGGGGTTTTAAACTAATTTGGCAGGGGGATGGGATACAGAGTGGAGTTACAGTAGGGGGTGATGCACAGTCAAATGTAAAAGAGAAACTGAGTCAGTCTGGAAGGCAGAGCAAATATAGACCTGTTAAGGCACAAGTGAAAAATGCAAGGCTGGATTGCATTTATTTTAATGCAAGGAGTCTTACTAGTACAAAGAACAAAGAACAAAGAACAGGACAGCACAGGAACAGGCCATTCGGCTCTCCAAGCCTGCGCTGATCTTGATGCCTGCCTAAACTAAAACCTTCTGCACTTCCAGGGACTGTATCCTTCGATTCCCTCCTATTCATGTATTTGTCAAGATGCCTCTTAAACGTCTCCATGGTACCTGCTTCCACCATCTCCCCCGGCAGCAGGTTCCAGGCACTCACCACCCTCTGTGTAAAGAACTTGCCTCGCACATCCCCTCTAAACTTTGCCCCTCTCACCTTAAACCTATGTCCCCTAATAACTGACTCTTCCATCCTGGGAAAAAATGTCTGACTATCCACTCTGTCCATGCCGCTCATAACTTTGTAAACCTCTATCATGTCTCCCCTCCACCTCCGTCGTTCCAGTGAAAACAATCCGGGTTTATCTAACCTCTCCTCATAGCTAATGCCCTCCAGACCAGGCAACATCCTGGGAAACCTCTTCTGTACTCTCTCCAAAGTGTCCACGTCCTTCTGGTAGTGTGGCGACCAGAATTGCACGCAATATTCTAAGTGTGGCCTAACTAAAGTTCTGTACAGCTGCAGCATGTCTTGCCAATTTTATACTCTATGCCCCGACCAATGAAGGCAAGCATGCCGTTTGCCTTCTTGACTACATTATCCACCTGCGTTGCTACTTTCAGTGACCAGTGGACCTGAACGCCCAGATCTCTCTGCCTGTCAATACTCCTGAGGGTTCTGCCATTTACTGTATACTTCCCACCTGCATTAGATCTTCCAAAATGCATTACCTCACATTTGTCTGGATTAAACTCCATCTGCCATTTCTCTGCCAAAGTCTCCAACCGATCTATCTCCTGCTGTATCCTCTGACAATCCTCATCACTATCCGCAACTCCACCAACCTTTGTGTCATCTGCAAACTTACTAATCAGACCAGCAGGAAGGCAGATGAATTGAGGGCGATGATTAGCACATGGGATTATGTTATTATTGCTGTCACAAAGACATGGTTGAGGGAGGGGCAGGACTGGCAGCTCAATATTTCAGGGTATAGAATCTACAGGCGAGACAGTGGAGGGGGTAAAAGAGGAGGTGGCATTGCACTGTTGATCGAGGAATCAATTACTGCAATAAGGAGGGATAATATCTTGGAATGAGGCCAAATGGGTAGAACTTAAGAACAAAAGGGGGCAATGACTTGGCTGGGTGTGTACTACAGGCCGCCAAACAGTCGGGGAGAGATAGAGGAGCAGATATGTAGGCAAATCTCAGAGAGGTGTAAAAATAATAGGGTAATAATAGTAGGGGATTTCAACTTCCCCAATATCAACTGGGAAAGTTTTCGTGCGAAAGGTTCAAAGGGGGCATGATTCTTAAAATGCATACAAGAGAGCTTTTTGAGCCGGTACGTAGAAAGTCCTACGAGAGAAGGGGCAGTACTGCACCTAATCCGAGGGAATGAAGCTAGACAAGTGGTAGAAGTGTCAGTGGGGGAGCATTTCAGGGATAGTGACCATAACTCTGTTAGATTTCAGGCAGTTATGGAAAAGGACAAAGAGGGACCAGAAATAAAGGTACTGAATTGGGGAAAGGCTGATTTCAATATGATAAAACAGGATCTGGCCAAAGTGGAGTGGGAGCAGCTACTTGTAGGACAGTCTACAACAGACCAGTGGGAGTCATTCAAAGAGGAAATAGTGAGATTTCAGAGTCAACATGTACCCGTTAAGGTGAAGGGTCGGGCCAAAAACTCCAGGGAACCCAGATGTCAAGGGATATGGAGGATTGGATCAGGAAAAAGAAGGGGACTTATGGCAGATTCTGAGTGCTGAAAACAGCAGAGGCACTAGAGGAGTATAGAAAGTGTAGGGGGGTAATTAAAAAAGTAATTAGGAGAGCGAAGAGGGGGCATGAAAAAACACTGGTGGGCAAGATAAAGGAAAATCCTAAGGCATTTTATAAGTACATTAAGGGCAAAAGGATAACAAGGGAAAGAGTAGGGCCCATTAGAGACCAAAGTGGCAATGTGTGTGTGGAGCCAGAGGACATAGGTGAGGTTTTAAATGATTACTTTTCAACTGTGTTCACTATGGAGAAGGACGATGTAGGTGTAGAGATCAGGGAGGGGGATTGTGACCTACTTCAATATATTTGCATTGAAAGGGAGGAAGTATTAGCTGTTTTGGCGGGCTTAAAAGTGAATAAATCCCCTGACTCAGATGAGCTGTGTGCCAGGATATTATGTGAGGCAAGGGAGGAGATAACAGGGGCTCAGACACAAATTTTCAAATCCTCTCTCGGCACAGGAGAGGTACCAGAGGACTTGAGGAGTGTGAATGTGGTACCAGTAGTCAAGAAGGGTAGCAGGGATAAACCAGATAATTATAGGCCAGTGAGTCGAACTTCAGTGGTAGGGAAACTATTGGAAAAAGTTCTGAGGGACAGAATTAATCTCCACTTGGAGAGGCAGGGATTAATCAGGGATAGTCGGCATGGCTTTGTCAGGGGGAGATCGTGTCTAAATAACTTGATTTGAATTTTTTGAGGCGGTGACTGGATGTGCAGATGAGGGTAAAGCTGTTGATGTAGTCTACATGGACTTCAGTCAGGCTTTTGATAAGGTCACGCATGGTTACGAAGGTAAGAGCCCATGGGATCCAGGGCAATTTGGCAAATTGGATCCAAAATTGGCTTGGTGGCAGGAGGCAGACAGTGATGGGTCAAGGGATTGGTGCTGGGACCCTTCCTGTTTGTCGTGTACGTTCATGATTTAGACGTGAATATAGGAGGTATGATCAGTAAGTTCGCAGATGACACGAAAATTGGTGGTTTCGTAAATAGTGAGGAGGAAAGCCTTTTATTACAGGACGATTATAGATGGGCTGGTAAGATGGGCAGAGCAGTGGCAAATGGAATTTAATCCTGAGAAATGTGAGGTGATGCATTTTGGGAGACCAAACAAAGCAAGGGAATATACAATGGGTGGTAGGAGCCCAGGATGTACAGAGGGTCAGAGGGACTTTGGTGTACTTGTCACTGAAGGCAGCAGCACAGGTGGATAAGGTGGTTAAGAAGGCATATGGGATACTTGCCTTTATTATCCGAGGCATAGAATATAAGAGCAGGGAGGTTATGAGGGAGCTGTATAAAATGCTAGTTAGACCGCAGCTGGAGTACAGTGTACCTTTCTGGGCACCACACTATAGGAAGGATGTGATTGCCCTGGAGAGGGTGCAGAGGAGATTCACCAGGATGTTGCCTGGGCTGGACCATTTCAGCTATGAAGAGAGACTGAAAAGGCTAGGGTTGTTTTTCTTAGAACAGAGAAGGCTGAGGGGGGACATGATTGAGGTATACAAAATTATGAGGGGCATTCATAGGTTAGATAGGAAGAAACTTCTTCCCTTAGCGGAGGGGGTCAATAACCAGGGGGCATAGATTTAAAGGAAGGGGTAGGAGGTTTAGAGGGGATTTGAGGAAATTGTTTTCACTCAGAGGGTGGTTGGAATCTGGAATACACTGTCTGAAGAGGTAGGAACCCTCACAACATTGAAGAAGTATTTAGATGAGCACTTGAAATGCCATAGCATACAAGGCTACGGGCCAAGTGCTGGAAAATGGGATTAGAATAGTTGGGTGCTTTCATTATATTAAAGTAGCTAAAGTAAGTGTGCGACCCTTAGAGGGTGAGACTGGGGAATTAATAACGGGGAACAGGGAAATGGCAGACAATTTAATCCAATATTTTGTATTGGTCTTCACGGTGGAGGACACTATAAACATCCCAACACTCATAGACGGGCAAGGTGTAAATGGGAGGGAGGAACTTGTAACAATCTCTATCATGAGAGAAAAGCTGCTGGAAAAACTGATGTGACTAAAGGCAGACAAGTCTCCAGGACCTGATGGCCTGCACCCAAGGGTTTTAAAAGAAGTGGCTGCGGAGATAGTGCAGGCATTGGCCATAATATACCAAAAGTCACTGGATTCCGGTACGGTACCAGCGGATTGGAAAACCATGAATGCAACGCCCCTTTTCAAGAAAGAAGAAAAGACCAGTTAGCTTAACATCAGTCATTGGGAAAATGCTCGAGTCCATTATTAAAGAAGAAATAGCAGGACATTTAGAAAAACACAATGCAATCAAACAGAGTCAACATGGTTTTATGAAAGGGAAATCATGTTTGACAAATTTGTTAGAGTTCTTTGAGTAAATAACAAGTAGAGTGGATAAAGGGGAAACAGTAGATGTAGTGCATTTGGATTTTCAGAAGATGTTTGATAAGGTGCCACATGAAAGTTTATTGCACAAAATAGGAGCTCAGGGTATTGAGGGTAATGTGTTGGCATGGATTGAGGACTGGCTAACACACAGTAGGCACGGGTTCGGGATCAATCAGTCTTTTTCAGGTTGGAAAGCCGTAACTAGTGGGGTGCCACAAGGATCGGTCCTGAGGCCTCAACTATTTACTATCTATATTAATGACTTGGAGGAAGGGACAGAGTGTAGTGTATCCAAATTTGCTGACGATACAAAAATAGGTGGGAAGGCATGTTGTGATGAGGACACAAAGAATCTGCAAAGGGATATAGATAGGTTAAGTGAGTGGGCAAAAACTTGGCAGATGGTGTTCAATGTGGGAAAGTGTGAGGTCATCCACTTTGGTAGGAAGAATAAAAAGGCAGATTATTATTTAGATGGAGAAAGACTACAAAATACTGCAGTACAGAGGGATCTGGGTGTTCTTGTACATGAAACACAAAAGGCGAGCAATTAATTGGGAAGGTAAATGGAATTTTCAACTTTATTGCGAGGGGGTTAAAGTTTATAAATAGGGAAGTCTTGTTACAACTGTGCAGGGTGCTAGTGAGGCCACACCTAGAGTACTGCGTACAATTTTGGTCCCCGTATTTAAGGAAGGATATACTAGCATTAGAGTCAGTTCAGAAAAGGTTCATTAGGTTGATTCCTGGGATGAAGGGATTGTCTTGTCAAGAATGGCTAAACAGGTTAGGCATTTATTCATTGGAGTTTAGAAGAATGAGAGGTGATCTTATCGAAACATATAAGATTTTAAGAGGGCTTGACAGGGCAGATGTTGAGAAGATGTTTCCTCTAGTGGGGGAATCTCGAATTAGGGGACATAGTTACAGAATAAGGGGGCACACATTTAAAACTGAGATGCGAAGGAATTTCCTCTGTCAGGGGATGGTGAATCTCTGGAATTCTCTGCCTCAGAGAGTTGTGGAGCATAGGCCACTAAATGTATAGATTTTTGAAATCTCGGGGAGTCGAGGGTTAGGCAGAGCAGGCCCGAAAGAGGAGTTGAGGCCTAGGACAGATCAGCCATGATCTTATTGAATGGCGGGGCAGGCTTGAGGGGCTGTATGGCCTACTCCTGCTCCTATTTCTTATGTTCTTATGTTCCTCACTATCTACAACACCAACAATTTTCATGTCATCTTTGAACTTACTGATCATGCCTCCTATATTCATGTCTAAATCATTAACGTACAGTACAAACAGCAAGGGCCCCAGCACTGATCCCTGCAGTACACCACTGGTCACAGGCTTCCACTCACAAAAACAACCCTTGACCATCCCCCTCTGCCTCCTGCCACTAAGCCAATTTCGTATCCAATTTGCCAAATTGCCCTGGATCCCTTGGGCTCTTATCTTCTTGACCAATCTCCCATGATCTTCAAGTCCATGGAGACTTCATCATCTGCAATACCCTCATCTTAGTCGCCCACCTAGTCACCTCCTCGAAAAATTCAATCAGATAATGACTTCCTTTTAATGTTGCCAAGTGCAACATAAATGAGAGGTGTGAAGTCCATTTGGTTGAAGATCTCAAACAGGGTCATTAACGGCTAACAAGGATATACAGTGCAGAGCTCACAATTTACAGAACCTGTTTCCAGGTGTTACAGTTGCAGAGTGATTCAGGCTTGTAGTCACATGACAACTGGTACTTCGCTCATTAGCATACTAAGATCGCAACAGGACATCACTCTTAAAGGCAATAATACAACATCCCCTTACTTTCCAAAGATAAGTCTCGTATGTTAAAAGTAAAAATACATAAAACTAGATAACATCAAAACTATTTACACATGGATAGAGATTATGGAATTTACACATGCATAAGTTTAAGAGTCCACTTATCGTTTCGGAGTTGTATCGGAAAATTTGCATCTAAGCTGTTGCTGTTTTTTCTGAAGTTTCTCTCTTTCTACGTTCAGTTTCTGTTGCTCTGCCTTCAGCCTGCTAATATACTCGGTTGCTTTTCTGAGGACGACCACCTTTGAGGACTTGTCATTCTTGGAAAGCACTGGCACCTTATCACGAGGAACCACCAGACAATACTTCAACTCATTCCTCCTCTGCCTCTTCAGGACATTGCGTGTCCTTCGCCCCTCCTCATCCTCTGTGTCTGAAGGTTTTGTGCTCAAGGTTGAGGACATGTTGGGGGAGGAGTACTTGGCCTCATGACAGTACCTGTCCGTTCTGACTTGTTGTGGTGATGGTGGTCCTCTAGATAGCAGAAGTGAAGGCTTGGCATAGTTGTGCTGTTGCTGGATTTCCAGACTGCACCATTTAGATGGTGGCAGCTGTGTGTTTTTGAAGACCATGTTGCAGAAGTAATGTCGAAGCAACACAGTGAAGGTCAGAATCGTGGTGATTCACTTCAGTGCAGAGATCACGGAGATGAGCCAGTCCACAGATCGTGAGAAACCAGTAAAAGAAATTGGGACAACACGAGCGGTCTGCTTCAAAGCAGAGGCAATACAGTGAGAAGTACCCTCGAAGATCAGTGCTTGAAAAAACAGTGAGTAACTGACTCGGAAGATAACCGGATCGGTGGTCAGTCACAATATTAAGTCGGTTCAGCATGGGGCTACAGAAGCCGGTTTGGAATTGGGCTGAACATTTGCAAAGCCATTGGTGCGTTATGGTGTGTTTCATGGTGAAATCAGCTTCATGGGTGGGACCAAAGAAAAAGCGTGAGGTACAGGCTACAGTGGCACAGACCTACAGTGATACAGAGCCTGGGCTGGGCATGATGAAGGCACAAGCAGCAGGCACAGCAGTTCTGCAGTACTGTTTAGTATTTCCATCGAAGGAAACCCAACCCGCAGTAAAACAGAAGGATCTGTGAGAAACAAAGAGCATTGGATGCAAAACTATTAAATTTCCCGTCATGAACTGGAAGGCCACAGATTTCCTATCCGAGTTAAAGCTTTTTCAACAGAGAATGGAACAGCGCTTTATGGGGACGCGGTTGCGTAGTGGTATTGTCACTGGACGAGTAACCCAGAGACTCTGGGCATTGCCCTTGGGACATGGGTTCAAATCCCACCGTGGCAGAAGGTGGAATTTGAATTAAATTAATAAATATGGAATTAAAAGCTGGTCTAATGATGGCCATGAAACCATTGTCGATTGTTGTAAAAAAAACCCATCTGGTTCACTAATGTCCTTTAGGGAAGGAAATCTGCAGTCCTTACCTGGTCTGGTCGACATGTGATTCCAGACTCACAGCAATGTGATTGACTCTGAAATGCCCTCTGAAATGGCCTAGCAAGCCACTCAGTTGTATGAAACCGCTACAAGGTCAATAAGGAATGAAACCGGATGGACCACCGGCATGACCTAGGCACCGGAAACAACAACGGCAAACCAAGTCCGATTGACCCTGCTAAGTCCTCCTTACTAACAACTGGGGGCTTGTGCCAAAGTTGGGAGAGCTGACCCACAGACTGGTCAAGTAACGGCCTGACTTAGTCTTACTCACGGAATCATACCTTACAAACAATGTCCCAGACACAGCCATTGCCATCCCCTGGTGTCCTCTCCCACTGGCAGGACAGACCCAGCAGAGGTTGTGGGACAGTGGTATACATTTGTGAGGGAGTTGCCCTGGGAGTCCTTGACATGGACTCTGGACCCCATGAAGTCTCATGGCATCAGGTCAAACATGGGCAAGGAAACCTGCTGATTTCTACCTACTGTTCCCGCTCAGCTGATGAATCAGTACTCCTCCATGTTGAACAACACTTGGAGGAAGCACTGAGAGTGGCAAGTGTGCAGAATCTACTCTGGGTGGGGCACTTCAATGTCCATCACCAAGAGTGGTTGAGTAACACCATTACTGGCCGAGTCCTAAAGGACATAGCTGCTAGCCTGGGTCTGCGGCAGGTCGTGAGGCAATCAACAGGAGGGAAAAACATACTTGAACTAGTCCTCACCAATCTGCTTGTCGCAGATGCATCTGTCCATGACAGTATTGGTAGGAGGGACCAGCATGCAGTCCTTGTGGAGACAAGGTTCTGTCTTCACATTGAGGATAGCATTCAACGTGTTGTGTGGCACTACCACCATGCTAAATGGGATAGATTTCGAACAGATCTATGAGACATCCATGAGACGCTGTGGGGCATCAGCAGCAGCAGAATTGTACTCAACCACAATCTATAACCACGTGGCCCAGCATATCCCCCATTCTACCATTGCCATCAAGCCAGGAGACCAACCCTGGTTCAATGAAAAGTGCAGGAGGGCATTTCAGGAGCAGCACCAGACATATCTAACTATGAGGTGTCAACCTGGTGATGCTGCAACCCAGGACTACTTATATGTCAAACAGCGTAAGCAGCACGCGATAGACAGAACTAAGCAATCCCACAGCCAACAGATCAAATCTAAGCTCTGCAGTCCTGCCACATCTAGTCGTGAATGGTGGTGGACAATTAAACAACCAAATGGAGGAAGTGGCTCCACAAATATCCCCATCCTCAATGATGGGGGAGCCCAGCACATCAATGCAAAAGATAAGACTGAAGCATTTGCACCCATCTTCAGCTAAAAGTTCCGAGTGGATGATCCATCTCAGCCTCCTCCTGAATTCTCCAGCATCACAGATGCCAGTCTTCAGCCAATTCCATTCACTCCACGTGACATCAAGAAATGACTGAAGGCACTGAATACTGCAAAGTCTATGGACCCTGACAACATTCCAGCAATAGCACTGAAGACCTGTGCTCCAGAAGTTGCCGCGCCCCTAGCCAAGCTGTTCCAGTACAGCTACAACACTAGCATCTTCCTGGCAATGTGGAAAATTGCACAGGTATGTCCTGGACACAAAAAGCAGGACAAATCCAACCAGGCCTAATACTGCCCCATCAGTCAACTCTCGATCATCAGTCAAGAGATAGAAGGTGTCGTCGACAGTACTATCAGTGGCACTTGTTTAGCAATAACCTGCTCAGTGACCCTCAGTTTGGGTGCCGCCAGGACCATTCAGCTCCTGACCTCACAGCCTTGGTTCAAACATGGATAAAAGAGTTGACCTCAAAAGGTGAGGTGAGAGTGACTGCCCTTGACATCAAGGTGGCATTTGACTGAGTATGGCATCAAGGAACTCTAGCAAAACTGGAATCAATGGGAATTAGGGGGAAAACTCTCCGCTATTTAGAGTCATACCTAGCGCAAAGGAAGATGGTTGTGGTTGTTGGAGGTCAATCATCTGAGCTCCAGGACATCACTGCAGGAGTTCTTCAGGGTCATATCCTTGGCCATACATCTTCAGCTGCTTCATCAATGACCTTCCTTCAATTATAAGGTCAGAAGTGGGGAAGTTCGCTGGTGATTGCACCAAGTTCAGCACCATTTGCGACTCCTCAAATACTGAAGCAATCCATGTAGAAATGAAGCAAAACCTGGACAATATCCAGTCTTGGTTGATGTGCTTTGTTCTGGGGACAAATAGAGGATCTGATTGGCTGTTTTGGTAAGTGGTAAAATTTATTGATATGTTGCGTACTGTGGAGAAGTGGGGCTGAATTAACAGTGCACTCCTCCCTCAGTCGTAACATTCTAATTGGGGGCACTTGGAGGGATTAAGCCCAACACTGACAACATTCACTTGTAAGTGGAGTAATAATTTATTTTATTCATTTGTGGGATTTGGGTATCGCTGGCAAGACCAGCATTTATTGCCCATCCCTAACTACCCTTGAACAGAGTGGCTTGCGAGGCCATTTCAGAGGGCATTTAAGAGTCAACCAGATTGCTGTCAGTCTGGAGTCACATGTAGGCCAGACCAGGTAAGGACGGCAGATTTCCTTCCCTAAGGACATTAGTAATTGAAAAGGGAAAGTAAAAGAACCAGCTTACTTTTTTAATAGGGTATAGTCTACACCACTGGAATGTCTAGCAGTTGCTGAAGCTTTTCTGGAAAAGGAGGCGGCATCCCTCAATGACTTGCGAAATTTAACTAAGGTTAAACTAAAGCATTTGGCAGCAAAGTTGGGGTTAGAATTGAAATCGGGTGCTAAAAAAGCAGACATAATTGAAATAATAGTTCAACGTTTGGAACTGGAAGGAGAAGGCAAATCAGAGGGTAGTGCAGTTGAATTAGTTAAAATTTGGTTACAGATGAGGCAGTTGAACTTGACAAGGAAAAAGAAAATCTTAAGCTTCAACAGAGAAAAGCAAAAGAAATAGAATCGTAAAGACTTGAACTTGAATTTCAAAGAGAAAGTGAAAAAGAAGAAAGGGAATTTGAATTTAAAAAGATGAAACTTAAACAAAGGGGTGATCTTGACTCCGGTGAAAGTTCAAGTGGGGAAAACTCCGTCTGCACTCCAGGATCCAGTGGAGGGCTTTTTAAGTTTGTGCAAGCCCTCCCTAAGTTTGAGGAAAGGGACAGAGAGGTGCAAGTACATAGTTCTCTGAAAGTGGCAACACAGGTAGACAGGGAGGTGAAGAAGGCAAATGGCATGCTTGCCTTCATCGGCCGAGGCATTGAGTACAAGAGTTGGGACGTCATGTTACAGTTGTACATAACGTTGGTTAGGCCGCATTTGGAGTACTGTGTGCAGTTCTGGTCGCCGCACTACACAAAAGATGTGATTAAGCTAGAGAGGGTGCAGAAAAGATTGACAAGGATGTTGCCTGGTTTGGAGGGCTTGAGTTATAAAGAGAGTTTGAATAGGCTGGATCTGTTTTCCCTGGAGCGAAGGAGGCTGAGAGGGGACATGATAGAGGTATATAAAATTATGAGAGGCATAGATCGGCCAGATAGCCAGAGTCTGTTTCCCATGGTAGGGGTGACTAAAACTAGAGGGCATAGATTTAAGGTGAGAGGGAGGAGGTTTAAAGGGGATCAAAGGGGTACATTTTTCACACAAAGAATAGTGGGTATCTGGAATGAGCTGCCTGAGGAGGTGGTGGAGGCAGGAACAGTAGCGACATTTAAGAGGCGTCTGGACATGTACTTGAATGAGCAAGGCATAGAGGGATATGGAATTAACGCAGGCAGGTGGGATTAGGAGAGATAGGCATTCTGGCTGGCATGGAAGTGGTGGGCCGAAGGGCCTGTGTCTATGCTGTACAAATCTATGACTAGAGGCATTTTTCATTTATTTTGAAAAGATAGCCAAACAAATTAAATGGCCAAAGAAAAGCTGAACACTGCTAATGCAAAGCAGGTTGAGGGGCAGAGCTCATGAAGGTTATGCCATGCTTTCTGAGGAGGCTGCTGCAAATTATGATATGGCAAAAAAGGCTATTATCGGTGTGTATGAGTTTTTCCCTAAAGCTTACCGACAGAAGTTTTGGAACCTCCAAAGATTGGCTGAGCAGACTTATATAGAGTTTGAGAGGGTAAAACAAATTAATTTTGTTCATTGGATATGGGCACTAAAGATGGAAGCCAGGTACGAGGACCTTAGAGAACTAACTCTCCTGGAAGAATTGAAAAATCCACTCCCTCCAGTAGTGAGAACTCATGTAGAGAACCAAAGGATTTCAAGGTCCAGACAGGCAGCAGAAATTGCTGATGATTTTGTGCTTTTGTATAAGCCCAGACCCTTTGCCTTCCACCCCCACAAACACGAGAAGGATAGAAGGTGGGAGAGTGAAAGGAAGGCACATAGCTGGGGACAGGAAGGGACAGGTGGGAATGTCCCAGGATCCCCTCCTACAGCCAGAAAGGAAGAAGGAAGATGCTGAGGGTGGAACTGAGATCTGCAAGCTGAAGTGTTATCATTGTCACAAGGGGGGACATCGTCCTTCAGAATGCTGGAGGTTGCGAGGTAAACACATGGGACTTGTGGGAGTACACAAAATCAATGCAGAGAAAGGGGCTCTGACTGAGATACAGCAGATTGGGCTATAGCTTTGACAGCAGCTGTAAAGCAAATACAAAAACCAATGTGTGTGTAGGGGTTGAGAATAAGATACCCGAAAGATATAGGGAATTCTTGTCGAAAGGAAAAGTAACTCCTTTTCCTTCAAGTGAGGCAGGCAAAGCTATAGTTATACTTAGGGATACAGGAGCAACCCAAACTCCTTTTGCTGGGGAAAGGGGTATAACATTTCCACCGGAGAGCAAACTAAATGCTGAAGTTTTAGTGAATGGTATTGGCGGGGAGTATATACCCGTACCTTTGTATTGAGTACACCTAGAGTATGACCTAATGTATGGGACGGTAACTGTAGGAGTTGTCCATAGTTTGCCGGTAGATGGAATTGACCTACTCCGAGGGAATGATTTGGCTCGAGCAAAAGTATTAGTTTCTCCCGTAGTCACAAAGAAACAATTACAGGAAAAGGTTCCAGGAATTTTTCTGTCGTGTATAGTAACCCGAGCAATGGCTAAACAAGTTCCATTGTCGGAAGCAAGATTGGCAGCACGAACAGATAGCCGAATAACTGAAACTTTCTTTGGGGATTCAGATAATCCAAATGAAATGTTTAATAAATCGTCTCTGATCACAGTTCAACAAGCTAATCCAGAGTTAAATAAAGTGGCACGATGAGCTCTGACAGAAACTGAGGAAAAAGGAATTCTAGAAGGCTATTATATTAAAGATGGGGTTCTGATGAGGAAATGGAGACCGTCTTACAGACCTGCAGGTGAAGTGTGGACGGTTATTCGACAGATTGTCGTACTGCCTAAGTATCGCTGGGAATTATTAAGGTTAGCACATGAAAGTTCTGCAGCAGGACATATACACGCAGACCACCCGCAGACACAGGAGCTTTAGAAAGGTATCATCAGACTCTGAAAACAATGATTGGGGCATACTGTCATGAATATCCCCATCATTGGGATAAATGGCTAGACTTTCTTTTATTTGCCACTAATGAGTCTACAGGTTTTAGTCCTTTTGAATTAGTCCACAGACATAAGAGGTCCTCTAAAACTAAAGAAAGAGTTTAGAACAGTAGGATGAATCCTCTGTACTGGATATTAATCCATGTTTGGGGAACGACTCACGAGAGCTTGCAATGTGGCTCAGGAACATCTTAAAGCATCCCAAACCACTATGATAAAATAGGCAGACAAGCATGCAAAAACCCGAAGATTTCAACCAGCGGATGTCGTGTTAGTATTATTACCTTTACAGGGTGAACCATTAAAAGCACTGTTCAGTGGTTGGTATAAAGTGGGCAAAAGAATTGGTAAGGTAAATTATTTGATTGACACCCCAGATTGCCAAAAAAAGTCGACTGTCATATCAATATGTTAAAACAATATCATCACCAGGAGGATGAAAGCAAGCACCAGTATCTCAGCCAATAGTAACAGATAAGAATGAGAGGATGAGGCAGAAGGAGGCATTGATAATTCTCAAACTGAACCTCCTACTACCTGATTAGCTAATACTGAATTGCAAAGAAGATTGGACACTATACTTTCATATTTAGATGTAGGACAATGAGAAGACCTAATCAGGCTACTCACGGCATTTAAAAGAGTCTGTAGGGATAAGCCAAGATGTACAACCTTAGCCACACATGACGTAGGGGAATCTGTTCCTATAAAACAGCTTCCTTCCGCTTACTTCTAGACAAACAGGCCCAAGTAAAAGCAGAAATCCAATGCATGCTGGAAAAAAAAACCTAACTGAATCCAGTCAAAGTAGCTGGGACTCACCAAGAGTATTAATGCCTAAACCTGACAGTTCAACCAGACTTTGCATAGACTACAGAAAAGTTAATGCAGTAACAAGGGCAGACTGCTACCCAATTCCTCACTTGGAAGACTGCATTGACAGAGCGGGCAGTGCTACGTTTCTTACAAAGGTAGATTTGTTAAAGGGATACTGGCAAGTTCCTTTTACATGCCAAACTAAAGAAATATCAGCTTTTGGCATACCAGACAGTCTTTACCAGTGCCGAGTGATGTCATTCGGGCTAAAAAATGCCCCAGCAACCTTTCAGAGATTAATGAATCAAGTGGCAGCCAGTGTTCCTAACTGTGTTATTTATCTTGATGATGTGCTGGGATACAGTAACACTTACAGCTCGAAACTGCTTAAAAAATCAAACTGATTCCTGACAACGCTGGGCCCCACTGATGTCATCAGGCTGCGCCATGGTGCGCACATGCGCAGACGGTCTCCTGCTCTCTGCGCATGCGCTGCGTTCCGGCTTGCCAGGACTGGTTAGCGCATGCACTGAAGACGACTTAAACAGCTGAGTTAATAATAAACCTTGCCAAAAGCGAGTTTGCAAAAGTGAGAGTGAATCTACCATGGGCATGTAGTAGGGCAAGGACAAGTGTTGCCAAGAACTGTGAAAGTACAAGCCCTGATGGAGTTCCCTACCCCTAAGACTAAGTGAGAAATCATGAGATTTTTCGGGATGTGTGGTCCTACAGAAAGTTTGTAACAAATTTCAGCACTGTAACTGTTCTACTAACAGATTTGCTGCAGAAAAAGAAAACCAAGGTATTGTGGTCAGGGAGTGCCAAGTACCTTTTGAAAAGCCGAAGGCCATTTTGACTGATGAACGAGTGTTGGCTGCTCCAAATTTTACTAAGCCCTTCAACTTAGCGATTGATGCTAGTGACCTGAGGATCAGTACAGTCCTGTTACAAGATGACAAATCTGCATAGAAAGACCAGTGGGATTCTTTTCCAAAAAGCTCTATCAACACCAAAAAAGGTATTTTACCATGGAAAAAGAAATATTAGGTCCAGTATTGGCTCTTAAACATTTTGAAGTCTATGTCTGCCATGAATACAGAGAAGACTGCTTGAGTTTGTGGTGGAGGCAGATTCAATCAGGGCCTTCAAAAGAGAATTGGATATTTATCTGAAGAGAAAAAAATTTGCAGAGCTGCAGGGAAAAGGCAGAGGAGTGGGACTAAGTGAATTGCTGTTCCACAGAGCTGGCGCAGACACGACCGGTTGTATGGCCTCCTTCTGTGCTGTAAGCATTCTATGATTCTAAGTGGATAGCTCTTTCAAAGAGCAGACACGATGGGTGAAATGGCCTCCTCTGTGCTGTATCATTGTCCTACTTAGTTTGAACTATGCCATCACTGGAAACTGGGCCTCAATTCACTTGTATAATTCTGGACTGCAAGTGTTGATTCAACATAAAAGGTCTAATCTCAGCGATGGTACAAGTAGCCTTGTAACAAGATGATGCTCTGATGAACAGTAGCTGGAAATCACCATTTCAAGTTATTTATACAAAAAAAATCCATGTTCCTTCATAATTAAGTAGAGACTACATAGTCCCATTTTAAACCCATTTACCTGAGATCCATGTCTTTCAAGGTGGAAGGTTGTTGTGGTTTGCCTGAGCAGCTGAGTTAGTTCATGACCACTTGAAATAGTTTCCATTAAATCCAAATTAATTCCATCCATAAAATGGAGCTTTATGAAACGCAGTTGACTGTTTATCCAATCATGTTGTTTTGCACTGTCTATCAGGTGGTTTTTTTCTATAGATTCTGGTGAAGTGTAAAGAAACAACAAGTAAAGTTTATACAGCTTGGTTCACAGAACAGACAGTCCCAAGACACTTTACAAACAGAACTGCCAACATCAAGTCGAAAGTCAGAGAAGAAGATTTTACTAGAACTTGCATTTATATAGTGCCTTTCAGAGCCTAAGGATGCCCTTACATGCTTCATAACCAATTACTTAATTATTTTTGAAGTGTAATCACTGTTGTTTTCTAAGTGGATTTTGTAGCTAATTTGTGCCCAGCAAGGTTCCACAAATAGGAAATTAGATAATGGACCAGTTTGGTATTTTGGTGGTGTTGGGTGAGGGATGAATGTTACCCAGGACACCACAAGAACTCCTTGCTCTTCTTCACATTGTGCCCACGTGGTCTTCTACACCCACCTGAATAGGCTGGTGGAACATTTGTTTAATATCTCATCTGAAACACAGCACTTTCACCAGTGCAGCACTCCCTCAGTACTGCCCTTATGTGTCAATTGCTGGAGTAAATCCAAAACCTTCTAACCCAGAGGGGAGGGAGATGGAGAGATAGAGAGAGAGCGTGTTCCCACTGAGTCAAGCTGACATGATGGAAGTGACCAAAAGCACAGTCAAACAGATCAGCTTCAAGGCAGATTGAGAAGATAAGAGAAATAGAAAAGCAACAAAGGTAGAAGATTCTAGATTCTCGTTTTCAATTCAGTAACAGCTGAAGAATCTGCCATTGATGGTGGAAGAGGAGAAATCTCATCAGGGCAGAGTCAGAAGAGTGGAGCGGGTGCGCTGGACCGAGGCTCAGTACACAATAGGGTAGGACTTTCAGTAAACTACATTCCACTTTTTAATTCTGGCTTAAGTGGCATACTACTGTTGTGACATGTAATAAATGTTCCACCTATTTATTTGTAGGTTATTAAAATCAAGATATCCTGTCATCTGGAGTTAGGGAGGATGTCAAAAAGCTAAACCTCAAAGGTAGTATTGTCTGGATTACTCCTTTTGCCACACATGAAAAAAAGTAAACATAGGAGGATAGGGCAGTTAATGTGTGGCTAGAAACATGGTGCAGGAGGGAGGGCTTTAGATTCCTGAGAGATTGGGAGCTCTGTGGCAGAAGGGACCTCTTCAAGGTAGACAAGCTTTATACAAATTTGGCAGGGAGTTGGCACCAAGATGTACAATTACAAGGTAGAAACAAGGTTCACAGTGGACTGGGAGGGACAGTTAGAATTATGTCAAGATGGGAGTGCATATAAATGTACAAAGTGTGGTTAATAAAGTTGGTGAGCTGCAGGCACAAATAACCTGCCTGCAAACGCGACATGAAGTCCTGTGACATTGATCACAAGTCGTGGGAGTCAGTTGCCAGCGATCGACAGAGCTGGTGGGCAGCCATAAAGGCAGGGCTAAAGTGTGGCGCGTCGAAGAGACTTAGCAGTTGGCAGGAAAAAAGACCGAAGCACAAGGGGACAGCCAACCGTGTAACAGCCCCAACAACCAATTTTATCTGCAGTGCCTGTGGAAGAGTCTGTCACTCTAGAATTGGCCTTTATAGCAACTCCAGGTGCTGCTTCACAAACCACTGACCACCTCCAGGCGCTTACCCATTGTCTCTTGTGAAAAGGAGCCCAAAGAAGAAGAAGAAGAAGAAGGTATTCAAGAACGATAGGGAAGAAAAAGACGAAGGGTAACAGAATTAAGAAAATATTACGGTGCTAGAAAGAGTCAATGTCCTTGAGAGGTCAAACACAGAATCTATTTGGTTGGAGTTAGGAAACAATAAAGCAGCCATTACACTACTTGATGTACTTAACAGGGCAAAAATAGTGGTAAGGAGATAAAGGAGCAGATTTGCAAAGATGTAACAGAGTGGTAAAGAACTATAGCGTCATGGTAACAGGAGACTTTAATGACCCCAATATTGAATGGGCAGCGATTGTGTTAAAAGCAGAGAAGGGAAGGAATTTATCAAATGTGTTCAGTTGAACATTCTTGATCAGTATCTTTCATGTCCAGTTAGGAAGGCAGCATTGCTGGGGAATGAAGTTGGTTTGAGTTAATTAAGGAAAGTCAGCATGGATTTGTATAAGGCAGATCATGCCTGATATAGTAAGACATGTTTAGATGTGTAATAAAAACAAGAAATGCTGGAATCACTCAGCAGGTCTGGCAGCATCTGTGGAAAGAGAAGCAGAGTTAACGTTTTGGGTCAGTGACCCTTCATCGGAAGGGTTTAGATGTTTAGATGTGCATGTGCAGTAACTCTTTGTATGTAAATGTTTCAGTTCAGTTAGAATAAAACCCATCTTTATTTTGTATATTAAGTGAGTCTTAACAATAGGTCACATACCAAGGGACAAGTAATGTTATGCGGTGGCTGTGCAGGGATATATTTATTTTTTCTGAAGACCACCAAATATCGCACAGTGACAATTTTTCTTAAAGTATACATCAAAAGAGAGAAGAAGGAACAGCAAGCTGCCGGAGTGGCCGAAGATTGAGCAGAAGAGCAGCGATTAAAAAGCCCCACACATTGCAGTGAGTGATGACACTGAGAGGACCCTGAGAAATGTTGGAGTTCTGTAAGTACAACATGCAATTTGCCAGGAGATTAGAGCCTTCACCAATTTGGCAGTGGGTCGAAAAGTTTTCAAAGCACTAGCCAAAGCCCATGACTGTGCTATTTCTTTTTATTCATTCATGGGATGTGGGCGTTGCTGGCCAGGCCAGCATTTATTGCCCATCCCTAATTGCCTTGAGAACAAAGAACAAAGAACAAAGAACAGTGCAGCACAGGAACAGGCCATTCGGCCCTCCAAGCCTGCGCCGATCTTGATGCCTGCCTAAACAAACACCTTCTGCACTTCCAGGGCCCATATCTCTCTATTCCTTTCCTATTCATGTATTTGTCAAGATGTCTCTTAAACGTCGCTATCGTATCTGCTTCTACCATCTCCCCTGGCAGCAAGTTCCAAGCACTCGCCACCCTCTGTGTAAAAAACTTGCCTCGCACATCCCCTCTAAACTTTGCCCCTCGCACCTTAAACCTATATCCCCTAGTAACTGACTCTTCCACCCTGGGAAAAAGCTTCTGACTATCCACTCTGTCCATGCCGCTCATAACTTTGTAAACCTCTATCATGTCGCCCCTCCACCTCCATCGTTCCAGTGAAAACAATCCGAGTTTTTCCAACCTCTCCTCATAGCTAATGCCCTCCAGACCAGGCAACATCCTGGTGAACCTCCTCTGTAACCTATCCAAAGCCTCCACGTCCTTCTGGTAGTGTGGTGACCAGAATTGCACGCAATATTCTAAGTGTGGCCTAACTAAGGTTCTGTACAGCTGCAACATGACTTGCCAATTTTTATACTCTATGCCCCGACCGATGAAGGCAAGCATGCCGAATGCCTTCTTGACTACCTTATCCACCTGCGTTGCCACTTTCAGTGACCTGTGGACCTGTACGCCCAGATCTCTCTGCCTGTCAATACTCCTAAGGGTTCTGCCATTTACTGTATACTTCCCACCTGCATTAGACCTTCCAAAATGCATTACCTCACATTTCTCCGGATTAAACTCCATCTGCCATTTCTCCGCCCAAGTCTCCAACCGATCTACATCCTGCTGTATCCTCTGACAATCCTCATCATTATCCGCAACTCCACCAACCTTTGTGTCGTACGCAAATTTACTAATCAGACTAGCTACATTTTCCTCCAAATCATTTATATATACTACAAACAGCAAAGGTCCCAGCACTGATCCCTGCGGAACACCACTAGTCACATCCCTCCATTCAGAAAAACACCCATCCACTCATACCCTCTGTCTTCTATGACCAAGCCAGTTCTGTATCCATCTTGCCAGCTCACCCCTGATTCGGTGTGACTTCACCTTTTGTACCAGTCTGCCATGAGGGACCTTGTCAAAGGCTTTATTAAAGTCCATATAGACAACATCCACTGCCCTTCCTTCATCAATCATCTTCGTCACTTCATCAAAAATGTCAATCAAATTAGTAAGACACGACCTCCCCTTCACAAAACCATGCTGTCTCTCGCTAATCAATTTGTTTGTTTCCAAATGGGAGTAAATCCTGTCCCGAATAATCCTCTCTAATTTCCCTACCACTGATGTAAGGCTCACCGGCCTATAACTTCCTGGATTATCCATGCCAACCTTCTTAAACAAAGGAACAACATTGGCTATTCTCCAGTCCTCTGGGACCTCACCTATAGCCAATGAGGATGCAAAGATTTCTGTCAAGGCCACAGCAATTTCTTCCCTTGCCTCCCTCAGTATTCTAGGTTAGATCCCATCAGGCCCTGGGGACTTATCTACCTTAATGTTTTGCAAGACACCCAACACCTCCTCCTTTTTGACAATGAGATGACTGAGACTATCTGCACTCCCTTCCCTAGGCTCATCATCCACCAAGTCCTTCTCTTTGGTGAATACTGATGCAAAGTACTCATTTAGCACCTCGCCCATTTCCTCTGGCTCCACACATAGATTACCATCTCTGTCCTTGAGTGGGCCAACCCTTTCCCTGGTTACCTTCTTGCTCTTTATATATGCATAGAAAGCCTTGGGATTTTACTTAATCCTGTTTGCCAATGACTTTTCATGACCCCTTTTAGCCCTCCTAAATCCTTGCTAAGTTCCTTCCTACTGTCTTTTTAGTCCTCAAGAGCTTCGTCTGTTCCTAGCCTTCCAGCCATTACAAATGCTTCCTTTTTCTTTTTGACTAGGCTCACAATATCCCATGTTATCCAAGCTTCCCGAAACTTGCCAAACTTGTCTTTCTTCCTCACAGGAACATGCTGGTGCTGGATTTGAATCAGCTGACATTTGAAAGACTCCCACATGTCAGATGTTGATCTACCCTCAAACAGCCGCCCCCAATCTAAATTCTTCAGTTCCTGCCTAATAGTGTTATAATTAGCCTTCCCCCAATTTAGCACCTTCACCCGAGGACTACTCTTATCCTTATCCACTAGTACCTTAAAATTTATGGAATTATGGTCACTGCTCCCGTAATGCTCCCCCACTGAAACTTCGACCACCTGGCCGGGCTCATTCCCCAATTCCAGGTCCAGAATGGCCCCATCCCTAGTTGGACTATCTACATACTATTTGAAGAAGTCCTCCTGGATGCTCCTCACAAATTCTGCCCCATCCAAGCCCCCAGCACTAAGTGAGTCCCAGTCAATATCGGGGAAGTTAAAATCACCCACCACCACATCTTTCCAAAATCTGTCTACATATCTGTTCCTCGACCTCCCGCTGGCTGTTGGGAGGCCTGTATTAAACCCCCAACATCGTGACTGCACCCTTCCTATTCCTGAGCTCCACTCATATTGCCTCACTGCATGACCCCTCTGAGGTGTCCTCCCGCAGTACAGCTGTGATATTCTCCTTAACCAGTAATGCAACTCCCCCACCCCTTTTACATCCCCCTCTATCCCGCCTGAAGGTTCTAAAGCCTGGAACATTTAGCTGCCACTCCTGCCCTTCCCTCAGCCAAGTCTCTGTAATAGCAAAAACATCATATTGCCAAGTACTAATCCAAGCTCTAAGTTCATCTGCCTTACCTGTTATAGTTCTCGCATTGAAACAAATGCACTTCAGACCACCAGTCCCGCTGTGCTCAGCAACATCTCCCTGCCTGCTCTTCCTCTTAGTCCTACTAGCCTTATTTACTACGTCTTCCTCATTAATTTCACTAGCTGTCCTACTGCTCTGGTTCCCACCCCCCCTGCCACACTCGTTTAAACCCTCCCGAGTGACGCTAGCAAACCTTGCAGACAGGATATTAGTGCCCCTCCAGTTTAGATGCAACCCGTCCTTCTTGTACAGGTCCCATCTGTCCCTGAAGAGAGCCCAATGGTCCAGATATCTGAAACCCTCCCTTCTCCACCAGCTGCTGAGCCACGTGTTTAGCTGCACTACCTTCCTATTTCTAGCCTCACTGGCACGTGGCACAGGGAGTAATCCAGAGATTACAACCCGAGAGGTCCTGCTTTTTAACTTACTCCCTAACACCCTAAACTCCCCCTGCAGGACCTCATCACTCTTCCTGCCTATGTCGTTGGTACCGATGTATACCACAACCTCTGGCTGTTCACCCTCCCCCTTCAGAATGCCCCCTGTCCGTTCACAGACATCTTGACCCAGGCCCCAAGGAGGCAACATACCATCCTCAGAAGGTGGTGGTGAGCTGTCTTCTTGAACCACTGCAGTCCATGTGGGGTAGGTACATCCACATTGCTGTTAGGAAGGGAGTTCCAGGATTTTGACCCAGCGACAGTGAAGGAACGGTGATATAGTTCCAAGTCAGGATGGTGTGTGACTTGGAGGGGAACTTGCAGGTGGTGGTGTTCCCATGCATTTACTGCCTTTGTCCTTCTAGTTGACAGAGGTCGCGGGTTTGGAAGATGCTGTCAAAGGAGCCTTGGTGAGTTGCTGCAGTGCATCTTGTAGATGGTACACAATGCTGCCACTGTGCGTCGGTGGTAGAGCGAGTGAATGTTTGTAGATGGGGTGCCAGTCAAGCGGGCTTGTCGAGCTTCTTGAGTGTTGTTGGAGTTGCACCCATCCAGGCAAGTGGAGAGTATTCCCTCACACTCCTGACTTGTGCCTTGTAGATGGTGGACAGGCGTTGGGGAGTCAGGAGGTGAGGTACTTCCCTCAGGATTCCTAGCCTCTGACCTGCTCTTGTTGCCACTGTATTTAGATGGCTACTCCAGTTCAGTTTCTGGTCAATGGTAGCCCCTAGGATGTTGATAGTGGGGGATTCAGCGATGGTAATGCCATTCAATGTCAAGGGAAGATGGTTAGATTCTCTCTTGTTGGAGATGGTCATTGCCTGGCACTTGTGTGGTGCGAATGTTACTTGCCACTTATCAGCCCAAGCCTGGATATTGTCCAGGTCCTGCTGCATTTCGACACGGACTGCTTCAGTATCTGAGGAGTCACGAATGGTGCTGAACATTGTGCAACCATCAGTGAACATCCCCACTTCTGACCTTATGATTGAAAGTAGGTCATTGATGAAGCAGCTGAAGATGGTTGGGCCTCGGACACAACCCTGAGGAACTCCTGCAGTGATGTCCTGGAGCTCAGATGATTGATCTCCAACAACCACAACCATCTTCCTTTGCGCGAGGTATGACTTCAGCCAGCAGACCGTTTTCCCCCTGATTCCCATTGACCTCAGTTTTGCTAGGGCTCCTTGATGCCAGACTCGGTCAAATACTGCCTTAATGTCAAGGGCAGTCACTCTCACCTCACCTCTTGAGTTCAGCTCTTTTGTCCATGTTTGATCCAAGGCTGTAATGAGGTCAGGAGCTGAGTGGCCCTGGCGGAACCCAAACTGAGCGTCACTGAGCAGGTTATTGCTAAGCAAGTGCCGCTTGATGGTACTGTTGATAACACCTTCCATCACTTTATTGATGATTGAGAGCAGACTGATGGGGCGGGAAATGGATTGGTTGGACTTGTCCTGCTTTTTGTGTACAGGACATACCTGGGCAATTTTCCACATTGCAGGGTAGATGCCAGTGTTGTAGCTGTACTGGAACAGCTTGGCTCGGGGCACGGCGATTTCTGGAGCACAGGTCTTCAGTACTTTTGCCGGAATGTTGTCAGGGCCCATAGCTTTTGCAGTATCCAGTGCCTTCAGTCGTTTCTTGATATCACGTGGAGTGAATCGAAATGGCTGAAGTCTGGCATCTGTGATGTTGGGGACTCCAGGAGGAGGCCCAGATTGTTGCAAATGCTTCAGCCTTATCTTTCACACTGATATGCTGGGCTCCCCCATCATTGAGGTTGGGGATATTTGTGGAGCCACTTCCTCCAGTTAGTTGTTTAATTGTCCACCACCATTCACGGCTGGATGTGGCAGGACTGCAGAGCTGAGATCTGATCCGTTGGTTATGGGATCGCTTAGCTCTGTCTATCGCATGCTGCTTACATAGTTTGGCACGCAGATAGTCCTGTGTTGTAGCTTCACCAGGTTGACACCTCATTTTGAGGTATGCCTGGTGCTGCTCCTGGCATGCCCTCCTGCACTCTTCTTTGATCATAATCATAAGAACTCGGAGCAGGAGTAGGCCGTCCGGCCCCTCGAGCCTGCTCCGCCATTCAATAAGATCATGGCTGATCTTTTCATGGACTCAGATCCACTTACCCGCACTCCCACCGTATCCCTTAATTCCTTTATTGTTCAAAAAGATATCTACCTTAGCTTTAAAGACGTTTACTGAAGAAGCGTCAACTACTTCACTGGGCAAGGAATTCCATAGATTAACAACCCTCTGGGTGAAGAAGTTCCTTCTTAATTCAGTCCTAAATCTGCTCCCTCTAATCTTGAGGATTTGCCCTCTTGTCCCAGCTTCACCTGCCAGTGGAAACATCCTCTCTACTTGTATCTTATCTATTCCCTTCATGATTTTATATGTTTCTATAAGATCCCCCCTCATTCTTCTGAACTCCAATGAATATAATCCCTATCTACTCAATCTCTCCTCATAAGCCAACCCCCTCAACTCCGGAATCAACCTAGTGAACCTCCTCTGCACCCTCTCCAGTGCCAGTATATCCTTTCTCAAGTAAGAAGACCAAAACTGCACACAGTACTCCAGGTGCGGCCTCACCAGTACCTTATACAGCTGCAACATAACCTCTCTGCTTTTAAACTCAATCCCTTTAGCAATGAAGGACAAAATTCCATTTGCCTTCCTAATTACTTGCTGTACCTGCAGACCAACCTTCTGCGATTCATGCACAAGGACACCTAGGTCCCTCTGCATAGCAGCATGCTGTAACTTTTTACCATTCAAGTAATAATCCTTTTTACTGTTACTCCTACCGAAATGAATGACTTCACATTTATTAACATTGTATTCCATCTGCCAGACCTTTGCCCACTCACTCAATGTATCTATGTTCCTCTGCAAAGTTTCACAGTCATCTGCACACTTTGCTCTGCCACTCATCTTAGTGTCATCTGCAAACTTTGACACCCTACACCTGGTCCCCAACTCCAAATCATCTATATAAATTGTAAATAATTGCGGTCCCAACACCGATCCCTGAGGCACACCACTAGTGACTGATTGCCAACCAGAATAGCACTCATTTATCCCCACTCTCTGCTTCCTGTTAGTCAACCAATCCTCTATCCATGCTAATACTTTACCCCTAACGCCATGCGTCCTTATCTTCTGCAGCAGCCTCTTGTGCGGCACCTTGTCGAAGGCCTTTTGGAAATCTAGGTACACCACATCCTCTGGGTCCCCATTGTCCACCTTGCTCATAATGTCATCATAGAATTCCAAAAGATTTGTCAAGCATGACCTGCCCTTCAAGAACCCATGCTGCGTCTGCCCAACGGGACAATTTCTACCGAGATGCCCTGCTATTTTTTCCTTGATAATAGACTCAAGCATCTTCCCCACTACAGGGTTGAACCAGGGTTGGTCTCCTGGCTTGATGGTAATGGTAGAGTGGGGGATATGCCGGGCCATGAGGTTACAGATTGTGGTTGTGTACAATTCTGCTGCTGCTGATGGCACACAGCGCCTCATGGATGCCTAGTTTTGCATTGCTAGATCTGTTCGAAATCTATCCCATTTAGCATGGTGATAGTGCCACACAACACGATGGACGGTATCCTCAAAGTGAAGGCAGGACTTCGTCTCCAAAAGGACTGTGCGGTGGTCTCTCCTACCAATACTGTCATGGACAGAAGCATCTGCGGCAGGCAGATTGGTGAGGACCAGGTCAAGTATTTTTTCCCTCGTGTTGCTTCCCCCACTACCTTTCGCAAACCCAGTCTAGCAGCTATGTCCTTTAGGTCTCGGCCACCTCGGTCAGTAGTGGCGCTACCGAGCCACTCTTGGTGATGGACATTGAAGTCCCCCACCCAGAGTACATTTTGTGCCCTCGCCACCCTCAGTGCTTCCTCCAAGTGGTGTTCAACATGGAGGAATACTGAGTCATCAGCTGAGGGCGGGCAGTAGGTGGTAATCAGTAGGAGGTTACCTTGCCCATGTTTGACCTGATGTAATGAGACTTCATGGGGTCTGGAGTCGATGTTGAGGACTCCCAGGGCAACTCCCTCCCTACTGTATACCACTGTGCCACCACCTCTGGTGCGTCTGTCCTGCCGGTGGGACAGGACATACCCGGGGATGGTGATGGCAGTGTCTGGGACATTGTCTGTAAGGTATAATTTTGTGAGTATGACTATGTCAGGCTGTTGCTTGACTAGTCTGTGGGACAGCTCTCCCAACTTTGGCACAAGCCCCCAGATGTTAGTAAGGAAGACTTTGCAGTGTCGACAGGGCTGGGTTTGCCGTTGTCGTTTCCGATGCCTAGGTCGATGCTGGGTGCTCCGTCCGGTTTCATTCCTTTTTATTGACTTTGTAGTGGTTAGGTACAACTGAGTGGCTTGCTGGGCCATTTCAGAGGGCATGCAAGAGATAACCACATTGCTGTGGGTCTGGAGTCACATGTAGGCCAGACCAGGTAAGAACAGCAGATTTCCTTCCCTGAAGGACATCAGTGAACCAGATGGGTTTTGACAACAATTGACATCATTAGACTAGCTTTTAATTCCAGATTTATTAACTAAATTCAAATTCCACCTTCTGCTGTGGTGGGATTTGAACCCATGTCCCCAGAGAAATACCCTGGGTTTCTGGGTTACTAGTCCAGTGTGCCAACTGTGCAACAAACAAATTTCTCTGCAGCACCTGTGGAAGAGCCTGTCACTCCAGAATTGGCCTTTATAGCCACTCCAGGCGCTGCTTCACAAACCACTGACCACCTCCACGCGCATATCCATTGTCTCTCGAGATAAGGAGGCCCAAAAGAAAGTCCAGTGATAATACCACTACGCCACCACCTACCCCAGTAAGTTGTTGGAAGTCGTTAATGGTTGAAATTCATCGCTGGAGAAGGAAAGTATCACTTATTGCTGGAATTAGACTACAGACTGTTATACTGTTGAAGAACCTTCTTTCGCCATCGGACGGCTGTGAGGACTTCAAGCAACATTGGACTGTAAATTAGCAAGGACCCTAATTTTTTCTATTTTAAATGTTGTTTGTGTCTTAGTAGTGGTTAAGAATTTAGTTTTTCTAATTAAACAATTAATTTGTTGATTTAAAGACACCTGTTTTGGTTAGTCTCCTTCAAGGGTTAATAGAAGGTACAATTTGGTTGGGTCTTTCTTTAATTTGGAAAGTTTAAAATTATATGTTAGGTGATGTGTAGAGGGATGGAATTGAATTAACAATGCGTTTCTCCCACCACAATCAGAATCGTATATTTTGATTGGGGGCTTTGACTGGAGCGGTCGGTAGTAACAAGGCATAGAATTAGTGTTACGATCGTCAATGGAGACCAGCAACAATTCAAAAGAATCTAATCCACCGACTGACCATAATTTAGGAAACCAAACCAAACAGACAAGTTTTCACTTTTATAAATTTTACTTTAACACTCAAACCAAAACCAACATAAATTAAACGTGAAGCAACATACCAATCATGGTCAATATATATGTTACAAATTACACCTTAACTATCAGATACAACATGAATGGGTCTCACTGTTTCACTGGGTATACCACCCAGCATATTTGGCACTAAATTACATTCACACAGTTCTTCACAACTCAGAGGTTCCTCAGCTACATTTTCAGATCTTTCTTCAAGGATTTAGCCACTGTTCTTCAAACAGTAATCCCCCTCAATACGAACTCCCTGGGTGTGGTCTTTACCACAAGGTGCACTTCTCCAGAATCTCCTCAGCTCTGCTCACGACAGTCTTGATGGCGCGGACTTATCAGTCTTCCCCTTATCTGAGTCCTTTAGTGACAACTTGTGCATTTCATGGCTGGATCTGCTTAGTCAGCTACTTTAAGTAACAGAAACAGCTCCTGGATTGAGTTTTCACTTTCTTCTGCTTGCTGGCACTCCACTTCTGCCTGATCTGCCTTGTTTGGGGAGGACTCTGTCTCCCTTTATCTGGTTCTAACCGGTGTCAGGTACCATGGAAACCTAGTTATTTTTTCAGCTTCTGTTACTGTTTTGTTCGGGTCCATTTCTGTTTCAGTTCTAGTTTTTGCTTTAATTCTAGTTTCCCTCTCAGTTAGGGTCTAAAAAAAAAACAACCTTTGCAACCATGGATTCCATCACAATAGAAAAAGGGTGGCAAAAGGAGGTGCCGATTAGAGACCTGAAAGGTGATTTACACGTGATGAGATTTTACCTTAAAAGGTCACCTCTGTGGAGAGAGAGGTAGGGGTCAACCAAAGACTACAGAAGGCCAAAATTTTCCATCCAGAGAAGCTGTGTGAGGCTGACCAGCTCAGCAAAGGAGCACTACCTCCAAAACGCCATTTGAAAACATCTTTGAACAACTGAGGCAGAGAGAAATTGCCAAAGTGACTTTGAATTTCCCACTTGCAGCAGTAAAGCAGAAGTCTGCAGCACCTCAGCAAACATCCAGGCCTGCACCTTTGAAAAGACTTTCCTTCCAATATGATTCAACAGATTTCTGCAAACCATGAAATACTTACATCCCTTGGGACTTGAATTACATCTTACCTTTTTCTTTCTCTCCATCTATCCTTGTGTATGTATATGTGTGAATGTGAGTGGGTGAAGGTTGCGATCAACAGTCGGGCTGAAACACTAGCTTTACAGAAACACCATCTGCGGTCAGTTGGGAGGTGAAAAGTAGAAGCCAGCCACACCATTTCCCACCTCTCCATAACACATTTGATAAAGTGCTACATAGCAGGCTTGTCAGTAAAGTTAGAGCCCATGGAATAAACAGGACAGTGGCAGCATGGATACGAAATTGGCAAAATGGCAGGAAACAGAGTGTAGTTGTGAACAGTTTTTGGACTGGAGGAAGGTCTATAGTGGGGTTCCTGAGGGGACGGTGTTGGAACGCCTGCTTTTCTTGATCTATATTAATGAGCTAGACTTGGGTGTACAGGCCACAATTTCAAAATTGGGAGATGACACAAAACATGGAAGTATTGTGAACTGTGAGGAGGATAGTGATAAACTTCAAGAGGACATAGACAGATCAGTGGAACGGGCGGGCAAGTCACAGATGAATTTTAATGCATAAAAGTGAATCATTTTGGTCGGAAGAATGAGGAGAGGCAATAAAAATTAAAGGGTACATTTTTAACGGAGGTGCAGGAGCATAGGCACCTGGCGATATCTGTGCACAAATCACTGAAGGTTGCAGCGCAGGTTGAGAAAGCATTAATAAAGCATATTGGATCCTGGGCTTTATAAAAACAAAGCAGTTAGGATAAACCTGTATAAAACACCGTTGAGCCACAAATGAGTATTGTGTCCAATTCTGGGCACCACACTTTAGAAAGGGTGCAGAAAAGTTTCATGAGAATGGTTCCAGGGATGAGGAACATCAGTTATGTGGATATGTTGGAGAAGCTGGGCTGTTCTTCTTGGAGAAGAGAAGATTAAGAGGAGATTTGATGGAGGTGTAAACGATCATGAGGAGTCTGGACAGGGTAGACAGAGAAACTGTTCCCATTGACAGAAAGATTGAGAACTTGAAGACGCTGATTTAAGGTGAATGTCAAAAGAAGCAATGGCACATCAGGAAATACTTTTTCATGCAGCGAGCGTTTACGATCTGGAATGCACTGCCTGAGAGTGTGGTGGAGGCAGCTTCAATGGAACTCTTCATAAGCGAATTGGATAATTATCTGAAGAGAAAAATTTGCAGGGCTATGGAAAAAGATGGGGTAAGGGGACGAGGTGAGTTGCTATTGCAGAGAGCTGGCACAAATAGGACCGGCTGAATGGCCTCCTTCTGTGCTCTAACCATTCTGTGATTCTATGAAGACAGAAGACGTGTGTTGATATAAGATTTTTCATATATCAAAAAATCTGGAGTGCAGAATCATTAGCAGAATAATTAATAGTTGTTTCGGAGCTGTCCAGGTATTTCAGCACTGTCACATCAAGAACAGCAATATCATAGAATGACATAAAATATACAGCACACAAACAGGCCATTCGGCCCAATCAGTCCATTCCGGTGATTACACTCAAGACTCAAACACTGACCCGAAACGTTAACTCTGCTTCTCTTTTCACAGATGCTGCCAGACCTGCTGAGTGGTTCCAGCATTTCTTGTTTTTACCTCAAACCTGTACACTGCATGTTCCATTACGTGGTTCTCAATAATACAGCTTGCATTAGAAGACAGAAGAATATTTGATTTTTTCTGTGATAAAATTAGTTACCTTTCAGGACAACTCGAACTTTATTTGCGTGAGCATGACACACAAGATCAGCTTGTGGAGAATTCAGGGCGACAACAGTCGTGACCTTGGACCAGTCATAATGTATCCAATCTGTTCCTCCATGATAAAACACCATGACCTGATACAAAAATAAAACTGTCAGCTGCAGTAATGAAGGATATAAAACTGACATTAAAAATATAGATTTTCCTGATCAATATAGTTGTCCCCAGGGTACAGGATAAGGAAGGGATAATGAACACATCTAGTCTGCAGGTTATATTGATGGAGCTCCTGTTCCTGCCACACTGCCCACTTAGTAACATTACTCTGAAATAAATACTAACCTCATCAACTACACAGCAGTTACAGAGACATTTAACACAAACATTTGTTCAAAGATCTGCTAAATTGTATTCAGTTTAATCATGACCAGGGTCCCAGTTTTACAATGACCGAGGTCAAATCACAATTTTATTCCATGTGATTCCAGGATTTTTAACTGGTGTTTCTGGATCAATATTGTGTGAAATCTGCAAACCTGAACCATGGTATGAGGCTGTAAGAGTTAGATCACACATCATTTAAGACTCTGCACATTGGAGAAACATTAAAAACACATTTTATTGATGCTGCACTTGTTAAAATATCTTTGCACTGCCCAATACTACGGCTGGTCCTATTTTACACAGGCTGTAACTATACCAAGATTAACACTTGAACATATTTATTATATATAACAGGATTCTCTTTGCATTTCGACAATAATCTGAGCTGCCCCTTGCGCTGCTGCACCAGCTTCACCTGTCACTGACCCCGACTCACAGCCTCAGCCTGTTCCTGATACTTGGACTGTGTTAACGACCCCTCTCCAGTCTGTATCTCCCCCGGAGCCCAGGCTGGAGCCTGACTGGAGAACTCTCTACCCCACATCAACCCAGTCCAGCCCGATCCCCCCAGTCTAGCCCAGCCCGATCCCCCCAGTCCAGTCCACCCCAGCCCGATCCCCCCAGTCCAGTCCAGCACAGCCCGATCCCCCCAGTCCAGTCCAGCACAGCCCGAACCCCCCTGTCCAGTCCACCCCAGCCCGATCCCCCCAGTCCAGTCCAGCCCAGCCCGATCCCCCCCAGTCCAGTCCAGCCCAGCCCGAGCCCCCCAGTCCAGTCCAGCCCAGCCCAAGCCCCCCAGTCCAGTCCAGTCCAGCCCGAGCCCCCCAGTCCAGCCCAGCCCGATCCCCCCAGTCCAGTCCATCCCAGCCCCGGGGGGTGGAGTCCCGGCCCCTGGTGTAAAAGGAACATCCTAAAGAGGACAATCTCTGACCTTCCACATCAGTGCGGGTGAGAGGAGCTGAACCACATGAGGAAAGGCAGGAGTTCACATCCCAATGCTCCATTCCAAGTGTTACTGCTCAACACACTTCAAAAGACAACTTCAAGTAAACTAACTCTTTTCCCGAGGGAATTTAATGATCTGAGACACTCACCTCAACTTGGTACTGATGGTCCGCGGGTATGGGTTGACACAGATCCCGTGTTGAACAATGACACGGATTCTGGGAAAAGACCCCGGAGTCTCCGCCGATCCACAGCGCCAGCACCGCCAGAGCCCGCACCAATACCAAACTCCAGCGCATCCTCTCCGCCGGAGATGAAAATCCGTCAGACACAGTGAGATGGTTTATTTATATTGAGCTGCATGTGACTGATGATGAAACCTCCTGGATCTCTATCTCTATCTCACTTTGTGTGATAATAGTGGAATGTTGACGCAAGTTTCATCCTGTCAAATGCAACTTTGTTGGGAAGTTCTCTTCTCCCCCTCTCTTCCTGTCTTGTGCAACATTCATCCCTGAACCTTTGCAGCACTTCCTCCCTGTCTTGACCAGCTTTCTTCTCTGAACCTCTCTCTCCCTTTCTGACTTTGCCAATATTCATCTCTCAACTTCTGATTCCATGCCCTCCGTGCCCACTGCCATTCCCTCCATCTCTGTAGCAACATTCATCGGTGACCCTCTTTGCCCCCATTCCTTCCTGTCTTGGCCAACATTCATCCCTGAATCTCTGATTGCCCTCCCCTCCCCTCCTCCATCAGTTCTTCCATCTCTGGAACAACATTTGTTTCCCCCATCCTCCCCCCTTATTCCCTCTCTTGGCCATCATTCATTCTCCAATAAATCAAAGGCAAAATACTGCAGATGCTGGAAATCTGAATTAAAAACAGTAAGTGCCGAAAATACTCAACTGGTCTGAAAGCATCTGTGTACTGTGTAACAGTTAACATTGCCCGTCTGTGACCTTTCATCAGAACTCAACCTCTTTACAACCTTTCCCCACCTCCTCCTTGCTTTGGTCAAGATTTATCCTCAAAGCTTCCCCACCTATTTTACATGCCAAAAGCAACATTCATCACTAAACCCTTTTCTCCTGTCTTGGGAAACATCTATCCCGAATATCTCTTTTGCCTGCTCCCTTGAAAACTCTTCTGCCCACATCCTCCGTGTCTTGTGTAACATTTATCTTCAAATCTTTTTCCTGTCTTCCTCTGTGTCTTGCACAACATTCATTCCTGAATCACTCACTCCTTCCTCCATGTCTTGCGCAACATTCATCCATTAACTATTGTCCCCCTTCCTCCCAGAACCTCTCTCCCTGCCTTGGCCAATATTCATTCTCAAACCTCTTTCTCACACTCCGTGCCCTGAGCAGCATTTATCCCTGAATCCCTGTCCATCCTGTCTTGGCCAACTTTAATCCAGGAAAATCTCTCCCCTTCCTCGCTGAGTTAGAAATGATCATCCCTGAATATCACGGCTCCCTCCATCCCTGTCTTCAACAACTTATCTTTATATGGCACCTTTAATGTAATAACATTTCCCAAGGTGCTTCACAGGAGCATTATAAAACAAAATATGAAAAGGAGTCACATAAGGAGATCTTAGGGAAGATGAACAAAAGCTTGGTCAAAGAGGTAGTTTTTAAGGAGTGTCATAAAGGAGGAAAGTTAGGTGCAGAGGCAGAGAGGTGTAGGGAATGTATCCCAGAGCTTAGGGCCCATACAACTAAAGGCGCAGCTGCAAATTGTGAAGTGATTAAAATCAGGGATGCACAAGAGGCCAGAGTTAGAGGAGTGCAGATATCTTGGAGGGTTTTGGGGCTGGAGGAGATGACAGAGATAAGGAGGGCATGAGGCAATGGAGGGATTTGTAAACAAGGATGAGAATTTTCAAACCAAGGTGTTGCTTGATGAGGAACCAATGTAAGTCGGCGAGCATAGGGGTGATAGGTGAATAGGACTTGGTATGAGTTATGTCTTGGATAGCAGAGGCTTGGATGACCTCAACTTTATGGGGTGTTACAACCAAGGCAGGAGTAATGCACTGTTAATTCAGACCCGCTACTCCACAGGTCACAGCATATTAGTAAAGTTTCCCACCTACTGGAAAAATAGCCAAATTAATCATTTTATTTATCCCCAGAATAAAGCATGCCAAACCAGGTTGCTTGGAACAACAACAAAATTAAGAATGTATTAATAAACCAAGTTTTAAACGATAATGAGATGAATCTATATGTATGAAAAGATTTTATAAACCCTTAATATTCCTAACCCTCATGCACACACATACATTCAATTACCTAATGGTTAACCGTCAAAAACAGAAATATTGACTTTTACAGAGTTTCTTAGGAATAAATAAATAACAAGGTTGTAACTTTTGGCAGTATTTTCCTAGATCGGTGAGGGGTCCCAGAGTTGAATAGCCAGATGGCACTCAATGGCTCTCCAGGTGAAATTAATTAACAGAGCATGGTGGGTAGGTGTTCAAGGTTGTTCGTCTGCAGCAGGTATCACACAGATCTTTCAGCAACAGGTTCTAACTACTTAAATTTTTACAGTAACAGTCTAACAGTAGAAACTTTATTGAGAGTTCAGTAACTTCCAAAAAGCACAAAAGTCAACAGGACTTGTTCTCAGCAAAGAAGCATTCTCCACAGAGCACAGCAATTCCAGAACTCACACTTCAGGCAGGGATTCTTGACTGGAGACAACAGCAACCAGTCACACCCAAAACACAAGCTTCCTTTCTTCAAAGCAGTGTTTCCCCACAGAGATTAGCAATTCCCCTTTTGTCAGGGTCTCTTCCTCTGTCTTCACCTCAAATTTAACACTTTTTCCCTTGAAATGCTGAGCTTACTTTCAGAAAGAATAGGTCTTTTTCCTCTGGTCTATCAGCAACCCTCACAGCACCTGCCACTGCTAGCTGTTCTGTTTTCCTCTGCAGAATTGAAACTAAAGTCTTTCCATAGGAGTCATAAGACTGTTGTAAAATCTTACTGTGGCTTGGATACAAATTGCTCTGCAGCCTGTACTTCAAATACTAAGCCTCTGCGGTTATTGATCACAGAGACTTTTTTTCAGTCTTAAAGGCACACAGACCTCCCAGTTTTCAAAGAAAAACAAAACTCTTGTGACACCTCCACCTTTGGAAAAATGAAACGCCATTCTTGAATGTGTTTCATTACAATGTGGAACAGAAATTACAAAAAAATTAAACAGATTTTTGCATTCATGTCCTGATTCACTCCACTAAAAATTTACACAATATTTTTGGTAATATGGTTAAAATTGTGACAAAGCATTGGCAAAAACATTGTTTTTTCCTGAAACGTGTATAATTTTCAAGCGATAAGGCTGTAACAATAAACTCTATTTGAACGTTCCAGCATTTCGGTTTTAATTTCTTACGAAGGTTGTCCTCTTCAACCAATGCAACCTTCCAACCGTAGTCTTCCAGTTGTTTCAAGCTTTCCTTCCAAGTATCCCTGTAGACCATCACCTCAGCCAGGTGAACTGCACAGTTAGGAACACTGGCCACTACTGGTTTCACTATTCTCTGAGAAGTTGTTGGGGCATTTTTTGACCGAATGGCATCATTCGGCACTAATAAAGACAGTCTGGTGTGACAAAAGCTGCTATTTCTTTAGCTCGAGTTGTCAAAGGAACTTGACAGTATCCCTTCATCAAATTTATGTATGTAAGACATATGGCACTGCCCACTCTGTCAATACAGTCTTTGAAATGAGAAGTTGGATAGGAGCCTGCCTTCATTACCGCATTGCCTTTTCTGCAGTCTATGCAAAGTCGAGTTGACCGATCAGGTTTAGGCACTAAGACTATTGGTGAATTCCAGCTGCTTTGAGTAGGTTCATTTAAGTTGTTTTCCAGCATGTATTGGATTTCTGCTTTTACTTGGGCCTCTTTGTCTGGACTTAAGCGGGAAGGATGTTGTTTTCAAAGAATAGATTCCCGTACATCCACATCATGTGGGGCCAAGGCTGTACATCCCAGCTTATCCCTACAGATGCTTACAAATGTTATGAGTAGCCTGGTTAGGTCTTTAAGTTGTTCTGCATCTAAGTACAAAAGCATGTTGTCCAATTTTCCTAGCCACTCTGTATTCGCTAACTGGGTAGTAAGAGGTTCAATCTGTGAATTGTCTAGGCCTCCTTCTGTCTCATCCTCACTATTCTTTTCCTTCTCAACAGTCCCCATTACCTTACATCATTCCCTCCGTGACACCCTGGTCCACTCCTCCATTACCCCCACCACCTCGTCCCCGTCCCAGGGCACCTTCCCCTGCAATCACAGGAGCTGTAATACCTGCCCATTTACCTCCTCTCTCCTCACTATCCCAGGCCCCAAACACTCCTTTCAGGTGAAGCAGCGATTTACTTGTACTTCTTTCAATGTAGTATACTGTATTCGCTGCTCACAGTGTGGTCTCCTCTACATTGGGGAGACCAAGCGCAGACTGGGTGACCGCTTTGCAGAACATCTCCGCTCAGTCCGCAAGCAGGACCCTGAGCTTCCGGTTGCTTGCCATTTCAACACTCCCCCCTGCTCTCATGCTCACATCTCTGTCCTGGGATTGCTGCAGTGTTCCAGTGAACATCAACGCAAGCTCGAGGAACAGCATCTCATCTACCAATTCGGCACACTACAGCCTGCCGGACTGAACATTGAGTTCAATAATTTCAGAGCATGACAGCCCCCCATTTTACTTTCATTTTTAGTTAGTTTTTCTTCCTTTTTTCTTTTTTTTACATTCTTTTTTACATTTTTTACAATCCTTTTTTTTTGCATTTATTTCATTTCATCTTAGTTTGTTCAGTTTGCTTACCCACTGTTTTTTTCAGGGTTTTTTCAGGTTTGCACTTGCTGCTGTTCAATAATCAGTGTATTCACACCTAATCTGTACTAATGCTTTGTCTTTCAACACACCATTAACATATTGTTTGCCTTTGCTCCGTGACCTTTTGGTCAGCTATGTGGCCTGGTCCAATCTGCACCTTCTCCTTTGTTATCTCTTGCCCCACCCCCACCTCACTTGCTTATAATCTGTGACTTTTCTAATATTTGTCAGTTCCGAAGAAGGGTCACTGACCCGAAACGTTAACTCTGCTTCTCTTTCCACAGATGCTGCCAGACCTGCTGAGTGATTCCAGCATTTCTTGTTTTTGTTTCAGATTTCCAGCATCCACGGTATTTTGCTTTTACCTTACATACCTGTACTGGCTTATCCTCCTGTCTGTGATGATGTTGCTTTAATATATTGATATGACACAACCGATTCTTTTTCCTGCGATCAGGGGTGTCAATCAAGTAATTCACCTTACCCACTCCATTGATCACTTTATATGGACCGCTGAACCATGCTTTCAATGGTTCACCCTGTAAAGGTAACAATACTTCATCCTCTGGTCGAAAATTGTTGGTCTTTGCATTTTTATCTGTCCATGTTTTCATATTGGCTTGGGATACTTTGTGGTGCTCCTGAGCTACTTTGCAAGCTTTCATCGGCCTTTCCCAGAACACAAATACATAGTCTAGTATCAAAGTATCTTCCTTTGTTCTAAAAATCTGTCCTTGATGAGTTTTAGAGGACCTCTTACTTCATTTTCGTAAACCAATTCGAAAGGACTAAAACCTGCAGACTCTTTTGGCAAATCTCTGTAGCAAATAAAAGAAAGTTTAGCCCTTTATCCCAATCATGCGGATATTCATGACAGTATGTTCTCATCATTGTTTTGAGAGTTTGATGGCACCTCTCTATAGCTCCCTGTGTCTGTGACTGATATGCTGAAGATTTCAACTGTCTGATACCCAGATTGCCCATGACTTCTTGAAATATCTTAGATATGGAATTAGAACCTGGATCTGATTGAACGACAAGTGGTAATCCATATCTCGTAAAGAATTGGGTTAACTTCTCTACTACTACTCTGGCAGTAATTGTCTTAAAAGGAATGGCTTCTGGAAATCAAGTAGCCACAGCCATGACATATGTATTGATATCCTGCTTTTGTTTTTGCCAACGGTCCTACAAAGTCTACTAATACCCTGTTAAATGGTTGCTTTATAATTGGTATGGGAATAAGTGGTGCCGGTTTTATGGTAGGTTGCAGTTTTCCCACCATTTGGCAGGTATGGCATGTTCTGCAAAATTGCTTCACGTCCTTTGTAAGGCCTGGCCAGTAATAATGTTGACCTATATGTGATTTGGTCTTCTGAATCCCCAAATGTCCTGCTCGAGGAATGTCATGTGCTCTCCTTAATAACTCCTGCCGATATTTGGTGGTACCACTATCTGTCGAACAACTGTCCAGACTTCGTCCGCAGGTCTATGAGGCGGTCTCCATTTCCTCTTCAAAACCCAGTCTTCAATATAATGGCCTTCCAGAACTCCTTTCACCTCAGTTTCTGTCAGAGCCGTCTGTGCTATTCTATGTAGCTCTGGATCAGCTTGTTGTGCTGCAATTATAGAAGATTTGTTAAACATCTCATCTGGATTATCCAAATCCCCAAATAACTTGGCTATCTGCTTGTGGTGCCAATTTTATGCCTGACAATGGAACTTGTTCAGCCATTGCTCAGGTTACTACACATACAGGAAATATTCTGGGAACTTGATCCTGTAATTGTCCAGTTTCTCTAACTTCCTTTGGTTTCTCGATGATGACGGGAGATATCGATACTTTTGATCGGCCAAATCATTTCCTAGTAGTAGGTCAATTACCTCAACTGGCAAACTATGGACAACTCCTACACTTACCATCCTAGATATTAGGTCACACTCTAGATGCACTCTTTATAAAGGTACGGGTATATATACTCTGCCAATTCCATGAACTAAAACATTAGTTTTCAGTGGTGCTCTGCTGGAAATGTTATACCATTCCCCAGCAAAAGAGTTTGGGTTGCTCCTATATCCCTAGGTGTAACAGTAGGTTTTCCTTTCTCGCTTGCGGGATATGGAGTTACTTTTCCCTTTGACAAGAATTCATTTCTAACTTTCAAGTATCTTATTCTTGACATCTGCACTTACTTTAGTTTTTGTGTCTGACTTTACAGCTGCCGTTAAAGCTACAGCTTGGTCTGCTGTACTTTCAGTCAAAGAAAGAGGCTGTTCTTCAGCATTAACTTTGGGTACCCCAACAAGTCCCATGGGTGTACCTCGTAACTTCCAGAATTCTGAACGAAGATGTCCTACCTTTTGGCAATAACAACACTTGGACTTGCGGACCTCACTTCTACCCTCAGCATCTCCATTTCAGGCCTGAGGAGGTGATCCCGGGGCATTCCCAGCTATTCTTTCTTGCCCCCGGCTACTTGCCTTCCTTTCACTCTCCCACTTCCTATCCTTCTCGGGTTTACCGGGGTGACTGACATAAGGTTTTGGTTGATTCATAAGCTCAAAATCAGCAGCAACTTCCACTGCTTTACCTGGCATTTAAAACTTTCAGGTTATCATGAGTTCTCACGACTAGTGGGATTGAATTTTTAAATTCCAAGAGACTCAATTCTCGAAGTTCCGAAGAGTTCCGATGAAGGGTCACTGACCCGAAACGTTAACTCTGCTTCTCTTTCCACAGATGCTGCCAGACCTGCTGAGTGGTTCCAGCAATTCTTGTTTTTATTTCAGATTTCCAGCATCCGCAGTATTTTGCTTTTACTCAATTCTCTAAGGTTCTCATACGTGGTTTCCATCTTTAATGCTCCTATCTAACGATCAAAGTTAATTTGCTTCACCCTCTCAAATTCTACGTATGTTTGCCTAACCAATCTCTGTAAATTCTGAAACTTCTGACGGTAAGCTTCAGGGATTAACTCATACACAGTGAGAATAGCCTTTTTTGCTATCTCATAATCTGCAGAAGCCTCTTCAGGAAGCATGGCATAAATTTCATGAGCTCTGCCCATCAACCTGCTTTACATAAGCAATGTCTATCTTTCCTTTGGCCATTTCATTGTTTGGCTATTTTTTCAAAAGAAATGAAAAATGCCTCTACATTCCTTTCCTCAAACTTTGGAAGAGCTTGAATAAATTTAGACAGCTTTTCGCTGAATCCTGAGCTGGATTCAGATTCTTCCTGACCAGAATTTACCCTGGAATCAAGACCACTCCTTTGTCTTAGTTCCATTTCTTTTAATTTGAATTCCCTCTTTCTCTTTCACTTTCTGAAGTGCTCTCTCTTTCTCCCTTTCATATTTTTCCAGTTCAAGTTTTCTTAGTTCTTTTTCAACTTCGAATTTTCTTAATTCTGTTTCTTTTTCTTTCTCCTGTTGAAGCCTAAGTTTTATCATTTCTAACTGAATCTTAGCCACTTCAACTGCATCACCCATTGACTTACTATCTTCTTGTTCTTCCAATTTTAAATGTTGGACTATTACATCAAATATCTCTGCTTTTTTAGCATCTGATTTCAACTCCAACCCCAATTTTCCTGCCAACTCTCAACTTAACCTTGGTCATCCCACAGCAGGGAGAGAGGGAGTGGGTGACCACTAGACAGTCAAGAAGAAATGGGCAGGTAGTGCAGGAGACCCCTGAGTGCATCTCACTCTCCAACAGGTATTCAGTTCTGTATACTGAGCAAAGTGATGCTCCATCTGGGGAGTGCAGCCAGAGCCAAGTCTATGGCACCATGGGTGGCTCAGCTGCACAGCGGGGTACAGGGAAGACTGGAGGAGCTATAGGGCTGGATTTTACGTTGGGAGGATGGGAGCAGGCCACCGGCCTAAAAGTCGGTGGTGAACCCGCTTCTGCCTAGCCTGGGGATCTATCCCACATTTTACGGGTCCCGGCTTGAGGGAGGAAGTCCTGCCTTATCGAGCAGTCAGCCAATCAAGCAGGCTGCTTTGTCCTGGATGGTGTTAAGCTTCTTGAGTGTTGTTGGAGCTGCACCCATCCAGGCAAGTGGAGAGTATTCCATCACACTCCTGACTTGTGCGTTGTAGATGGCGGACAGGCTTTGGGGAGTCAGGAGGTGAGTTACCACATGGTCCCTGGTCTCTGACCTGCTCTTGTAGCCACAGTATTTATCTGGCTACTCCAGTTCAGTTTCTGGTCAATGGTAGCCCCTAGGATGTTGATAGTGGGGGATTCAGCAATGTTAATGCCATTGAATGTCAAGGGGAGATGGTTAGATTCTCTCTTGTTGGAGATGGTCATTGCTTGGCACTTGTGTGGCGCGAATGTTACTTGCCACTTATCAGCCCAAGCCTGGATATTGTCCAAGTCTTGCTGCATTTCTACATGGACTGCTTCAGTATCTGAGGAGTTGCGAATGGTGCTGAACATCGTGCAATCATCAGCGAACATCCCCACTTCTGACCTTATGATTGAAGGAAGGTGCTAATGAGTATAGGAATATTAGGATAGAGGAGATGAATGCATGGCTGGGGAGATGGTGCAAGAGGGGTCGCTTTAGTTTCATGGATCACTGGGTCTGTTTCTAGCGAAGTTGGAACCTGTACAAGTTCGACGGATTGCACCTGAACCGGAAAGGTACCAAAATCCTTGCAGGGAGGTTTGCTAGTACTGTTGGGGGGCATTTAAACTAATTTGGCAGTGGAATGGATTACAGAATGGAGGTACAGTAGGGGGTGATGCACAGTCAAATATAGAAGAGAAACTGAGTCAGCTTGGACGGCAGAGCAAAAATAGACCTGTTAAGGCTCAAGCAAATAATGCAAGGTTGGATTGCATCTATTTTAATGCAAGGAATCTGACTAGTAAGGCAGATGAATTGAGGGCATTGATTAACACATGCAAATATGATATTATTGCTATCACAGAGACATTGAAGGAGGGGCAGGACTGGCAGTTCAATATTCCAGGGTAAAGAATCTTCAGGGGTGACAGGGGAGTGGGTAAAAGTTGAGGTGGCATTACACTGTTGATCAAGGAGTCAATTACTGCAGTAAGGAGGGATGATATCTGGGGCAGCACAGTGGCGCAGTGGTTAGCACCGCAGCCTCACAGCTCCAGGGACCCGGGTTCGATTCTGGGTACTGCCTGTGTGGAGTTTGCAAGTTCTCCCTGTGTCTGCGTGGGTTTTCTCCGGGTGCTCCGGTTTCCTCCCACAAGCCAAAAGACTTGCAGGTTGGTAGGTAAATTGGCCATTATAAATTGTCACTAGTATAGGTAGGTGGTAGGGAAATATAGGGACAGGTGGGGATGTTTGGTAGGAATATGGGATTAGTGTAGGATTAGTATAAAAATGGGTGGTTGATGGTCGGCACAGACTCGGTGGGCCGAAGGGCCTGTTTCAGTGCTGTATCTCTAATCTAATCTAATCTAAACCCTTAGGCTTTCTATAGGTATATCAGGAATAAAAGAATGACTAGAGTTAGATTAGGGCCAATCAAGGATAGTAGTGGGAAGTTGTGTGTGGAATCAGAGGAGATAGGGGAAGTGTTAAATGAATATTTTGCGTCAGTATTTACAGTAGAGAAAGAAAATGTTGTCGAGGAGAATACTGAGATTCAGACTACTGGGCTAGATGGGATTGAGGTTCACAAGGAGGAGGTGTTATCAATTTTGGAAAGTGTGAAAATAGATAAGTCCCCTGGGCCAGATGGGATTTATCCTAGGATTCTCTGGGAAGCTAGGGAGGAGATTGCAGAGCCTTTGTCCTTGATCTTTATGTCGTCATTGTCGACAGGAATAGTGCCGGAAGACTAGAGGATAGCAAATGTTGTCCCCTTGTTCAAGAAGGGGAGTAGAGACAGCCCTGGTAATTATAGACCTGTGAGCCTTACTTCGATTGTGGGTAAAATGTTGGAAAAGGTTATAAGAGACAGGATTTATAATCATCTTGAAAAGAATAAGTTCATTAGCGATAGTCAGCACGGTTTTGTGAAGGGTAGGTCGTGCCTCACAAACCTTATTGAATTTTTCGAGAAGGTGACCAAACAGGTGGATGAGGGTAAAGCAGTGGATGTGGTGTATATGGATTTCAGTAAGGCGTTTGATAAGGTTCCCCATGGTAGGCTATTGCAGAAAATATGGAAGTATGGGGTTGAAGGTGATTTAGAGCTTTGGATCAGAAATTGGCTAGCTGAAAGAAGACAGAGGGTGGTGATTGATGGCAAATGTTCATCCTGGAGTTTAGTTACTAGTGGTGTACCGCAAGGATCTGTTTTGGGGCCACTGCTGTTTGTCATTTTTATAAATGACCTGGAAGAGGGTTTAGAAGGGTGGGTTAGTAAATTTGCGGATGACGCTAAGGTCGGTGGAGTTGTGGATAGTGCCGAAGGATGTTGTAGGGTACAGAGGGACATAGATAGGCTGCAAAGCTGGGCTGAGAGATGGCAAATGGAGTTTAATGCGGAAAAGTGCGAGGTGATTCACTTTGGAAGGAGTAACAGGAATGCAGAGTACTGGGCTAATGGGAAGATTCTTGGTAGTGTAGATGAACAGAGAGATCTTGGTGTCCAGGTACATAAATCCCTGAAGGTTGCTACCCAGGTTAATAGGGCTGTTAAGAAGGCATATGGTGTGTTAGCTTTTATTAGTAGGGGGATCGAGTTTCGGAGCCACGAGGTCATGCTGCAGCTGTACAAAACTCTGGTGAGACCGCACCTGGAGTATTGCGTGCAGTTCTGGTCACCGCATTATAGGAAGGATGTGGAAGCTATGGAAAGGGTGCAGAGCAGATTTACTAGGATGTTGCCTGGTATGGAGGGAAGGTCTTACGAGGAAAGGCTGAGGGACTTGAGGTTGTTTTCGTTGGAAAGAAGGAGGAGGAGAGGTGACTTCATAGAGACATATAAGATAATCAGAGGGTTCGATAGGGTGGATAGTGAGAGTCTTTTTCCTCGGATGGTGATGGCAAATATGAGGGGACATAGCTTTAAGTTGAGGGGTGATAGATATAGGACAGATGTCAGAGGTAGTTTCTTTACTCAGAGAGTAGTAGGGGCGTGGAACGCCCTGCCTGCAACAGTAGTAGACTCGCCAACTTTAAGGGCATTTAAGTGGTCATTGGATAGACATATGGTTGAAAATGGAATAGTGTAGGTCAGATGGTTTCACAGGTCGGCACAACATCGAGGGCCGAAGGGCCTGTACTGCGCTGTAATGTTCTAATTCTAATTCTAATTCTAAAAAAAAAGGTTCCTCAAATGAGGCCATATGTGTACAACTTAAAAACAAAAAGGGGGCAATCACTTGGCTGGGAGTGCACTCCAGGCCTCCAAACAGTCAGGGAGAGATATGTGGTCAAATGTCAGAGAGGTGTAAAAATAATAGGGTAATAATAGTAGGGGATTTCAACTTCCTAGATATCAACTGGGATAATCTTAGTGAGAAAGGCTGAGAGGCGGCGGAATTCTTAAAGTGCATCCAGGAGAGCTTTTTGAGCCAGTACGTAGAAAGTCCGACAAGTGAATGGCGGTAATGGACCTGATCCTCAGGAATGAAGCCTAACAAGTGGTAGAAGTGTCAGTGGGGAGCATTTCAGGGATAGTGACCATAACTTTATAAGATTGAAGGTCGTGATGGAAAAGGACAAAGATGGACTGGAAATAAAGGTGCTGAATTAGGTGAAGGCTGATTTCAGTATGATAAAACAGGATCTGACCAAAGTGGACAGGAAGCAGCTACTTGGAGGAAAGTCTACATCAGACCTGTGGGAATCATTCAAAGAGGAAATAGTGAGCGTTCAGGGCCAACATGTACCCATTAAGGTGAAGGGTAGGACCAACAAGTTCAGGAACCCCTGGATGTCAAGGGATTTCGAGGATTGGATCAGGAAAAAAAGGAGGTTTATGGCAGATTCAGAGTGCTGAAAACAGCAGAGGCACTAGAGGAGTATAGAAGGTGTAGGGGGTACATAAAAAAGTAATTAGGAGAGCGAAGAGGGGCATGAAAAAACACTGGCGGGCAAGATAGAGAAAAATACCAAGGAGTTTTATAAGTATATTAAGGGTAAGAGGATAACCAGGGAAAGAGTAGGGCCCATTAGGGACCAAAGTGACAATCTGTGTGTGGAGCCAGAGGACATAGGTTTTTTTTTAGGTTAGAGATACAGCACTGAAACAGGCCCTTCGGCCCACCGAGTCTGTGCTGAACATCAACCACCCATTTATACTAATCCTACACTAATCCCATATTCCTACCAAACATCCCCACCTGTCCCTATATTTCCCTACCACCTACCTATACTAGTGACAATTTATAATGGCCAATTTACCTATCAACCTGCAAGTCTTTTGGCTTGTGGGAGGAAACCGGAGCACCCGGAGAAAACCCACGCAGACACAGGGAGAACTTGCAAACTCCACACAGGCAGTACCCAGAATTGAACCCGGGTCCCTAGAGCTGTGAGGCTGCGGTGCTAACCACTGCGCCACTGTGCCGCCCTGAGGTTTTAAATTATTACTTTTCATCTGTGTTCACTATGGAGAAGGATGATGCAGGTGATAAGATCAGGGAGGGGGTTTGTGATATAATTGAACATATCAGCATTGAAAGGCAGGAAGTATTAGCTGTTTGGTGGGCTGAAAAGTGGATAAATCCCCAGTCCCAGATGAGATGTATCCCACACTGTTATGTGAGGCAAGGGAGGAGATCGCAGGGGCTCTGACAGAAATTTTCAAATCCTCTCTGGCCATAGGAGCGGTACTGGAGGATTGGAGAACAGTGAATGTGCTGCCATTATTCAAGAAGGGTAGCAGGGATAAACCAGGTAATTACAGACCGATGAGTCCAATATCAATGGTAGGGAAACTATTGAAAAAATTCTGAGGGACAGGATTAATCTCCACTTGGAGAGGCAGGGATTAATCAGTGATCATCAGCATGGCTTTGTTAGGGGTCCAGCTCCCTTGATTGAATTTTTCAAGGAGGTGACTAGATGTGTAGCTGAGGGTAAAGCAGTTGATGTAGACTGATGTAGATTCATGGACTTCAGTCAGGCTTTTGATAAGGTCCCACATGGGAGATTGGTTAAGAAGGTAAGAGCCCATGGGATCCAGGGAAATTTGGCAAATTGCATCCAAAATTGGCTTAGTGGCAGGAGGTAGAGGGTGATGAGTCGAGGGTTGTTTTTGCGTTTGGAAGCTTGCGACCAGTAGTGTACCACAGAGATCGTTCTTGGGACTCTTGTTGTTTGTCGTGTACATGACTGATTTAGATGTGAATATCGGTGGTATGATCAGAAAGTTTGAAGATGACACGAAAATTGGTGGTGTCATAAATAGTGAGGAGAAAGCCTTAGATTACAGGATGATATATATGGGCTGGTAAGATGAGCGGAGCAGTGGCAAATGGAATTTAATCCTGCGACGTGTGAGCTGATGCATTTTGCGGGGACTAACAAGACAAGGAAATACACAATGGATGGTAGGACCCTAGGAAGTACAGAGGATCAGAGGAACCTTGGTGTACTTGTCCAAAGACCAGTGAAGGCAGCAGCACAGGTAGATAAGGTGGTCAGGAAGGCATATGGGATACTTGCCTTTATTAGCCAAGGCACAGAATATAAAAGTAGGGAGGTTATGATGGAGCTTTATAAAACGCTATTTAGGCCACAGCTGGAGTTCTGTGTACAGTTCCGGGCACCGCACTGTAGGGAGGATGTGATTGCACTGGAGAGGGTGCAGAGGAGATTCACCAGGATGTTGCCTGGGCTGGAGCATTTCAGCTATGAAGAAAAACTGGAAAGGCTAGGGTTGTTTTCATTAGAGTGGAGAAGGCTGAGGGGAGACCTGATTGAGGTATACAAAATTATGAGGGGCATTGATAGGTTAGATAGGAAGAAACATTCTCCCTTAATGAAGGTGTCAATAACCAGGGTTCATACATAGAAAGATATAGCACTGAAACAGGCCCTTCAGCCCACCTAGTCTGTGCCGACCATCAACATCCTTTGTACTAATCCTACATTAATCCCATATTCCCGACCACAACCCCATCGTCCCTCAATTCTGCTATCACCTACCTATACTAGGGGCAATTTACAATGACCAATTTATCTATCAACCTGAAAGTCTTTGGCTGTGTGAGGTAACTGGAGTACCCGACAGAAAATGCACATGGTTACAGGGAGAACTTGCAAACTATGCATAGGTAGTACCCAGAACTGAACCAGGGTTGCTGGAGCTGTGAAGCTGCAGTGCTAACCATTGCACCATCATTTATGGCAAGGGACAGGAGGTTTAGAGGAGATTCGAGGTAAATTTTTTTCACACAGGGGGTCGTTGGAATCTGTAATGCACTGCCTGAAGGGGTGGTAAAGGCAGGAATCCTCACCGTATTTAAGAAGTATTTAGGTGAGCACTTGAAACGTCATAGCATACAAGGCTATGGCCAAGTGCTGGAAAATGGGATTAGAATAGCTAGGTGCTTGATGTCTGGCACAGACACAATGGGCTGAAGGGCTTGTTTCTGTGCTGTATAACTCTCTGACTCTAAAATCCCATGGGATCCAGGGAAATGCAGCAAGGTGGATACAAAATTGGCTCAGTGGCAGGAAACAAAGAGTAATTGTTTACGGGTGTTTTAGCGACTGCTTCCAGTGGTGATCTGCAGGGCTCAGTATGGGTCCCCTGCTTTTTGTGGTATATATTAACAATTTGGACGTAAATGTGCGGGGCATGATCAAGAATTTTGTAGATGACACAAAGATTGGCCGTGTGGTAGATAGCGAGGAGGATAGCTGTCGGCTGCAGGAAGATATTGATGGTCTGGTTAGATGGGCAGAAAAGTGGAAAATGAAATTTAACTTGGAAAAGTGTGAGGTGATGCATTTGGGGAGGTCAAACATGGCAAAGGAATACACGATTAATGGGAAAATACTGAGATGTGTCGAGGAAGTAAGGGATCTTGGAGTGAATGTCCACAGATCCCTGAAGGTAGCAGGACAGGTTGATAAGGTGGTTAAGAATGCATATGGAATCCTTTCTTTTGTAAGCCGAGGTATAGAATACAAAAGTAGGCAAGTTATGTTAGAACTATATAACTCATTGGTTAGGTCTCAACTTGAGTACTGCGTGCAGTTCTGGTCATCTCATTGCAGAAAGGATGTGATTGCACTAGCAAGGGTATAGAGGAGATTTATGAGGATGTTGCCAGGACTGAAAAATCCAGCTATGAGGACAGATTGGATAGGCTGGGGTTGTTCTGCTTGGGCCGGAGAAGGCTGAGGGGAGATCTGATTGAAATGGAGAAAATTTCGAGGGGCCTGGATTGAGTGGTGGGGAAGGGTCTATTCACCTTAGCAGAGAGGTCATTGATGAGGGGGCATAGATTTAAAGTGATTAGTAGAAAGATTAGCAGGGAAATGAGGAAAAACTTTTTCACCCAGAGGGTGGTGATGGCTGAAAGGGTCGTTGAGGCAGAGACACCTGTCATACTAGCGGTTCTGTTTTCCTCTGCAGAATTGAGATTAAAGTATTTCCACAGGAGTCATAAGACTGTTGTAAAATCTTCCTGTTGCTTGGATACAAATTGCCCTGCAGCCTGCACTTCCAATACTAAGCCTTTGCAGTTATTGATCACAGAGTTTTTTTTTCAGTCATTAAAGACACACAGACCTCTCAGTTTTCAAAGAAAAACAAAACTCTTATGAGAGGGGGTAGAATGTGTGCCAGGAGGGCATTAGAATAGTCAAGTCTAGAGTTAACCAGGGGATGAATGAGGGTTTCAACAATGGCTTCAGGCTTCCCAATATTTACCAGCCAATTTTTGCTCATCCAGTACGGGTTGTCAGATAAACAGTCTGATAATTTAGCAACTGTTGACAGAAATGGTGGTGCGGTAAAGCTGGGTATCATCAGCATACATGTGAAAACGAACACTGTGCTTTTGGATGATGTTGCCGAGGGGCAACATGTAGATGGGAAGTAAGAGGGGGCTAAAGACAGGGTTCTTCGCGGAACACAAAAGGTAATAGTGCGAGAGCAGGAAGAGAAGCCATTGCAAGTGATACTCTAGCTATGATTAGAAAGATGAGAATGGAACCAGGTGAGAGCAGTCCCTCCCAGCTGGACAACAGTGGAGAGGCTTTGGAGGAAGATGATGTGTTGAACGATATCAAAGGCTGCAGACAGGTTGAGAGGACGAGGAGGGAAAGTTTATCTTTGACACAGTTACTTAGGATGTCATTTGATAGGAACTGTTTCTGTACTGTGGCAGGGGCAGAAACCTAATTTCAGGGATTCAAACATGGAGTTCTGGGAAAGATGGGAATGGATTTGGGAGGCGAGAACACGTTCAAGGCCTTTGGAGAGGAAACATTTCCCTCTGAACTTCTCTTCCCCAACTCCCTGTCAGCCAGTATTCAGCCCTGAACCTCTCTCTCTCCTTCCTTTCTTGGCAAACTTTCATCCTCAAACCTCTCCCCTGCCTTTCTCCATGTCTTTGCCAACATTATCCTGAAATCTCCACATTCCTCATTATTTTGTTAACATTTACCCTCAAACTTTCTCCCCACTTCTTCCACTCTTGGCAAGCATTTATCTCGAAACTATTCTTTCTTGTCTTGGCCAGTAGCTAAACCACTCTCCTCCTCCCTGTTTTGGCCAATGTTTGTTCCCGAACATCTTTCCATTCTCTTCCACCCTGTATTGGCCAACCTTCAACTTTGATCTGCTAAGCTCACCTTGTTCCATGTCTTTTCCAACATTTCATGTCTGAAAACAATAACTACACTTCAAAAAATTATTTCATTTGCTGTAAAACTCTTTGGGACATCCCAAGGTCATGAAAGGTGACATACGACTTTTAAAACACAGTTTGGAAGATTCTATTTTAACAGATTACCTTCTGGAAGTATGTCAACACTGGAAATTTTCCAAAGAACCATGTCCAAAATCCTGGAGGGATTAAAAGGGATCATCTGCCACATGGCTGTTGCGTTGATCCATGGTGCAAGCCAATCGGAACATGATGCAGAGTAGTAGTGTAGAGACTGCAGGAAGCTGGTCTAACACTGAATGAGAAATGTATCTTTTCACAACAAATGGTGAAATTTCTAAGTCATATTATTGATGGATCAGGCATCAGAGCAGACCTTGAAAAGACAAAAGTCATCAAATATTTTCCTAAGCCTAAGAACATCACAGAATTGCAAAGGTTTATGGGCATGGTCAATCAGGTTTCTGCAGAATCAGGCTATGATAAAGGAACCACTGCACCAGTTATTAAAGAATGACAAGGCTTGGTGTTGGAGCGAGGTGCAACATGATGCTTTTACAAAAAATCAAGCAGAAACTATGTTTTTCAGAAGTATTAGCACATTCTCACCTAAAATTACCAACCATTATAGCAGTAGACACATCAGCAACAGGGCTAGGTGCAGTCTTGTTTCAGTTACAAAGCAATGGGAACTGCAGGCCTGTGTATTTTGCATCTGGTTCTTCGACAGAAACTGAGCAAAGAAATGCAATCATTGAGAAAGAAGCCCTGGCAGCAACCTGGGCATGCAAGAAATTCTCTGACTATGTGCTAGGTCTTCAATTTAAGATTGAAATGGATCATAAACCATTAGTTACTCTGCTAAATACAAAAATACCAGCAAAGTTACCTCTGAGAGTGCAGAGGTTTAGATTGAGATTAATGAAATTTGATGCTGTAACCAAATATATTCCTGAGAAACAGCAAATAACAGTGGATTCATTATCAAGCATTACATCAGCAGGATCTGAAGTAGGTGACATTCTATTTTTTGAGAAAGTAGAAGTATTTCCACAAACAACTATAGAGCATTTACCTGCTACAAATCTGAAGTTGAGCGTTATCGGGAAGACTAAAAAAGATGAAGTACGTGTAGCAAGGGCGGCACAGTGGCGCAGTGATTAGCACCGCAGCCTCACAGCTCCAGGGACCCGGGTTCAATTCTGGGCACTGCCTGTGTGGAGTTTGCAAGTTCTCCCTGTGTCTGCGTGGGTTTTCTCCGGGTGCTCCGGTTTCCTCCCACAAGCCAAAAGACTTGCAGGTTGATAGGTAAATTGGCCATTATAAATTGTCACTAGTATAGGTAGGTGGTAGGGAAATATAGGGACAGGTGGGGATGTTTGGTAGGAATATGGGATTAGTGTAGGATTAGTATAAATGGGTGGTTGATGTTCAGCACAGACTCGGTGGGCCGAAGGGCCTGTTTCAGTGCTGTATATCTAATCTAATCTAATCTAATCAATTCACGAGTGTTGTTTGCAGGGCTGGCAAGCATACATGCCACACAACCCAGTGTTAAGGAAATATTATGAGCAATGAGGTCTTTTGCATATTGTCAATGATTTGTTGATATTGGATGAGATGTTAGTTATCCCCAGGATACTAAGATTAGAGATCGTGGAAAGATTACACCGAGGATATTTTTAGGAGTAACAAAATGCAGAGTTGGATAGTCAATTTTGTGGCCTGGCATATTGAAAGAAATCGAAGAGATAATATCAGGGTATATCATGTGTGCTGTCAATTGTCATGAGGCAAAGGAGCCACAAATGTCATCAGATATTCTTTAGCGTTGTTGATTACTATTCAAGGTGGTTAAAGTGAAGCAGCTACAAGGTCAGAGCTCAGAAGCTGTAATCACATCCTTGAATGAAATCTTTGCGACACATGGGATCCAGGCATGGTGATATTTGACAATGGACATCACTTTGTGAACAAATGCTTCAAAGAGTTCACAGAAGCATATGGCTTTACTCACGACACTAGTTCACTGAGATATCCTCCAGCAAATGGTGAAGCAGAGAGAGGTGTAAGGACTGTGAAATCTTTACTAAAGAAGAATGAAGATTTTCAATTAGCACTTTTAAACTGTAGCGCAACAGCACCTTAGAATGGTTTAGCTTCATGAAAATTGTTGATGGAACGAAAGTTAAGAACACAACTTCCTATATTTTCAAGGACACTTAAATCACAAGTGAATGACTTGGAAAAAGTGAGGGAGAGAGAGGATACAGGAAGGTCTAAACAGTCAGTGAATTATGACAGATGTCAGAGAACCAAAAACTTGACAGACATACAACCCGGAGAATCAGTTTGGATTAGAGATCCGGAAAGGTATGAAGAAGTGATGGAACAATCATCATATCCACAATTGTACATTATCCAGCCTGACCAAGGGATGATAAGAAGAAACCGAAGGTCATTGGTGGTGATACCAAAGAAGCTGCAGATCCAAGAGTAACAATCATCTCAAGAAGCTGATGAACTGACAGAGCTACAATCAGCCATCAACCCAGAGGACAACCTGAGTGAAGAACTTGAGTTATCAAATCATTCTATTGAAGTACAAAAGAATGAGAAGGAAAAAATAAAATACTTGAAACCCCAGACATCGTCTAAAGTCTGTTTTGGCAGACTAATAAAAAGTGGCTACAGTGGCTGACATTCTGAGAAGTCAGAGACTTGGCGGGGATGTAGTATAATGCAATATAGGATCGTTACTGGGCGAAATATGTAAATAGCCTGTTAGTGTCACAACAGGAATTTGTGTAACAGAACTTGTATAGAACCTCATATAGAGTGAAATTGGATACTGTAGAAATCAGATGCATGTAAACAAACTGCTGTTCCTGTAACTGTCAATCTCTCAGATATTCTATTATAAGACTAGTCAGCATCAGAATAATACAATGACGAACATTTATTTATGAATCTCTACCACCACCCCTACATCCCCCACCACCCCCATCACTGCATGCCTCGGTCCTCCTGCCTTGTTCAACATTCATCCTGAATCTCTCACTCCTCTTCCTCCATCTATTGGGCAAATTTCCCCTTTGTGCCTCAAACCCTGCCTTTCTCCATTCTGTAGCCGATATTCATCCCTGAACTATGTCCTCTTCCTCAATATCTGGTCCATCCAGATCATCTCAGAACATCTGTTCCCTCCTTCCTCTGTGTCATTGCCAACATGCATCCCTGAATCTCTGTTTCTCCTTCATCTCCCTATGCCAGTATTCATCCCCAACACCAAACAATGTAGCTCAATATAGGGAAATAAGAGCTGACATTTATTTATTGCCTTTCACAATCTCAACAGCCAATGAACCTTTTTTATAGTGTAGTCACTATTGTAAACGTAAGAAACATGCCGGCCAATTTGTGCACAGCTTGCTTCTGCAAATAGCAAAGAACGAAATGGTCAGATAACTGGGGTTTTTCAGGTGTTGACTGAGGTCTAGACTTTGGCGAATACATTTTTAAAAATGATAATCTCATTTGCCATTTGTTGGACCTCTGTTGTGCGCAAAATTGATGGTTGCATTTTGCCTACAGAATAAATGTGACTGGACTTGAAGAGGTTATTGATTGGTTGTAGAGTGTGCTGAGATGTCCTGAGGAAATGAAAGGTGTGAAATAAATTCTTTCTTGAATGTATTTGGCTGCATTTGAACAGATGCATGAACTCCTTTTAGTGTAAGTGGGCGAATACCACAATTGACTAACAGTCAGATAAATTCATGTAATAAAAGCAGAATACTGCAGATACTGCAGAGAAATTCATAAAATGGTAACAATTTAATGTACACAAAAGATAATTACAGATGAGGGAGGCCACTTGGCCCATCCAAAAATACCCCCTAAATTATCCCTACCTTTATAGCATCCAGTTATTCATAGAGGGATACAGCACTGAAACAGGCCCTTCAGCCCAACGAGTCTATGCCAACCATCAATCACTCATTTATACTAATCCCACATCAATCCCATTTTTCCCTCTCACATCCCCACCTTCCCTCAATTCTCCTACCACCTTCCTACACTAGGAGCAATTTTTTTTTTACAATGGCCAATTTACCGATCAACCCACAAGTCTTTGGCATGTGGGAGGAAACCAGAGCACCCAGAGGAGACCTACGAGGTCACAGAGAGAACTTGCAAACTCCGCACAGGCAGTACCCAGAACCAAACCCAGGTTGCTGGACCTGTGAGGTTGCAGTGCTAGCCACTGCACTACTCAATTCCTCGGAGTTTCATCTCAACTACCAGATCTGGGAATTCATTCAATGTGATACAGAGTTGACACACCTAACTTGTACTGAGGTCAGATGCAAAGGAGTGCTCTGCATGTCTGGATAGATGCTGGTGCAGAGTTCCACTTTATGCTGCTAATGTTAAATAAAAGGGAGGGACTGATTGGGACAGGCTGACTTCTCCCAACATTAAAACGATTTCACAGCAAGTTTGAAAAGTTGTTGGGAGTTTTAAAACACTGTTTTGCAGCAGGTGATAATTATAGTACTGCTGATGCAAGCTCAAGCTGGTCAGGAAGAACCTCCAGGACTGGGGGAGAAGATAACAGAGGGGGTCCCACATTGCTTGCCTTCTGTACCAATGCCAATCAGAATGCTGACTTGAGGTCTGAGTTATATGGCTACTAATGTGGTACCATCAGGTGCAGTTACGGTGAATAGTATAGATGCATTTAAGGAGAAACTAGATAAGCACATGAGGGAGAAAGAATAGAAGGATATGTTGAACGGCTGAGATGAAGATGGGGCGGGGCGAAGGCTGCTCGTGTGGAGCGTAAACACTTGCATGGACCTGATGGGCTGAACAACTCGATTTTGTGCTGGACATTCTGAGTCTGTAATTCCACATAATACCTTGTTGATATGCACCAGAAAAGTTCTGCAGTCATTAAAATGACATTATGTACTGAATTGCAACTTTACTGGCATATTTTGTATCTAGCAAAATGAGTGAAATGTTTGTGAAAAGCTTCAGTGACGGCAGCAGTTCAGAGTAAGAATTACTCAGACCTTGAAACAAATGGATAAATTCTTCTTTCCCCATCCTCTTCACTCTCTTAGTAACGTCATCAACCATCCAACCAACAAAGAACAGTGTTGTACTGACACTGACACAAAAGACATGTAATAAACTTACCAATTATGGGACAGAAGGAGAACACAGAAATTCAACCTTAGAGGGACTCATCGGAACATGGGATTGTTCAGGAGAGGAGAAGCCTAATTTGTTCAATCTAGCCATATCTAGATTTCAAAAGTGAATACCCAATTCCCTTCATATTTCTCAGTTTAATCCTCTCCAACTTCCCCTTAACATTGCTGATGTTATCGTTTTGACAGCTTCCCTGTGCAGTCCATTCCAAACATCTAACAACCTTAGTATGAAATAGTTCTATCCAATATGCATTGCCTCTTTTGTGCTTCATCCCATAAGAAAGAAAGAACAAATGTACTTTCCGTCCCCCTGCAGATGATGTTCCGATAAATTCACTCTAGGCATGCGGGTGCTGCAGGCATGGCCAGCTTTTATTTTCCATCCTTGGATGCCCTTGACAAGGTGGTGCTTCTTTTATCACTGCAGTCCCTACCTTGAAGCTAAAAGCAAAATACTGCAGATGCTGGAAATCTGAAATAAAAACAAGAAATGCTGGAAATACTCAGCAGGTCTGGCAGTATCTGTGGAAAGGGAAGCAGAGTTAACGTTTCGGGTTAGTGACCCTTCTTTGGAACTGACAAATATTAGAAATGTCCAAGGTTACAAGCAAGTGAGGCGGGGGTGGGGCAAGAGATATCAAAAGAGAAGGTGTAGATTAGACAAGGCCACATAGCTGACCAAAAGATCATGGAGCAAAGGCAAACAATATGTTAATGGCGTGTTGAAAGACAAAGCATTAGTACAGATAGGGTGTTAATGGACTGAGATTGAATAGCAGAATTGTGAAGCTGTTGCCGCAGTGTTGCTGAGTAGGGAGTTTGGGGATTTTGACCTAGCGACGTTGAAGAGACAGCGATGAAAGCCCAAGTCAGGATGGTGTGTGAATTGGGAGAGAACATGGAAGTGACGGGACTTCGGTGCCAGAGGTAATAGATGTTGAAGCCAATGGACGCAGTTAAGGGAAGACAAGCGAGAAACTAGAAAACGATTCAGGATCACAGTCAGTAACTGACAGAATACTTTCAATAATTGTTTCATTCTAACGACATAAATGATTCACAAACAATTGGTTTTGCACTTACTGAGAAATAAAAACTTAATTGGTGTATTTGAAAGAATATTTCAGAATGTTAAATTTACTTTACAGTTAGTCCATCATGTTGGCAGTTCAGAATTTTCAAGTTTCTCTAAATTCACCAATGAATTTAGAGTTTATGTGCACACTCAGCATCCTCTTGAAGACAAGGTAACCGTATGTCTTTATGCTTCAGTTCACCTGCACAATTAATCACTGGGAATCCACTGAGCAACTGATGTCCAAAGACTTCTTATTGAAGATTATAGTGTCAGACACAGTGAAATCTGACAATCGAGAAACACAGGATTCATGGCAGAACTACTGTAGATAACTGTAATATATTTAAATAATGATTATCCCTTCTGCATTTAAGGATCATTTTAATGTTTCAATGCACATCTCGATCAAAAAGAATTAAATAATGAAGGAAACATTTGAGGTACAGCTGTGGGAATGTGGATATAAAGGAAATTCAAACCAGTGGAATAAATATTGAAAGATTAGGCATGTGGAACTTTAAATGTAAAAATACAAAATGTGATGCATTCAAAAAAAATGTTAGTACTTATGAGTGCTAACGTAATATCAGATGAAGAATCATTTGATAATCACAGCTTTTAAGCAGCCTTCCTTAATTTTGCTTCACAATTGACTATAATTGTGACTACATGGCCTCATCTGGGTTTGTGGGGATATTTTGATCTGGGCACTTGGTCAGATCTCAATCATTGTCAAAACAAGAGAATTTCACTCTCAGCGATAATAAGTAGAACTCCCTGACTCTGCAATGTCCTGTGTTCTTGTCACAATAAATGCTGCTTTAATATTTTTTGTTGCTGTTGCTACATGCATTCGAACTGTAGAGTTACTGATTGATACACAGTGAACATTGGCACAGCAAATTATAGTTTCAATTGGTGAACATTATGTCAGTCACTGTAATTTAGGGAAACAGAGATACATGTTACAGGCAAAGGAAGATTCACTAAAGGAATGCACAAGGATGATTATTTTTCGATGCAGTATGACATGATTTCATTGATAAATTTGTATTGAAATGTGTCTTTTGTTTAGCTTTTATTTTTGCATTGTAAGCAAGAGGATGATGTGATGGTCAGTGATAAAAGATAAGTTCGGAGTGTGAGACTGTGGGTGAATGGGAAATTGAGGTTAAAGTTATTGGTATCTCTCTTGAACTGTTTGTTCATGTACAACCCAGGCAGAAAGGAGTTGTCTAAGTTGCAATGTCCCTCCCTCGTCCTCCTCTTCCTCTGGCTCCTCCTCCTCCTTCACTTCATGTTTTGTTTCTTAGCTTCTTGTTTAATAGATGGTGACGAGGCTGTTCCCCCCTGATGGTGAGGTTGTGCAGTTTGCAGAATAACCACAACAAATCTTCAGACCCGCTCAGCTGAGTACTGCATGTTTCCTCCAGAGCAGATCAGTCAGTGGGATCATTGCTTCAGGATTCCATTGCTCTGCTCCATCAGATTTGTTTTGACAGCTTGGCTCTTGTTTTATGCCCCTGCTGCACACGTGTGCACGGGTCATGAGCCATGTTTGGTTTGCCATGGTGTTTGAAATACAGCTGGCATGGAGGACCACTGGAGAATGAATGCATCGTGACTACTGCCAGGATACTGGACATTGACCTACATGATGCACTACGTACGATCACACACCAGCTGCACACTGAGGGAATGGAATCCCTTTTGGCTCAGCTATATGGCAGAGTTGACATGAGACACACTCAAAGCAATGTACAAGCAATCAACCCTGCAATCCCTCAAACCATCATACTCGCTCTGCCTACTTGTCTATGGGAAGAGGAAATGAAATAAAATTATCTCCCATTGCAAAGGGAGTCACAGTGGCCTCCATTATGCAGCAGTGCACAACAAACTGTGAGATGCTGCTAATATTTTCAGTAGCAACTTCTAAGGACCAGATGCATAAAGGTTGATAGCCACATTCACCTTCACAGCCACTGGCAATGTAGTGCTTGCCCTGCCTGTGGTTGGAGTTGTGGCTGCAGCAGTTATCAGAATTCAGTGATGAGCACCTGAGTGAAACACATCTCAAACATTAGTTGCTACTGAAGTTGCATTTTTCTTGGATTTGCCATGCAGTGAAGATCATGTTTGTGCTGCCTCTCGATGGGCAAAAACCATACTGCAACTGCAGAAGGAGCTCTTTAGCCACTGTGAGGAGTCAATTGAGGAGGATCTTTGCAATGATCATCCCTTTGGCAGACACCAGAGCGATTCCTCTGTTGTTGCCACAATTGGTCTTGTCTTCATTCTTGAATCCAGTCAGCATCACAGAGCCCCGAAGTAGCCCGGCAAGCACTCTTGGTCCCAGATGAGGAATATGAGGTTGTGCAGTCGTGCCAGGAGACTCTCTCCCCCATGTTTCAGGATTTCAGCAAGGGTTTTATCTGCTCCAGTGGCCTTATTGTTCTTCCGCTGTTAAATGGCTTTTTTGACCCTGCTTCCGACTGGGGTAGCACTGAGACTAAGCCAGATGGGGTCTTGAAGGATGGACTTGAGGACATTGAATTCGCAGAGCCTCAGTTGAGGAGTTCTTCATAATGTTCCCACCAGTGAGCACTGACTGCCTCTATATCCTTGATGTATTTTCCCCCATGCTTGGCTCTTAGTCGGGTGGCCTGTTTAGTGCTTGGGCCATCGGTTGTTTTGAGAATGCTGGGTAAACAGCACGTCATTGGTATCCGCAAGCTGCTGGATCTTTTGCGCTATTTCTACTCACCGTTTGTTATAAATGTCTCAGGTTTTATGCCGCATCACTGCCTTCAGGAGCCAGTATCAAACTACTACAAAGCCTCAGAAAAAGAATGAAATTGGTTGAATGAACTGGCATCCACCTTGGCACTGACAGCGGCAAACCCAGTCCTGCAGACCTTGCAAAGTCCTCCCGACTGACATCTAGGTGCTTGTGCCAAAATTGGGAGAGCTGTTCCACAGACTGGTCAAGCAAAAGCCTGACATAGTCATACTCACCAAATCATAACTTGTAGATAATGTCCCAGACACCACCATCACCATCCCTGGGATTGTTCGTCCCACTTGAAGGACAGACTCACCAGAGGTGGTGGCATAGCAGTACACATTCGGAAGGGAGTTGCCCTGGGAATCCTCAACATTGATGGCAGACCTCATGAAATCTCGTAGCATCAGGTCAAAAATGGGCAATGAAAGCTCCTGCTGATGTCCACCTAAAATAAAATAACCAAACAAAAAACAAAAAAATAACTAAATATAAAAAGGCGGGCCCATCATGCTCTGAAATTATTGAACTAAATGTTCAGTCTTTTAGTTTTTTTAGTTTGATTAGTTTGTTTCCTCTGCGCCTACCCACTGTTTATTTTAATGTTGTGCTTGGAGTGCTTTGTGCTTTGCAGTCAATTCACACCCTCTCTGTACCAACGCTTTGTCTTTCAGCACACCATTAACATAACGTTTGCCTTTGTTCCATGACCTTCTGGTCAGTTACCTTATCCTATCAACACCTTCTCTATTGTTATCGCTTGCCCCACCCCTGCTTGACTTGCTTAAAATCTTTTATATTTCTAATACTTATCAGTTCTGATGAAAGGTCACTGACCTGAAATGTTAACTCTGCTTCTCTCTCCACAGATGCTGCCAGCCCTTCTGAGTATTTCCAGCATTTCTTGTTTTTATTTAAGAGGGAAAAACATACTTGACCTTGTCCTCTGCAATCTACCTGTCACAGATGCATCTGTCCATGAGAGTATTGATAGGAGTGAACACCACACGGTCCATGTGGAGATAAAGTCCCGTCTTCACATTGAGGGTAGCAACCATCATGTTGTGTGGCACTACCACTGTGCTAAATGGGATAGATTTCAAACAGATCTAGCAACTCAAAACTGGGCATCCATGAGGTGCTGTGGGCCATCATCAGCAGCAGAATTGTATTCAACCACAATCTATAACCTCACGGCCCAGCATATCCCCCACTATACCATTACCATCAAGCCGGGGGATCAACCCTGGTTTAATGAAGAGTGCAGGAGGGCATGCCAGTGCAGAACCAGGCATATCAAAAAATGAGGTGTCAGTCTGGTGAAGCTACAACACGGGACTACTTGCATGCCAAACAGCAGAACAGCAGAAGCAGCACGCAATAGGCAGGGTTAAGCGATCCCACAACCAATGCATCAGATCTAAGCTCTGCAGTCCTGTCACATCCATCTGTGAATGGTGGTGGACAGATAAACAACTGACATTGATAGGGTGGATAGGAAGAAACTTTTTCCCTTATCAGAAGTGTCAATAACCAGGGGGCATAAATATAAGGTAACGGGCAGGAGGTTTACAGGGGATTTGAGGAAAACTTTTTTCATCCAGAGGGTTGATGAATTCTGGAACACACTGCCTGAAGGGGTGGTAGAGGCAGGAACCCTCACAACATTTAAGAAGTATTTAGTTGGGCACTTGTAACACCATTGCATACAAGGCTACAGGCCAAGTGCTGGAAAATGGGATGAGAATAGATAGGTGCTTGATGGCTGGCACAGACATGATGGGCTGAAGGGCCTGTTTCTGTGATCGATGACTCTATGACAGGAGGAGGAGGCTCCACAAATATCCCCATCCTCAATGATGGCGGAGCCCAGCACATCAGTTCAAAAGACAAGGCTGAAGCATTCGCATCTATCTATCTTCAGCCAGAAGTGCCAATTGGATGATCCATCTCGGCCTCCTCCTGAGGTCCCCAGCATTAGGGATGGCAGTCTTCAGCCAATCTGAATCACTCCATGTGATATCAAGGAAAGGCTGAAGGCACTGGATACTGCAAAGGCTATGGGCCCTGACAATATTCTGGCAATAGTACTGAAGACCTGTGTTTCATAACTTGCCATGCCCCTCGCCGAGCTGTTCCAGTACAGCTGCAACACTGGCATTTACCCGGCAATGTGGAAAATTGCCCAGGTATGTCCTGTACACAAAAAGCAGGATGAATCCAAACCGGCCAATTACTGCCCTTTGTGTCTGCTCTCGATCATCAGCAAATTGATGGTCGCGGTCATCGGCAGTGCCATCAAGTGGCAGATGCTCAGCAATAACCTGCTTACTAATGTTCAGTTTGGGTTCCGCCAGGGCCACTCAGCTCCTAACCTCATTACAGCCTTGGGCCAAACATGGACAAAAGAGTTGAACTTTCAAGGTGAGGTGAGAGTGACTGCCCTTGAGCTTAAGGCAGCATTTGACTTAATATGGCATCAAGGAGCCCTAAGAAAACTGGAGTCAGTGGGAATCCGGGGGAATGCTCTCTGCTGGCTGGAGTCATACCTAGTACAAAGGAAGATGGTTGCGGTTGTTGGAGGTCAATCATCTCAGTCCTAGGACATGCAGGAGTTCCTCAGGGCAGTGCCCTAGGCCCAACCATCTTCAGCTACTTCATCAATGACTTTCTGTCCATGATAAGATCAGAAGTGGGGACGTTTGCTGATGATTGGACAATGTTTAGCACCATTCGTGACTCCTCATATACTGAAGCAGCCCATGTCCATATGCAGCAAGATCTGGAAAACACCCAGGCTTGGGCTGATAAGTGGCAAGCAACATTCATGTCACACAAGTGCCAAGCAATACTATCTCAAACAGGAGAGAATCTAATCAGCTCTCCTTGATGTTCAACGGCATTACCATAACTGAATCCCCCACTATCAACATAGAAACATAGAAAAATAGGAGCAGGCGTAGGCCATTCGGCCCTTCGAGCCTGCACCACCATTCAATATGATCATGGCTGATCAATCAAATTACTAATTTGGTTTGCCCAATCTATATGGAGATGAAAGTAACCCATAATTACAGTTGCACCCTTATTGCATACATCTATAATTTCCTGTTTAATGCCATCCTCTACATCACCACTGCTGTTTGGGGGTTTATATACAACCCCCACCAATGCTTTCTGTCCCTTGGTATTTCCTAGTTCCATCCATACAGATTCCATACCTGGATATCTTTCCTTACTATTGTATTGATTTCCTCTTTTACTAACAATGCTATTCCACCTCCTTTCCCTTTTTGCCTGTCCTTCCTAAATATTGAATACCCTTGGATGTCCACTTCCCATCCTTGGTCACCCTGCGGCCATATCTCTGTATTCGCAACTATATCGTATCCATTTATATTTATTTGCGTGGTTAATTTGCCTACCTTATTGCGAATACTCCTTCTTCACCACCCTGTCTACCTGTGTTGCCACTTTCAGGGAACTATGTACGTGCACTCCAAGGTCTCTCTGCTTAACAACACTCCCCAGGACCCTGCCATTCACTGTATATATCCTGCCCTGGTTTAACTTCCCAAAATGCATCATTTCACACTTGTCTGCGTTAAATTCCATTTGCCAATCCCTTGCCCACTTTCCCAGTTGATCTATATCCTGTTGTAACCTTAGACAACCTTCTTCACTGTCCACTATACCACCAATTTGGTGTCATCTGCAAATTTACTAATCATGCCCCCTACATTCACATCCAAGTCATTAATATATATGACTAACAACAGAAGGCCCAGCACTAATCCCTGTGGCACACCACTGGTCACCGGCCTCCAATCAGAAAAACAATCCTCCACTACCACCCTCTGCCTCCAATCATCAAGCCAATTTTGTATCCAATTGGCTAGCTCACTCTGGATCCCATGTGTTCGAACCTTCTGGACCAGCCTGCCATGTGGGACCTTGTCAAAGGCCTTGCTAAAGTCCATGCAGACAATGTCCATCGCCCTGACCTTGTCAATCCTCTTAGACACCTCCTCGAAAAACTCAATAAAATTCGTGAGTCATGATTTCCCATGCACAAAGCCATGCTGACTATCCCTAGTCAGACCTTGCCTTTCCAGATGCATATAAATCCTGTCTCTCAGAATCCTTTCCAATAACTTTCCCACCACTGATGTAAGGCTCACCGGTCTGTAGTTCCCTGGCTTATCCCTGCTGCCCTTCTTAAATAAAGGCACAACATTAGCTATCCTCCAGTCTTCCAGTACCTCACCCGTGGCTAACCATGATACAAAAATCTCTGCCAGGGCCCCAGCAATCTCCTCCCTTGCTTCCAATAGCATCCTAGGATACACCTGGTCAGGCCCGGGGGATTTATCCACCTTAATGTGCTTCAAAACCTCCAACACCTCCTCCTTTGTAATGTTGATATGCTCCAGCATATCGGTGTTCCCTCCCTTGAACTCACTAGCTTCCATGACCTTCTCCAAGGTAAATACAGAAATATTCATTTAAGTCTGCGCCCATTTTCTGTGGCTCCACACACAGATTGCCACACTGATCCTTAAGGGGACCTACTCTCTCCCTAGCTACCCTTTTACTCTTAATATACTTATAGAATCTTGTAGGATTCTCCTTTATCTTATCTGCCAGGGAAATCTCAGGGCCCCTTTTTGCCCTCCTAATTTCCTTCTGAAGTGTAGTCCAACACCCCTAAACTCCTCGAGGGACTCGCTCGATCCCAGCTGCCTATACCTGACATATGCCTCCTTAATATCCCTCGTCAACCAAGGTTCCCTAGACTTGCCAGCCTTGTCCTTCCATCTAACAGGAACATTCTGGCCCTGAACTCTTCCTATCTCACTTTTAAAAGCCTCCCTCTTGCCAGACGTCCCTTTACCTGTAAACAGTCTCTCCCATTCAACTTTTGAGAGTTCCTGTCTGATGCCATCGAAATTAGCCTTCCCCCAATTTAGGACTTCAACCTGAGGACCAGTCCTATCCTTTTCCATAACTATCTTGAAGCTAATAGAGTTATGTTCCCCCACTGACACATCAACCAACTGCCCATCCTCATTTCCGAAGAGGAGTTTGAGTGTAGCCCCTTCTCTAGTAGGGCTATCCACATTCTAATTCAGAAAACTATCCTAGACACACTTAACAAATTCTTCCCCATCTGATCCCTTAGCACTAAGGCAGTCCCAGTCAATATTAGGGAAGTTAAATTCACCTACTATTACAACCCTATAATTCCTACACCTATCTGTGATTTCCCTACATATATGCTCCTCTACTTCCCTCTGACTATTGGGGGGCCTGTAGTATAATCCCATCAAAGTGATCAACCCTTTCTTATTTCTAAGTTCTACCCATGTGGCCTCGCTGGACATTCCCCCCGGGATATCCTCTCTAAGTACTGCTTTTGATGTCCTCCCTAATCAATAGTGCAACTCCCCCTCCTCTCTTACCTCCACCTCTGTCACGCCGGAAGGATCGGTAACCCAGAACATTGAGCTGCCAGTCCTGCCCATCCCTCAACCACGTTTCCATAATAGCAATAAAATCACAATCCCATACAATCCATGCTCTGTGTTCATCTGACTTACCTGGAAGGCTTCTTGCATTTAAGTAAATGCAGTTTAGCCTACCAGACCTTCCACGCTCCTTGTCCTGCCCCTGCCCGGCCTGCCGACTGGACTGGCTTGCTTTAACCTCTACATTTGCCTCAACTATCTCATCTGAGAGACTACTACTTTGGGTCCCATCCCCCTGCAAGACTAGTTTAAACCCTCCTGAGTAGTACTAGCAAACCTCCCCACAAGGATATTGGTCCCCCTCCAGTTTAGATGCAACCGGTCCTTCTTGTACAGGTCACCTCTGCACCAGAAGAGATCCCAATGATCCAAGTAGCTGAAGCCCTCCCGCCTACACCAGCTCTTCAGCCACACATTCATTTGCCTAATCCTCCTTTTCCTACCCCCACTAGCATGTGGCACAGGGAGTAATCCTGAGATTACAACCCTGGAGGTCCTGTTTTTTAACCTCTGCCTAGCTCCCTATATTCACTTTGCAGGACCTCATCTCTTTTCCTACCTATGTCATCAGTACCAATGTGTACCACGACCTCTGGCTGCTCACCCTCCCCTTTCAGAATGTCCTGCAGCCGCTCCGAGACATCCTTGACCCTAGCACCAAGGAGGCAACGTACCATCCTGGAATCTCGTTTGCGGCCACACTAATCATTGCAGATTTGTACTGGGTTTCTTTCAATTTGATACTATCCTTAACTTCTATATTTAGCTGCAGATGATGTATCCTTCCCAAAGAGTATTTCTTTCTCACTGAGATAAAGCTTTGCTGAGAGTTATTAATAATCTCCTTAAAAGTCTGCCACTGCATCTCTACTGTCCGAACTTTTAACCTAGTTTAGCCTTCAGACCCTTATATTGACCTTTATTTAGGTTTAAAATACTAGTCTTCGATCGACACTTCTCTCCTTCAACGTGAACATGAAATTCTATCATGTTACGATCACTGTCATTTAGAGGCTCCTTGACCGTGAGGCTATTGATTATTCCTGTCTCATTGCAGATTACCAGGTCTAAAATAGCCTGCTCCCTGGTTGGCAATAGCACATACTGCTCTAAGATATTGTCCCAAATACGCTCTATGAACTCATTTTCCAGGCTATCTTTTCCAATCTGATTTGCCCATTCTATATGTAGATTAATGTCACCTGTGATTATTGTGGCCGATGAAATTTAATGCAGAGAAGTGTGAAGTAATTCATTTTGGTAAGAAGAATGTGGAGAGATAATATTAAATAACGGGTACAATTCTAAAGGGGTACAGGAGCAGAGGGACCTGGGTGTATATGTGCATACGTTATTGAATGTGGCAGGGCAGGTTGAGAAAGCAGTTAATGGAATATACAACATTCTAGGCTTCATTAATAGGGGCATAGAGTACAAAAGCAAGGAAGTTATGTTAACATTGTATAAAACACTGGTTCGGCCTCAACTGGAATATTTTTCCAAGTTCTGGGTGTCACACTTTAGGAAAGATGTGAAGGCATTAGAGAAAGTGTAGAAAAGATTCATGAGAATGGTTCCAGGGATGAGGAACTTCAGTTATGTGGATGGTTTGGAGAAGTTGGGACTGTTTCCCTTGGAGAAGAGAAGATTGAAAGGAGATTTGATAGAGGCATTCAAAATCATGAGGGTTCTGGACAGAGTAGATGGGGAAAAACTGTTCCCATTGGTGAAATGATTGAGGAAAGAGGGCACATATTTAGCATAATTGGCAAAAGAATCAATGGCGACACGAGGAAAAGCTTTTTCATGCAGAGAGTGGTTGGGATCTGGAATGCACTGCCTGAGAGTGAGGTGGAGGCAGGTTCATTCGAGGCTTCCCAAGGGAATTTGAATATTATCTGAAAGGAAGAATGTGCAGGACTACGGGGAGAAGGGGGCCAAGTTGCACTAGGTAAATTGCTCCTTTGGTGAGCCAACAGAGACATGATGGGCCGAAGGGCCTCCTGCTGTGATGTAACAATTCTGTGAAAAAATATTCTGTCAATATTGCTACTACCTCCTACTTTGCTGCTATATTGGCAGCATCCACTTCTCTAGTGGAGACAAATTAGAAATAGTACCTTAGCCATGCCCTCTGTCTCTAATCAGTCTCACCCTTCTATTCATTACCCTTTAACTATGTTTATGAAATAAACTTTTAGTTCCCTTTTTATGTTAGCCATTAATCTCATGTCCCTCTTATTTCTACCTAGATCTCCTCTGTATTTTCTGTATTCAGCTTGATTCTCTACAGTATTGTCTACCATATTGTTACAAGCTTCATTTTTCTGTTTCATTTTATGTCTATGTCTTCAGTCATCCCCAAAGCTTTGGATGCACTTTATTTCCCCTTGTGGGAATGTCTACTCCATGTTCGAACCATCTTCTCTTTGAAAGCATCACATTGTTCAATTACTGCTTCACTCACCAATTTTCAATCGTAATCCACCTGGGCCAGATCCCTTTTTGAATCATTGAAATGAGTTCTCCTCTAGTTAACAATTTTTATGTCTGGTTGGCCCTCGTCTTTTTTCTAGAACTATTCTTAACCCATCAGTGGCGCAGTGGTTAGCACCTCAGCCTCACAGCTCCAGCGACCCGGGTTCAATTCCGGGTACTGCCTGTGTGGAGTTTGCAAGTTTTCCCTGTGTCTGCGTGGGTTTCCTCTGGGTGCTCCGGTTTCCTCCCACAGCCAAAAGACGTGCAGGTTGATAGGTAAATTGGCCATTATAAATTGCCACTAGTATAGGAAGGTGGTAGGGGAATATAGGGACAGGTGAGGATGTGGTAGGAATATGGGATTAGTGTAGGATTAGCATAAATGGGTGGTTAATGGTCAGCACAGACTCGGTGGGCCGAAGGGCCTGTTTCAGTGCTGTATCTCTAAATCTAAATCATTATGATCACTGTTGCCCAAATGATCCTCAATTAAAAGCAAAATACTGCGGATGCTGGAAATCTGAAACAAAAACAAGAAATGCTGGAATCACTCAGCAGGTCTGGCAGCATCTGTGGAAAGAGAAGCAGAGTTAACGTTTCTGGTCAGTGACCCTTCTTCGGAACTGACAAATATTAGAAAAGTCACAGATTATAAACAAGTGAGGTGGGGGTTGGGCAAGAGATAACAAAGGAGAAGGTGCAGATTGGACCAGGCCACATAGCTGACCAAAAGGTCACGAAGCAAAGGCAAACAATATGTTAATGGTGTGTTGAAAGACAAAGCATTAGTACAGATTAGGTGTGAATATACTGAATATTGAACAGCAGCAAGTGCAAACCTGAAGAAAAACAACCTGAAAAAAACAGTGGGTAAGCAAACTGAACAAACTAAGATGAAATGAAATAAATGCAAAAAAAGATTGTAAAAAATGTAAAAAGGAATGTAAAAAAAAAAGGAAGAAAAAATAACTAAAAATGACTAAAAATGAAAGTAAAGTGGGGGGCTGTCATGCTCTGAAATTATTGAACTCAATGTTCAGTCTGGCAGGCTGTAGTGTGCCTAATCGGTAGATGAGATGCTGTTCCTCGAGCTTGCGTTGATGTTCACTGGAACACTGCAGCAATCCCAGGACAGAGATGTGAGCATGAGAGCAGGGGGGAGTGTTGAAATGGCAAGCAACCGGAAGCTCAGGGTCCTGCTTGCGGACTGAGCGGAGATGTTCCGCAAAGCGGTCACCCAGTCTGCGCTTGGTCTCCCCAATGTAGAGGAGACCACACTGTGAGCAGCGAATACAGTATACTACATTGAAAGAAGTACAAGTAAATCGCTGCTTCACCTGAAAGGAGTGTTTGGGGCCTGGGATAGTGAGGAGAGAGGAGGTAAATGGGCAGGTATTACACCTCCTGCGATTGCAAGGGAAGGTGCCCTGGGACGGGGATGAAGTGATGGGGGTAATGGAGGAGTGGACCAGGGTGTCGCGGAGGGAACGATCCCTTCGGAATGCTGACAGGGGAAGGGAGGGGAAGATGCGACTGGTAGTGGCATCACGCTGGAGGTGGCGAAAATGGCGGAGGATGATCCTTTGGATATGGAGGCTGGTGGGATGAAAAGTGAGGACAAGGGGAACCCTGTCACGGTTCTGGGAGGGAGGGGAAGGGGTGAGGGTAGAGGTGCGGGGAATGGGTCGGACACGGTTGAGGGCCCTGTCAACCACAGTGGGGGGAAATCCTCGGTTGAGGTAAAAGGAGGTCATATCAGAAGCACCGTAATGGAAGGTAGCATCATCAGAGCAGATGCGTCAGAGACGGAGAAACTGGGAGAATGGAATGGAGTCCTTACAGGAGTTAGGGTGTGAAGAAGTGTAGTCGAGGTAGCTGTGGGAGTCAGTGGGCTTATAATGGATATTGGTAGACAACCTATCCCCAGAGATGGAGACAGAGAAGTCGAGGAAGGGAAGGGAAGTGTCAGAGATGGACCATGTACAGGTGAGAGAAGGGTGGAAATTGGAAGCAAAGTTGATAACGTTTTCTAGTTCGGGGCGGGAGCAGGAAACGGCACCGATACAGTCATCAATGTACCGGAAAAAGAGTTGGGGGAGGGGGCCTGAGTAGGACTGGAACAAAGAATGCTCGACATATCCCACAAAAAGACAGGCATAACTAGGACCCATGCGGGTACCCATAGCGACACCTTTTACTTGAAGGAAATGCATGGAGTTGAAGGAGAAGTTGTTCAATGTGAGAACAAGTTCAGCCAGGCGGAGGAGGGTGTTGGTGGATGGGGACTTGTTGGGCCTCTGTTCCAGGAAGAAGCGGAGAGCCCTCAAACCATCCTGGTGGGGGATGGAGGTGTAGAGCGATTGGACGTCCATAGTGAAGAGGAGGCGGTTGGGACCAGGAAACTGGAAATTGTCAAAATGACGTAGGGCGTCAGAAGAGTCACGGATGTAGGTGGGAAGAGACTGGACCAGCGGAGAAAAGATAGAGTCTAGATAGGAAGAAATAAGTTCAGTGGGGCAGGAGCAGGCTGACACAATGGGTCTGCCGGGACAGTCCCGTTTGTGGATTTTGGGAAGGAGGTAGAAGCGGGCTGTCCGGGGTTGCGGGACTATGAGGTTGGAAGCTGTAGAGGGAAGATCTCCAGAGGAGATGAGGTCAGTGACAGTCCTTTGGACGGTGGCTTGATGTTCGGTGGTGGGGTCATGGTCCAGAGGGAGGTAGGAAGAGGTGTCTGTGAGTTGGCGTTGAGCTTCTGCAAGGTAGAGGTCGGTACGCCACACAACAACAGCACCACCCTTGTCTGCAGGTTTGATGACCATGTCAGGGTTAGACCTGAGAGAACGGAGTGCCTCAAGTTCAGAGGGGGACAGGTTAGAGTGAGTGAGGGGGGCGGAGAAATTGAGACGACCAATGACTCGCCGACAGTTTTCAATGAAGAGATCAAGAGCGGGTAAGAGGCCAGGGGGAGGGGTCCAGGTAGAGGGAGAATGCTGGAGGCGGGTGAATGGGTCTGCTGGTCGGGGGGAGGACTCCTGGTCGAAAAAGTGAGCCCGGAGGCGGAGGCGACGGAAGAAGAGCTCAACGTCATGGCGATCCTCAATTAAAACTTGCTCCACTTGCCTCTCTTCATTCCTGAGAACTCAATCCTGCACAGCTTTCACCCTTGGGCTGGAAACACACTGATCAACAACACTTGTATTTATATAGTGCCTTTAACACAGTAAAACATCCCAAGGTGCTTCACAGGAGTGTTATCAAACAAAGCTTGGCACTATAGAATCAATGAATGGTTACAGCACAGATGGAGACCATTCAGCCCATTGTGTCTGTGCCAGCTCTCTGCAACAGCAACTCAGCTATTCCCATTCCCCTGTCTTTTCCCCATAGCATTGCAAATTTTTTCTCTTCAAATAATTATCCAATGCTCTTTTTAAGCCATGATTGAAACTGCCTCCATCACACTGTCAGGCAGTGCATTCTGGATCCTAACCACCTGCTGCATAAAAGTTTTTTTTATCATGTCACCTTTGGTTCTTTTGCGGAGTAACAGAAATATAGAATTGTTACACCACAGAAGGAGGCCATTTGGCCCATCGGGTCTACACCAGCTCTTGGAGTGTGCAATTCATTTGATGAATTTGCAATATACCTTAAATCCATGTGGCCTGGTTATCGACCCTTCTGCCAATGGGAACAGTTTCTCCCTATCTGCCCCGTCAAGACCGCTCATGATTTTGAACATCTCAATCAAATCTCCTCTTAACCTCTCTTCTCTAAGGAAACAGTCCCAGCTTCTCCAATCAATCCATGGTAGCATTCTTGTAAATCTTTTCTGCACCGTCTCCAACACCTTCACACTGAAGAAAATATTGGGGCAGGTGAACCAATAGCTTGGTCAAAGAGGTAGGTTTCAAGAAGTGTCTTAATGGACGAGAGGGGGGCAACAAGGATTCAGAAATGAATTCCAGAGTTTAGGACCTCGGCCAATGAAGACACTGCCACCAAAAGTGGGATGTGCAGTACACATCTGTATGGTTTAATAATTCTCAAACTTTCAAGACCCTGGTTGGCTTCTGCTGCAAAGGCAGTTTTGTAGTTTAAATTATTTATAGTTTAGCAGAGACAAAGAAAGGTAGCTTTTATCCTCACTGAAAAAGGTCATTTTTTGAGTTCCGAAGAAGGGTCACTGACCCGAAACGTTAACTCTGCTTCTCTCTCCACAGATGCTGCCAGACCTGCTGAGTATTTCCAGCATTTCTTGTTTATATTTAGTTTTTCTGCTGCCTTCTTTACCTTGATCTGGATTTGACTGTGTTTCTTCAAATTCCATACCAGAGTTGTACTCTTATCTGGGAGCTAGTTAGACCTACAATCGCACATTGGTAAAGAAAAAAATTGTACCAGGAATATAGACTGTGATAATTCTTGCAGGGTAGAATTACAAATACAGAGAAAATGGGACAAATATCGATCCCCAATCCACTTAACCCCAATGGTTGAATTTTGCACATTGGAAATGAGGAGGGAAGGTGATTAACAAAGGACAACTACATATATGTGCAAAGATTAGATTGATTGGAATGCTTTTCTAACTGGATCCACAATTGTTTTATATTTCTACAATTTACACTTTCCTCCAGCAACAGAACTAAACACTTACTTTGCAAACAGCATTTTATTTTGTGAAATACATATTTGTGGAAAGATTCAAATTGCCATTCAGGAGTAGGCAACTGTAAAACTCACATGAAGATTGAAATGCCAAATAGTTACAGTGTTTTGCATTATTACAATTAAAAACCAAGCAGCAAAAAGAGGACACTATTTGCAGTCCATTCACACCCCTTAATGGAGGAAACTGAACATTAAAAGATTATCTAAGTTCAAAATGATAACCTATGGCAAAACAAGATCATAATAAATCATGTTTGAGAATGAAGATGTGTATAATGCAGACAGCACTTGTGGATGTCAGATATGATTCTTACCCAACTGGAAAGCTGAATTGTAAGTATTCAGTGGCAACAAATTTTAGCCGACACTGTCATTAAACATTATGGTAACTAATGCAGATTTGGTGCATTTTGTAAACAACTTAAGATGCCTGAAGTGACCAGATCTTGGAGTGCAAATCATGTTAGTACATTTACTTTCCATTGAATAGGAATTGATTGATTAGATAAGATCTTAAACATGTTCTTTAGATCTGCGTTTGTTGAATTTCTAATGTTGGAGGTGAGCTCACTTATTGTTGTTTTTACTTACAAAATTAAATAATCACATGAGAAGAGTAAATGGTTTAAGTTCTCCATTTTCCTCGGATCGGGCACAGAGCATTCCACATTTCTTCACTTTGCATTGCTACTGTAGGATCAGCAGTGTAGTTTAGGAAATTTCCAGTCCACGCACCTATGCCACGGAGTTTTAGTTTCTTCAAGATCGATGATTTTAGTGAAATGCTCTCTGGATCATCATACCAAACCTCGTGGTATGTATTATTAACCTGCCAAAAAAGCCAAAGAGAGTTATACAGATAGGAGTTAGGTTTGGGTCAGTGCATAGCTTTTCGACACAATACTGAACATCTCCACTATTTCACACCACTATTTAAAATACATGAAACTTGTCCTTGGTTTAATAGAATAAGTTTAGTTGGATTGAGGAGATGAAACCTATAAAGGTATATAAAAACAAGAAATGCTGGAAATACTCAGCAGGTCTGGCAGCATCTTTGGAGAGAGAAGCAGAGTTAACATTTCAGGTCAGTGACCCTTCATCAGGTAGTTTGTTCTAAACCTCAATTACAACAGATTTTTTTTATATTTGCTCATTCGATGCGAGTGTCATTGGCAAGTCCAGCATTTTTGCCGATCCTTAATTGCCCTTGAGATGGTGGTGGTGAGCCATCTTCAGCAGTCCATGTGGTGCAGATACAGTTACAGTGCTACAAGGTAGGGTGTTCCTGGATTTAGACCCAGCTATAGTGAAGGAATGGCGATATATTTCCAAGTCAGGATGGTGTGTAGTTTGAACAGGAAATTGCAAGTGGTGGTTTTCCCATGCTTCTACAGCCCTTGTCCTTCTAGGTGATAGAAGTCGGAGAGTGCTGCCACAGGAGCCTTGGCAAGTTGCTGCAGTGCATCTTATAGATGACATACACTGCTGCCAGTGTGTGCTGATGGTGGAGCGAATGAATGTTGAAGGTAATAAGTGGGGTGCTGATCATGTGGGCTGCTTTGTCCTGGACGGTGTTGAGCTTTGATCTTCATGAATGTTGTTGGAGCTGCACTCATCCAAGCAAGCGGCGAGTATTCCATCATATTCTTGACTTGTGTCTTGTCGATGGTGGACAGACTTGAGGGAGTCAGGAGGTGATATACTTGCACAGAATGTCCAGTTTCTGGCCTGCCTTTGTAGCCACACAATTTATGTATTTGGTCCAGTTATGATTCTGCTCAAAGGTAATCTGCAGGATGTTAATGGTTGCAGGTGCGGTGATGGTGATGCCATTGAATCTTAGATTTTCTCTTTTTGGAGATGGTCAAATGTTACTTGCCACGTATTAACCCAAACCTGAATATTGAACATGTCTTGTGGGCACAGACTGCTTCAGTATCTGAGGAGTTGTGAATGGTACTTAGCACTGTGCAATCATCAGCTAACATCCCCACTTCTGACCTTATGATGGAGGGAAGGTCATTAATGAAGCAGCTGAAGATGGTTGGGGCCTAGGACACTACCCTGAGGAACTCCTCAGCAGTGTCCTGGGGCTTAGATGATTGGCCTCCATCAACCACAACTATCTTCTTTTGTGCTTGGTATGACTCCAACCAGTGAAGGGGCTTGCCCCTGTTTCCCATTGAATTTTTCTAGGGCTTCTTGATGACACACTTGGTCAAATGATGCCTTGATGTCAAGGGAAGTCACTCTCACCTCACCACCGGAATTCAGCTCTTTGGTCCATGTTTGGATCAATGCTGTAATGAGGTCTGGATCTGAGTGATCCTGGCCAAACTGACACTGAGCATCAATGAGCAGGTTATTGCTGAGTCAACGGCACCTTCCATCACTTTGCTAATGTTCGAGAGAATGGGTCGTCATTAGCTGGATTGAATTTGCCCTGCATTTTCTGGACAGGACCTAACTGAGCAATTTTCTGCATTGTTGGGTGGAGGAGTTTTGCAACACTATTGGAACAGCTTGGTGAGGAGCGCAGCTAGTTCTGGAGCATAAGTGTTCAGTACTACAGAGGGGATCTGTCACGTCCAATAGCATTTGCTGTATCCAGTGCCTTCAGCTGTTTCCTGATATCAAGTGGTGTGAATTGAATTGGCTGAAGACTGGCACCTGTGATGCTGGGTGTTTTATGATTGTCTTTAAGAGTGATGTCCCTTTAGGATCTAAGTGCCAGGATGCAGTCATGTGACTGCAAAGCCTGAGTCACTCTGCAACTGTAACACCTAGCGGCAGGTTCTGTAAATAGTTAGCTCTGCATTGTATATACTTATCAGCTGTTAATAAACCCATTTGTGATCTTCAACCAACTGGACTCCACGCATGTCATTTATGTTGCATCAGACAACATAAAAAGAACTCATTATATGGTGGCAGCTCCTCATTATGTGGTGGCAGCTGTGGTGAGAAGCCAATTTAAAATTGAAGACCACAGGTAAAACAGCTTTAAAAACTCCCTCCACACAGCTAAAAGAAAGAAAGTTAAAAAGAAATACAGGCTCAAAGAGTGAAAAAAAAGAAAACTTACCTCAAGCTGTAGAAGGCAGAGTTCTCAACGACAGGCTGCAAATCAGTCTCCTGGATCAGGTAAGTCATTTTGCCATTGGTGCAGGAATCCCAGTTTAAAAAAAAACTCTGACGTGCTTAGAAATTTGATTTTTTCAAAAATGTTCCATGTTGAAAAAAATACCTGGGAGACCCAACCCCTCTTCCAGGCTGATCATGGTCGGCGCCATGAGGCGTCTGACAGCAAAAAACGTGGGAATCGTCCATTCATGCAGCTCGCAGCCACAGTTTTTTTTAAAAAACATGAAATCACTCAAGCATGAAGAGTTTTCACTCAGTCAGCCAAAGTTTAAAAAAACCCATAAAACCACTCAACCGTGAAGAACATCAGCAAACTCTTAAAACTGAACTGCCTATTGAATACCTGTGTAAACAGACAGACGAGAGTGCTGAAAGCAAGATAGACAGACAAGCAGTGTTAAGCACCTGCTCCTGTCAATCAAAGCAGTCAGTCGAAAGAAGAGATTTTTTTTAAAAAAGGAAAGTAGTGCAGATTCAGAAGAAGTCTTAAAGCAAGTTTTAAAGCAAAAGAACAGCAGAACAATGGAAACCAAATTTCCGAGCATGAACTGGAAGGCCATGGATATCCTGTCTGAGTTCCAACTTTTCAAACAAAGAATGCAGTTATGCTTTACACACCAAGTAATTGCAGAACCAGAGAAACAAGCTATAAAATACTAATAGCAGTTGGAAATGAGTGATACACAGAATCAACATCTCAGGCTTATCTGATGAGGACCAGAAAGATCCCACAAAGATATGGAAAGTGTGAGATGATCAGCTCTGATTAAGAGTGAATTTTAGAATTCACCACCTGGAATTGATGTCTTACAGGCAACAGCCACAGGAATCAACAGACCAGCTCATCAGTAGATATCGTAATAAGGGAAACATATGCAATTTCTCAGAAGCTGAGCTGTCGGGCCAAATCATGGAGCTGGTGATTGTATCAACACCCATTGAAGCATTTCAGACGGCCCTCTCGGGGGGTGGAAAAAGAAATGTCACAGCATTGATGCACTGCTGGAAGATCACAGAAAATACAAAGCCATTGTAGCTGGACAATAGCACCTGCAAGCACTAGGATCAGTCAACAATACTGGCACCATAACCAGTTCAAAAAGAGCAAGTAAGCTGTGTGGTAAGTGTGATTGGTCCCACTCGCCATGAAGTTGTCCGACATTTCAAGACCTGTGCATAAGGACAGTGGGCCCACCTATGCAAGAAATCTGGCTCCAAAGACACAGCCAGAGGTCACAGTAGGGCACAAAAAAACAGATGACAGATGCAGAAGCAGGGCAACAGCAGCAAGGAAAGCACCAGAGACCTGGGTAAATGCAAGCCAATACATGGAGTCCACGGCGAAGCAGACCTGAGACAAGACTCAGAGATGCAATCCTCAGTCAAAAAACGAATAGGTGTTTCACATTGTGTTGATGAAGTCAAACAACTGGGAGCTTTCGCTACCATTAACATCATGTGCCCAAAGAAAGCTGGCAAACACACACTCACGGTTAAGATTGACACTGGTGCTAGTGCAAATATCTTACCAGTCCAGATTCTGAAGGATATGTACCGAAATCATTGCAAATCAGTGATACAAAAGACAACTACCAAGTTATGTGCATACAATAGGTCACCAGTCCTGTGTGTTGGCACACTAACAATGCAATACAGCTATGGGAAGATGGCATGGAAACTGCCAACATTCTACCTGGTAGACATGAGTTTACCAGCAGTGGCAGTCCTACCAGCGTGTAGGGACCTCAAGATAGTAACCATTCATGAGGTCACCAAGGTACCCATTACAGCAGAAGTGATTGATGTTGTAAGCACTGAGAAGCAAAGGCTGGCAGTGGGGAGCATTGCCAATGGAAATCTCAAAGGATCGGAACCCGCTTGCAGACTCTGGCCAGCATCAAACGATGCAGTCTGGAAATCTAGAAACAGCACAACTATGCGAAGCCACACTTCTGCTATCCAGAGGACCACCAGCACCACAACAAGTCAGAACAGACAGGTACTGTCATGAGGCCAAGTACTCCTCCCCCAACAAGTCCTCAACCTTGAGCCCAAAACCATCAGACACAGAGGATGAGGAGAGGCGAAGGACACGCAATGGAGGCAGAGGAGGAATGAGTTGAAGCATTGTCTGGTGGTTCCTCGTGATAAGGTGCCAGAGCTTTCCAAGAATGACAAGTCCTCAAAGGTGGTCATCCTCAGAAAAGCAACCGAGTATATTAGCAGGCTGAAGGCAGAGCAACAGAAACTGAACGTAGAAAGAGAGAAACTTCAGAAAAAACAGCAACAGCTTGGATGCAAATTTTCCGATACAACTCCGAAACGATAAGTGGACTCTTAAACTTATGCATGTGTAAATTCTATAATCTCTATCCATGTGTAAATAGTTTTGATGTTATCTAGTTTTATGTATTTTTACTTTGAACATACAAGACTTATCTTTGGAAAGTAAGGGAATGTTGTATTATTGCCTTTAAGAGTGATGTCCTGTTGAGATCTTAGTATGCTAATGAGCGAAGTACCAGCTGTCATGTGACTACAAGCCTGAATCACTCTGCAACTGCAACACCTAGAAACAGGTTCTGTAAATTGTGAGCTCTGCACTGTATATCCTTGTTAGCTGTTAATAAACCTGTTTGAGATCTTCAACCAAATGGTCTTAACACCTCTCATTTATGTTGCACTTGACAACATTAAAAGGAGCTCATTATATGATTGAATTTTTCGAGGAGGTGACTAGGTGGGTAGATGAGGGTATAGTCTACATGGACTTTAAGGCTTTTGAAAAGGTCCCGGATGGGAGATTGGTCAAGAAGCTAAGAGCCCATGGGATCCAGGGCAATTTGGCAAATTGGATCCAAAATTGGCTTAGTGGCAGGAGGCAGAGGGTGATGATCGAGGGTTGTTTCAGCGATTGGAAGCCTGTGACCAGTCGTGTATTGCAGGGATCGGTGCTGGGACCCTTGCAGTTTATAGAAACATAGAAAATAGGAGCAGGAGTAGGCCATTCGGCCCTTTAAGACTGCTCTGCCATTCATTATGATCGTGGCTGATCATCCAACTCAGGAACCAGTTCCGACTTTCGCCCCATACCCTTTGATCCCTTTAGACCCAACAGCTATATGTAACTCCTTCTTGAAAACATATAATGTTTTGGGCTCAACTGCTTTCTGTGGTATCAAATTCCACAGGTTCACCACTCTCTGGGTGAAGAAATTTCTCCTCATCTCGGTCCTGAAAGGTTTACCCCGTATCCTTAGACTATGACCCCTGGTTCTGGACTCCCCCACCATCGGGAACATCCTTCCTGCATCTACCCTGTTAGAATTTTATAGGTTTCTATGAGATCCCTCCTCACTCTTCTGAACTCCAGTGAATATAATCCAAACCGACTCAATCTCTCCTCATACTTCAGTCCCACCATCCCAGGAATCAGTCTGGTAATCTTTAGCTGCACTTCCTCTATAGCAAGAACATCCTTCCTCAGATAAGGAGACCAAAACTGCACACAATATTCCAGGTGTGGCCTCACCAAGGCCCTGAAAATTGCAGAAAGACATCCCTGCTCCTGTACTCGAATCCTCTCGCTATGAAAGCCAACATACCAGTTGCCTTTTTTACCGCCTGTTGGACCTGCATGCTTGCCTTCAGTGACTGGTGTACGAGAACACCCAAGTCTCACTGCATATTCCCCTCTCTCAGTTTATAGCCGTTCAGATAATAATCTGCCTTCCTGTTTTTGCTACCAAAGTGGAAAACCTCACATTTATCCACATTATACTGCATCTGCCATGCATTAGCCCACTCACTCAACTTGTCCAAATCACCCTGAAGCCTCTCTGCATCCACCTCACAAATCACCCTCCCACCCAGCTTTGTGACATCTACGAATTTGGAGATATTACATTTAGCTCCCTCATCTAAATCATTAATATATATTGTGAACAGCTGGGGTCCTAGCACCGATCCCTGTGGTACCCTGCTGGTCACTGCCTGCCATTCGGAAAAAGACCCATTTATCCATGCTCTTTGTTCCCTGTCTGCCAACCAATTTTCTATCCACCACAATACACTAGCCCCAATCCCATGTGCATTGATTTTACATGCTGGTGTACATTAATGATTTATTTATTTTAATTTAGAGATACAGCACTGAAACAGGCCCTTCGGACCACTGAATCTGTGCTTACCCTCAACCACCCATTTATACTAATCCCATATTCCTACCACATCCCCACCTACCTATACTGGGGGCAATTTCTAATGGCTAATTTACCAATCAACCTGCAAGTCTTTGACTGTGGGAGGAAACCGGAGCACCCAGCAAAACCTACACGGTCACAGGGAGAACTTACAAACTCCACACAGACAGTACCCAGAATTGAACCTGAGTTGTTGGAGCTGTGAGGCTGCAGTGCTAACCACTGCGCCAATGTGCCACCCAAGTAGGGGCTATAGGAGGTATGATCACTAAGTTTGCAGATGACATGAAAATTGGTGGTGTCATAAATAGTGAGGAGGAAAGCCTTAGATTACAGGATGAGAGAGATCGGCTGGTAAGGTGGGCAGAGCAGTGGCAAATGGAATTTAGTCCTGAGAAGTGTGAGGTGATGCATTTTGGGAGGACTAACAAGGCAAGGGAATAAACAATGGATGGTAGGACCCTAGGAAGTACAGAGGGTCAGAGGGACCTTGGTGTACTTGTCCATCGATCACTGAAGGCAGAAGCACAGGTAGAAAGACATATGGGATACTTAACTTTATTAGCCAAGGCATAGAATCTAAGAGCAGGGAGGTTATGATGGAGCTGTATAAAACGCTAGTTAGGCCGCAGCTGGAGTACTGTGTACAGTTCTGGGCACCACACAATAGGAAGGATGTGATTGCCCTGGAGAGGGTGCAGAGGAGATTGACCAGGATGTTGCCTGGGCTAGAGCATTTCAGTTATGAAGAGCGACTGGATAGGCCAGGGCTGTTTTCCTTAGAGCAGAGAAGGCTGAGGGGAGACCTGATTGAGGTATACAAAATTATGAGGGACATAGATAGTGTAGATAGGAAGAAACTGTTTCCCAAAGCAGAGGTGCCAATAACCAGGGGGCATAGATTTCAGGTAAGGGGCAGGAGGTTTCGAGGGGCTTTGAGGTAAATCCTTTTCACCAGAGGATGGTTGGAATCTGGAACACACGACCTGAAGTGGTGGTCGAGGCAGGAACCCTCACAAAATTGAAGAAATATTTAGATGAGCACTTGAAGTGCCATTGCATACAAGGCTACGGGCCAAGTGTTGAAAAATGCAATTAGAATATATAGGTGCTTGATGGCCAGCATGGACACGATGGGCCGAAGGGCCTGTTTCTGTGCAGTATATCTCTATGACTGTATGGTGGCAGCTGCTCATTACACTGGGGACTTCAGGAGGTGGCCGAGGTGTATTATTCAATCGGCACTTCTGGCTGAAGATGGTAGCAAATGCTTCAGCCTTGTCTTTTGCACTGATATGCAAAGCACTGCAACCTTACTTGTACTTTATTAATCTGCAAATTGCCCTAGTACATTAACATATCACACATGATTAGAAAAGAAGATAGAAACTAATGTTCAGAAAGTCTCATCACTGATCCCTCATTGAGATCACAGGACCTCAAATGCGAAGAGATATCCATTGCTTTAATTCTTCAAAATATGAAAATTGACAAAGTCAATGGAAGTATTGACCTCGAGTTTGGACTGTAGGATAGTGTACAAATAATTTAATAGTTTCATGATGCTATTCAGTGTAAGGTTTTCATCTGTCACACTCGGCCCCCATCTGCCAAGAATTAGGCATATTATTTTTGTCATGAACGTTGATTTTAAACTGTTACTGGCGTGAAGAAAGAACTTGTTAAACAGATCGGCTGTGGCTGGAAAAAATATTTGCATATTAACAGACAGTGTTTGGAAGGACAAAGCAGCCATTCCCTGATACAGTCAACCCACAATGGACTTTTGATCATCAGATGTTGAAGGTGGGGGTGCTCGCATTCCCGTTTTCCTGCTAAGATGGCCGAGTACACAAACGGACATGGTCAAACCAGCTAGTCACATCACTAACCTGCTGGGCAACCTGAGTGTTTTGAATTTGTACAATGGCTGGCTCGCCACAGCTTCTCCTGTCTGCCTGCTGCCATCTCTTTCTCACAAGCCTCTGAATCCACTGAGGACACATGAACCCCAAGAGAGAAAAGTCTCCGACAGTGAACAAGTTTTAACAGGAATACTGGGTCCCAACGAAAAGCAAGATCTTCCTACAATCAAAGACTCTACAGTGACCTTGAAAACCCATAACAAGAACTCTTCAGATATTGCCTCAAACGTTTCCTCTTTATTTTTCTTCTGCTCTTTTCTGTCTCTATCTGCATGTGTGTATCGCGTATGCATGCTAGCGTGGGTGCGTCGTGTACCTGTAGGTGTTAACTGAATTAGAGTTTAAGTTTAATAAATTTCAACTTTTCTTCTTTAAACCTAAGAAAGCTTGTTTGTGCTGATTTCTTTGCCTTATAATTGGAAAGTGGTGAACAAGGATTCACCAAGGGAGAACTAAAAACAGTGTGTTTAAAATTAAACCCTGCTACAGTAAGACCAGGTGAAGGCTGACAGGGAAACCTAGATACCTTTCTCACCTGTTCGTAACAATCTGACTGAATTAAACATTCATTTGCTAACACCCCACAACATTACATAACTATCTTCCTGCACTTGAAAGAAACTTATTGTGTGAAACTCTTGTGATGATTTAAACAGATATGATCAAGTTCAGTGTGAAGGACATTCTTTAGTTTCTTGGAGGAGGAGCTCCAAGGAAATTCCCAGTCAATCTTTTCAACATCAAAACCAATGAACTCATCTGGATGCTGTGCAACATATGAACACAAGGCACATGTTAACAGGGCAAATATATTCCTTAAAATTGTCATGATGACTGACTGCCCTGATTAGCAAGAGTACATATACTATATATATATATATAAAAAAGCTTCTAAAGAAAGGATTTGCATTTAAATAGCACTGTTCACAATCTAAGAACATCCCAAAGCACTGTATAGGTAGTGAAGTGCTTTTGAAATGGAGTGACTGTTGTAATGTAGGAAATGCAGCAGACAATTTGCACAGAGCAAGATCCCACAAACAGCATGTGATAATGATCAGATAATATTTTAGTGATGTTGGCTGAGGGATAAATATTGCCCAGGACACCAGGGAGGACACCTCCACTCTTCCTCAAAATAGTGCTATTGGAACATTTATGTCCACCTCAGAGGACGAATAGGACCTCAGTTTAACTTCCCATCTGAAAAACAACACCTCCGACAGTGTCTGCAACTGGTTTTTCACAATGTTTTAACAAGGTGAACTGGTTTTGATGCTTTGCTCCTCAACTTCCCTGTTCTTGTCAATTCTCCAACAACACACATTTCCTGTTGTACAAATTTTACATTTTGAGCTTTGCTGAACCCAATACACAGAGAATACTGAATCATAGTCATCGAGTCATACAGCATAGAAACAGGTCCTTTGGCCCTGCAATGTTCACATTTTAGAAAGAATGTTGAAATGCACAGGTTTTCACTGTGCTTTGATTGTCTTACCATGTAGACATAATATGGGGATTTGTAATCATCATCCCAATATCTGCCGGTAATTGATCTGGGCAGCTGCTGCATGATCTCTTTATATGAAATCTTTTTTCCAATATGAGGACTGCAAGCAGCACCACTAAAAGGAACCTTTCGCAATTCACATCTACTGGGCTGTAAAATACAAAAATGATGAGAAACTATTACTTGTGAATATAATTACTCTGCTAACTTCAAAAATGGAGTGACAGCATGACTGATCTCCAAGTATATCAGCTGTGAGGGACAATTAGGACTCACGGATCAATTGAAAATTTTGAAACAATGTTTGATAGATTTTTGTGAGGCAAAGGTATTAATAGAGACAAAGTCAAGGCAGGTATATGGGATACAGATCAGAAACAATCAAATTGAATGGTTTAACAGGCTTGAGGGATCAAATGGTCTACTGTATCTCATATGCTTTTTTGATTTCATGTGTGAAGGGATGAGCTTTGAGAAAAATTTTGAGAAGCTTCAGATTTACAGTCCAGAAGAATGCAGTTAAGGAAATGCCTCAGTGAAATAAAATACTAAATATCATGGATACGGTAAGTCCAGACAGCAAGCCAATGGATACAAATGGAAATTAGCGAAATTGTAGAACAGGTATTAAAAAGCTTTGTGTAAAAAAAGCAGTTATTGAACTAGCCTACAAGCAAGCTAAGCAAGGCAAAATATTGGGCTGTTTCAAAATACAATTAGATGCCCTAATGGGGCAGTTAATTTAACAGAGAGATGTGTTTCAGACTTCACTCCTATTTCTTGTGCAATGCAAACTAAACATTTCTTCTCACCTCATAAAGGTGCTGGCAAGGATAGTCGTAACCAAACCATGGAACGGTCATCACCAGCTTTCTGGAATCAACACCCATATTGATATAAGCAGAGAGACCTAAAGGGATAAAAATATGAAAGCCTTAGATGAACATTGATATAGGTGAGGCAAACCTTGAACAAGAAGGTTTTAATGTACATACCTGAATAAACCTGGTGATAGGGAGCATTTGCGTTTGCAAAGCACTCACCCCACAGTTGCTTCTTCACATCAAAGGACTTCACAACTAAGAAGTCAGTGGAATTTGCCATTTCTACATAATCAAGGCAGTTTCCACCTGGGCAGTTTGGAGTCCAAGGTACATTAAATGTGACCTGAGGAACAAATAGTAATGAGAAGTTAAGTTTATTTCACACCTTATGTTGGATGTCACTGGTAGTTATATGGTTTTTATAAGCACTCCCTTCTCATGCATGGTTTATGGGAGCTGTGAAATTTAAGAGACGTTCTACAGTGTTCATGATGGTATTACATCATACATGATAAAGTTGGGGGAAATCATGATTCTTAATTGTTAGGATTCCTAATTGTCAAAATATTAAGTCAGGTTCAATTTCCCAACACACACCTACCTTCCTTCAAATTTTCTGTGTTCCTCTTTTAAAGGCTAAAAGTTGTGAGCAAATTGCAGTCACAAAAATGTTAGCCACACTCCAATATCTAGCCAAAGTGGTCACATGCTTTAATGCTGGGCCAGGCATTGAATGCTGGCAGGCTGTTTGATTGTGTGCATTGGCAAACCCAATTGGTGTCCTTGCCCAATATCTGGACATTCACTGTTTCAGCAGCAGGTTTGCAGATAGTAATCAGATGTTCAATTAGATCTTCCCTGGCCCAGTGGCCCTAGGGGTAAATTGTACTCTCCAAGATGTAAATTGGACATGCGCGATGCCAACATCATCACCCTCTATAAAAACAAAGGTGACCGCGGTGACTGCAACAACTACCGTGGAATCTCCCTGCTCAGCGTAGTGGGGAAAGTCTTTGCTCGAGTCGCTCTGAACAGGCTCCAGAAGCTGGCCGAGCGCGTCTACCCTGAGGCACAGTGTGGCTTTCGTGCAGAGAGATCGACTATTGACATGCTGTTCTCCCTTCGTCAGATACAGGAGAAATGCCGTGAACAACAGATGCCCCTCTACATTGCTTTCATTGATCTCACCAAAGCCTTTGACCTCGTCAGCAGACGTGGTCTCTTCAGACTACTAGAAAAGATCGGATGTCCACCAAAGCTACTAAGTATCATCACCTCATTCCATGACAATATGAAAGGCACAATTCAACATGGTGGCTCCTCATCAGAGCCCTTTCCTATCCTGAGTGGTGTGAAACAGGGCTGTGTTCTCGCACCCACACTTTTTGGGATTTTCTTCTCCCTGCTACTTTCACATGCGTTCAAATCCTCTGAAGAAGGAATTTTCCTCCACACAAGATCAGGGGGCAGGTTGTTCAACCTTGCCCGTCTAAGAGCGAAGTCCAAAGTACGGAAAGTCCTCATCAGAGAACTCCTCTTTGCTGACGATGCTGCTTTAACATCTCACACTGAAGAATGCCTGCAGAGTCTCATCGACAGGTTTGCGTCTGCCTGCAATGAATTTGGCCTAACCATCAGCCTCAAGAAAACGAACATCATGGGGCAGGATGTCAGAAATGCTCCATCCATCAATATTGGCGACCACGCTCTGGAAGTGGTTCAAGAGTTCACCTACCTAGGCTCAACTATCACCAGTAACCTGTCTCTAGATGCAGAAATCAACAAGCGCATGGGTAAGGCTTCCACTGCTATGTTCAGACTGGCCAAGAGAGTGTGGGAAAATGGCGCACTGACACGGAACACAAAAGTCCGAGTGTATCAGGCCTGTGTCCTCAGTACCTTGCTCTACGGCAGCGAGGCCTGGACAACGTATGCCAGCCAAGAGCGACGTCTCAATTCATTCCATCTTCGCTGCCTTCGGAGAATACTTGGCATCAGGTGGCAGGACTATATCTCCAACACAGAAGTCCTTGAAGCGGCCAACATCCCCAGCTTATACACACTACTGAGTCAGCGGCGCTTGAGATGGCTTGGCCATGTGAGCCGCATGGAAGATGGCAGGATCCCCAAAGACACATTGTACAGCGAGCTCGCCACTGGTATCAGACCCACCGGCCGTCCATGTCTCCGTTATAAAGACGTCTGCAAACGCGACATGAAATCGTGTGACATTGATCACAAGTCGTGGGAGTCAGTTGCCAGCATTCGCCAGAGCTGGCGGGCAGCCATAAAGACAGGGCTAAATTGTGGCGAGTCGAAGAGACTTAGTAGTTGGCAGGAAAAAAGACAGAGGCGCAAGGGGAGAGCCAACTGTGCAACAGCCCCAACAAACAAATTTCTCTGCAGCACCTGTGGAAGAGCCTGTCACTCCAGAATTGGCCTTTATAGCCACTCCAGGCGCTGCTTCACAAACCACTGACCACCTCCAGGCGCGTATCCATTGTCTCTCGAGATAAGGAGGCCCAAAAGAATTAGATCTTCCCTGGCCCAGTGGCCCTAGGGGTAAATTGTACTCTCCAAGATCCCAGCTGAGATCAGATAATTCTGCATAAAGCAGAATTTGTATGACTCACATAATCACTGCCGTAACCAGAAAGCATTAGTGAGCCTAATCTCCAGATTTGAATCACTGTACTCCAAGTTAGCGAATTCTGTCATGTGAAAACCTTTTAACAATAAAAGTCTGCTTCAACCATCACCCAATACAAATGCAGTGATTGGCTTCATTTTTTGCCTGTGTAATGGCTCCTGAATTTTAGAGTGAAGGATCTGATAGGTTTCTGCAAAAATACAGGTTTTTTCTCCCTTTTATGAAGGGTTTTCATGGAGTAAATAATGTTACGGACAGATGAGAGATGATAGGGATGTCTCCCCGTTCCACCTCTCGACTGACTGTAGACAGCACATTTTAAAATAAAAATGTTTTAACACCTGAGTGCTTTAATTGTCAGGAACAGACAAATGACAGGTTTTCTTGTAAATTTTACAAGAAAGATAAATATTCATTTTTTTCAACACCAAAATATGTGCAACTACACCCACTGTCACACTTATACAGATACACAGTCACTCAGAAAAAGATTGTGATTATAAACATAGCATGCGTTTTGGTCTTATGATTTCAAGAGTTCGCTGTTACACTTTACTCCGGGTGAACACTTGAAATGATGCATGTCTGAAATCCCTCCAGGCAAAGTAATACTCCAGGCAAGGTTCAGTGGTGAAGCCCGGGTGCAATTCCTTGTGTGAAGAGATCAAGCCCAACTTGAGTCTCTGCCTACAAGCTGGTGGTCTCAGGCAGGGGCTTTATTCTTTGTTCGCATTCGTTGCTCAGAATATGCCTTATCAAAACCCCTTATCGGAAACTTAGATTCAGTCATGTGCCGAGAGCAACGCTTTCTATTGTCCTCATAAATAGTTTCTGATGGTTAGGCCATTGTCAGATGATGGAGTCCAGGTATCATTCATCCACATACCATCTTGATAAAATAGAGCTTTTCACACCCATTTACTGGAATTCAAATTTAGAATCGAAGACTCTGCAATAGTATTCTGAACACAGTTTTGGAAATTAACCATAGAATCATAGAAAGATTACAGCATAGAAAGAGGCCATTCAGCCCGTCCTGTCCATGCCAGCTGAAAAAACTAGCCGCCCAATCTAATCCCACCTTCCAGCACATGGTCCATAGCCTTGGTGGTTACAGCACTTCAGGTGCAGGTCCAGGTACCTTTTAAAAGAATTGAGGGCTTCTGCCTCCACCAGCGTTTCTGGCAGGGAATTCGAGACACCCACCACCCTCTGGGTGAAAAAGTTTATCCTCACGTTCCCTCTAAATGCATGCCACGTGCTAGTGAATATAGGAATAGGAGGATAGAGCTGATGAACGCATGGCTGAGGAGATGGTGCAGGAGGGAGGGCTTTAGTTTCCTGGATCACTGGGTCTGTTTCTGGCATATGTGGGACCTGTACATGTTGGACGGGTTGCACCTGAACCGGAACAGGCCTGTTACGACCGTCCGCTCCTGTCAAAACCCCCAATCAAAATATACGATTCTGATTGTGGTGGGAGAGATGCACTGATAATTCAATCCTGTCGCTCCACAGATCGGCTAACATATCATTGAAAACTTTCCAACTTAAAGATCGGTGGCACAGTGGTGCGGTGGTTAGCACCGCAGCCTCATAGCTTCAGGGACCCCGGTTCAATTCTGGGTACTGCCTGTTCGGAATTTGCAAGTTCTCCCTGTGACCATGTGGGTTTTCGTCGGGTGTTCCGGTTTCCTCCCACTGCCAAAGACTTGCAGGTGGTAGGTAAATTGGCCATTGTAAATTGCCCCTAATATAGGTAGGTGGTAGGGAATATGGGATTACTGTAGGGTTAGTATAAATGGGTGGTTCTTGGTTGGCACAGACTTGGTGGGCTGAAGGGCCTGTTTCAGTGCTGTATCTCTAAATAAAGTAAGACTCAGCCAAATTATACCATCTATTAACCCCCGAATGAGACTAACTCACCCAGGTGTCTTTAAATCAGTAAATTAACTCTTTAATTTGAAGAACTAAATTCTTAAACACTATGAAGATATGAACAACATCGAAAATAGAAAAAAATAGAGTCCTTGCAAATTTACAGTCCAATGTTGCTTGAAGTCCTCACAGGATGTTGCTCAAAGTCCTCTCTGGATGTTGCTCCAAGTCCTCACGGAATGTTACTTTCTTTCTCCAGCGAATTGCAACAATTACTGACTTGCAAATACTTTCAATGGAATCAAGCTGACTTTAGAGTTTTTGAGGGATAAAAGATTGTCATTGTCTAACTTTCCTTTCTTCAATTAAAATTACCAGAGATCTCTGTTTTGCCTTGACTTTTTCTTGGAAATTTGAGAGATAATAATAAAACAGACGAAAGTCCTATTCCTTCAGTTTAAATGGTTGAGAGCTCTTTTTCCAGGCTCTGACACCACAGCTGTGTCCTCTGTCTCTGTGTTCTGTTAGCTCAAACTGAATTGTAACTAAGATATTGCATGAGTCTCACTCCCAGTGGCTGTTTCCACAGGATCGAGAATGCACCCTTTGAATCGCAGTCTCCAAATGGCTGCTTCTAAGGCAGCGGAAATGCACCTTCCTATAACTCCTGAGGCTTGCAGGTTGTTAAAGCATTACTGATCGCTTGCTAGCTTTAAAGGTAAACCGCATACTCCTGAAAAAACTACAGGACCGTGACAGGGACCAGCTTCCTTGCTGGGAGGTTTGCTAGTGCTGTTGGGGGGTTTTAAACTAATTTGGCAGGGGGATGGGATACAGAGTGGAGTTACAGTAGGGGGTGATGCACAGTCAAATGTAAAAGAGAAACTGAGTCAGTCTGGAAGGCAGAGCAAATATAGACCTGTTAAGGCACAAGTGAAAAATGCAAGGCTGGATTGCATTTATTTTAATGCAAGGAGTCTTACTAGTACAAAGAACAAAGAACAAAGAACAGGACAGCACAGGAACAGGCCATTCGGCTCTCCAAGCCTGCGCTGATCTTGATGCCTGCCTAAACTAAAACCTTCTGCACTTCCAGGGACTGTATCCTTCGATTCCCTCCTATTCATGTATTTGTCAAGATGCCTCTTAAACGTCTCCATGGTACCTGCTTCCACCATCTCCCCCGGCAGCAGGTTCCAGGCACTCACCACCCTCTGTGTAAAGAACTTGCCTCGCACATCCCCTCTAAACTTTGCCCCTCTCACCTTAAACCTATGTCCCCTAATAACTGACTCTTCCATCCTGGGAAAAAATGTCTGACTATCCACTCTGTCCATGCCGCTCATAACTTTGTAAACCTCTATCATGTCTCCCCTCCACCTCCGTCGTTCCAGTGAAAACAATCCGGGTTTATCTAACCTCTCCTCATAGCTAATGCCCTCCAGACCAGGCAACATCCTGGGAAACCTCTTCTGTACTCTCTCCAAAGTGTCCACGTCCTTCTGGTAGTGTGGCGACCAGAATTGCACGCAATATTCTAAGTGTGGCCTAACTAAAGTTCTGTACAGCTGCAGCATGTCTTGCCAATTTTATACTCTATGCCCCGACCAATGAAGGCAAGCATGCCGTTTGCCTTCTTGACTACATTATCCACCTGCGTTGCTACTTTCAGTGACCAGTGGACCTGAACGCCCAGATCTCTCTGCCTGTCAATACTCCTGAGGGTTCTGCCATTTACTGTATACTTCCCACCTGCATTAGATCTTCCAAAATGCATTACCTCACATTTGTCTGGATTAAACTCCATCTGCCATTTCTCTGCCAAAGTCTCCAACCGATCTATCTCCTGCTGTATCCTCTGACAATCCTCATCACTATCCGCAACTCCACCAACCTTTGTGTCATCTGCAAACTTACTAATCAGACCAGCAGGAAGGCAGATGAATTGAGGGCGATGATTAGCACATGGGATTATGTTATTATTGCTGTCACAAAGACATGGTTGAGGGAGGGGCAGGACTGGCAGCTCAATATTTCAGGGTATAGAATCTACAGGCGAGACAGTGGAGGGGGTAAAAGAGGAGGTGGCATTGCACTGTTGATCGAGGAATCAATTACTGCAATAAGGAGGGATAATATCTTGGAATGAGGCCAAATGGGTAGAACTTAAGAACAAAAGGGGGCAATGACTTGGCTGGGTGTGTACTACAGGCCGCCAAACAGTCGGGGAGAGATAGAGGAGCAGATATGTAGGCAAATCTCAGAGAGGTGTAAAAATAATAGGGTAATAATAGTAGGGGATTTCAACTTCCCCAATATCAACTGGGAAAGTTTTCGTGCGAAAGGTTCAAAGGGGGCATGATTCTTAAAATGCATACAAGAGAGCTTTTTGAGCCGGTACGTAGAAAGTCCTACGAGAGAAGGGGCAGTACTGCACCTAATCCGAGGGAATGAAGCTAGACAAGTGGTAGAAGTGTCAGTGGGGGAGCATTTCAGGGATAGTGACCATAACTCTGTTAGATTTCAGGCAGTTATGGAAAAGGACAAAGAGGGACCAGAAATAAAGGTACTGAATTGGGGAAAGGCTGATTTCAATATGATAAAACAGGATCTGGCCAAAGTGGAGTGGGAGCAGCTACTTGTAGGACAGTCTACAACAGACCAGTGGGAGTCATTCAAAGAGGAAATAGTGAGATTTCAGAGTCAACATGTACCCGTTAAGGTGAAGGGTCGGCCCAAAAACTCCAGGGAACCCAGATGTCAAGGGATATGGAGGATTGGATCAGGAAAAAGAAGGGGACTTATGGCAGATTCTGAGTGCTGAAAACAGCAGAGGCACTAGAGGAGTATAGAAAGTGTAGGGGGGTAATTAAAAAAGTAATTAGGAGAGCGAAGAGGGGGCATGAAAAAACACTGGTGGGCAAGATAAAGGAAAATCCTAAGGCATTTTATAAGTACATTAAGGGCAAAAGGATAACAAGGGAAAGAGTAGGGCCCATTAGAGACCAAAGTGGCAATGTGTGTGTGGAGCCAGAGGACATAGGTGAGGTTTTAAATGATTACTTTTCAACTGTGTTCACTATGGAGAAGGACGATGTAGGTGTAGAGATCAGGGAGGGCGATTGTGACCTACTTCAATATATTTGCATTGAAAGGGAGGAAGTATTAGCTGTTTTGGCGGGCTTAAAAGTGAATAAATCCCCTGACTCAGATGAGCTGTGTGCCAGGATATTATGTGAGGCAAGGGAGGAGATAACAGGGGCTCAGACACAAATTTTCAAATCCTCTCTCGGCACAGGAGAGGTACCAGAGGACTTGAGGAGTGTGAATGTGGTACCAGTAGTCAAGAAGGGTAGCAGGGATAAACCAGATAATTATAGGCCAGTGAGTCGAACTTCAGTGGTAGGGAAACTATTGGAAAAAGTTCTGAGGGACAGAATTAATCTCCACTTGGAGAGGCAGGGATTAATCAGGGATAGTCGGCATGGCTTTGTCAGGGGGAGATCGTGTCTAAATAACTTGATTTGAATTTTTTGAGGCGGTGACTGGATGTGCAGATGAGGGTAAAGCTGTTGATGTAGTCTACATGGACTTCAGTCAGGCTTTTGATAAGGTCACGCATGGTTACGAAGGTAAGAGCCCATGGGATCCAGGGCAATTTGGCAAATTGGATCCAAAATTGGCTTGGTGGCAGGAGGCAGACAGTGATGGGTCAAGGGATTGGTGCTGGGACCCTTCCTGTTTGTCGTGTACGTTCATGATTTAGACGTGAATATAGGAGGTATGATCAGTAAGTTCGCAGATGACACGAAAATTGGTGGTTTCGTAAATAGTGAGGAGGAAAGCCTTTTATTACAGGACGATTATAGATGGGCTGGTAAGATGGGCAGAGCAGTGGCAAATGGAATTTAATCCTGAGAAATGTGAGGTGATGCATTTTGGGAGACCAAACAAAGCAAGGGAATATACAATGGGTGGTAGGAGCCCAGGATGTACAGAGGGTCAGAGGGACTTTGGTGTACTTGTCACTGAAGGCAGCAGCACAGGTGGATAAGGTGGTTAAGAAGGCATATGGGATACTTGCCTTTATTATCCGAGGCATAGAATATAAGAGCAGGGAGGTTATGAGGGAGCTGTATAAAATGCTAGTTAGACCGCAGCTGGAGTACAGTGTACATTTCTGGGCACCACACTATAGGAAGGATGTGATTGCCCTGGAGAGGGTGCAGAGGAGATTCACCAGGATGTTGCCTGGGCTGGACCATTTCAGCTATGAAGAGAGACTGAAAAGGCTAGGGTTGTTTTTCTTAGAACAGAGAAGGCTGAGGGGGGACATGATTGAGGTATACAAAATTATGAGGGGCATTCATAGGTTAGATAGGAAGAAACTTCTTCCCTTAGCGGAGGGGGTCAATAACCAGGGGGCATAGATTTAAAGGAAGGGGTAGGAGGTTTAGAGGGGATTTGAGGAAATTGTTTTCACTCAGAGGGTGGTTGGAATCTGGAATACACTGTCTGAAGAGGTAGGAACCCTCACAACATTGAAGAAGTATTTAGATGAGCACTTGAAATGCCATAGCATACAAGGCTACGGGCCAAGTGCTGGAAAATGGGATTAGAATAGTTGGGTGCTTTCATTATATTAAAGTAGCTAAAGTAAGTGTGCGACCCTTAGAGGGTGAGACTGGGGAATTAATAACGGGGAACAGGGAAATGGCAGACAATTTAATCCAATATTTTGTATTGGTCTTCACGGTGGAGGACACTATAAACATCCCAACACTCATAGACGTGCAAGGTGTAAATGGGAGGGAGGAACTTGTAACAATCTCTATCATGAGAGAAAAGCTGCTGGAAAAACTGATGTGACTAAAGGCAGACAAGTCTCCAGGACCTGATGGCCTGCACCCAAGGGTTTTAAAAGAAGTGGCTGCGGAGATAGTGCAGGCATTGGCCATAATATACCAAAAGTCACTGGATTCCGGTACGGTACCAGCGGATTGGAAAACCATGAATGCAACGCCCCTTTTCAAGAAAGAAGAAAAGACCAGTTAGCTTAACATCAGTCATTGGGAAAATGCTCGAGTCCATTATTAAAGAAGAAATAGCAGGACATTTAGAAAAACATAATGCAATCAAACAGAGTCAACATGGTTTTATGAAAGGGAAATCATGTTTGACAAATTTGTTAGAGTTCTTTGAGTAAATAACAAGTAGAGTGGATAAAGGGGAAACAGTAGATGTAGTGCATTTGGATTTTCAGAAGATGTTTGATAAGGTGCCACATGAAAGTTTATTGCACAAAATAGGAGCTCAGGGTATTGAGGGTAATGTGTTGGCATGGATTGAGGACTGGCTAACACACAGTAGGCACGGGTTCGGGATCAATCAGTCTTTTTCAGGTTGGAAAGCCGTAACTAGTGGGGTGCCACAAGGATCGGTCCTGAGGCCTCAACTATTTACTATCTATATTAATGACTTGGAGGAAGGGACAGAGTGTAGTGTATCCAAATTTGCTGACGATACAAAAATAGGTGGGAAGGCATGTTGTGATGAGGACACAAAGAATCTGCAAAGGGATATAGATAGGTTAAGTGAGTGGGCAAAAACTTGGCAGATGGTGTTCAATGTGGGAAAGTGTGAGGTCATCCACTTTGGTAGGAAGAATAAAAAGGCAGATTATTATTTAGATGGAGAAAGACTACAAAATACTGCAGTACAGAGGGATCTGGGTGTTCTTGTACATGAAACACAAAAGGCGAGCAATTAATTGGGAAGGTAAATGGAATTTTCAACTTTATTGCGAGGGGGTTAAAGTTTATAAATAGGGAAGTCTTGTTACAACTGTGCAGGGTGCTAGTGAGGCCACACCTAGAGTACTGCGTACAATTTTGGTCCCCGTATTTAAGGAAGGATATACTAGCATTAGAGTCAGTTCAGAAAAGGTTCATTAGGTTGATTCCTGGGATGAAGGGATTGTCTTGTCAAGAATGGCTAAACAGGTTAGGCATTTATTCATTGGAGTTTAGAAGAATGAGAGGTGATCTTATCGAAACATATAAGATTTTAAGAGGGCTTGACAGGGCAGTTGTTGAGAAGATGTTTCCTCTAGTGGGGGAATCTCGAATTAGGGGACATAGTTACAGAATAAGGGGGCACACATTTAAAACTGAGATGCGAAGGAATTTCCTCTGTCAGGGGATGGTGAATCTCTGGAATTCTCTGCCTCAGAGAGTTGTGGAGCATAGGCCACTAAATGTATAGATTTTTGAAATCTCGGGGAGTCGAGGGTTAGGCAGAGCAGGCCCGAAAGAGGAGTTGAGGCCTAGGACAGATCAGCCATGATCTTATTGAATGGCGGGGCAGGCTTGAGGGGCTGTATGGCCTACTCCTGCTCCTATTTCTTATGTTCTTATGTTCCTCACTATCTACAACACCAACAATTTTCATGTCATCTTTGAACTTACTGATCATGCCTCCTATATTCATGTCTAAATCATTAACGTACAGTACAAACAGCAAGGGCCCCAGCACTGATCCCTGCAGTACACCACTGGTCACAGGCTTCCACTCACAAAAACAACCCTTGACCATCCCCCTCTGCCTCCTGCCACTAAGCCAATTTCGTATCCAATTTGCCAAATTGCCCTGGATCCCTTGGGCTCTTATCTTCTTGACCAATCTCCCATGATCTTCAAGTCCATGGAGACTTCATCATCTGCAATACCCTCATCTTAGTCACCCACCTAGTCACCTCCTCGAAAAATTCAATCAGATAATGACTTCCTTTTAATGTTGCCAAGTGCAACATAAATGAGAGGTGTGAAGTCCATTTGGTTGAAGATCTCAAACAGGGTCATTAACGGCTAACAAGGATATACAGTGCAGAGCTCACAATTTACAGAACCTGTTTCCAGGTGTTACAGTTGCAGAGTGATTCAGGCTTGTAGTCACATGACAACTGGTACTTCGCTCATTAGCATACTAAGATCGCAACAGGACATCACTCTTAAAGGCAATAATACAACATCCCCTTACTTTCCCAAGATAAGTCTCGTATGTTAAAAGTAAAAATACATAAAACTAGATAACATCAAAACTATTTACACATGGATAGAGATTATGGAATTTACACATGCATAAGTTTAAGAGTCCACTTATCGTTTCGGAGTTGTATCGGAAAATTTGCATCTAAGCTGTTGCTGTTTTTTCTGAAGTTTCTCTCTTTCTACGTTCAGTTTCTGTTGCTCTGCCTTCAGCCTGCTAATATACTCGGTTGCTTTTCTGAGGACGACCACCTTTGAGGACTTGTCATTCTTGGAAAGCACTGGCACCTTATCACGAGGAACCACCAGACAATACTTCAACTCATTCCTCCTCTGCCTCTTCAGGACATTGCGTGTCCTTCGCCCCTCCTCATCCTCTGTGTCTGAAGGTTTTGTGCTCAAGGTTGAGGACATGTTGGGGGAGGAGTACTTGGCCTCATGACAGTACCTGTCCGTTCTGACTTGTTGTGGTGATGGTGGTCCTCTAGATAGCAGAAGTGAAGGCTTGGCATAGTTGTGCTGTTGCTGGATTTCCAGACTGCACCATTTAGATGGTGGCAGCTGTGTGTTTTTGAAGACCATGTTGCAGAAGTAATGTCGAAGCAACACAGTGAAGGTCAGAATCGTGGTGATTCACTTCAGTGCAGAGATCACGGAGATGAGCCAGTCCACAGATCGTGAGAAACCAGTAAAAGAAATTGGGACAACACGAGCGGTCTGCTTCAAAGCAGAGGCAATACAGTGAGAAGTACCCTCGAAGATCAGTGCTTGAAAAAACAGTGAGTAACTGACTCGGAAGATAACCGGATCGGTGGTCAGTCACAATATTAAGTCGGTTCAGCATGGGGCTACAGAAGCCGGTTTGGAATTGGGCTGAACATTTGCAAAGCCATTGGTGCGTTATGGTGTGTTTCATGGTGAAATCAGCTTCATGGGTGGGACCAAAGAAAAAGCGTGAGGTACAGGCTACAGTGGCACAGACCTACAGTGATACAGAGCCTGGGCTGGGCATGATGAAGGCACAAGCAGCAGGCACAGCAGTTCTGCAGTACTGTTTAGTATTTCCATCGAAGGAAACCCAACCCGCAGTAAAACAGAAGGATCTGTGAGAAACAAAGAGCATTGGATGCAAAACTATTAAATTTCCCGTCATGAACTGGAAGGCCACAGATTTCCTATCCGAGTTAAAGCTTTTTCAACAGAGAATGGAACAGCGCTTTATGGGGACGCGGTTGCGTAGTGGTATTGTCACTGGACGAGTAACCCAGAGACTCTGGGCATTGCCCTTGGGACATGGGTTCAAATCCCACCGTGGCAGAAGGTGGAATTTGAATTAAATTAATAAATATGGAATTAAAAGCTGGTCTAATGATGGCCATGAAACCATTGTCGATTGTTGTAAAAAAAACCCATCTGGTTCACTAATGTCCTTTAGGGAAGGAAATCTGCAGTCCTTACCTGGTCTGGTCGACATGTGATTCCAGACTCACAGCAATGTGATTGACTCTGAAATGCCCTCTGAAATGGCCTAGCAAGCCACTCAGTTGTATGAAACCGCTACAAGGTCAATAAGGAATGAAACCGGATGGACCACCGGCATGACCTAGGCACCGGAAACAACAACGGCAAACCAAGTCCGATTGACCCTGCTAAGTCCTCCTTACTAACAACTGGGGGCTTGTGCCAAAGTTGGGAGAGCTGACCCACAGACTGGTCAAGTAACGGCCTGACTTAGTCTTACTCACGGAATCATACCTTACAAACAATGTCCCAGACACAGCCATTGCCATCCCCTGGTGTCCTCTCCCACTGGCAGGACAGACCCAGCAGAGGTTGTGGGACAGTGGTATACATTTGTGAGGGAGTTGCCCTGGGAGTCCTTGACATGGACTCTGGACCCCATGAAGTCTCATGGCATCAGGTCAAACATGGGCAAGGAAACCTGCTGATTTCTACCTACTGTTCCCGCTCAGCTGATGAATCAGTACTCCTCCATGTTGAACAACACTTGGAGGAAGCACTGAGAGTGGCAAGTGTGCAGAATCTACTCTGGGTGGGGCACTTCAATGTCCATCACCAAGAGTGGTTGAGTAACACCATTACTGGCCGAGTCCTAAAGGACATAGCTGCTAGCCTGGGTCTGCGGCAGGTCGTGAGGCAATCAACAGGAGGGAAAAACAAACTTGAACTAGTCCTCACCAATCTGCTTGTCGCAGATGCATCTGTCCATGACAGTATTGGTAGGAGGGACCAGCATGCAGTCCTTGTGGAGACAAGGTTCTGTCTTCACATTGAGGATAGCATTCAACGTGTTGTGTGGCACTACCACCATGCTAAATGGGATAGATTTCGAACAGATCTATGAGACATCCATGAGACGCTGTGGGGCATCAGCAGCAGCAGAATTGTACTCAACCACAATCTATAACCACGTGGCCCAGCATATCCCCCATTCTACCATTGCCATCAAGCCAGGAGACCAACCCTGGTTCAATGAAAAGTGCAGGAGGGCATTTCAGGAGCAGCACCAGACATATCTAACTATGAGGTGTCAACCTGGTGATGCTGCAACCCAGGACTACTTATATGTCAAACAGCGTAAGCAGCACGCGATAGACAGAACTAAGCAATCCCACAGCCAACAGATCAAATCTAAGCTCTGCAGTCCTGCCACATCTAGTCGTGAATGGTGGTGGACAATTAAACAACCAAATGGAGGAAGTGGCTCCACAAATATCCCCATCCTCAATGATGGGGGAGCCCAGCACATCAATGCAAAAGATAAGACTGAAGCATTTGCACCCATCTTCAGCTAAAAGTTCCGAGTGGATGATCCATCTCAGCCTCCTCCTGAATTCTCCAGCATCACAGATGCCAGTCTTCAGCCAATTCCATTCACTCCACGTGACATCAAGAAATGACTGAAGGCACTGAATACTGCAAAGTCTATGGACCCTGACAACATTCCAGCAATAGCACTGAAGACCTGTGCTCCAGAAGTTGCCGCGCCCCTAGCCAAGCTGTTCCAGTACAGCTACAACACTAGCATCTTCCTGGCAATGTGGAAAATTGCACAGGTATGTCCTGGACACAAAAAGCAGGACAAATCCAACCAGGCCTAATACTGCCCCATCAGTCAACTCTCGATCATCAGTCAAGAGATAGAAGGTGTCGTCGACAGTACTATCAGTGGCACTTGTTTAGCAATAACCTGCTCAGTGACCCTCAGTTTGGGTGCCGCCAGGACCATTCAGCTCCTGACCTCACAGCCTTGGTTCAAACATGGATAAAAGAGTTGACCTCAAAAGGTGAGGTGAGAGTGACTGCCCTTGACATCAAGGTGGCATTTGACTGAGTATGGCATCAAGGAACTCTAGCAAAACTGGAATCAATGGGAATTAGGGGGAAAACTCTCCGCTATTTAGAGTCATACCTAGCGCAAAGGAAGATGGTTGTGGTTGTTGGAGGTCAATCATCTGAGCTCCAGGACATCACTGCAGGAGTTCTTCAGGGTCATATCCTTGGCCATACATCTTCAGCTGCTTCATCAATGACCTTCCTTCAATTATAAGGTCAGAAGTGGGGAAGTTCGCTGGTGATTGCACCAAGTTCAGCACCATTTGCGACTCCTCAAATACTGAAGCAATCCATGTAGAAATGAAGCAAAACCTGGACAATATCCAGTCTTGGTTGATGTGCTTTGTTCTGGGGACAAATAGAGGATCTGATTGGCTGTTTTGGTAAGTGGTAAAATTTATTGATATGTTGCGTACTGTGGAGAAGTGGGGCTGAATTAACAGTGCACTCCTCCCTCAGTCGTAACATTCTAATTGGGGGCACTTGGAGGGATTAAGCCCAACACTGACAACATTCACTTGTAAGTGGAGTAATAATTTATTTTATTCATTTGTGGGATTTGGGTATCGCTGGCAAGACCAGCATTTATTGCCCATCCCTAACTACCCTTGAACAGAGTGGCTTGCGAGGCCATTTCAGAGGGCATTTAAGAGTCAACCAGATTGCTGTCAGTCTGGAGTCACATGTAGGCCAGACCAGGTAAGGACGGCAGATTTCCTTCCCTAAGGACATTAGTAATTGAAAAGGGAAAGTAAAAGAACCAGCTTACTTTTTTAATAGGGTATAGTCTACACCACTGGAATGTCTAGCAGTTGCTGAAGCTTTTCTGGAAAAGGAGGCGGCATCCCTCAATGACTTGCGAAATTTAACTAAGGTTAAACTAAAGCATTTGGCAGCAAAGTTGGGGTTAGAATTGAAATCGGGTGCTAAAAAAGCAGACATAATTGAAATAATAGTTCAACGTTTGGAACTGGAAGGAGAAGGCAAATCAGAGGGTAGTGCAGTTGAATTAGTTAAAATTTGGTTACAGATGAGGCAGTTGAACTTGACAAGGAAAAAGAAAATCTTAAGCTTCAACAGAGAAAAGCAAAAGAAATAGAATCGTAAAGACTTGAACTTGAATTTCAAAGAGAAAGTGAAAAAGAAGAAAGGGAATTTGAATTTAAAAAGATGAAACTTAAACAAAGGGGTGATCTTGACTCCGGTGAAAGTTCAAGTGGGGAAAACTCCCTCTGCACTCCAGGATCCAGTGGAGGGCTTTTTAAGTTTGTGCAAGCCCTCCCTAAGTTTGAGGAAAGGGACAGAGAGGTGCAAGTACATAGTTCTCTGAAAGTGGCAACACAGGTAGACAGGGAGGTGAAGAAGGCAAATGGCATGCTTGCCTTCATCGGCCGAGGCATTGAGTACAAGAGTTGGGACGTCATGTTACAGTTGTACATAACGTTGGTTAGGCCGCATTTGGAGTACTGTGTGCAGTTCTGGTCGCCGCACTACACAAAAGATGTGATTAAGCTAGAGAGGGTGCAGAAAAGATTGACAAGGATGTTGCCTGGTTTGGAGGGCTTGAGTTATAAAGAGAGTTTGAATAGGCTGGATCTGTTTTCCCTGGAGCGAAGGAGGCTGAGAGGGGACATGATAGAGGTATATAAAATTATGAGAGGCATAGATCGGCCAGATAGCCAGAGTCTGTTTCCCATGGTAGGGGTGACTAAAACTAGAGGGCATAGATTTAAGGTGAGAGGGAGGAGGTTTAAAGGGGATCAAAGGGGTACATTTTTCACACAAAGAATAGTGGGTATCTGGAATGAGCTGCCTGAGGAGGTGGTGGAGGCAGGAACAGTAGCGACATTTAAGAGGCGTCTGGACATGTACTTGAATGAGCAAGGCATAGAGGGATATGGAATTAACGCAGGCAGGTGGGATTAGGAGAGATAGGCATTCTGGCTGGCATGGAAGTGGTGGGCCGAAGGGCCTGTGTCTATGCTGTACAAATCTATGACTAGAGGCATTTTTCATTTATTTTGAAAAGATAGCCAAACAAATTAAATGGCCAAAGAAAAGCTGAACACTGCTAATGCAAAGCAGGTTGAGGGGCAGAGCTCATGAAGGTTATGCCATGCTTTCTGAGGAGGCTGCTGCAAATTATGATATGGCAAAAAAGGCTATTATCGGTGTGTATGAGTTTTTCCCTAAAGCTTACCGACAGAAGTTTTGGAACCTCCAAAGATTGGCTGAGCAGACTTATATAGAGTTTGAGAGGGTAAAACAAATTAATTTTGTTCATTGGATATGGGCACTAAAGATGGAAGCCAGGTACGAGGACCTTAGAGAACTAACTCTCCTGGAAGAATTGAAAAATCCACTCCCTCCAGTAGTGAGAACTCATGTAGAGAACCAAAGGATTTCAAGGTCCAGACAGGCAGCAGAAATTGCTGATGATTTTGTGCTTTTGTATAAGCCCAGACCCTTTGCCTTCCACCCCCACAAACACGAGAAGGATAGAAGGTGGGAGAGTGAAAGGAAGGCACATAGCTGGGGACAGGAAGGGACAGGTGGGAATGTCCCAGGATCCCCTCCTACAGCCAGAAAGGAAGAAGGAAGATGCTGAGGGTGGAACTGAGATCTGCAAGCTGAAGTGTTATCATTGTCACAAGGGGGGACATCGTCCTTCAGAATGCTGGAGGTTGCGAGGTAAACACATGGGACTTGTGGGAGTACACAAAATCAATGCAGAGAAAGGGGCTCTGACTGAAATACAGCAGATTGGGCTATAGCTTTGACAGCAGCTGTAAAGCAAATACAAAAACCAATGTGTGTGTAGGGGTTGAGAATAAGATACCCGAAAGATATAGGGAATTCTTGTCGAAAGGAAAAGTAACTCCTTTTCCTTCAAGTGAGGCAGGCAAAGCTATAGTTATACTTAGGGATACAGGAGCAACCCAAACTCCTTTTGCTGGGGAAAGGGGTATAACATTTCCACCGGAGAGCAAACTAAATGCTGAAGTTTTAGTGAATGGTATTGGCGGGGAGTATATACCCGTACCTTTGTATTGAGTACACCTAGAGTATGACCTAATGTATGGGACGGTAACTGTAGGAGTTGTCCATAGTTTGCCGGTAGATGGAATTGACCTACTCCGAGGGAATGATTTGGCTCGAGCAAAAGTATTAGTTTCTCCCGTAGTCACAAAGAAACAATTACAGGAAAAGGTTCCAGGAATTTTTCTGTCGTGTATAGTAACCCGAGCAATGGCTAAACAAGTTCCATTGTCGGAAGCAAGATTGGCAGCACGAACAGATAGCCGAATAACTGAAACTTTCTTTGGGGATTCAGATAATCCAAATGAAATGTTTAATAAATCGTCTCTGATCACAGTTCAACAAGCTAATCCAGAGTTAAATAAAGTGGCACGATGAGCTCTGACAGAAACTGAGGAAAAAGGAATTCTAGAAGGCTATTATATTAAAGATGGGGTTCTGATGAGGAAATGGAGACCGTCTTACAGACCTGCAGGTGAAGTGTGGACGGTTATTCGACAGATTGTCGTACTGCCTAAGTATCGCTGGGAATTATTAAGGTTAGCACATGAAAGTTCTGCAGCAGGACATATACACGCAGACCACCCGCAGACACAGGAGCTTTAGAAAGGTATCATCAGACTCTGAAAACAATGATTGGGGCATACTGTCATGAATATCCCCATCATTGGGATAAAGGGCTAGACTTTCTTTTATTTGCCACTAATGAGTCTACAGGTTTTAGTCCTTTTGAATTAGTCCACAGACATAAGAGGTCCTCTAAAACTAAAGAAAGAGTTTAGAACAGTAGGATGAATCCTCTGTACTGGATATTAATCCATGTTTGGGGAACGACTCACGAGAGCTTGCAATGTGGCTCAGGAACATCTTAAAGCATCCCAAACCACTATGATAAAATAGGCAGACAAGCATGCAAAAACCCGAAGATTTCAACCAGCGGATGTCGTGTTAGTATTATTACCTTTACAGGGTGAACCATTAAAAGCACTGTTCAGTGGTTGGTATAAAGTGGGCAAAAGAATTGGTAAGGTAAATTATTTGATTGACACCCCAGATTGCCAAAAAAAGTCGACTGTCATATCAATATGTTAAAACAATATCATCACCAGGAGGATGAAAGCAAGCACCAGTATCTCAGCCAATAGTAACAGATAAGAATGAGAGGATGAGGCAGAAGGAGGCATTGATAATTCTCAAACTGAACCTCCTACTACCTGATTAGCTAATACTGAATTGCAAAGAAGATTGGACACTATACTTTCATATTTAGATGTAGGACAATGAGAAGACCTAATCAGGCTACTCACGGCATTTAAAAGAGTCTGTAGGGATAAGCCAAGATGTACAACCTTAGCCACACATGACGTAGGGGAATCTGTTCCTATAAAACAGCTTCCTTCCGCTTACTTCTAGACAAACAGGCCCAAGTAAAAGCAGAAATCCAATGCATGCTGGAAATAAAAACCTAACTGAATCCAGTCAAAGTAGCTGGGACTCACCAAGAGTATTAATGCCTAAACCTGACAGTTCAACCAGACTTTGCATAGACTGCAGAAAAGTTAATGCAGTAACAAGGGCAGACTGCTACCCAATTCCTCACTTGGAAGACTGCATTGACAGAGCGGGCAGTGCTACGTTTCTTACAAAGGTAGATTTGTTAAAGGGATACTGGCAAGTTCCTTTTACATGCCAAACTAAAGAAATATCAGCTTTTGGCATACCAGACAGTCTTTACCAGTGCCGAGTGATGTCATTCGGGCTAAAAAATGCCCCAGCAACCTTTCAGAGATTAATGAATCAAGTGGCAGCCAGTGTTCCTAACTGTGTTATTTATCTTGATGATGTGCTGGTATACAGTAACACTTACAGCTCGAAACTGCTTAAAAAATCAAACTGATTCCTGACAACGCTGGGCCCCACTGATGTCATCAGGCTGCGCCATGGTGCGCACATGCGCAGACGGTCTCCTGCTCTCTGCGCATGCGCTGCGTTCCGGCTTGCCAGGACTGGTTAGCGCATGCACTGAAGACGACTTAAACAGCTGAGTTAATAATAAACCTTGCCAAAAGCGAGTTTGCAAAAGTGAGAGTGAATCTACCATGGGCATGTAGTAGGGCAAGGACAAGTGTTGCCAAGAACTGTGAAAGTACAAGCCCTGATGGAGTTCCCTACCCCTAAGACTAAGTGAGAAATCATGAGATTTTTCGGGATGTGTGGTCCTACAGAAAGTTTGTAACAAATTTCAGCACTGTAACTGTTCTACTAACAGATTTGCTGCAGAAAAAGAAAACCAAGGTATTGTGGTCAGGGAGTGCCAAGTACCTTTTGAAAAGCCGAAGGCCATTTTGACTGATGAACGAGTGTTGGCTGCTCCAAATTTTACTAAGCCCTTCAACTTAGCGATTGATGCTAGTGACCTGAGGATCAGTACAGTCCTGTTACAAGATGACAAATCTGCATAGAAAGACCAGTGGGATTCTTTTCCAAAAAGCTCTATCAACACCAAAAAAGGTATTTTACCATGGAAAAAGAAATATTAGGTCCAGTATTGGCTCTTAAACATTTTGAAGTCTATGTCTGCCATGAATACAGAGAAGACTGCTTGAGTTTGTGGTGGAGGCAGATTCAATCAGGGCCTTCAAAAGAGAATTGGATATTTATCTGAAGAGAAAAAAATTTGCAGAGCTGCAGGGAAAAGGCAGAGGAGTGGGACTAAGTGAATTGCTGTTCCACAGAGCTGGCACAGACACGACCGGTTGTATGGCCTCCTTCTGTGCTGTAAGCATTCTATGATTCTAAGTGGATAGCTCTTTCAAAGAGCAGACACGATGGGTGAAATGGCCTCCTCTGTGCTGTATCATTGTCCTACTTAGTTTGAACCATGCCATCACTGGAAACTGGGCCTCAATTCACTTGTATAATTCTGGACTGCAAGTGTTGATTCAACATAAAAGGTCTAATCTCAGCGATGGTACAAGTAGCCTTGTAACAAGATGATGCTCTGATGAACAGTAGCTGGAAATCACCATTTCAAGTTATTTATACAAAAAAAATCCATGTTCCTTCATAATTAAGTAGAGACTACATAGTCCCATTTTAAACCCATTTACCTGAGATCCATGTCTTTCAAGGTGGAAGGTTGTTGTGGTTTGCCTGAGCAGCTGAGTTAGTTCATGACCACTTGAAATAGTTTCCATTAAATCCAAATTAATTCCATCCATAAAATGGAGCTTTATGAAACGCAGTTGACTGTTTATCCAATCATGTTGTTTTGCACTGTCTATCAGGTGGTTTTTTTCTATAGATTCTGGTGAAGTGTAAAGAAACAACAAGTAAAGTTTATACAGCTTGGTTCACAGAACAGACAGTCCCAAGACACTTTACAAACAGAACTGCCAACATCAAGTCGAAAGTCAGAGAAGAAGATTTTACTAGAACTTGCATTTATATAGTGCCTTTCAGAGCCTAAGGATGCCCTTACATGCTTCATAACCAATTAATTAATTATTTTTGAAGTGTAATCACTGTTGTTTTCTAAGTGGATTTTGTAGCTAATTTGTGCCCAGCAAGGTTCCACAAATAGGAAATTAGATAATGGACCAGTTTGGTATTTTGGTGGTGTTGGGTGAGGGATGAATGTTACCCAGGACACCACAAGAACTCCTTGCTCTTCTTCACATTGTGCCCACGTGGTCTTCTACACCCACCTGAATAGGCTGGTGGAACATTTGTTTAATATCTCATCTGAAACACAGCACTTTCACCAGTGCAGCACTCCCTCAGTACTGCCCTTATGTGTCAATTGCTGGAGTAAATCCAAAACCTTCTAACCCAGAGGGGAGGGAGATGGAGAGATAGAGAGAGAGCGTGTTCCCACTGAGTCAAGCTGACATGATGGAAGTGACCAAAAGCACAGTCAAACAGATCAGCTTCAAGGCAGATTGAGAAGATAAGAGAAATAGAAAAGCAACAAAGGTAGAAGATTCTAGATTCTCGTTTTCAATTCAGTAACAGCTGAAGAATCTGCCATTGATGGTGGAAGAGGAGAAATCTCATCAGGGCAGAGTCAGAAGAGTGGAGCGGGTGCGCTGGACCGAGGCTCAGTACACAATAGGGTAGGACTTTCAGTAAACTACATTCCACTTTTTAATTCTGGCTTAAGTGGCATACTACTGTTGTGACATGTAATAAATGTTCCACCTATTTATTTGTAGGTTATTAAAATCAAGATATCCTGTCATCTGGAGTTAGGGAGGATGTCAAAAAGCTAAACCTCAAAGGTAGTATTGTCTGGATTACTCCTTTTGCCACACATGAAAAAAAGTAAACATAGGAGGATAGGGCAGTTAATGTGTGGCTAGAAACATGGTGCAGGAGGGAGGGCTTTAGATTCCTGAGAGATTGGGAGCTCTGTGGCAGAAGGGACCTCTTCAAGGTAGACAAGCTTTATACAAATTTGGCAGGGAGTTGGCACCAAGATGTACAATTACAAGGTAGAAACAAGGTTCACAGTGGACTGGGAGGGACAGTTAGAATTATGTCAAGATGGGAGTGCATATAAATGTACAAAGTGTGGTTAATAAAGTTGGTGAGCTGCAGGCACAAATAACCTGCCTGCAAACGCGACATGAAGTCCTGTGACATTGATCACAAGTCGTGGGAGTCAGTTGCCAGCGATCGACAGAGCTGGTGGGCAGCCATAAAGGCAGGGCTAAAGTGTGGCGCGTCGAAGAGACTTAGCAGTTGGCAGGAAAAAAGACCGAAGCACAAGGGGACAGCCAACTGTGTAACAGCCCCAACAACCAATTTTATCTGCAGTGCCTGTGGAAGAGTCTGTCACTCTAGAATTGGCCTTTATAGCAACTCCAGGTGCTGCTTCACAAACCACTGACCACCTCCAGGCGCTTACCCATTGTCTCTTGTGAAAAGGAGCCCAAAGAAGAAGAAGAAGAAGAAGGTATTCAAGAACGATAGGGAAGAAAAAGACGAAGGGTAACAGAATTAAGAAAATATTACGGTGCTAGAAAGAGTCAATGTCCTTGAGAGGTCAAACACAGAATCTATTTGGTTGGAGTTAGGAAACAATAAAGCAGCCATTACACTACTTGATGTACTTAACAGGGCAAAAATAGTGGTAAGGAGATAAAGGAGCAGATTTGCAAAGATGTAACAGAGTGGTAAAGAACTATAGCGTCATGGTAACAGGAGACTTTAATGACCCCAATATTGAATGGGCAGCGATTGTGTTAAAAGCAGAGAAGGGAAGGAATTTATCAAATGTGTTCAGTTGAACATTCTTGATCAGTATCTTTCATGTCCAGTTAGGAAGGCAGCATTGCTGGGGAATGAAGTTGGTTTGAGTTAATTAAGGAAAGTCAGCATGGATTTGTATAAGGCAGATCATGCCTGATATAGTAAGACATGTTTAGATGTGTAATAAAAACAAGAAATGCTGGAATCACTCAGCAGGTCTGGCAGCATCTGTGGAAAGAGAAGCAGAGTTAACGTTTTGGGTCAGTGACCCTTCATCGGAAGGGTTTAGATGTTTAGATGTGCATGTGCAGTAACTCTTTGTATGTAAATGTTTCAGTTCAGTTAGAATAAAACCCATCTTTATTTTGTATATTAAGTGAGTCTTAACAATAGGTCACATACCAAGGGACAAGTAATGTTATGCGGTGGCTGTGCAGGGATATATTTATTTTTTCTGAAGACCACCAAATATCGCACAGTGACAATTTTTCTTAAAGTATACATCAAAAGAGAGAAGAAGGAACAGCAAGCTGCCGGAGTGGCCGAAGATTGAGCAGAAGAGCAGCGATTAAAAAGCCCCACACATTGCAGTGAGTGATGACACTGAGAGGACCCTGAGAAATGTTGGAGTTCTGTAAGTACAACATGCAATTTGCCAGGAGATTAGAGCCTTCACCAATTTGGCAGTGGGTCGAAAAGTTTTCAAAGCATTAGCCAAAGCCCATGACTGTGCTATTTCTTTTTATTCATTCATGGGATGTGGGCGTTGCTGGCCAGGCCAGCATTTATTGCCCATCCCTAATTGCCTTGAGAACAAAGAACAAAGAACAAAGAACAGTGCAGCACAGGAACAGGCCATTCGGCCCTCCAAGCCTGCGCCGATCTTGATGCCTGCCTAAACAAACACCTTCTGCACTTCCAGGGCCCATATCTCTCTATTCCTTTCCTATTCATGTATTTGTCAAGATGTCTCTTAAACGTCGCTATCGTATCTGCTTCTACCACCTCCCCTGGCAGCAAGTTCCAAGCACTCGCCACCCTCTGTGTAAAAAACTTGCCTCGCACATCCCCTCTAAACTTTGCCCCTCGCACCTTAAACCTATATCCCCTAGTAACTGACTCTTCCACCCTGGGAAAAAGCTTCTGACTATCCACTCTGTCCATGCCGCTCATAACTTTGTAAACCTCTATCATGTCGCCCCTCCACCTCCATCGTTCCAGTGAAAACAATCCGAGTTTTTCCAACCTCTCCTCATAGCTAATGCCCTCCAGACCAGGCAACATCCTGGTGAACCTCCTCTGTAACCTATCCAAAGCCTCCACGTCCTTCTGGTAGTGTGGTGACCAGAATTGCACGCAATATTCTAAGTGTGGCCTAACTAAGGTTCTGTACAGCTGCAACATGACTTGCCAATTTCTATACTCCATGCCCCGACCGATGAAGGCAAGCATGCCGAATGCCTTCTTGACTACCTTATCCACCTGCGTTGCCACTTTCAGTGACCTGTGGACCTGTACGCCCAGATCTCTCTGCCTGTCAATACTCCTAAGGGTTCTGCCATTTACTGTATACTTCCCACCTGCATTAGACCTTCCAAAATGCATTACCTCACATTTCTCCGGATTAAACTCCATCTGCCATTTCTCCGCCCAAGTCTCCAACCGATCTACATCCTGCTGTATCCTCTGACAATCCTCATCATTATCCGCAACTCCACCAAACTTTGTGTCGTACGTAAACTTACTAATCAGACTAGCTACATTTTCCTCCAAATCATTTATATATACTACAAACAGCAAAGGTCCCAGCACTGATCCCTGCGGAACACCACTAGTCACATCCCTCCATTCAGAAAAACACCCATCCACTCATACCCTCTGTCTTCTATGACCAAGCCAGTTCTGTATCCATCTTGCCAGCTCACCCCTGATTCGGTGTGACTTCACCTTTTGTACCAGTCTGCCATGAGGGACCTTGTCAAAGGCTTTATTAAAGTCCATATAGATAACATCCACTGCCCTTCCTTCATCAATCATCTTCGTCACTTCATCAAAAAAGTCAATCAAATTAGTAAGACACGACCTCCCCTTCACAAAACCATGCTGTCTCTCGCTAATCAATTTGTTTGTTTCCAAATGGGAGTAAATCCTGTCCCGAATAATCCTCTCTAATTTCCCTACCACTGATGTAAGGCTCACCGGCCTATAATTTCCTGGATTATCCATGCCAACCTTCTTAAACAAAGGAACAACATTGGCTATTCTCCAGTCCTCTGGGACCTCACCTATAGCCAATGAGGATGCAAAGATTTCTGTCAAGGCCACAGCAATTTCTTCCCTTGCCTCCCTCAGTATTCTAGGTTAGATCCCATCAGGCCCTGGGGACTTATCTACCTTAATGTTTTGCAAGACACCCAACACCTCCTCCTTTTTGACAATGAGATGACTGAGACTATCTGCACTCCCTTCCCTAGGCTCATCATCCACCAAGTCCTTCTCTTTGGTGAATACTGATGCAAAGTACTCATTTAGCACCTCGCCCATTTCCTCTGGCTCCACACATAGATTACCATCTCTGTCCTTGAGTGGGCCAACCCTTTCCCTGGTTACCTTCTTGCTCTTTATATATGCATGGAAAGCCTTGGGATTTTACTTAATCCTGTTTGCCAATGACTTTTCATGACCCCTTTTAGCCCTCCTAAATCCTTGCTAAGTTCCTTCCTACTGTCTTTTTAGTCCTCAAGAGCTTCGTCTGTTCCTAGCCTTCCAGCCATTACAAATGCTTCCTTTTTCTTTTTGACCAGGCTCACAATATCCCATGTTATCCAAGCTTCCCGAAACTTGCCAAACTTGTCTTTCTTCCTCACAGGAACATGCTGGTGCTGGATTTGAATCAGCTGACATTTGAAAGACTCCCACATGTCAGATGTTGATCTACCCTCAAACAGCCGCCCCCAATCTAAATTCTTCAGTTCCTGCCTAATAGTGTTATAATTAGCCTTCCCCCAATTTAGCACCTTCACCCGAGGACTACTCTTATCCTTATCCACTAGTACCTTAAAATTTATGGAATTATGGTCACTGCTCCCGTAATGCTCCCCCACTGAAACTTCGACCACCTGGCCGGGCTCATTCCCCAATTCCAGGTCCAGAATGGCCCCATCCCTAGTTGGACTATCTACATACTATTTGAAGAAGTCCTCCTGGATGCTCCTCACAAATTCTGCCCCATCCAAGCCCCCAGCACTAAGTGAGTCCCAGTCAATATCGGGGAAGTTAAAATCACCCACCACCACATCTTTCCAAAATCTGTCTACATATCTGTTCCTCGACCTCCCGCTGGCTGTTGGGAGGCCTGTATTAAACCCCCAACATCGTGACTGCACCCTTCCTATTCCTGAGCTCCACCCATATTGCCTCACTGCATGACCCCTCTGAGGTGTCCTCCCGCAGTACAGCTGTGATATTCTCCTTAACCAGTAATGCAACTCCCCCACCCCTTTTACATCCCCCTCTATCCCGCCTGAAGGTTCTAAAGCCTGGAACATTTAGCTGCCACTCCTGCCCTTCCCTCAGCCAAGTCTCTGTAATAGCAAAAACATCATATTGCCAAATACTAATCCAAGCTCTAAGTTCATCTGCCTTACCTGTTATAGTTCTCGCATTGAAACAAATGCACTTCAGACCACCAGTCCCGCTGTGCTCAGCAACATCTCCCTGCCTGCTCTTCCTCTTAGTCCTACTAGCCTTATTTACTACGTCTTCCTCATTAATTTCACTAGCTGTCCTACTGCTCTGGTTCCCACCCCCCCTGCCACACTCGTTTAAACCCTCCCGAGTGACGCTAGCAAACCTTGCAGACAGGATATTAGTGCCCCTCCAGTTTAGATGCAACCCGTCCTTCTTGTACAGGTCCCATCTGTCCCTGAAGAGAGCCCAATGGTCCAGATATCTGAAACCCTCCCTTCTCCACCAGCTGCTGAGCCACGTGTTTAGCTGCACTACCTTCCTATTTCTAGCCTCACTGGCACGTGGCACAGGGAGTAATCCAGAGATTACAACCCGAGAGGTCCTGCTTTTTAACTTACTCCCTAACACCCTAAACTCCCCCTGCAGGACCTCATCACTCTTCCTGCCTATGTCGTTGGTACCGATGTATACCACAACCTCTGGCTGTTCACCCTCCCCCTTCAGAATGCCCCCTGTCCGTTCACAGACATCTTGACCCAGGCCCCAAGGAGGCAACATACCATCCTCAGAAGGTGGTGGTGAGCTGTCTTCTTGAACCACTGCAGTCCATGTGGGGTAGGTACATCCACATTGCTGTTAGGAAGGGAGTTCCAGGATTTTGACCCAGCGACAGTGAAGGAACGGTGATATAGTTCCAAGTCAGGATGGTGTGTGACTTGGAGGGGAACTTGCAGGTGGTGGTGTTCCCATGCATTTACTGCCTTTGTCCTTCTAGTTGACAGAGGTCGCGGGTTTGGAAGATGCTGTCAAAGGAGCCTTGGTGAGTTGCTGCAGTGCATCTTGTAGATGGTACACAATGCTGCCACTGTGCGTCGGTGGTAGAGCGAGTGAATGTTTGTAGATGGGGTGCCAGTCAAGCGGGCTTGTCGAGCTTCTTGAGTGTTGTTGGAGTTGCACCCATCCAGGCAAGTGGAGAGTATTCCCTCACACTCCTGACTTGTGCCTTGTAGATGGTGGACAGGCGTTGGGGAGTCAGGAGGTGAGGTACTTCCCTCAGGATTCCTAGCCTCTGACCTGCTCTTGTTGCCACTGTATTTAGATGGCTACTCCAGTTCAGTTTCTGGTCAATGGTAGCCCCTAGGATGTTGATAGTGGGGGATTCAGCGATGGTAATGCCATTCAATGTCAAGGGAAGATGGTTAGATTCTCTCTTGTTGGAGATGGTCATTGCCTGGCACTTGTGTGGTGCGAATGTTACTTGCCACTTATCAGCCCAAGCCTGGATATTGTCCAGGTCCTGCTGCATTTCGACACGGACTGCTTCAGTATGTGAGGAGTCACGAATGGTGCTGAACATTGTGCAACCATCAGTGAACATCCCCACTTCTGACCTTATGATTGAAAGTAGGTCATTGATGAAGCAGCTGAAGATGGTTGGGCCTCGGACACAACCCTGAGGAACTCCTGCAGTGATGTCCTGGAGCTCAGATGATTGATCTCCAACAACCACAACCATCTTCCTTTGCGCGAGGTATGACTTCAGCCAGCAGACCGTTTTCCCCCTGATTCCCATTGACCTCAGTTTTGCTAGGGCTCCTTGATGCCAGACTCGGTCAAATACTGCCTTAATGTCAAGGGCAGTCACTCTCACCTCACCTCTTGAGTTCAGCTCTTTTGTCCATGTTTGATCCAAGGCTGTAATGAGGTCAGGAGCTGAGTGGCCCTGGCGGAACCCAAACTGAGCGTCACTGAGCAGGTTATTGCTAAGCAAGTGCCGCTTGATGGTACTGTTGATAACACCTTCCATCACTTTATTGATGATTGAGAGCAGACTGATGGGGCGGGAAATGGATTGGTTGGACTTGTCCTGCTTTTTGTGTACAGGACATACCTGGGCAATTTTCCACATTGCAGGGTAGATGCCAGTGTTGTAGCTGTACTGGAACAGCTTGGCTCGGGGCACGGCGATTTCTGGAGCACAGGTCTTCAGTACTTTTGCCGGAATGTTGTCAGGGCCCATAGCTTTTGCAGTATCCAGTGCCTTCAGTCGTTTCTTGATATCACGTGGAGTGAATCGAAATGGCTGAAGTCTGGCATCTGTGATGTTGGGGACTCCAGGAGGAGGCCCAGATTGTTGCAAATGCTTCAGCCTTATCTTTCACACTGATATGCTGGGCTCCCCCATCATTGAGGTTGGGGATATTTGTGGAGCCACTTCCTCCAGTTAGTTGTTTAATTGTCCACCACCATTCACGGCTGGATGTGGCAGGACTGCAGAGCTGAGATCTGATCCGTTGGTTATGGGATCGCTTAGCTCTGTCTATCGCATGCTGCTTACATAGTTTGGCACGCAGATAGTCCTGTGTTGTAGCTTCACCAGGTTGACACCTCATTTTGAGGTATGCCTGGTGCTGCTCCTGGCATGCCCTCCTGCACTCTTCTTTGATCATAATCATAAGAACTCGGAGCAGGAGTAGGCCGTCCGGCCCCTCGAGCCTGCTCCGCCATTCAATAAGATCATGGCTGATCTTTTCATGGACTCAGATCCACTTACCCGCACTCCCACCGTATCCCTTAATTCCTTTATTGTTCAAAAAGATATCTACCTTAGCTTTAAAGACGTTTACTGAAGAAGCGTCAACTACTTCACTGGGCAAGGAATTCCATAGATTAACAACCCTCTGGGTGAAGAAGTTCCTTCTTAATTCAGTCCTAAATCTGCTCCCTCTAATCTTGAGGATTTGCCCTCTTGTCCCAGCTTCACCTGCCAGTGGAAACATCCTCTCTACTTGTATCTTATCTATTCCCTTCATGATTTTATATGTTTCTATAAGATCCCCCCTCATTCTTCTGAACTCCAATGAATATAATCCCTATCTACTCAATCTCTCCTCATAAGCCAACCCCCTCAACTCCGGAATCAACCTAGTGAACCTCCTCTGCACCCTCTCCAGTGCCAGTATATCCTTTCTCAAGTAAGAAGACCAAAACTGCACACAGTACTCCAGGTGCGGCCTCACCAGTACCTTATACAGCTGCAACATAACCTCTCTGCTTTTAAACTCAATCCCTTTAGCAATGAAGGACAAAATTCCATTTGCCTTCCTAATTACTTGCTGTACCTGCAGACCAACCTTCTGCGATTCATGCACAAGGACACCTAGGTCCCTCTGCATAGCAGCATGCTGTAACTTTTTACCATTCAAGTAATAATCCTTTTTACTGTTACTCCTACCGAAATGAATGACTTCACATTTATTAACATTGTATTCCATCTGCCAGACCTTTGCCCACTCACTCAATGTATCTATGTTCCTCTGCAAAGTTTCACAGTCATCTGCACACTTTGCTCTGCCACTCATCTTAGTGTCATCTGCAAACTTTGACACCCTACACCTGGTCCCCAACTCCAAATCATCTATATAAATTGTAAATAATTGCGGTCCCAACACCGATCCCTGAGGCACACCACTAGTGACTGATTGCCAACCAGAATAGCACTCATTTATCCCCACTCTCTGCTTCCTGTTAGTCAACCAATCCTCTATCCATGCTAATACTTTACCCCTAACGCCATGCGTCCTTATCTTCTGCAGCAGCCTCTTGTGCGGCACCTTGTCGAAGGCCTTTTGGAAACCTAGGTACACCACATCCTCTGGGTCCCCATTGTCCACCTTGCTCATAATGTCATCATAGAATTCCAAAAGATTTGTCAAGCATGACCTGCCCTTCAAGAACCCATGCTGCGTCTGCCCAACGGGACAATTTCTACCGAGATGCCCTGCTATTTTTTCCTTGATAATAGACTCAAGCATCTTCCCCACTACAGGGTTGAACCAGGGTTGGTCTCCTGGCTTGATGGTAATGGTAGAGTGGGGGATATGCCGGGCCATGAGGTTACAGATTGTGGTTGTGTACAATTCTGCTGCTGCTGATGGCACACAGCGCCTCATGGATGCCTAGTTTTGCATTGCTAGATCTGTTCGAAATCTATCCCATTTAGCATGGTGATAGTGCCACACAACACGATGGACGGTATCCTCAAAGTGAAGGCAGGACTTCGTCTCCAAAAGGACTGTGCGGTGGTCTCTCCTACCAATACTGTCATGGACAGAAGCATCTGCGGCAGGCAGATTGGTGAGGACCAGGTCAAGTATTTTTTCCCTCGTGTTGCTTCCCCCACTACCTTTCGCAAACCCAGTCTAGCAGCTATGTCCTTTAGGTCTCGGCCACCTCGGTCAGTAGTGGCGCTACCGAGCCACTCTTGGTGATGGACATTGAAGTCCCCCACCCAGAGTACATTTTGTGCCCTCGCCACCCTCAGTGCTTCCTCCAAGTGGTGTTCAACATGGAGGAATACTGAGTCATCAGCTGAGGGCGGGCAGTAGGTGGTAATCAGTAGGAGGTTACCTTGCCCATGTTTGACCTGATGCCATGAGACTTCATGGGGTCTGGAGTCGATGTTGAGGACTCCCAGGGCAACTCCCTCCCTACTGTATACCACTGTGCCACCACCTCTGGTGCGTCTGTCCTGCCGGTGGGACAGGACATACCCGGGGATGGTGATGGCAGTGTCTGGGACATTGTCTGTAAGGTATAATTTCGTGAGTATGACTATGTCAGGCTGTTGCTTGACTAGTCTGTGGGACAGCTCTCCCAACTTTGGCACAAGCCCCCAGATGTTAGTAAGGAAGACTTTGCAGTGTCGACAGGGCTGGGTTTGCCGTTGTCGTTTCCGATGCCTAGGTCGATGCTGGGTGCTCCGTCCGGTTTCATTCCTTTTTATTGACTTTGTAGTGGTTAGGTACAACTGAGTGGCTTGCTGGGCCATTTCAGAGGGCATGCAAGAGATAACCACATTGCTGTGGGTCTGGAGTCACATGTAGGCCAGACCAGGTAAGAACAGCAGATTTCCTTCCCTGAAGGACATCAGTGAACCAGATGGGTTTTGACAACAATTGACATCATTAGACTAGCTTTTAATTCCAGATTTATTAACTAAATTCAAATTCCACCTTCTGCTGTGGTGGGATTTGAACCCATGTCCCCAGAGAAATACCCTGGGTTTCTGGGTTACTAGTCCAGTGTGCCAACTGTGCAACAAACAAATTTCTCTGCAGCACCTGTGGAAGAGCCTGTCACTCCAGAATTGGCCTTTATAGCCACTCCAGGCGCTGCTTCACAAACCACTGACCACCTCCACGCGCATATCCATTGTCTCTCGAGATAAGGAGGCCCAAAAGAAAGTCCAGTGATAATACCACTACGCCACCACCTACCCCAGTAAGTTGTTGGAAGTCGTTAATGGTTGAAATTCATCGCTGGAGAAGGAAAGTATCACTTATTGCTGGAATTAGACTACAGACTGTAAGACTGTTGAAGAACCTTCTTTCGCCATCGGACGGCTGTGAGGACTTCAAGCAACATTGGACTGTAAATTAGCAAGGACCCTAATTTTTTCTATTTTAAATGTTGTTTGTGTCTTAGTAGTGGTTAAGAATTTAGTTTTTCTAATTAAACAATTAATTTGTTGATTTAAAGACACCTGTTTTGGTTAGTCTCCTTCAAGGGTTAATAGAAGGTACAATTTGGTTGGGTCTTTCTTTAATTTGGAAAGTTTAAAATTATATGTTAGGTGATGTGTAGAGGGATGGAATTGAATTAACAATGCGTTTCTCCCACCACAATCAGAATCGTATATTTTGATTGGGGGCTTTGACTGGAGCGGTCGGTAGTAACAAGGCATAGAATTAGTGTTACGATCGTCAATGGAGACCAGCAACAATTCAAAAGAATCTAATCCACCGACTGACCATAATTTAGGAAACCAAACCAAACAGACAAGTTTTCACTTTTATAAATTTTACTTTAACACTCAAACCAAAACCAACATAAATTAAACGTGAAGCAACATACCAATCATGGTCAATATATATGTTACAAATTACACCTTAACTATCAGATACAACATGAATGGGTCTCACTGTTTCACTGGGTATACCACCCAGCATATTTGGCACTAAATTACATTCACACAGTTCTTCACAACTCAGAGGTTCCTCAGCTACATTTTCAGATCTTTCTTCAAGGATTTAGCCACTGTTCTTCAAACAGTAATCCCCCTCAATACGAACTCCCTGGGTGTGGTCTTTACCACAAGGTGCACTTCTCCAGAATCTCCTCAGCTCTGCTCACGACAGTCTTGATGGCGCGGACTTATCAGTCTTCCCCTTATCTGAGTCCTTTAGTGACAACTTGTGCATTTCATGGCTGGATCTGCTTAGTCAGCTACTTTAAGTAACAGAAACAGCTCCTGGATTGAGTTTTCACTTTCTTCTGCTTGCTGGCACTCCACTTCTGCCTGATCTGCCTTGTTTGGGGAGGACTCTGTCTCCCTTTATCTGGTTCTAACCGGTGTCAGGTACCATGGAAACCTAGTTATTTTTTCAGCTTCTGTTACTGTTTTGTTCGGGTCCATTTCTGTTTCAGTTCTAGTTTTTGCTTTAATTCTAGTTTCCCTCTCAGTTAGGGTCTAAAAAAAAAACAACCTTTGCAACCATGGATTCCATCACAATAGAAAAAGGGTGGCAAAAGGAGGTGCCGATTAGAGACCTGAAAGGTGATTTACACGTGATGAGATTTTACCTTAAAAGGTCACCTCTGTGGAGAGAGAGGTAGGGGTCAACCAAAGACTACAGAAGGCCAAAATTTTCCATCCAGAGAAGCTGTGTGAGGCTGACCAGCTCAGCAAAGGAGCACTACCTCCAAAACGCCATTTGAAAACATCTTTGAACAACTGAGGCAGAGAGAAATTGCCAAAGTGACTTTGAATTTCCCACTTGCAGCAGTAAAGCAGAAGTCTGCAGCACCTCAGCAAACATCCAGGCCTGCACCTTTGAAAAGACTTTCCTTCCAATATGATTCAACAGATTTCTGCAAACCATGAAATACTTACATCCCTTGGGACTTGAATTACATCTTACCTTTTTCTTTCTCTCCATCTATCCTTGTGTATGTATATGTGTGAATGTGAGTGGGTGAAGGTTGCGATCAACAGTCGGGCTGAAACACTAGCTTTACAGAAACACCATCTGCGGTCAGTTGGGAGGTGAAAAGTAGAAGCCAGCCACACCATTTCCCACCTCTCCATAACACATTTGATAAAGTGCTACATAGCAGGCTTGTCAGTAAAGTTAGAGCCCATGGAATAAACAGGACAGTGGCAGCATGGATACGAAATTGGCAAAATGGCAGGAAACAGAGTGTAGTTGTGAACAGTTTTTGGACTGGAGGAAGGTCTATAGTGGGGTTCCTGAGGGGACGGTGTTGGAACGCCTGCTTTTCTTGATCTATATTAATGAGCTAGACTTGGGTGTACAGGCCACAATTTCAAAATTGGGAGATGACACAAAACATGGAAGTATTGTGAACTGTGAGGAGGATAGTGATAAACTTCAAGAGGACATAGACAGATCAGTGGAACGGGCGGGCAAGTCACAGATGAATTTTAATGCATAAAAGTGAATCATTTTGGTCGGAAGAATGAGGAGAGGCAATAAAAATTAAAGGGTACATTTTTAACGGAGGTGCAGGAGCATAGGCACCTGGCGATATCTGTGCACAAATCACTGAAGGTTGCAGCGCAGGTTGAGAAAGCATTAATAAAGCATATTGGATCCTGGGCTTTATAAAAACAAAGCAGTTAGGATAAACCTGTATAAAACACCGTTGAGCCACAAATGAGTATTGTGTCCAATTCTGGGCACCACACTTTAGAAAGGGTGCAGAAAAGTTTCATGAGAATGGTTCCAGGGATGAGGAACATCAGTTATGTGGATATGTTGGAGAAGCTGGGCTGTTCTTCTTGGAGAAGAGAAGATTAAGAGGAGATTTGATGGAGGTGTAAACGATCATGAGGAGTCTGGACAGGGTAGACAGAGAAACTGTTCCCATTGACAGAAAGATTGAGAACTTGAAGACGCTGATTTAAGGTGAATGTCAAAAGAAGCAATGGCACATCAGGAAATACTTTTTCATGCAGCGAGCGTTTACGATCTGGAATGCACTGCCTGAGAGTGTGGTGGAGGCAGCTTCAATGGAACTCTTCATAAGCGAATTGGATAATTATCTGAAGAGAAAAATTTGCAGGGCTATGGAAAAAGATGGGGTAAGGGGACGAGGTGAGTTGCTATTGCAGAGAGCTGGCACAAATAGGACCGGCTGAATGGCCTCCTTCTGTGCTCTAACCATTCTGTGATTCTATGAAGACAGAAGACGTGTGTTGATATAAGATTTTTCATATATCAAAAAATCTGGAGTGCAGAATCATTAGCAGAATAATTAATAGTTGTTTCGGAGCTGTCCAGGTATTTCAGCACTGTCACATCAAGAACAGCAATATCATAGAATGACATAAAATATACAGCACACAAACAGGCCATTCGGCCCAATCAGTCCATTCCGGTGATTACACTCAAGACTCAAACACTGACCCGAAACGTTAACTCTGCTTCTCTTTTCACAGATGCTGCCAGACCTGCTGAGTGGTTCCAGCATTTCTTGTTTTTACCTCAAACCTGTACACTGCATGTTCCATTACGTGGTTCTCAATAATACAGCTTGCATTAGAAGACAGAAGAATATTTGATTTTTTCTGTGATAAAATTAGTTACCTTTCAGGACAACTCGAACTTTATTTGCGTGAGCATGACACACAAGATCAGCTTGTGGAGAATTCAGGGCGACAACAGTCGTGACCTTGGACCAGTCATAATGTATCCAATCTGTTCCTCCATGATAAAACACCATGACCTGATACAAAAATAAAACTGTCAGCTGCAGTAATGAAGGATATAAAACTGACATTAAAAATATAGATTTTCCTGATCAATATAGTTGTCCCCAGGGTACAGGATAAGGAAGGGATAATGAACACATCTAGTCTGCAGGTTATATTGATGGAGCTCCTGTTCCTGCCACACTGCCCACTTAGTAACATTACTCTGAAATAAATACTAACCTCATCAACTACACAGCAGTTACAGAGACATTTAACACAAACATTTGTTCAAAGATCTGCTAAATTGTATTCAGTTTAATCATGACCAGGGTCCCAGTTTTACAATGACCGAGGTCAAATCACAATTTTATTCCATGTGATTCCAGGATTTTTAACTGGTGTTTCTGGATCAATATTGTGTGAAATCTGCAAACCTGAACCATGGTATGAGGCTGTAAGAGTTAGATCACACATCATTTAAGACTCTGCACATTGGAGAAACATTAAAAACACATTTTATTGATGCTGCACTTGTTAAAATATCTTTGCACTGCCCAATACTACGGCTGGTCCTATTTTACACAGGCTGTAACTATACCAAGATTAACACTTGAACATATTTATTATATATAACAGGATTCTCTTTGCATTTCGACAATAATCTGAGCTGCCCCTTGCGCTGCTGCACCAGCTTCACCTGTCACTGACCCCGACTCACAGCCTCAGCCTGTTCCTGATACTTGGACTGTGTTAACGACCCCTCTCCAGTCTGTATCTCCCCCGGAGCCCAGGCTGGAGCCTGACTGGAGAACTCTCTACCCCACATCAACCCAGTCCAGCCCGAGTCCCCCCAGTCCAGTCCAGCCCGATCCCCCCAGTCTAGCCCAGCCCGATCCCCCCAGTCCAGTCCACCCCAGCCCGATCCCCCCAGTCCAGTCCAGCACAGCCCGATCCCCCCAGTCCAGTCCAGCACAGCCCGAACCCCCCTGTCCAGTCCACCCCAGCCCGATCCCCCCAGTCCAGTCCAGCCCAGCCCGATCCCCCCCAGTCCAGTCCAGCCCAGCCCGAGCCCCCCAGTCCAGTCCAGCCCAGCCCAAGCCCCCCAGTCCAGTCCAGTCCAGCCCGAGCCCCCCAGTCCAGCCCAGCCCGATCCCCCCAGTCCAGCCCAGCCCGATCCCCCCAGTCCAGTCCATCCCAGCCCCGGGGGGTGGAGTCCCGGCCCCTGGTGTAAAAGGAACATCCTAAAGAGGACAATCTCTGACCTTCCACATCAGTGCGGGTGAGAGGAGCTGAACCACATGAGGAAAGGCAGGAGTTCACATCCCAATGCTCCATTCCAAGTGTTACTGCTCAACACACTTCAAAAGACAACTTCAAGTAAACTAACTCTTTTCCCGAGGGAATTTAATGATCTGAGACACTCACCTCAACTTGGTACTGATGGTCCGCGGGTATGGGTTGACACAGATCCCGTGTTGAACAATGACACGGATTCTGGGAAAAGACCCCGGAGTCTCCGCCGATCCACAGCGCCAGCACCGCCAGAGCCCGCACCAATACCAAACTCCAGCGCATCCTCTCCGCCGGAGATGAAAATCCGTCAGACACAGTGAGATGGTTTATTTATATTGAGCTGCATGTGACTGATGATGAAACCTCCTGGATCTCTATCTCTATCTCACTTTGTGTGATAATAGTGGAATGTTGACGCAAGTTTCATCCTGTCAAATGCAACTTTGTTGGGAAGTTCTCTTCTCCCCCTCTCTTCCTGTCTTGTGCAACATTCATCCCTGAACCTTTGCAGCACTTCCTCCCTGTCTTGACCAGCTTTCTTCTCTGAACCTCTCTCTCCCTTTCTGACTTTGCCAATATTCATCTCTCAACTTCTGATTCCATGCCCTCCGTGCCCACTGCCATTCCCTCCATCTCTGTAGCAACATTCATCGGTGACCCTCTTTGCCCCCATTCCTTCCTGTCTTGGCCAACATTCATCCCTGAATCTCTGATTGCCCTCCCCTCCCCTCCTCCATCAGTTCTTCCATCTCTGGAACAACATTTGTTTCCCCCATCCTCCCCCCTTATTCCCTCTCTTGGCCATCATTCATTCTCCAATAAATCAAAGGCAAAATACTGCAGATGCTGGAAATCTGAATTAAAAACAGTAAGTGCCGAAAATACTCAACTGGTCTGAAAGCATCTGTGTACTGTGTAACAGTTAACATTGCCCGTCTGTGACCTTTCATCAGAACTCAACCTCTTTACAACCTTTCCCCACCTCCTCCTTGCTTTGGTCAAGATTTATCCTCAAAGCTTCCCCACCTATTTTACATGCCAAAAGCAACATTCATCACTAAACCCTTTTCTCCTGTCTTGGGAAACATCTATCCCGAATATCTCTTTTGCCTGCTCCCTTGAAAACTCTTCTGCCCACATCCTCCGTGTCTTGTGTAACATTTATCTTCAAATCTTTTTCCTGTCTTCCTCTGTGTCTTGCACAACATTCATTCCTGAATCACTCACTCCTTCCTCCATGTCTTGCGCAACATTCATCCATTAACTATTGTCCCCCTTCCTCCCAGAACCTCTCTCCCTGCCTTGGCCAATATTCATTCTCAAACCTCTTTCTCACACTCCGTGCCCTGAGCAGCATTTATCCCTGAATCCCTGTCCATCCTGTCTTGGCCAACTTTAATCCAGGAAAATCTCTCCCCTTCCTCGCTGAGTTAGAAATGATCATCCCTGAATATCACGGCTCCCTCCATCCCTGTCTTCAACAACTTATCTTTATATGGCACCTTTAATGTAATAACATTTCCCAAGGTGCTTCACAGGAGCATTATAAAACAAAATATGAAAAGGAGTCACATAAGGAGATCTTAGGGAAGATGAACAAAAGCTTGGTCAAAGAGGTAGTTTTTAAGGAGTGTCATAAAGGAGGAAAGTTAGGTGCAGAGGCAGAGAGGTGTAGGGAATGTATCCCAGAGCTTAGGGCCCATACAACTAAAGGCGCAGCTGCAAATTGTGAAGTGATTAAAATCAGGGATGCACAAGAGGCCAGAGTTAGAGGAGTGCAGATATCTTGGAGGGTTTTGGGGCTGGAGGAGATGACAGAGATAAGGAGGGCATGAGGCAATGGAGGGATTTGTAAACAAGGATGAGAATTTTCAAACCAAGGTGTTGCTTGATGAGGAACCAATGTAAGTCGGCGAGCATAGGGGTGATAGGTGAATAGGACTTGGTATGAGTTATGTCTTGGATAGCAGAGGCTTGGATGACCTCAACTTTATGGGGTGTTACAACCAAGGCAGGAGTAATGCACTGTTAATTCAGACCCGCTACTCCACAGGTCACAGCATATTAGTAAAGTTTCCCACCTACTGGAAAAATAGCCAAATTAATCATTTTATTTATCCCCAGAATAAAGCATGCCAAACCAGGTTGCTTGGAACAACAACAAAATTAAGAATGTATTAATAAACCAAGTTTTAAACGATAATGAGATGAATCTATATGTATGAAAAGATTTTATAAACCCTTAATATTCCTAACCCTCATGCACACACATACATTCAATTACCTAATGGTTAACCGTCAAAAACAGAAATATTGACTTTTACAGAGTTTCTTAGGAATAAATAAATAACAAGTTTGTAACTTTTGGCAGTATTTTCCTAGATCGGTGAGGGGTCCCAGAGTTGAATAGCCAGATGGCACTCAATGGCTCTCCAGGTGAAATTAATTAACAGAGCATGGTGGGTAGGTGTTCAAGGTTGTTCGTCTGCAGCAGGTATCACACAGATCTTTCAGCAACAGGTTCTAACTACTTAAATTTTTACAGTAACAGTCTAACAGTAGAAACTTTATTGAGAGTTCAGTAACTTCCAAAAAGCACAAAAGTCAACAGGACTTGTTCTCAGCAAAGAAGCATTCTCCACAGAGCACAGCAATTCCAGAACTCACACTTCAGGCAGGGATTCTTGACTGGAGACAACAGCAACCAGTCACACCCAAAACACAAGCTTCCTTTCTTCAAAGCAGTGTTTCCCCACAGAGATTAGCAATTCCCCTTTTGTCAGGGTCTCTTCCTCTGTCTTCACCTCAAATTTAACACTTTTTCCCTTGAAATGCTGAGCTTACTTTCAGAAAGAATAGGTCTTTTTCCTCTGGTCTATCAGCAACCCTCACAGCACCTGCCACTGCTAGCTGTTCTGTTTTCCTCTGCAGAATTGAAACTAAAGTCTTTCCATAGGAGTCATAAGACTGTTGTAAAATCTTACTGTGGCTTGGATACAAATTGCTCTGCAGCCTGTACTTCAAATACTAAGCCTCTGCGGTTATTGATCACAGAGTCTTTTTTCAGTCTTAAAGGCACACAGACCTCCCAGTTTTCAAAGAAAAACAAAACTCTTGTGACACCTCCACCTTTGGAAAAATGAAACGCCATTCTTGAATGTGTTTCATTACAATGTGGAACAGAAATTACAAAAAAATTAAACAGATTTTTGCATTCATGTCCTGATTCACTCCACTAAAAATTTACACAATATTTTTGGTAATATGGTTAAAATTGTGACAAAGCATTGGCAAAAACATTGTTTTTTCCTGAAACGTGTATAATTTTCAAGCGATAAGGCTGTAACAATAAACTCTATTTGAACGTTCCAGCATTTCGGTTTTAATTTCTTACGAAGGTTGTCCTCTTCAACCAATGCAACCTTCCAACCGTAGTCTTCCAGTTGTTTCAAGCTTTCCTTCCAAGTATCCCTGTAGACCATCACCTCAGCCAGGTGAACTGCACAGTTAGGAACACTGGCCACTACTGGTTTCACTATTCTCTGAGAAGTTGTTGGGGCATTTTTTGACCGAATGGCATCATTCGGCACTAATAAAGACAGTCTGGTGTGACAAAAGCTGCTATTTCTTTAGCTCGAGTTGTCAAAGGAACTTGACAGTATCCCTTCATCAAATTTATGTATGTAAGACATATGGCACTGCCCACTCTGTCAATACAGTCTTTGAAATGAGAAGTTGGATAGGAGCCTGCCTTCATTACCGCATTGCCTTTTCTGCAGTCTATGCAAAGTCGAGTTGACCGATCAGGTTTAGGCACTAAGACTATTGGTGAATTCCAGCTGCTTTGAGTAGGTTCATTTAAGTTGTTTTCCAGCATGTATTGGATTTCTGCTTTTACTTGGGCCTCTTTGTCTGGACTTAAGCGGGAAGGATGTTGTTTTCAAAGAATAGATTCCCGTACATCCACATCATGTGGGGCCAAGGCTGTACATCCCAGCTTATCCCTACAGATGCTTACAAATGTTATGAGTAGCCTGGTTAGGTCTTTAAGTTGTTCTGCATCTAAGTACAAAAGCATGTTGTCCAATTTTCCTAGCCACTCTGTATTCGCTAACTGGGTAGTAAGAGGTTCAATCTGTGAATTGTCTAGGCCTCCTTCTGTCTCATCCTCACTATTCTTTTCCTTCTCAACAGTCCCCATTACCTTACATCATTCCCTCCGTGACACCCTGGTCCACTCCTCCATTACCCCCACCACCTCGTCCCCGTCCCAGGGCACCTTCCCCTGCAATCACAGGAGCTGTAATACCTGCCCATTTACCTCCTCTCTCCTCACTATCCCAGGCCCCAAACACTCCTTTCAGGTGAAGCAGCGATTTACTTGTACTTCTTTCAATGTAGTATACTGTATTCGCTGCTCACAGTGTGGTCTCCTCTACATTGGGGAGACCAAGCGCAGACTGGGTGACCGCTTTGCAGAACATCTCCGCTCAGTCCGCAAGCAGGACCCTGAGCTTCCGGTTGCTTGCCATTTCAACACTCCCCCCTGCTCTCATGCTCACATCTCTGTCCTGGGATTGCTGCAGTGTTCCAGTGAACATCAACGCAAGCTCGAGGAACAGCATCTCATCTACCAATTCGGCACACTACAGCCTGCCGGACTGAACATTGAGTTCAATAATTTCAGAGCATGACAGCCCCCCATTTTACTTTCATTTTTAGTTAGTTTTTCTTCCTTTTTTCTTTTTTTTACATTCTTTTTTACATTTTTTACAATCCTTTTTTTTTGCATTTATTTCATTTCATCTTAGTTTGTTCAGTTTGCTTACCCACTGTTTTTTTCAGGGTTTTTTCAGGTTTGCACTTGCTGCTGTTCAATAATCAGTGTATTCACACCTAATCTGTACTAATGCTTTGTCTTTCAACACACCATTAACATATTGTTTGCCTTTGCTCCGTGACCTTTTGGTCAGCTATGTGGCCTGGTCCAATCTGCACCTTCTCCTTTGTTATCTCTTGCCCCACCCCCACCTCACTTGCTTATAATCTGTGACTTTTCTAATATTTGTCAGTTCCGAAGAAGGGTCACTGACCCGAAACGTTAACTCTGCTTCTCTTTCCACAGATGCTGCCAGACCTGCTGAGTGATTCCAGCATTTCTTGTTTTTGTTTCAGATTTCCAGCATCCACGGTATTTTGCTTTTACCTTACATACCTGTACTGGCTTATCCTCCTGTCTGTGATGATGTTGCTTTAATATATTGATATGACACAACCGATTCTTTTTCCTGCGATCAGGGGTGTCAATCAAGTAATTCACCTTACCCACTCCATTGATCACTTTATATGGACCGCTGAACCATGCTTTCAATGGTTCACCCTGTAAAGGTAACAATACTTCATCCTCTGGTCGAAAATTGTTGGTCTTTGCATTTTTATCTGTCCATGTTTTCATATTGGCTTGGGATACTTTGTGGTGCTCCTGAGCTACTTTGCAAGCTTTCATCGGCCTTTCCCAGAACACAAATACATAGTCTAGTATCAAAGTATCTTCCTTTGTTCTAAAAATCTGTCCTTGATGAGTTTTAGAGGACCTCTTACTTCATTTTCGTAAACCAATTCGAAAGGACTAAAACCTGCAGACTCTTTCGGCAAATCTCTGTAGCAAATAAAAGAAAGTTTAGCCCTTTATCCCAATCATGCGGATATTCATGACAGTATGTTCTCATCATTGTTTTGAGAGTTTGATGGCACCTCTCTATAGCTCCCTGTGTCTGTGACTGATATGCTGAAGATTTCAACTGTCTGATACCCAGATTGCCCATGACTTCTTGAAATATCTTAGATATGGAATTAGAACCTGGATCTGATTGAACGACAAGTGGTAATCCATATCTCGTAAAGAATTGGGTTAACTTCTCTACTACTACTCTGGCAGTAGTTGTCTTGAAAGGAATGGCTTCTGGAAATCAAGTAGCCACAGCCATGACATATGTATTGATATCCTGCTTTTGTTTTTGCCAACGGTCCTACAAAGTCTACTAATACCCTGTTAAATGGTTGCTTTATAATTGGTATGGGAATAAGTGGTGCCGGTTTTATGGTAGGTTGCAGTTTTCCCACCATTTGGCAGGTATGGCATGTTCTGCAAAATTGCTTCACGTCCTTTGTAAGGCCTGGCCAGTAATAATGTTGACCTATATGTGATTTGGTCTTCTGAATCCCCAAATGTCCTGCTCGAGGAATGTCATGTGCTCTCCTTAATAACTTCTGCCGATATTTGGTGGTACCACTATCTGTCGAACAACTGTCCAGACTTCGTCCGCAGGTCTATGAGGCGGTCTCCATTTCCTCTTCAAAACCCAGCCTTCAATATAATAGCCTTCCAGAACTCATTTCACCTCAGTTTCTGTCAGAGCCGTCTGTGCTATTCTATGTAGCTCTGGATCAGCTTGTTGTGCTGCAATTATAGAAGATTTGTTAAACATCTCAATTGGATTATCCAAATCCCCAAATAACTTGGCTATCTGCTTGTGGTGCCAATTTTATGCCTGACAATGGAACTTGTTCAGCCATTGCTCAGGTTACTACACATACAGGAAATATTCTGGGAACTTGATCCTGTAATTGTCCAGTTTCTCTAACTTCCTTTGGTTTCTCTATGATGACGGGAGAAATCGATACTTTTGATCGGCCAAATCATTTCCTAGTAGTAGGTCAATTACCTCAACTGGCAAACTATGGACAACTCCTACACTTACCATCCTAGATATTAGGTCACACTCTAGATGCACTCTTTATAAAGGTACGGGTATATATGCTCTGCCAATTCCATGAACTAAAACATTAGTTTTCAGTGGCTCTCTGCTGGAAATGTTATACCATTCCCCAGCAAAAGAGTTTGGGTTGCTCCTATATCCCTAGGTGTAACAGTAGGTTTTCCTTTCTCGCTTGCGGGATATGGAGTTACTTTTCCCTTTGACAAGAATTCATTCTAACTTTCAAGTATCTTATTCTTGACATCTGCACTTACTTTAGTTTTTGTGTCTGATTTTACAGCTGCCGTTAAAGCTACAGCTTGGTCTGCTGTACTTTCAGTCAAAGAAAGAGGCTCTTCTTCAGCATTAACTTTGGGTACCCCAACAAGTCCCATGGGTGTACCTCGTAACTTCCAGAATTCTGAACGAAGATGTCCTACCTTTTGGCAATAACAACACTTGGGCTTGCGGACCTCACTTCTACCCTCAGCATCTCCATTTCTGGCCTGAGGAGGTGATCCCGGGGCATTCCCAGCTATTCTTTCTTGTCCCCGGCTACTTGCCTTCCTTTGACTCTCCCACTTCCTATCCTTCTCGGGTTTACCGGGGTGACTGACATAAGGTTTTGGTTGATTCATAAGCTCAAAATCAGCAGCAACTTCCACTGCTTTACCTGGCATTTAAAACTTTCAGGTTATCATGAGTTCTCACGACTAGTGGGATTGAATTTTTAAATTCCAAGAGACTCAATTCTCGAAGTTCCGAAGAGTTCCGATGAAGGGTCACTGACCCGAAACGTTAACTCTGCTTCTCTTTCCACAGATGCTGCCAGACCTGCTGAGTGGTTCCAGCAATTCTTGTTTTTATTTCAGATTTCCAGCATCCGCAGTATTTTGCTTTTACTCAATTCTCTAAGGTTCTCATACGTGGTTTCCATCTTTAATGCTCCTATCTAACGATCAAAGTTAATTTGCTTCACCCTCTCAAATTCTACGTATGTTTGCCTAACCAATCTCTGTAAATTCTGAAACTTCTGACGGTAAGCTTCAGGGATTAACTCATACACAGTGAGAATAGCCTTTTTTGCTATCTCATAATCTGCAGAAGCCTCTTCAGGAAGCATGGCATAAATTTCATGAGCTCTGCCCATCAACCTGCTTTACATAAGCAATGTCTATCTTTCCTTTGGCCATTTCATTGTTTGGCTATTTTTTCAAAAGAAATGAAAAATGCCTCTACATTCCTTTCCTCAAACTTTGGAAGAGCTTGAATAAATTTAGACAGCTTTTCGCTGAATCCTGAGCTGGATTCAGATTCTTCCTGACCAGAATTTACCCTGGAATCAAGACCACTCCTTTGTCTTAGTTCCATTTCTTTTAATTTGAATTCCCTCTTTCTCTTTCACTTTCTGAAGTGCTCTCTCTTTCTCCCTTTCATATTTTTCCAGTTCAAGTTTTCTTAGTTCTTTTTCAACTTCGAATTTTCTTAATTCTGTTTCTTTTTCTTTCTCCTGTTGAAGCCTAAGTTTTATCATTTCTAACTGAATCTTAGCCACTTCAACTGCATCACCCATTGACTTACTATCTTCTTGTTCTTCCAATTTTAAATGTTGGACTATTACATCAAATATCTCTGCTTTTTTAGCATCTGATTTCAACTCCAACCCCAATTTTCCTGCCAACTCTCAACTTAACCTTGGTCATCCCACAGCAGGGAGAGAGGGAGTGGGTGACCACTAGACAGTCAAGAAGAAATGGGCAGGTAGTGCAGGAGACCCCTGAGTGCATCTCACTCTCCAACAGGTATTCAGTTCTGTATACTGAGCAAAGTGATGCTCCATCTGGGGAGTGCAGCCAGAGCCAAGTCTATGGCACCATGGGTGGCTCAGCTGCACAGCGGGGTACAGGGAAGACTGGAGGAGCTATAGGGCTGGATTTTACGTTGGGAGGATGGGAGCAGGCCACCGACCTAAAAGTCGGTGGTGAACCCGCTTCTGCATAGCCTGGGGATCTATCCCACATTTTACGGGTCCCGGCTTGAGGGAGGAAGTCCTGCCTTATCGAGCTGCCAGTCAATCAAGCAGGCTGCTTTGTCCTGGATGGTGTTAAGCTTCTTGAGTGTTGTTGGAGCTGCACCCATCCAGGCAAGTGGAGAGTATTCCATCACACTCCTGACTTGTGCCTTGTAGATGGCGGACAGGCTTTGGGGAGTCAGGAGGTGAGTTACCGCAGGGTCCCTAGTCCCTGACCTGCTCTTGTAGCCATGGTATTTATCTGGCTACTCCAGTTCAGTTTCTGGTCAATGGTAGCCCCTAGGATGTTGATAGTGGGGGATTCAGCAATGTTAATGCCATTGAATGTCAAGGGGAGATGGTTAGATTCTCTCTTGTTGGAGATGGTCATTGCTTGGCACTTGTGTGGTGCGAATGTTACTTGCCACTTATCAGCCCAAGCCTGGATATTGTCCAAGTCTTACTGCATTTCTACACAGACTGCTTCAGTATCTGAGGAGTTGCGAATGGTGCTGAACATCGTGCAATCATCAGCGAACATCCCCACTTCTGACCTTATGATTGAAGGAAGGTGCGAATGAGTATAGGAATATTAGGATAGAGCAGATGAATGCGTGGCTGGGGAGATGGTGCAAGAGGAGTCGCTTTAGTTTCATGGATCACTGGGTCTGTTTCTAGCGAAGTTGGAACCTGCACAAGTTCGACGGATTGCACCTGAAATGGAAACGGACCAACATCCTTGCAGGGAGGTTTGCTAGTACTGTTGGTGGGCATTTAAACTAATTTGGCAGTGGAATGGATTACAGAATGGAGGTACAGTAGGGGGTGATGCACAGTCAAATATAGAAGAGAAACTCAGTCAGCTTGGACGGCAGAGCAAATATAGACCTGTTAAGGCTCAAGCAAATAATGCAAGGTTGGATTGCATCTATTTTAATGCAAGGAATCTGACTAGTAAGGCAGATGAATTGAGGGCATTGATTAACACATGCAAATATGATATTATTGCTATCATAGAGACATGGTTGAGGGAGGGGCAGGACTGGCAGTTCAATATTCCAGGGTATAGAATCTTCAGGGTTGACAGGGGAGGGGGTAAAAGCTGAGGTGGCATTGCACTGCTGATCAAGGAATCAATTACTGCAGTAAGGAGGGATGATATCTCAGAAGGTTCCTCAAATGAGGCCATATGTGTAGAACTTAAAAACAAAAAGGGAATGAAGCCTAACAAGTGGTAGAAGTGTCAGTGGGGAGCATTTCAGGGATAGTGACCATAACTTTATAAGATTGAAGGTAGTGATGGAAAAGGACAAAGATGGACTGGAAATAAAGGTGCTGAATTAGGTGAAGGCTGATTTCAGTATGATAAAACAGGATCTGACCAAAGTGGACAGGAAGCAGCTACTTGGAGGAAAGTCTACATCAGACCTGTGGGAATCATTCAAAGAGGAAATAGTGAGCGTTCAGGGCCAACATGTACCCATTAAGGTGAAGGGTAGGACCAACAAGTTCAGGAACCCCTGGATGTCAAGGGATTTCGAGGATTGGATCAGGAAAAAAGGAGGTTTATGGCACATTCAGAGTGCTGAAAACAGCAGAGGCACTAGACGAATATAGAAGGTGTAGGGGGTACATAAAAAAGTAATTAGGAGAGCGATGAGGGGCATGAAAAAACACTGGCGGGTAAGAGAAAAATACCAAGGAGTTTTATAAGTATATTAAGGGCAAGAGGATAACCAGGGAAAGAGTAGGGCCCATTAGGGACCAAAGTGGCAATCTGTGTGTGGAGCCAGAGGACAGAGGTGAGGTTTTAAATGATTACTTTTCATCTGTGTTCACTATGGAGAAGGATGATGTAGGTGATAAGATCAGGGAGGGGGATTGTGATATACTTGAACATATCAGCATTGAAAGGCAGGAAGTATTAGCTGTTTGGTGGGCTGAAAAGTGGATAAATCCCCAGGCCCAGATGAGATGTATCCCACACTGTTATGTGAGGCAAGGGAGGAGATCGCAGGGGCTCTGACACAAATTTTCAAATCCTCTCTGGCCACAGGAGCGGTACCGGAGGATTGGAGAACAGTGAATGTGGTGCCATTATTCAAGAAGGGTAGCAGGGATAAACCAGGTAATTACAGGCCAATGAGTCCAATATCAATGGTAGGGAAACTATTGGAAAAAATTCTGAGGGACAGGATTAATCTCCACTTGGAGAGGCAGGGATTAATCAGTGATCGTCAGCATGGCTTTGTTAGGCGTCTAACTACCTTGATTGAATTTTTCAAGGAGGTGACTAGATGTGTAGCTGAGGGTAAAGCAGTTGATGTAGACTGATGTCGATTCATGGACTTCAGTCAGGCTTTTGATAAGGTCCCACATGGGAGATTGGTTAAGAAGGGAAGAGCCCATGGGATCCAGGGAAATTTGGCAAATTGTATCCAAAATTGGCTTAGTGGCAGGAGGTAGAGGGTGATGAGTCGAGGCAAAAACAAGAAATGCTGGAATCACTCAGCAGGTCTGGCAGCATCTGTGGAAAGAGAAGCAGAGTTAACGTTTCGGGTCAGTGACCCTTCTTCGGAACCTTCTTCCCGAACATCTTTCCATTCTCTTCCACCCTGTATTGGCCAACCTTCAACTTTGATCTGCTAAGCTCACCTTGTTCCATGTCTTTTCCAACATTTCATGTCTGAAAACAATAACTACACTTCAAAAAATTATTTCATTTGCTGTAAAACTCTTTGGGACATCCCAAGGTCACGAAAGGCGACATACGACTTTTAAAACACAGTTTGGAAGATTCTATTTTAACAGATTACCTTCTGGAAGTATGTCAACACTGGAAATTTTCCAAAGAACCATGTCCAAAATCCTGGAGGGATTAAAAGGGATCATCTGCCACATGGCTGTTGCATTGATCCATGGTGCAAGCCAATAGGAACATGATGCGAGTGTGCGAGTAGTATTGTAGAGACTGCAGGAAGCTGGTCTAACACTGAATGAGAAATGTATCTTTTCACAACAAATGGTGAAATTTCTAAGTCATATTATTGATGGATCAGGCATCAGAGCAGACCTTGAAAAGACAAAAGTCATCAAATATTTTCCTAAGCCTAAGAACATCACAGAATTGCAAAGGTTTATGGGCATGGTCAATCAGGTTTCTGCAGAATCAGGCTATGATAAAGGAACCACTGCACCAGTTATTAAAGAATGACAAGGCTTGGTGTTGGAGCGAGGTGCAACATGAAGCTTTTACAAAAAATCAAGCAGAAACTATGTTTTTCAGAAGTATTAGCACATTCTCACCTAAAATTACCAACTATTATAGCAGTAGACACATCAGCAACAGGGCTAGGTGCAGTCTTGTTTCAGTTACAAAGCAATGGGAACTGCAGGCCTGTGTATTTTGCATCTGGTTCTTCGACGGAAACTGAGCAAAGAAATGCAATCATTGAGAAAGAAGCCCTGGCAGCAACCTGGGCATGCAAGAAATTCTCTGACTATGTGCTAGGTCTTCAATTTAAGATTGAAATGGATCATAAACCATTAGTTACTCTGCTAAATACAAAAATACTAGCAAAGTTACCTCTGAGAGTGCAGAGGTTTAGATTGAGATTAATGAAATTTGATGCTGTAACCAAATATATTCCTGAGAAACAGCAAATAACAGTGGATTCATTATCACGCATTACATCAGCAGGATCTGAAGTAGGTGACGTTCTATTTTTTGAGAAAGTAGAAGTATTTCCACAAACAACGATAGAGTATTTACCTGCGACAAATCAGAAGTTGAGCGTTATCGGGAAGACTAAAAAAGATGAAGTAAGTGTAGCAATTCGCGAGTGTTGTTTGCAGGGCTGGCAAGCATACATGCCACACAACCCAGTGTTAAGGAAATATTATGAGCAATGAGGTCTTTTGCATATTGTCAATGATTTGTTGATATTTGATGAGATGTTAGTTATCCCCAGGATACTAAGATTAGAGATCGTGGAAAGATTACACCGAGGATATTTTTAGGAGTAACAAAATGCAGAGTTAGATAGTCAATTTTGTGGCCTGGCATATTGAAAGAAATCGAAGAGATAATATCAGGGTATATCATGTGTGCTGTCAATTGTCATGAGGCAAAGGAGCCACAAATGTCATCAGATATTCTTAATCGTTGTTGATTACTATTCAAGGTGGTTAAAGTGAAGCAGCTACAAGGTCAGAGCTCAGAAGCTGTAATCACATCCTTGAATGAAATCTTTGCGACACATGGGATCCAGGCATGGTGATATTTGACAATGGACAACAGTTTGTGAACAAATGCTTCAAAGAGTTCACAGAAGCATATGGCTTTACTCACGACACTCGTTCACTGAGATATCCTCCGGCAAATGGTGAAGCAGAGAGAGGTGTAAGGACTGTGAAATCTTTACTAAAGAAGAATGAAGATTTTCAATTAGCACTTTTAAGCTGTAGCGCAACAGCACCTTAGAATGGTTTAGCTTCATGAAAATTGTTGATGGAACGAAAGTTAAGAACACAACTTCCCATATTTTCAAGGATGCTTAAATCACAAGTGAATGACTTGGAAAAAGTGAGGGAGAGAGAGGATACAGGAAGGTCTAAACAGTCAGTGAATTATGACAGATTTCAGAGAACCAAAAACTTGACAGACATACAACCCGGAGAATCAGTTTGGATTAGAGATCCGGAAAGGTATGAGGAAGTGATAGAACAATCATCATATCCACAATTGTACATTATCCAGCCTGACCAAGGGATGATAAGAAGAAACTGAAGGTCATTGGTGGTGATACCAAAGAAGCTGCAGATCCAAGAGTAACAATCATCTCAAGAAGCTGATGAACTGACAGAGCTACAATCAGCCATCAACTCAGAGGACAACCTGAGTGAAGAACTTGAGTTATCAAATCATTCTATTGAAGTACAAAAGAATGAGAAGGAAGAACTAAAAGACTCGAAACCCCAGACATCTTCTAAAGTCTGTTTTGGCAGACTTGTAAAAATGCTACAGTGGCTGACATTCTGAGAAGTCAGAGACTTGGCGGGGATGTAGTATAATGCAATATAGGATCGTTACTGGGCGAAATATGTAAATAGCCCGTTAGTGTCAGAACAGGAATTCATGCAACAGAACTTATATAGAACCTCATATAGAGTGAAAGTGGATACTGTAGAAATCAGATGCATGTAAACAAACTGCTGTTCCTGTAACTGTCAATCTCTCAGATATTCTATTATAAAACTAGTCAGCATCAGAATAATACAATGACGAACATTTATTTATCAATCTCTGCCACCACCCCTACCTCCTGCACCCCCCCCCCCCCCACCCCCTTCACTGCATGCCTCGGTCCTCCTGCCTTGTTCAACATTCATCCTGAATCTCTCACTCCTCTTCCTCCATCTATTGGGCAAATTTCCCCCTTGTGCCTCAAACCCTGCCTTTCTCCATTCTGTAGCCGATATTCATCCCTGAACTATGTCCTCTTCCTCAGTATCTGGTCCATCCAGATCATCTCAGAATATCTGTTCCCTCCTTCCTCTGTGTCATTGCCAACATGCATCCCTGAATCTCTGTTCCTCCTTCATCTCCCTATGCCAGTATTCATCCCCAACACCAAACAATGTAGCTCAATATAGGGAAATAAGAGCTGACATTTATTTATTGCCTTTCACAATCTCAACAGCCAATGAACCTTTTTTATAGTGTAGTCACTATTGTAAACGTAAGAAACATGCCGGCCAATTTGTGCACAGCTTGCTTCTGCAAATAGCAAAGAACGAAATGGTCAGATAACTGGGGTTTTTCAGGTGTTAATTGAGGTCTAGACTTTGGCGAGTACATATTTATAACTGATTATCGATCTCATTTGCCATTTGTTGGACCTCTGTTGTGCGCAAAATTGATGGTTGCATTTTGCCTACAGAATAAATGTGACTGGACTTGAAGAGGTTATTGATTGGTTGTAGAGTGTGCTGAGATGTCCTGAGGAAATGAAAGGTGTGAAATAAATTCTTTCTTGAATGTATTTGGCTGCATTTGAACAGATGCATGAACCCCTTTTAGTGTAAGTGGGCGAATACCACAATTGACTAACAGTCAGATAAATTCATGTAATAAAAGCAGAATACTGCAGATACTGCAGAGAAATTCATAAAATGGTAACAATTTAATGTATCCATTGTCCCTCGAGATAAGGAGGCCCAAAAGAAAGAACTGCAGATACTGCAGAGAAAGTCATAAAATGGTAACAATTTAATGTACGCAAAAGATAATTACAGATGAGGGAGGCCACTTGGCCCATCCAAAAATACCCCCCAAATTATCCCCACCTTTATAGCATCCAGTTATTCATAGAGAGATGCAGCACTGAAACAGGCCCTTCAGCCCAACGAGTCTATGCCAACCATCAACCACCCATTTATACTAATCTTACATCAATCCCATTTTTCCCTCTCACATCCCCACCTTCCCTCAATTCTCCTCCCACCCACCTACACGAGGAGCAATTTTCATTTTTACAATGGCCAATTTACCGATCAACCCACAAGTCTTTGGCATGTGGGAGGAAACCAGAGCACCCAGAGGAGACCTACGAGGTCACAGAGAGAACTTGCAAACTCCGCACAGGCAGTACCCAGAACCAAACCCAGGTTGCTGGACCTGTGAGGTTGCAGTGCTTGCCACTGCGCCACTCAATTCCTCGGAGCTTCATCTCAACTACCAGATCTGGGAATTCATTCACTGTGATACAGAGTTGACACACCTAACTTGTACTGAGGTCAGCTACAAAGGAGTGCTCTGCATGTCTGGGTAGATGCTGGTGCAGAGTTCCACTTTATGCTGCTAATGTTAACTAAAAGGGAGGGACTGATTGGGACAGGCTGACTTCTCCCAACATTAAAACGATTTCACAGCAAGTTTGAAAAGTTGTTGGGAGTTTTAAAACACTGTTTTGCAGCAGGTGATAATTATAGTACTGCTGATGCAAGCTCAAGCTGGTCAGGAAGAACCTCCAGGACTGGGGGAGAAGATAACAGAGGGGGTCCCACATTGCTTGCCTTCTGTACCAATGCCAGTCAGAATGCTGACTTGAGGTCTGAGTTATTTGGCTACTAATGTGGTACCATCAGGTGCAGTTACGGTGAATAGTGTAGATGCATTTAAGGGGAAACTAGATAAGCACATGAGGGAGAAAGAATAGAAGGATATGTTGAACGGCTGAGATGAAGATGGGGCGGGGCGAAGGCTGCTCGTGTGGAGCGTAAACACTTGCATGGACCTAACGGGCTGAACAACTCGTTTTTATGCTGGACATTCTGAGTCTGTAATTCCACATAATACCTTGTTGATATGCACCAGAAAAAGTTTTGCAGTCATTAAAATGACATTATATACTGAATTGCAACTTTACTGGTCTATTTTGTATCTAGCAAAATGAGTGAAATGTTTGTGAAAAGCTTCAGTGACGGCAGCAGTTCAGAGTAGGAATTGCTCAGACCTTGAAACAAATGGATAAATTCTTCTTTCCCCATCCTCTTCACTCTCTTAGTAACGTCATCAACCATCCAACCAACAAAGAACAGTGTTGTACTGACACTGACACAAAAGACATGTAATAAACTTACCAATTATGGGACAGAAGGAGAACACAGAAATTCAACCTTAGAGGGACTCAACGGGACATGGGATTGTTCAGGAGAGGAGAAGCCTAATTTGTTCAATCTAGCCATATCTAGATTTCAAAAGTGAATACCCAATTCCCTTCATATTTCTCAGTTTAATCCTCTCCAACTTCCCCTTAACATTGCTGATGGTATCGTTTTGACAGCTTCCCTGTGCAGTCCATTCCAAACATCTAACAACCTTAGTATGAAATAGTTCCATCCAATATGCATTGCCTCTTTTGTGCTTCATCCCATAAGAAAGAAAGTACAAATGTACTTTCCATCCCCCTGCAGATAATGTTCCGAAAAATTCACTCTAGGCATGTGGCTGGCTTTTATTGCCCATCCTTGGATGCCCTCGACAAGGTGGTGCTTCTTTTATCACTGCAGTCCCTATTGTGAAGCTTGTGAAACTACCAGAAGGACGTGGAGGCTTTGCAGAGGGTACAGAAGAGGTTTACCAGGATGTTGCCTGGTCTGGAGAGCATAAGCTATGAGGAGAGGTTGGATAAACTCGGATTGTTTTCACTGGGACGACGGAGGTGGAGGGGCGACATGATAGAGGTTTACAAAGTTATGAGCAGCATGGACAGAGTGGATAGTCAGAAGCTTTTTCCCAGGGTGGAAGAGTCAGTTATTAGGGGACATAGGTTTAAGGTGAGAGGGGCAAAGTTTAGAGGGGATGTGCGAGGCAAGTTCTTTACACAGAGGGTGGTGAGTGCCTGGAACTTGCTGCCGGGGGAGGTGGTGGAAGCAGGTACGATAGCAATGTTTAAGAGGCATCTTGACAAATACATGAATAGGATGGGAATAGAGGGATACGGTCCCTGGAAGTGCAGAAGGTTTTAGTTTAGGCAGGCATCAAGATCGGCACAGGTTTGGAGGACCGAATGGCCTGTTCCTGTGCTGTACTGTTCTTTGTTCTTTGTTCTTTGTTGCCACAATGTTGCTGGGTAGGGAGTTTGGGGATTTTGATCTAGCGACGTTGAAGAGACAGCGATGAAAGCCCAAGTCAGGATGATGTTTGAAATGGGAGAGAACATGGAAGTGACAGGAAATCGATGCCGGAGGTAATAGATGTTGAAGCCAATGGTTCAGGGAAGACAAGCGAGAAACTAGAAAACGATTCAGGATCACAGTCAGTAACTGATAGAATACTTTCAAAGAACAAAGAACAGTACAGCACCGGAACAGGCCATTCGGCCCTCCAAGCCTGCGCCGATCTTGAAGCCTGCCTAAACTAAAACCTTCTGCATATCCGGGGACCGGATCCCTCTATTCCCATCCTATTCATTTATTTGTCAAGATGCCTCTTAAACGTCGTTATCGTACCTGCTTCCACCACCTCCACCAGCAGCAGGTTCCAGGCACTCACCACCCTCTGTGCAAAGAACGTGCCTCGCATATCCCCTCTAAACTTTGCCCCTCACACCTTAAAGCTATGTCCCCTAGTAACTGACTCTTCCACCCTGGGAAAAAGCTTCTGACTATCCACTCTGTCCATGCTGCTCATAACTTTATAAACCTCTATCATGTCATCCCTCCACCTCCCTCGCTCCAGTGAAAACAATCCGAGTTTATCCAACCTCTCCTCATAGCTAATGCCCTCCAGACCAGGCAACATCCTGGTAAACCTCTTCTGTATTCTCTCCAAAGCCTCCACATCCTTCTGGTAGTGTGGCGACCAGAATTGCACGCAATATTCTAAGTGTGGCCTAACTGAAGTTCTTTACAGCTGCAGCATGACTTGCCAATTTTTATACTCTATGCCCCGACCGACGAAGGCAAGCGTGCCATATGCCTTCTTGACTACCTTATCCACCTGCGTTGCCACTTTCAGTGACCTGTGGACCTGTACGCCCAGATCTCTCTGCCTGTCAATAATCCTGAGGGTTCTGTCCTTAATTGTTTAATCCTAACTACATAAATGATTCACAAACAATTGGTTTTGCACTTACTGAGAAATAAAAGCTTTATTGGTGTATCTGAAAGAATATTTCAGAATGTTAAATTTACTTTACAGTTAGTCCATCATGTTGCAGTTCAGAATTTTCAAGTTTCTCTAAATTCACCAATGAATTTAGAGTTTATGTACACACTCAGCATCCTCTTGAAGACAAGGTAGCCGTAAGTCTTTATGCTTCAGTTCACCTGCACAATTAATCACTGGGAATCCACTGAGCAACTGATGTCCAAAGACTTCTTATTGAAGATTATAGTGTCAGACACAGTGAAATGTGACAATAGAGAAACACAGGATTCATGGCAGAACTACTATAGAAAACTGTGATATATTTAAAAAGTGATTATCCCTTCTGCATTTAAGGATCATTTTAATGTTTCAATGCACATCTCGATCAAAAAGAATTAAATAATGAAGGAAACATTTGAGGTACAGCTGTGGGAATGTGGATATAAAGGAAATTCAAACCAGTGGAATAAATATTGAAAGATTAGGCATGTGGAACTTTAAATGTAAAAATATAAAATGTGATGCATTCAAAAAAAATGTTAGTACTTATGAGTGCTAACGTAATATCAGATGAAGAATCATTTGATAATCACAGCTTTTAAGCAGCCTTCCTTAATTTTGCTTCTATATTGACTATAATTGTGACTACATGGCCTCATCTGGGTTTGTGGGGATATTTTGATCTGGGCACTTGGTCAGATCTCAATCATTGTCAAAACAAGAGAATTTCACTCTCAGCGATAATAAGTAGAACTCCCTGACTCTGCAATGTCCTGTGTTCTTGTCACAATAAATGCTGCTTTAATATCTTTTGTTGCTCTTGCTACATGCATTCGAACTGTGGACTTACTGATTGATACACAGTGAACATTGGCACAGCAAATTATAGTTTCAATTGGTGAACATTATGTCAGTCACTGTAATTTAGGGAAGCAGAGATACATGTTACAGGCAAAGGAAGATTCACTAAAGGAATGCACAAGGATGATTATTTTTCGATGCAGTATGACATGATTTCATTGATAAATTTGTATTGAAATGTGTCTTTTGTTTAGCTTTTATATTTGCATTGTAAGCAAGAGGATGATGTGATGGTCAGTGACAAAAGATAAGTTAGGAGTGTGAGACTGTGGGTGAATGGGAATTTGGGGTTAAAGTTATTGGTATCTCTCTTGAACTGTTTGCTCGTGTACAAGCCAGGCAGAAAGGAGTTGTCTAAGTTGCAATGTCCCTCCCTCGTCCTCCTCTTCCTCTGGCTCCTCCTCCTCCTTCACTTCATGTTTTGTTTCTTAGCTTCTTGTTTAATAGATGGTGACGAGGGCTGTTCCCTCCTGATGGTGAGGTTGTGCAGTTTGCAGAATAACCACAACAAATCTTCAGACCCGCTCAGCTGAGTACTGCATGTTTCCTCCAGAGCAGATCAGTCAGTGGGATCATTGCTTCAGGATTCCATTGCTCTGCTCCATCAGATTTATTTTGACAGCTTGGCTCTTGTTTTATGCCCCTGCTGCACACGTGTGCATGGGTCATGAGCCATGTTTGGTTTGCCATGGTGTTTGAAATACAGCTGGCATGGAGGACCACTGGAGAATGAATGCATCGTGATTACTGCCAGGATACTGGACATTGACCTGCATGATGCATTACGTACGATCACACACCAGCTGCACACTGAGGGAGTGGAATCCCTTTTGGCTCAGCTATATGGCAGAGTTGACATGAGGCACACTCAAAGCAATGTACAAGCAATCAACCCTGCAATCCCTCAAACCATCATACTCGCTCTGCCTACTTGTCTATGGGAAGAGGAAATGAAATAAAATTATCTCCCATTGCAAAGGGAGTCACAGTGGCCTCCGTTATGCAGCAGTGCACAACAAACTGTGAGATGCTGCTAATATTTTCAGTAGCAGCTTGTAAGGACCAGATGCATAAAGGTTGATAGCCACATTCACCTTCACAGCCACTGGCAATGCAGTGCTTGCCCTGCCCTAAGCAACAGCAAGAGCGATGCAATGACATGCCGTATTTTATCAGTCTGACTGTGTGTAAAGATTGGCTAGAACCGATTTGATCTGCCAGACCAGTGAAGTGTTCTCTCCTTGAAGGAAGGATTTGTCTGTCTCTCAGCAAAAAAATCTACATTAGCCGACAGGCTATGTTTTGCCTAAAGAGAAAAAGACCACTGGAAAGGATTTGTTGCATTATTGGAGGTAGCAAATACATTTTTACTTTCGTCTCTAAGAAGTCTGTGCCTCAGGAGTGACTTTCTGTTGTCTTTTGTGTTTCTGGGAACTCTGGAAACTCAGTAGTTTCTACTGATAGACTGCTGCTTCAAAATCTAAATAAACCTCTTGCTATACTCCTTGTTGAAAGAGCTGTGTGACACCTACTGCAGCCTAAGTGCCTTGAACACCTATCCATTACAGACTGTTCATCAACTCACCTGGAGACTTCGAGTGGTATCTGACTATTCGACACTGGGATACCTCATTAATCCAGAAAATTAACGCAACCAGGATTTACAACCCAGGTGTTTTATTATTCCTAACAAACAGCTCTAATTTAAAAACATAATTTTAAACCAGTTAACCATTAGTTTTTGAATGATTGTTTGCATGCAGGAGGGTAAGAAGGAACAAAGAAGTTATAAAGTCATTATAGACATAGATTTATCTCAATATTGTTTAAGATTTAGTTTATTAATAGTTATTTTCTTGCTGTTTAAAGTTACCTGGTTTGGTGTGTTTTATTCTAGGGGTTAATAAAGTGTTTAGTTTGGATAATTTCCGGTAGGTGGGAAATTTTAATAAAATGCTGTGACCTGTGGAGTAATGGGACTGAATTGACAGTGCATTACTCTCGCCTCAGTCATAACAATACTGACAAGTGTGAGGTGATGCATTTTGGCAGAAGGTGTAGGGAGAGGAGATGTGTACCTAATGGCACAGTTCTAAAGACTGTGCAGGAACAGAGGGGCCTGGGGATGTATGTTCATAGATGTTGAAGCTGGCGGGACATATCGAGAGAGTGGTTAGTAAAGCATATGGGATCTTGGACTTCATAAATAGAGGCATTGAGTTCAAAAGCAGGGAAGTTATGCTGAACTTTTATAAAGCTCTGGTTAGGCCCCAACTGGAATATTGCGTCTATTTCTGGTCACCATTCTTCAGGATAGATGTGAGGGTTGTTGAGAGGGTGCAGAGGAGAATTTACAAAATGATTGCAGGGATGGGAATTTTAGTTACAAGGTTAAGTTGGAAAAACTGTGGTTGTCATCCTTAGATCAAAGGAGATTGAGGGGAGATTTAATGGAAGTGTACAAGATTAGACAAGAAGAAACTTTCCATTAATTAATGGTACAAGGACGAGGGGACACAGATTGAAGGATTTGGGCAATAGATACAGGAGGAATATGAGGAAGAACATTTTTAGGTAGTGGGTGGTCATGACCTGGAACTCGCTGCCCACAAGACTGGTGGAAGCGGAGACAATAAATGACTTCAAAAGAAATTTGGATGGGCACTTGAAAGAGATAAACTTGCAGGGATATGGGGATTGAGCAGGGGAGTGGGACTGACTAGATAGCTCCTTGAAAAGCCGGTATGGACTCAATGGGCTGAATGGTCTCCTCCTGTCCCGTAAATGACTCTATGACTTTATTACCTCCTGATAGACTGAGCCCTGATAAATTGATTCAGGTCCACAAGGAAGTTCAATCTATGTTGTGCAATGATTTAATCGAACCCTGCCAAAGCAGCTGGAGCTCCCAGATTGTACTGATATCCAAACCTGACTGATCAACCAGACTTTACATTTATTACCAAATTCAAACAAATTCAATGCAGTATCAAGGACAGATTTCTATCCAATTCCCCGTATTGAGGACTGCATCGACTGAATTGGAAATTCCACCTACATTCATTAAATTTATTCATTAAAGGATACTAGCAAGTCCCCAGGACCACCCAAGCAAAAGAAATTTCAGCATTTGTCACCCCTGATGGCTTATTCCAATGTAACATAATGCCATTAGGGTTAATAAATGCCCCAACCACATTGCAAAGGCTGATGAACCAGGTGGTTGCTGGTTTAACCAACTGTGTCATCTACCTGGATGATCTGTTAGTTTACAGCAATACCTGGGAACATTTGAAACATTTAAGGGAATTCTTTAAGGTGTCATGCAGGCCCCCACCTGCCAAGAATGCGACACATTAATTTCGCCACATGGACATTAAATTTAAAATTGTTGCTGGGAAGACGGCCTATCACAAGGAATTGCCAGGCCCCTGGCCGGAAAGACATTTTTGCATACTAGCAGACAGTGTTGGAACAAAGGAACCAGTCCCTGCTCCCCAATACACAGAATACGTGGTCAGACCAGTTTAGTCACATGACAAACTGGCTGTTGCAGAGTTTTGAAATGAGAGGTTTTTTTTGAATTTGAACTTGCCACAGAGTTTTGAACTGGCAGAAAGCTGTTTGCTCCTGGTCTGAAAAGACCTCTCGTGGCTGGCTCACCGCAGCCTCTCTTGTCTGCTCTCATCTCCCTCTCACCAGCTTTGCAATCCATTGAAGATACAGGAACCCAAGAGAGAGAAAAGTCTCCAACAGTGAACAAGGTTTAAGAAGAATACTGGGCCCCAATGAAAAGCAAGAATTACCTGCAAGAAGACTCCACAGTGAGCTCGAAGTACAGTAACAAGAAACTCTTCAGATATTGCCTCAAACCTCTCCACTTTATTTTTCTTCTGCTCTTTTCTATCTCTATTTGCATGTGTGTATTGCTTTTGCATGCTTGCATGGGGCACGGCATGTATCCGTAAGTGTTAACCGAATTAGAGTTTACATTTAAGTTTTAATAAATTTCACTTTTCTTCTTTAAACCTAAGAAAGCCTGTTTGTGCTCATTTCTTTACCTTATAATTGAAAAGCAGTGAACAAGGATTCACCAAGGCGGAGCTCAAAACATAGTGTTTAAAATTAAATCCTGTTACAGTAAGACCAGGTAAAGGCTGGTTGTAACAAAGGGTCGACAGAAAGCTCACCTAGTGGTCAATTTAGCAAAGAGCGAATTCGTTAAGGTTAAAGTAGCCAATTTAGGGCACATTGTAGACCAAGGTCGGGTGTTGCCCAGGGCAGCAAAAGTGCAAACCCTGGTAGATTTCCCCATTCCCAAAACAATGAGGGAAATGATGCCTTTCCTGGAAATATGTGGCTTGTAGTGAAAATTTGTTCTGAGTTTCAGCACCATAGCTGTACCTTTAACTGACTGGTTGAAGAAAAGTGTAAAAGTGGTGTGGTCAGAGCAGTGCCAGACAGCATTCGAAAAGTTGAAGGTTGTTTTAACAAATTGTCAGCTCCAAATTTTAACAAATCTTTTCAGATGTCTATTGATGCCAGTGATATCGGAGCAGGAGCATTCTTACTCCAAGATGATAATTCAGGCCTTGGGCGGGCAAATTAGATATTTCTCAAAAAAATTAAACAAACACCAAAGAAAATATTCCAGAATGGAGAAGGAGCCATTCGGACTCCTACTCGCCCTTCAACATTTTGAGGTCGATGCGAAAAACAGACAGAGAGAAATTCAAATTTACACTGACCACAAACCCCAAACATTTCAGGAAAAATTTAAAGATATAAAGGCCAGATTGCTTTGATGGAGCTTACACCTTCAGCCGTTAAAGTTAAAAATTGTACATAAAGCTGGAAAAAAAGAACCTTATTGCTGATGTGCTATCCCAAATTTAAAATCACTATATTGCCAGAAATCTGTAAAGAAATCATGACTGGAAGCCTGAAGAATGCGTGGGATGAATGTGTACAGATGTGTGCGATCTTATATCTAACTTGCTTCCTTTCTTTCTGAAAACAAGAAGCAAAAAAATGAAATACCAAGGAATTTCATTTTCCCTTTTGCAGGGAGGTGTTATACTCACAAAAGAAGCAAGGAACACAAAATAGAGTGAAATGGAGCAATTATGGACTATAAAAAATGAACTGGTGAGTTAAACTCTAAAATATGGACACATTGCGACAGACAAGATGGAGTCGGTGTCAGGTGAAACCACTCCTGCACTGGAAAATACATTTGGGCTGTTGCAGAACAAAACCCATCACCCTGTCTGGTCTAGCCCTGGGGAGATATTTAAATAGAAAACAAGCAGTTCAATGCAAAGAAACTCCTATCTTCAAGAATTGAGTTATCAAACCTGGCAGACAGAGAAACAGCAGATTCAAAAGCCAAAATAATAGGGTGAAGTAGCACCGTTGTAGCAGAATGGATCTCATCCAGAAGGCATGAGGTAGCATGATTTCCACATCCTGGATCATTGTATGGTGACAGCAGGGGAGAGGAGCCAATTTGTCAGCTGACAGAGACTCGAGTGTGATCAGTTTTTACCTTAAAAGGCAGCGCTCTGGAGAAAGGTAGAGATGAACCAGACGACAGAAGGCCATATTTTCCAGCCAGAGAAACTGTCAGGCCAACCAGCTAAGCAAAGTGTGCAACACGTCAGCAAGTTCAAGACTACAAACATCCAGGCCTACACATTTGAAAAGACTTTCCTTCCAAGAAATTCAATAAGTTTCTGCAAAGCACAAAATTCTTGCATGCCTGGAGACTTTAATTAAATGTTACCCTTTTCTTTCTACCTATCAATCCTATGTGCATGTATCTGAAAGCAAGCATGGGTGAAGATTGCAAACAATTGATTATTGTGTGAAAATTGTTTTTTTTTTAACCTATGAGAAAACCTGTACTTGGTCTGTTTATTTGACTCTTAAAACACTCAGGGGCTGAAAATCTCGTTTAACAAAAACACTATCTACGGTCAGTTAGGAGGCAAAAAGTGGAAGCCAGCCACCCCATTTCCCACCCATCTGTAACACATTTGATAAAATGCCACAGAAAAGGCTTGTCAGCAAAATTAGAGCCCATGGAATATATGGGACAGTAGCAGCATGGATATGAAATTAGCTGAATGACAGGAAGCAGGGAGTAGTTGTGAATGGTTGTTTTTGGATTGGACGAAAGGATATAGTGGGGTTCCCTCGGTGATGGTGTTAGGATCCCTGCTTTTCTTGATATATCGTAATGACCTAGTCTTGGGGATATGGGACACAATTTCAAAATTGGCAGATGACACAAAACTTGGAAGTATTGTGAACTGTACGGAACATAATGATAAACTTCAAGAGGACAGGTTGGTGAAATGGGCAGACAAGTCCCAGATGAAATTTCATACAGAGAAGTGTGAAGCAATTGATTTTAGTGGGAAGAATGAGAAAAGACAATAAAAATTAAGAGTACAAATCTAAAGGTAGTGCCGGAGCAGAAGGACCTGGGGGTATATGTGCACAAATCATTGAAGGTGGCACGGTAGGCTGAGAAAGCATTAAGAAAGCATATGGGATCCTGGGCTTTATAAAGAGGCATGGAGTACAAGAACAAAGAAGTTAGGATAAAGAATAAATGATGTAAAAGCAAAATACTGCAGATGCTGGAAATCTGAAATCAAAACAAGCAATGCTGCAAATACTCAGCAGGTCTGGCAGCATCTCCAGAGAGAGAAGCAGAGTTAACATTTCAGGTCACTGATCCTTCATCAGAACGGGCAAATATTCAAAATGTAATAGGTTTCAAGCAAGTAAATCGGGGGTGGGGCAAGAGATAACAAAAGAGAAGGTGTTGATCGGGCAAGATCACAGAGAATAACTGACCAGAAGATCATGGAGCAAAGGCAAATGGTATGTTAACGGTGTGGTGAGAGACAAAGTGTTGGTACAGAGAGGGTGTTAATTGACAGAAAAATGATCAGCGCTGGCCCCAAGCACAAACAGGAAAAAAAAACAGTGGGTAGGCACAGTAGAAACAAACAAAACAAACTAAAATAAAATAAACAAATAAAAAAGAAAAAAGAAATAAAAATAAATATAAAAATAAAAAGGGGACCCATCAAGCTCTGAAATTATTGAACTCAAAGTTCTATCTGGCAGGCTGTAGAGTGCCTAATAAGTAAATGAGATGCTGTTCCTCGAGCTTGCATTGATGTTCACTGGAACACTGCAGCAATCTCAGGACAGAGATGTGGGCATGAGAGCAGGGCGGCATGTTGAAATGGCCAGCAACCAGAAGCTCGGGGTCATGCTTTCGGACTGAACGGAGGTGTTCTGCAAAATGGTCACCCATTCTGCGTTTGGTCTCCCCAATGTAGAGGAGGCCACATTGTGAGCAGCGAATACAGTATACTAAATTGAAAGAAGTACAAGTAAATTGCTGCTTCACCTGAAAGGAGTGTTTGGGGACTTGGATAGTGAGGAGAGAGGATCACAGAATAATACAGTGCAGAAGAGGCCCTTCAGCCCATCGAGTCTGCACCGATACATGAAAACACCTGACCTGTCTACCTAATCCCATTTGCCAGCACTTGGCCAATAGCCTTGAATGTTATGACATGCCAAGTGCTCATGCAGGTACTTTTTAAAGGATGTGAGGCAACCTGCTTCTACCACCCTCCCAGGCAGCGCATTCCAGACCATCACCACCCTCTGGGTTAAAAAGTTCTTCCTCAAATCCCCCTTAAACCTCCTGCCCCTCACCTTAAACTTGTGACCCCTCGGAACTGACCCTTCAACGAAGGGGAACAGCTGCTCCCTATCCACCCTGTCCATGCCCCTCATAATCTTGTACAGCTCGATCAGGTCACCCCTCAGTCTTCTCTGCTCCAGTGAAAACAACCCAAGCCTATCCAACCTCCCTTCATCGCTTAAATGTTCCAACTCAGGCAACATCCTGGTGAATCGCCTCTGCACCCCCTACAATGCAATCACATCCTTCCTATAATGTAGCGACCAGAACTGCACACAGTACTCCAGCTATGGCCTTATCAAAGTTCTATACAACTCCAACATGACCTCCCTGCTTTTGTAATCTATGCCTCGATTGATAAAGGCAAGTGTCCCATGTGCCTTTTTCACCACCCTATTAACCTGCCCTTCCGCCTTCAGAGATATATGGACAAACACGCCAAGGTCCCTTTGTTCCCCAGAACTTCCCAGTGTCAGGCCATTCATTGAATACTTCCGTGTCACATTACTCCTTCCAAAGTGCATCACCTCACACTTTTCAGTGTTAAATTCCATCTGTCACTTTTCTGCCCATTTGACCATCCAGTCTATATCTTCCTGTAACCTAAGACAGTCCACCTCACTGTTAACCACTCGGCCAATCTTTGTGTCATCCATGAACTTACTGATCCTACCCCCACATAGTCATCTATGTCGTTTATATAAATGACAAACAATAGGGGACCCAGCCATCCGTGTTGATTTTGTCGCTGTGAGGCGACTATGGATTGACCTCTCCATGGCGCCTGCTTGGGCGGATGTATGGAGGTTGCCTCCAGGCACTGACCCATTGTCTCTCGAGACAAGGAGGCCAAAGAAGAAGAAGAAGAAGAAGGGGACGCCACTGGACGCTGGCTTCCAGTCACTAAAACAGCCGTCTGTCATCACTGTGTCTCCTACAGCTAAGCCACTTTTGAATCCACCTTATCAAGTTACCCTGTATCCCATGTGCATTTGCTTTCTTGATAAGTCCCCCATGTGGGCCCTTGTCAAAGGCTTTGCTGAAATCCATGTAAACTATATCAACTGCACTACCCTCATCTACACACCTGGTCACATGCTCAAAAAATTCAATCAAATTTGTTAGGCATGACCTCCCTCTGACAAAGCCATGCTGACTATTCCTAATCAAATTTTGCCTCTCCAAGTGGTGATAGATTCTCTCCTTCAGAATTTTCTCCAATAGTTTCCCTACCACTGACGTGAGACTCACTGGTCTGTAGTTCCCTGGCTTATCTCTGCAACCTTTCTTAAACAGTGGGACCACATTAGCTGTTCTCCAGGCCTCTGGCACCTCCCACGTGGCCAGAGAGGAATTAAAAATTAGGGTCAGAGCCCCTGTAATCTCCACCCTCGCCTCCCACAGCATCCTGGGACACAAATCGTCTGGACCGGGAGATTTGTCCACTTTTAAGCCTTCCAAAACCTCAATACCTTGTCACTCCCTATGACAATTTGCTCAAGAACCTCACAGTCTGTCTCTCTGAATTCCATATCTACATCCTCATTCTCTTGGGTGAAGACAGATGTGAAGTATTCATTCAACACCCTACCAATGTCCTCTGGCTCCACCCACAAATTTCCCCCTTGGTCCCGAATGGATTCTACTCTTTCCCTGGTTATCCTCTTCCCATTGATATACATAGAATATATTGGGATTTTCCCTACTTTTACCTGCCAGAGCTTTCTCATATCCCGTCTTTGCTCTCCTAATTGCTTTCTTCAGCTCCATCCTACACTTTCTGTATTCCACTAATGCTTCCATTGATTTGCTCTCGTATTTGCTAAAAGCCTCTCTATTCCTTCTCATCGTACCCTGAATATTTCTGGTCATCCATGGTTCTCTGGGCTTGTTGCTCCTACCTATTACCCGAGAGGGAACATGTTGGGCCTGTACCCTCCCCATTTCTTTTTTGAATGCCCCCCACTGCTCTTCTGTAGATTTCCCGACAAGTAACTCTTTCCAGTCTACCTTGGCCAGATCCTGCCTTATTTTACTAAAATTTGCTCTCCCACAATCCAAAATCTTTTCTTGCAACTTGTCTATTTCTTGCTCCATAACAAGCTTAAATAGTACCATGTTATGGTCACTATCACTAAAATGCACCCCCACCAACACATCAACCACCTGTCCGGCTTCATTCCCCAGAATTAGGTCCAACACTGCACCCTCCCTTGTTGGATCCTCTCCATATTGAGCTAAAAGGTTCTCCTGTATACATTTTAAGAACGCCACTCCATCTAAGCCCTTGACACGATGACTATCCCAGTTAATGTTGGGAAAGGTGAAATCACCTAATATAATTACCCTATTATTATTTTTACACACCTCTGCAAATTGTGCACATATTTGCTCCTCAATTTCCCACTGACTATCTAGGGGTCTATAATAAACACCCAGCAATGTGGCTGTCCCTTTTTTATTCCTGAACTCGACCCATAAAGCTTCATTTGATGCCCCCTCCAAGATATTATCTCTCCTGACTGCAGTAACTGCAGTAACTCCTTACTGCAGTAAGAAGAGGTAAATGGACAGGTATTACACCTCCTGTGATTGCAGGGGAAGGTGCCGTGGGAAGTGGACGAGGTGGTGGGGGTAATGGAGGAGTGGACCAGGGTGTCGCGGAGAGAACGATCCCTTCCGAATGCTGACAGGGGAGGGGTGGGGGACATGCGTTTGATAGTAGCATCACGCTGGACATGGCGGAAATGGCAGAGGTTGATTTTTGGGATGTGGAGGTTGATGAGTTGGAAAGTGAGGATAAGGGGAACCCTGTCGCGATTCTGGGAGGAAGCGGAAGGGGTGATGGTAGAGGTGCGGGAAATGGGCCGGACATGGTTAAGGGCCCTGTCAACCACAGTGAGGGGGAATCCTCGGTTGAGGAAAAAGTAAGAAATTTCAGAAGCGCTGTTGTGGAAGGTTGCATCATCAGAGCAGATGCATCGCAAACAGAGAAACTGGATGAATGGAATGGAGGCCTTACAGGAGGCAGGGTGTGAAGAAGTGTAGTCGAGGTAGCTGTGGGAGTCGGTGGGCTTATAATGAATGTTAGTAGACAGCCTATCCCCAGAGATAGGGACAGAGAAGTCGAGGAAGGGAAGGTAAGTGTTAGAGAGTGAAGGTGAGAGAAGTGTGGAAATTAGAAGCAAAGTTGATAAAGTTTTCCAGTTCGGGGCGCGAGCACCGATACATTCATCAATGTACAGGAAAAAGAGATGGGGGAGGGGGCCTGAGTAGGACTGGAACAAGGAATGTTCAACATATCCCACAAAAAGCTGGGCAAAACTAGGACCCATGCGGATACCCATAGCAATACCTTTCAATTGAAGGAAATGTGAGAACATGTTCAGCCAGGTGGAGGAGGGTGGTGGTGGTGGTGGCGGAAGTTAGGATAAACCTGTATAAAACACTGGCTGAGCCTCAACTGGAATATTGTGTCCAGCTCTGAGCACGACACTTTAGGAAGGTTGTGAAAGCTTCAGAGAGGGTGCACTGCCTGAGCGTGTGGTGGGGGCAGATTCAATGGAGGAGCTTAAAAGAGACTTGGATAATTATCTGAAGAGAAAAAAATTGCAGAGCTCCAGGGAAATGGCGAGGGAAGGGGATGAGGTGAGTTACTCTTGCAGAGAGCTGGCACGGATAGGATGGGAAGAATGGCCTCCTTCAGTGTTATAACCATTCTATCATTCTATGAGGACAGGAGGCATGTGTTGATGTAAGATTTTTAATATATAATAAATGGAATGTAGAATCATTAATAATGGTTGTATAGGAGCTGCAGAGGAATTTCAGCACCGTAACATCAATAACAGTGATATCATAGAATGACATAAAATATACAGCACACAAACAGGCCATTCGGCCCAACCAGTCAATTCCAACAATTCTGCTCAAGACTCAAACCTGTACACTGCATGTTCCATTATGTGGTTCTCAATAATACAGCTTGCATTAGAAGATAGAAGGACATTCATGTTTTATTCTGTTATAAAATTAGTTACCATTTGTGACAACTCGAACTTTATTTGCATGAGCATGGCACACAAGATCATCTTGTGGAGAATGCAAGGCGACAACAGTCATGACCTCAGAACAGAGAGTGTGGGAAAATGGCGCACTGACACGGAACACAAAAGTCCGAGTGTATCAGGCCTGTGTCCTCAGTACCTTGTTCTAGGGCAGAGAGGCCTGGACAACGTATGTCAGCCAAGAGTGACGTCTCAATTCATTCCATCTTCGCTGCCTCCAGAGAATCCTTGGCATCAGGTGGCAGGACCGTATCTCCAACACAGAAGTCCTCGAGGTGATCAACATCCCCAGCTAATCAACCTTAGTAAGCCAGCGGCGCTTGAGATGGCTTGGCCATGTGAGCCGCATGGAAGATGGCAGGATCCCCAAGGAAACATTGTACAGCGAGCTCGCCACTGGTATCAGATCCACCGGCCGTCCATGTCTCCACTTTAAAGACGTCTACAAACGCCACATGAAGTCCTGTGACATTGATCATAAGTCGTAGGAGTCAGTTGCTAGCAATCGCCAGAGCTGGCGGGCAGCCATAAAGGCGGAGCTAAAGTGTGGCGAGTCGAAGAGACTTCGCAGTTGGCAGGAAAAAAGACAGAAGCGCAAGGAGAGAACCAACTGTGTAACAGCCCCGACAACCAATTTTATCTGCAGCACCTGTGGAAGAGTCTGTCACTCTAGAATTGGCCTTTATAGCCATTCCAGGCGTTGCTCCACAAACCACTGACCATATCCAGGCGCTTACCCATTGTCTCTCGAGACAAGGAGGCCAAAGAAGAAGAAGAAGAAGAAGATCCCAGTTAATATTGGGGCATTTGAAATACCCTCCTGTAATTACCCTATTATTTTTACACCTCTCTGAGATTTGCTTACATATCTGCTCCTCTATCTCTCCTGGAGTATTTGGAGGCCTTCCAGCCAAGTGATTGCCCCCTTTTTGTTTTTAAGTTCTACCCATATGACCTCATTTGGGGAACCTTCTAAGATATCATCCCCCCTTACTGCATTAATTGACTCCTTGATCAATAGTGCAATGCCAACTACTCTTTCAATTCCCCCCCATCCCACACTTTCACACCTGAAAATTCTATATCCTGGAATATTGAGTTGCCAGCCCTACCCTTCCCTCAACCTTGTCTCGGTGATAGCAGTAATATCATATTCCCATGTGTTAATCAACATCCTCAATTGATCTGGCAGCATCTGTGGAGAGAGAAGCAGAGTTAACGTTTCAGGTCAGTGATCCTTCTTCAGAACTGGAAAATATAAGAAATGTGAAAGGTTTGAAGCCAGTAAAATGGGGGTGGGGCAAGAGATAACAAAGGAGAAGATGGAGATAGGACAAGGTCACAGAGAATAACTGACGAGAAGGCCATGGAGCAAAGGCAAACAATATGTTAATGGTGTGTTGAAAGACAAAGCATTAGTACAGATAGGGTGTTAACGACTGAAAACTGAACAGCCGCAAGAATAAACATGAAAAAAAAAAGTGGGTCGGCAAACTGAACAAACTAAGATAAAATTAAATAAACACAAAATTGTAAAAGAAAAGAAAAAAGTAAAATGATAAAAATAACTGAAAATAAAAGTAAAATGGGGGGCCTGTCATGCTCTGAAATTATTGAACTCAATGTTCAGTCCGGCCGGAGGAGATGGGACCTGTACAGGCCGGACGGGTTGCACCTGAACAGAGCCGGGACTGAGTTCCTTGCGGGACGTTTTGTTAGTGCTGTTGGGGAAGGTTTAAACTAGTTTGGCAGGGGGATGGGGACCTGAGGTTAGACTGAGTTGGTACAAAATGAGAAATGAAATGGAAGGCAGAAAATTAATGGATGAGTCTGGAAGACTGAGGAAACAAAGGTTAGAAAATAAAAAAAGGAGTTTGGCAGTTCGCAAGGGTAATTATTTCAATGCAAGGAGTATAATAAATAAAGCAGATGAGCTGAGGACACAGATAGACATGTGGCAGTGTGATATCACAGCTATTACAGAAACATGGCTGAAGGAGGGACAGGAATGGCAGCTCAACGTTCCTGTTCGCAGGGTTTTCAGTAGCAATACAGAGGGGGATAAGAAAGGAGGGGGTGTGACAATTTTGGTCAAGGAAACTATTACAGCTGTGAGGAGGGATGATATGCTGGAAGGTGCATCAAATTAGGCCATATAGATTGAGATAAGGAACACAAAAGGGGCAATCACACTGCTGGGAGTGTACTATAGACCCTCAAACAGTCATAGGGAGATAGAAGAGCAGATATGTAGGCAAATTTCTGAGAAATGCAAGAACAATAAGGCAGTAATAGTAGGGCATTTTAACTACCTCAATATTAACTGAGATAGTTTTAGTGTGAAAGGAATTGAGGGAGCAGAATTCTTGAGGTGTGTTCAGGAGAAATGTTTTGCCCAGTATGTAGCAAGTCCAAGAAGGGAGGGCGCAGTTTCAGACTTCGTTTTAGGAAATGAAGATGGTCGTGTGGAAGGGGTGGCAGTGGGGGGGCATTTTGGTGGTAGTGATCACAATTCAGTCAGTTTTAACATAACTGTGGAAAAGGACAGAGACAGAACAGGAGTTAGAGTTCTCAGTTGGAGCAAGGCCAATTTTACTAAACTGAGGAGTGATTTAGCGAAAGTGGACTGGAAACAGCTACTTGAAGGTAAGTCTGAGTGAGAACAGTGGCAGGCATTCAAAGGAGAGATTCAAGGGGTTCAGAGTAAACATGTTCCCACAAAGAAAAAGGGTGAGATGGCCAAATCTAAAGCCCCATGATGTCAAGGAGCCTACAGGGTAAGATAAGGCAGGAAAGGAAAACTTACGTCTGACACCAAGAACTCAATACTACAGAAAGCCGAGAGGAGTAGAGAAAGTGGAGGGGTGAAATCATAAAGGAAATTTGGAAAGCAAAGAGAGGGCATGAATGAATATTGGCAAGCAAAATCAAGCTGAACCGAAAGATGTTTTATCAATACATTAATAGTAAGAGGAAACTAAGGAGAGAGTAGGGCCTATCAAAGACCAGAAAGGTTACCGATGTGGGGTGAGAGATGTTGGTATGGTTCTTAATAAATACCTGTGCCTGTCTTCACAAAAGAGGAGGACGACGCAGATGTTGTAGTTAAGGAGGAATGTGAAGTATTCAATGTGATAAACATAGGGAGAGAGGAAGTATTAATGGGATTAGCATTCTTGAAAGTTGATAAATCACCAAGGCAAGATGAAATATAACCTATGCCGTTAAAAGAAGCAAGAGAGGAAATAGAAGAAGGTCTGCCTTCATTTTCCAGTCCTCACTGTATACAGGTGTGGTGCCGGACGATTGGAGAACTGCTAACGTTGTACCTCTGTTTCAAATGGGAGCGAAGGAGAGACAAAATAATTACAGGTCAGTCAGTCCAACCTCAGTAGTGGGCCAATTATTGGAATCTATTCTGAGAAACTGGATAAACTGCCATTTGGAAAGAGCATTTCATAACATGGAACTAGAATTGCAAAGGGAAAAAGAAAAGAGGCAGGTAAGAGAAAGGGAGAAAGAAAGTGTATTCCAATTAAAAAGGCTGGAACTAAAAAGAAGGATGCCCCTGACCCCAATGAAAATTCTGGTGAAAAAGACCTAACTCCAACCCAGGACCCAGTGGGGAGCTATTTAAATTTGAGCAAGCCCTCCCGAAATTTGAGAAAAAGGACATAGAGGCATTTTTCATTTCTTTTGAAAGGATAGCTAAACAGATGAGGTGGCTGAAAGTAAACTGGACACTGCTCATGCAAAGCAGGCTGGTAGGCAGAGCTCAAGACGTTTATGCTATACTTTCTGAGGAGGCTTCTGCAGGTTATGAGATTGCAAAAAAAAGCTATTCTCACTGCTTATGAGTTGATTCCTGCAGCTTGTAGGCAGAAATTTCGGAATCTCCGGAAACAGCCTGGGCAGACTTTTATAGAATTTGAGAAGGCAACACAAATTAACTTTGATCATTGGATGTAAGCACTAAAGATAGAAGCCATGTATGAGAGCCTTAGGGAAATAATTCTTCTGACGGACTTTCAAAATTCACTTCCGCCATTAGTAAGAACCTACAGAAAGAACCAGAAGCTTTCAACAGCTGGACAGGCAGCTGAGATCGCTGATGAATACGAGCTTGTTTACAAGTCCAAACCCTTTCTCCATCACCCCCACAAAACGGAGAATGATAGAAGGTGGGAGGGTGAAAGGAAGGCAAATAGCCAGGGACGAGAAGGGACAGATGGGACCACCTCAGGGTTTCCTCCTCAGGCTAGAAAGGAAAATGCTGAAGGTGGAAGTGAGGTCTAAAAGCCAAAGTGTTTCCATTGCCACAAGGCCTGACACCTTCGTGCAGATTGCTGGAAGTTACAGGGTAAACCCATGGGATTTATTGGGGTACGCAAGGCCAATACAGAGAAAGGGGCTCTGACTGAGAGGACGGCAGATCAGGCTGTAGCTCTGACTGCAGCTGTAAGGCCAAGTACAAACACCACTGTGAGTGCAGGGGAAGGTGAAAAAGATACCTGAGAGCTACAGGTAATTCTTGTCAAAAGGAAAAGTAACTCTCTATCCCTCAAGTGAGGCAGGTAAACCTGTATTTGTATTTCAGGATACAGGAGCCACCGAAACTCTTTTGCTGGGGAAAGGCATGACTTTTCCATCAGACAGAACATTGAATGCAACATTTTAGTGAATGGTATCGGCGGGGAGTATATACCCGTATCTTTGTATTGGGAGCACCTGGAGTGTGATCTAAAGTCTGGAATGGTAACTGTAGGAGTTGTCCATAGTTTACCTGTAGATGGAGTTGACCTACTCCTGAGGATATGATTTGACCGGAGTGAAGCTAGTAGCTTCTCCAGAGGTCACGGAAAGACCAAATGAAGTCAAGGAGACAGAGCAGTTGAAGGAAAAGGTCCCAGGATTTTTTCCTTAATGTGTAGTGAACTGAGCAATGGCTAAGCAAGTTCCATTGTCGAAGGTGAAAGTAGCACCACAGACAGATATTTGGCCATCTGAAATTTTTGGGGGGGATTTGGATAATCTGAAGGAAATGTTCAGCAAATCTCTGATCGATGCTCAGCAAGCCGATCCAGAGTTAAGTAAAGGGGAACAATCGGCTCTAACTGAAGCTGAAGCAGAGAGAGTTCCAGAATGCTATTATATTAAAAATGGGATCCTGATGAGGAAGTGGAGACCTCCTCACAGACCCACGGACGAAGAATGGACGATGGTTCACCAGATAGTGGTATCACCCAATTATCGCTGGGACATATCAAGGCGATCCAATGAAATTCCTTTGGCAGGACATGTAGGGATCCGGAAGTCAACATTTTAACTGGCCAGGTCTTCACAAGGACGTGGTGCAGTTTTGTAAAACGTGTCATATGTGCCCGATTGTGGGAAAGCTGCAACCTGCAATAAAACCGACACCTCTAATTCCTATTCCAGTTTTTGGGAAAACAATTAGTAGGGTATTGGTACACAGTGTGGCGTTAAACTCCAGAAAGCTTGTTATGGAAGGATAATGCTGGAGTCTATCTTTACTCAGTTTCACATTTACTGTACAGAGTGAAAGGATTACAAACATGTAGCTCCTCATTCAAAAACCATCCATAGTTGGATAGCTGATGACTTGAATCTACCCATTTAAGTTTGGACATTGCCTTTCTCTCCAGAATTTGTTTCAATCCAGCAAGATCAATGCGTAGTCTTTTCAAGTCACACTTTTTTGTGGAGTGTACCTTGTCCCAGCAAGAATGATTATCTACATTACATTTGATGGTATCCTATCTTCAGTATATCCCTTGCTCAGAATTTCACCCTAAATATTTGAAAAATAGAACCCCATTTTCAGTGCCTCCACAAGACCCAGTGTTTCTGCAGCTAAAGTGCTTTTAATAACCTGTTTTATTTTCTGAGCCTCCCAAGCTAAAGGGCAACATTTCCCATTTTCACCCAACAGAAATGTTATGAAACTAGCTGCACTCGAATACCCATCAGCAAGATTAGCATGTGAATCATAACTAAAAATTATTAGCTCCATGTCCTTTGGGTCACCTAAAGGATGGGAACTTCAGTGCACATTTCTCCAGATTTAGTTTTTCAACATTTTATTTTGCCTTTAAAATATTCTCAACTTTTGGATGTTTCATCATTGTGCTTAACTCCAGAACATCAAACCTAGCATCAGGCTTAGTCTGAGAGCCCAACCAGTTTAATTGACCAATCAAGCTTCGCAATTGGTCAGTCTCTGCTTTAGATATATCATCATCTTTCTGTGATGACCGAACATGATAAACCGGGATGGGATTAACACTTTAAATAGGATTGTTGATTTAAAGTTATTCCAGACCCAGTCTATGTAATATCTAAACCAATATATTTAAAGGCCCCACACGCCTGACTCCCAATCTTAAATTCTGCCCAAATCATATCAATGACATATTTCTCAAAATCCGCAGTACCTCACCATAATAAATCATCAACGTGCATCATGAAGGTGCCTGAAAGTTTCCCTTTATGATACCAATAAAACATTGCAGGATCTGCTTTTAGTTGAACACATCCAATTTTCAACAAACAGATCTCACTAAGAAACACCACAGCCTGGAAGCTTCATTAAGGCCATAGACACATTTGTTCAGTTTCCATCGTTTTCCCTCTGCATCTGCTGCCTCTTTAGGTGGTTTCAGAAACACTTCTCTCTGAAAAGAATCACCCTGCAGAAATGCATCTTTTATGTCAATGGATCTACACTCCCTTGAATATGTGGGGAAGGCCACTCTAACATCGGTATCGCACAGTCGCTCTTCAAAACCCCTCACAACTAGCCTCGCTTTAGCCTTATAAGTTCCATTAGGAAGGACTTTTTCAGTACAAATCCATCTTTGTGACAAGACTGTCTGTCCCCTATCTGGTACCTCAGAATAAACTCCAAACTCTCTCCATCAATCTAATTCCTTATGTATTGCTTTTCTTAATAGTTTATCCTCAAGTTTATTGGCAGCCACTAAAAGGTCACAGTCATGAGGACTTCTGCTTCTAGTTCTATTCCGAGACTGTGTTCGTTTCATTGTGGAATCTACTCAAACTAGGGCCTCTATTAGCACTTTGATGTCTTTCAGGTCGACTGCTAGAAGATCTCCCTCACACATTATCAGAGGCTCTTTCTCCAATACGGGATCGCTTCCTTTTGCAAGAGTCACTTCCAGACCCACTAGGAGAACTTGCACTGCACTTTCATACCCTCCACTCTTTCACCCCATTTTGCCAGTCCATGGACCTTGCTTCTTGGTCATCATTTTAAACATTAACTAATATTTAAACTTGCCTGTAGATTTTCCTGCACAACTCACAACTGTTGCACCCCTCCATTTATTGAACTCCTCTGGAATATTTATTATCTGAGTACCTACACGAGGCAATTGTCTGTTGGATGTGATAGGTCTTTCTTCACAAACATGATCCCAAACATTAGTATCCAAACGTAGATCTACCCCATTCTGTTCCTCAGAACATTCATCACAAAACACATGAGTATTTGAGGTACAAGGTGCATCATTTCCCTCTATCAACTGCTCAGATTCTGAGATTTTGCAATTAACCCCGATCAATCGCGAGGAACGAACCTTAACAGCTTGATTTCTATGCCTGATAACTACTGTATTAGCATCACAATCTATTATCTTACCAGGCACCTGCCATTCCCTATGACCCTCTCTTTTATAATGCACAATATCTCCTGAATTAAATTCTGCCTCAGATGGCCTAATTCGATGCTTCAGAGCTCTCCGGATTTTCTCAGAGACCTCAGCCTTGACGAAAGCCTATCTCCCTGAATATAAAACATTCAAATGTGCAGAAAAAATGCAACTAATTGAAGTACCTTCTAGAGCAGGAGGACTGTCGCACAGGATAGAAGGCAATTCGGGATTCCGCCCGTAGACCAATTGATAGGGACTATATCCTCTAACCATCTAAAGCAAAATCTTCACATGAACAGCCCATGTCAGGGCAGTTGTCAACTTGCAGTTTGGCTGGCCAGCTGAGATTTTATGCAGCATTTCATCAACCACTGCATGATTCCTTTCACAAAGCCCATTGCTGAAAGGACTTTCAGCTGCAGTATTCATAACGACAATGTTCACGTTTTCACAAATGTCTCTGAACTTTAATAGTCCTGTCATCGTTTTTCTCTCTGGGAAATATGTGGTGTTTATTTAAGGCTTGCAAAGGATCAGTACTGCTTTAAGAACCAGCAAGCCTCAGGAGTTAAAGAAAATACATTTTTGGTTGCCATTGGATACAACCATTTGGAGACTGCGATCCAAAGGGTACATCCTTGTTACCTTGGATACAGCCACTTGGACTGAGCATCCCGCGATACATTTGTTACAATTCAATTTTGAACTGGCTTTTTAGTTGAAGACAGCCTGTTCTAACAGAGAATACAGACAGACAGCTGCTGTTAGCACCTGAAAGAAGGCTCTCAGCCATTTAAACTGAAGAGAATTTTGTCTGTTCATTATTATTTCTTAAAATTCTAAAAGAAGTCAAGCCAAAACAGAGATCTCTGGTAATTTAAACTGAAGGAAGGGAAGTCAGGCTGTGACAATCTATTATCCCTCAAAAATTCTAAAGCAAAATTGATGCAAGTCGTCAATTGTTCCTGCCCCTCCGCTTCGGGAAAATGATACTTTGAGGCACATCTGAAGCACATATAAACAGTTCTTTGAGCATTCCTGGGATCCATTTGCCTATGATTGCTGTTCCAATTCTGACTTCCACTGTAATAGTCAGACCTGCTAAAGGTGTTTTCATCCTTATTCCTCCTATCATTAACTCTTACATTGCACTTATTCTTGCTTCCAATATCTGGACCATTTCGAAAGCTAGTAAACATTGAATCTCCATTCTTTGTGTCACCACAGACGACCCCACAAGCCTGCTCTGCCATTCAACATGATTATGGCTGATCTGATTGCAACCTCAACTCCACAATCCCACCAACCTCTGATAACCTTTCCCTTTGCTTTTCAAGAATATATCTACCTCTGCCTTAAAATTTTCAAAGACTCTTCTTCCACCGCCTTTTGAGGAAGAGAGTTCCAAAGACTGATGAGCCCTTGAGAGAGTAAATTCTCCTCATCTCTGTCTCTAATGGACAACCCCTCATTTTTAAACATTGACCCCTAGTTCGTGATTCTCCCACTAAGTGGAAACATCTTTTTCACATGACCATACGAATTAGGAGCAGAAGTAGGCCATTCAGTCCATTGAACTTGCTCTGCAATTCAATGAGATCAAGACTGATTTGTTTCTGTCTCGAATTTCACATTCCCATCTACCCCTGATAATCTTTGATTCCCTTGCCTAACAAGAATCTATCTACATCCACCTTCAAAATATTCAATGACCCCACTTCCACCACCTTCTGAGGCAGAGAATTCCAAAGTTGCACAACCCTCTGAGAGAAAAAATTTCTCCTCGCCTCTGTCCTAAAAGGGCAATCTCTAATTTTCAAACAGTGCCCCCTTGTTTTGGACTCACCCACAAGATGAAACATCCTTTCCACATCCACCTTGTCAAGACTGTTCAGGACCTTATATACTTCAATCAAGTCTCCCCTCACTCTTCTAAACTCCAGTGAAAATAAGCCCAACCTTTCCTCATAAGAGAACCCGCTCATTCCAGGTATCAATCTAGTAAACTTCCTCTGATCCGCTCCAATGTATTCACATCCTTCCTTAAATAAGGAGCTCAAAACTGCACACAGTGTTGGAGATGTGGTTTCACCAATGCCCTGTATAACTGAAGCATAACACCCTTACTTTTATTTTCAGTTCTTCTCATAATAAAGGATAGCATTCCATTAGCCTTCTTTATTACTTGCTGTACCTGCATACTAACAAATGCACCAGAACACCTAGATCACTCTGCACCTCGGAATTCTGCAGTTGTTCCTTGTTTACGAAATACCCTGTTTTGTTATTCGTCCTGCCAAAGTGAACAACTTCACATTTTCCCACATTATACTCCATCTGCCAGATTTTTGCCCACTCACTCAAACTATCTTTATCAGTCTGCAACCTCATTATGTTCTCTTCACAACATACCTCCGACCTAACTTTGTGTCATCTGCAAATTTAGCTTCCATGACATTGCTCGCCTCATCTAAATCATTCATATAAATTGTAAAAAGCTGAGGCCCCAGCACAGACCCCTGTGGGATTCAACTGGTCACATCCAATTAGAAAAGGACAGATTTATGCATACTCTCTGTTTTCTGCCAGCCAACCAATCTTCTATCGATGCTAATGTACACCATGAGCTGCTACTTTGTGCAATAACTTTTTATGTGGCACCTTGTAAAATGCCTTCTGGAAATAAGTACAGTACGTCAACGGGCTCCCCTTTATCCAGAGCGTAAGTTACTCCTTCAAAAAACTCCAATAAATTGGTTAAATACAATTTCCCTTTCACAAAACCATGCTAACTATTCCCAATTACTTTTTTTAAAGAGATACAGCACTGAAACAGGCCCTTTGGCCCACCGAGTCTGTGCCGACCAACAGCCACCCATTTATACTAATCCTACATCAATCCCATATTCCCCACCACATCCACTCCATTCTCCTACCTACACTAGGGGCAATTTACAATGGCCAATTTACCTATCAACCTGTAAGTCTTTGGCTGTGGGAGGAAACCAGAGCACCTGGTGGAAACCCACGCAGTCAAAGGGAGAACTTGCAAACTCCACATAGGCAGTACCCAGAACTGAACCCAAGTCGCCGGAGGTGTGAGGCTGCGGTGCTAACCACTGCGCCACCCCTTGAGCTTTTCCTGGTGCCCAGTTACAGCCTCCTTCATGATTGATTTTCACACCTTCCCCATGACAGACGTCGAGCTAACTTCTCTATACTTACCTGTTTTCTGCCTCCGCCCCACCCCTCTTCTTGAATAGAGGGGTTATATTTGCTACTTTCTCTGATGGAACCTTTCCAGAATCTAGCAAATTTTGAAAATTTAACACCAACATATCTACTACATCATTAGCCACCTCTTTTAATACCCTAGGATGAAGCCCATCAGGACCTGGGAACTTGTCAGCCTGCAGCTCCATCAGTTTGCTCAGTACTGTTTCCCTGGTCATTGTAATTTCAGCAAGTTCCTCTCTTCCTTCCACCTCCCGATTTACAACTATTACTGGTATGTTTTATGTATCCACTATAGTGAATACAGAAGCAAAATATTTGTTCATTTCATCTGCTATTTCCTTATTCTCTACTCACGACTCCCCATTCTCACTCTCTAGAGGAACAACACTCACTTTAGTGACTCTTTTCCTTTTAAATACCTGCAGAATCTTTTGCTATCTGTTTTACATTTCTAGCTAGCTTCCTTTCATACTCTAATTTCTTTCTCCTGATTAACCTTTCAGTCATTCTCTGCCGTTCTTGATGTTCCAACCAATCATCTGACCTCCCACCCATCTTTGCACCATTATATGCTTTTTCTTAAGTTTATTGCTTTCCTTAACTTCTTTAGTTAACCACGGATGGTGGATCCTCCCCTTCGAATTTTTCTTTGTAGTAGGAATATACTTATTCTGAGTATTCTGAAATATCCCCTTAAATGTGTGCCACTGCTTCTCTATAGATCTATCTCCTAGCCTAGTAACCCAGTTCACTTCAGCTGGCTGAGCTTCCCACATCTACGTTGCCAAGACTCCTTAGGATCTTATATGTTTTGTGGTACAACAAAGACCCCAATCAAAAATTCGATTCTGATTGTGGTGGGAGAGATGCACTGATTATTCAATCTCGTCGCTCCACAGATCACCTAATATATCATTTAAAACTTTCCAAATTAAAGTCAGACCCAGCCAAATTGTACCGTCTATTAACCCCCCCGAATGAGGCTAATCAAACCAGGTGTCGTGAAATCAACAAATTAACTCTTTAATTAGAAGAACTAAATTCTTAAACACTATGAAAATATAAACAACACTTACAATAAAAAAAATCCTTGCAAATTCACAGTCCAATGAGTTCACAGTCGTCTGATGTGGGAAAAAAGGTTCTTCTACAGTATAACAGTCCATAGTCTAACTTTAGCAGTGGATGATGCTTTCCTTCTGCAGCGAATTTCAACAATTAATGACTTGCAATCTCTTTCAATGGAATCAAGCTGACTTTAGAGTTTTTTTTGAGGGATAAAAGATTGTCACAGTCTAACTTCCCTTTCTTCAATTTAAATTACCAGAGATCTCTGGTTTGGCTTGACTTTTCAGAATTATGAGAGATAATAATTAATCAGACTAATATCATAATCCTTCAGTTTAAATGGTTGAGAGCTCTCTTTTCAAGTGCTAAACACCACAGCTGTGTCTGTATGTCTCTGTGTCTGTGTTCTGTTAGAACAAACTGTCTTCAACTAAAAGCCAGTTCAAAATTGAATTGTAACAAATGTATCACATGAGACTCACTCCCATTAGCTATATCTATGGTAATGAGAATGCATCCTTTGACTCGCAGTCTCCAAATGGCTGTTTCTAAGGCAACGAAAATGCACCTTCCTATAACTCCTGAGGCTTGCTGGTTCTTCAAGCAATACTGATCCCTTGCAAGCCTTAAAGTCAAACCGCATATTCCCAGAAAAAAAAACTACAGGACCATGACACCCCTGCCCCCAGCAGAATGAAAAGCCATTCCTGAAATGCGTTTCATTATAATTGGTAAAAAAAAATACAAATTGAAAAATGCTAACCTTTTTTTCTGAATTTACAGATATACTCTACTGATAATTTACAATGTTCTCATCACCATCCACATAGTTAAATCAGCAACAAATCACCAGCGATAACATTATTTTTCCACGAAATGTGTACAAATTTACCACTAAGTCCACCGCTCGTAACTTTTTAAACAAAAGTTTTAATTGGTTTAAGTGTTCTTGCCAAGTGTTACTATATATTAGTACATCATCGAGATATACTACACAATAGGGAACACTGGCTACCATCTGAGTCATTCATCTTTAAAATGTTGCTGGAGCATTTTTTAGCTCGTATGGCATCACCTGGTACTGATAAAGACTGTTAGGCGTTAGAAAAGCTGATATCTCTTTGGCTCGAGAAATCAAAGGAACTTGCCAGTATCCCTTTAACAAGTCAATCTTGGTAAGAAACTTAGCACTGCCTACTCTGTCGATGCAGGCTTCTAAATGTGGAATTGGGTAGGAGTCTGCCTTTGTTACAGCATTAACTTTCCAATAATCGATACAAAACTAGGTTGACCCATCAGGTTTAGGTACTAGAACTATTGGTGAACTCCAGCTACTTTGACTAGGTTCAATCAATTTGTTTTCCAGCATGTGCTGGGTCTCTGCTTTCACTTGGGCCTGTTTGTCTGGACTCAAGCGGGAAGGATGTTGTTTTAAAGAAATGGTTCCCCCTATATCCACATCATGTGCGACTAAGGTTGTACATCCCGGCTTATCCCTACAAACCTTTTGAAACATTGTGAAAATCCTGGTTAGGACTTCACGCTGTTTTGCCTTTAAGTGTAAAAGCCTATTGTTTAATTTTCCTAGCCATTCTGCAATTGCTGACTGGATAGTTGGAAGTTCAATCTGAAAATTTCCTCGGCCTACTTCTGCCTCATCCTCACTAGCCTTTTCCTTCACCACAATCCCGATTACCTGACATACCTGTACTGGCTTATCCTCCTCCCTGCGGTAATATGGTTTGAGCAAATTAATGTGACACAACCGGTTCTTCATCCGGCGATCAGGGGTGTCAATCAAGTAATCTACTTTACCCACTCTTTTGATCACTCTATATGGGCCAACTGAACCGTACTTTCACTGGTGCTCCCTGTGACGGTAGCAACACTAATACCTCATCCCCTGGCTTTATGGTAGGTTGCGGTTTTCCCATCGTTTGACAGGTGTGGCATGCCCCACAAAACTTTCTCACATCCTTTGCAAGACCTGGCCAGTAATAATGCTTGCTTATGTGTGATTTGGTCTTCCAAATTCCCCTATGTTCTGAAAAAGGAAAGTCATATGCTAACTTTATTAACCCTTGTCAATATTGAGGTGGTACCATTATCTGTTCAATAACTGTCCAGTTTTCATCAGCAGGTCTATGAGGCGGTCTCCATTTCCTCCTCAAAACCCCGTTTGCCATATAATAGCCTTCTGGAACTCCTTTCACCTCAGCTTCTGACAGAGCCGTCTATGTTATTTGGTAGAACTCTGGATCGGCTTGCTGTGCTGCAATGATAGACGATCTGTTAAACATCTCATTTGGATTATCTAAATCCCCAAATAAGCTTTCAGATGCCTGATTATCTATATTTGATGCCCCTTTTACCACTGACAATGGAGCCTGTTTACCCATTGCTTGGGTAACTACACACACTGGAAATATTCTCAGAACTTGCTCCTCTAATTGCTCTGTTTCCTTAATTTCACTTGGTTCCTCTGAAACTATCGGAGAAACTGATATTTTTGATCCAGCCAAATCATTTCCTACGAGTAGAACAATGCCCTTTACTGATAAACTGTGGACAACACATACAGTAACTATCCCAGATATTAAGTCACTCTCTAGGCATACTTTATACAAAGCTACAGGTATATACACCCTGCCTATTCCATTGACTAAAACTTTAGCATTCAGGGCGCTCTCTGGTGGAAACCTCATATCTTGCCCCAGCAAGAGTGTTTGGGTTGCTCCTGTGTCCCTGAGTATAATGATAGGTTTTCCTGCCTCACTTACAGGATATGGAGTTACTCTCCCCTTTGACAAAAAATCATTATAACTCTCAGGTAGTTTATTCTTAACCTCTGCACTCCTCTTAGTTTTACTATCTGGTTTCACATTCACAGCTGTCTTTAAAGCTATAGACTGGTCTGCTATACTCTTAGTCAGAGTCTGTTCCTCTGCACTAACTTTGCACACCCCAACATGTCTCATGGGTTTACCTTGCAATTTCCAGCACTCTGAATGAAGATGACCCCTTTTGTTGCAATGATAACATTTTGGCTTGCGAACTTCACTTCTACCCTCAGCACCTTCCTTTCTGACCTGAGGAGGTGATCCTGGGGCATTCCCAGCTGTTTCCTTCTTGTCCCCAGCTACTTGCCTTCATTTCACTCTCCCACTTTCTATCCTTCTCGGGTTTATGGGAGTGACGGACAAAATAAGTTGGCTTATTCACAAGCCAAGAATCATCAGCAATCTCTGCTGCTTGCCTAGCTTTCAAAACTTTCAGGTTATCTATATGAGTTCTCACTGCTAAGGAATGGAGTTTTTAAACTCTTCTAAGAGAATCAATTCTCGAAGTTTCTCCTATGTGGTTTCTATCTTTAATGTCCGTATCCAATGGTCAAAAGTAATTTGCTTCACCCTCTCAAATTTTAAATATGTATGCCCAGTCAATCTCCGTAAGTTCCTAAACTTCTGATGGTAAGATTCAGGGACTAAATCATATACAGTGAGATTAGCCTTTTTGCCATCTCATAACCTACAGAAGCCTCTTCAGAAAGCATGGCATAAACTTCATGAGTTCTGCCTACCAGCCTGCCTTGCATGAGCAATGTTCAGCTTTCTTTCAGCCATTTCATCTGTTTGGCTATTTTTTTCAAAAGATATGAAAAATGCCTCTACATCCTTTTCCTCGAATTTAGGAAGATCCTGTATAAATTTAAATAACTTCTTGCTGCGTCTTGATCTAAATTCAGATTCTTCTTGACCCAAATTTTCCCTGGATTTAAGACTATCCCTATGTCTTAGTTCCATCTCTTTTAACCCAAATTCCCTCTCTTCTCTTTCACTTTCTGTCCGAAATGCTCTCTCTTTCTCCCTTTCCACCAATTCAAATTTTCTTATTGCTATTGCTTTTTCTTTTTCCTGCTGAAGCTCCAGTTTTTTCATTTCTAACTGAATCCTCGCCAATTCCACTGCATCACTCTTGGACCTATTCCCTTCATATCTTCCGTATTCGCTTTCTTGTTCCTCATATTGCCCTTCATCTGTATTATCATCATCATCTTCGTCTACCAATTCCAGATGTTTGGATATTATGTCAATTAGCTGTGATTTTTTGGCACCTGATTTCAATTCCTGCCGCAATTTTGCTGCCAATTCTTTCAATTTGTTCTTAGTCAAAATTATCAAGTCACTCAGGGAAACATTCTGCTTTCCCAAAAACTCTGCTACAACCACTAATACCATCACAATGGTATAGATTGTACCTTATTATACAAGAGACCTAGTTCTTTTAATTTCTTTCAATTGGCGTCTGATTCAGATCCCAACAATCAAGTTTCTAATTGATAAGATCCCAGACTCGATAACAATCAATCTGATGCCAAACGCAAGACTCCAATTTAAATATGTTATCCGAAATGGAAATGCAAGCCCTTCAAATTGGTCTGATTCTGATCCCAGATGTGAGCCACCAAATTAACTATGATTCAACTGTGAGTGAGCCCCCAATTAAGATATGATTCAAATCCAGAAACCCAATTAATATATGATTCAAATCATGAGTGAGCCCACAATTAATAAGCTATTCAAATCCCAGGATGAGCCCCCAATAAATATGTTACGACCGACCGCTCCAGTCAAAGCCCGCAATCAAAATGCATGATTCTGATTGTGGTGGGAGGGATGCACTGATAATTCAATCCTGTCACTCCACAGAATGCCTAACATACCATTTAAAACTTTCCAAATTAAATAAAGACCCAGCCAAATTGTACCATCTATTAACCACCCCACCCCGGAATGGGGCAAATCAAACCAGGTGTCTTTAAATCAATAAATTAACTCTTTAATTAGAAGAACTAAGTTCTTAAACACAATGAATATGTAAACAACGTTTAAAATAGAAAAAAATAGAGTCCTTGCAAATTCACAGTCCAATATTGCTTGAAGTCCTCATAGAATGTTGCTTGAAGTCCTCACAGAATGTTGCTTGAAGTCCTCACAGTCGTCTGATGAGGGAAAAAAAGTTTCTTCCACAGTAGAGCAGTCCGTAGTCTACCTCAGCAGTAGGTGATGCTTTCCTTCTGCAGCGAATTTCAGCAATTAAAGACTTGCAAACTCTTTCAATGGAATCAAGCTGACTTCAGAGTTTTTATTTTGAGGGATAAAAGATTGTCACAGTCTAACTTCTCTTTCTTCAGTTTAAGTTACCAGTGATCTCTGGTTTGGCTTGACTTTTCTGGAATTTTGAGAGATCATAGTTGATCAGACTAATATCCTATTCCTTCAGTTTAAACGATTGAGAGCTCTTTTCTCAAGTGCTAAACACCACAGCTGTGTCTATGTCCTCTGTGTCTGTGTTCTGTTGGAACAAACTGTCTTCAACTCAAAGCAGGTTCAAAACTGAATTGTAACAAATGTATCACGTGAGATTCACTCCCATTGGCTGTATCTATGGTAATGAGAATGCATCCCTTTGAATCGCAGTCTCCAAATGGCTGTTTCTAAGGCAATGAAAATGCACCTTCCTATAACTCCCAAGGTTTGCTGGTTCTTAAAGTAATACTGATCCCTTGCAAGCCTTCAAGGCAAACCGCATATTCCCAGAAAAAAAAACTACAGGACCATGACATTTGTTACAACCAAGGCGAGTGGAGTGCACAGTTAATTCAGTCCCACTTCTCCACAGGTCACAAATATTTTTTTAATTTTCCCACTTACTGAAACAGTCTATATAAAACTATTTTTCCCCAGAATATGACACACTAACCAGGGTTCTTTTCTGAATGACAAAATTAACATTTTATATAAAACAAGACTTAACTAGTAATGAAGTCAAAAAATATATCACAGATCAAATTTTTAAAAATCCAGCATTCAATCTTAAAAGTCCCCTTTCTACCTGAACTAAATTTTAAAGTCCCATTTTGACTTACTCCCTTCAGACTCACACACAAACATATACACTGATTAAGCGAAAGCTAATAAAAAGGGATTTTTGGATCAGAGCTCAGTTACAGACAAAAAATACAAACACCCGGGCAAGTTACTTGCCCACCCCTGAAGCAAACAGCCAATGAAACACGCTGCATGAAAACTGGCACCTAGTCCAACCTTCGAGCGCACCTAGACAGGATCTTTTGAACAGTTCCCTTCAGGTGCCGTTTAGAATTATTTTTTAGCAGGCATTCTTCAAATGCAGGAAACAAGATGAATTGACACAATAGACTTCTGAGAGTCTTTGAGGGAATAGCTGGAAAGTGATCTGAGTTGTAGTCTTCTGTTCTTCCTAGAATTCTTTCCTTCTGTCCTTTTTTAACACTTCAGCAGCACTTGACTTTCATCTCCTTTTGGAAGGTAAAACCACACACACACTGACTCACAACGAGAAAGCTTGTTCAGTTATCTGCCCATCCCAGGTTCACTCTCTTACAACTGAGCTTGTCCAATCAAAGGCGCACTTCCAACTTTTCTACCCCGGTTGCCAGGGTTGCCGTTCCAAGCATAGCTCGAGCCATGTGACAACCAACAACACTGTTGCCAATCAGGCGCTTTTTCTCGGTGTCCTCTTGATGGCTTCCTTTTAAAAAAAAATTTCCTGGTTCAACATTTATTCAGCTTAATCATAAATTCCTTTAAAAATATATATTTTTGAACAAAAAAGAATGACTTTCACAACAGCTTCAATCAAGTTGCTGCACAGACTTCTAGCTCCAGCGGATACATTCCTCGCCTATCCAACCTTTCCTCAGAAGACAACGCACCCATTCCAGGAATTAGTCCAGGACACCTGTTCTGAACTGTTTCCAATGCATTTATATCCTTTCTTAAATGAGGAGACCAATACTCTACACAATACTCCAGATATGGTCTCACCAATTCCCTGTATAACTGCAGCACAACCTCCATACATTTGTAACAAAAACAAGAAATGCTGGATTCACTCAGCAGGTCTGGCAGCATCTGTGGAAAGAGAAGCAGAGTTAACGTTTCGGGTCAGTGACCCTTCTTCGGAACTCCATACTTTTGTACTCAATTCCCCTCACAATAAATGATAACATTCTATTAGCTTTCTTAATTACTTTCTGCATACAAACCTTTTGTGATTCATGCACGAGGCCACCTAGATCACTCTGTATCTCTGAGCTCTGCGATCTCGCACCATTTAGGTAATATGCTTCTTTTTTTATTCTTCCTGCCAAGATGGACAATTTCACATTTTCCCACATTTTACTCCATTTGCCAGATCTTTGCCCACTCACGTAACCTTTGGCACACCACTCGAATAAATTGGTTAGAGATAATTTCCCTTTCACAAAACTATGTTGAGTCTGCCTGATCACTTTGAATTTTTCGAAGTGCCCTGTGATAAAGTCTTGAATATTAGATTCGAACATTTTCCCTCTGACAGGTGTTAAACTCATTAGTCTGTAATTTCCTGCTTTCTGTTGCTCTCCCCTTTTGAATAAAGGAGTTATATTGGCTATTTTCCAATCTGATGGAACCTTCCCCCAATCTCGGGAAGTTTGGAAAATTAGAACCAGTGCATCAACTATCTCACTAGCCAATTCGTTTCAGACCCTAGGATGAAGTCCGTCAGGACCTGGGACTTGTCAGTCCGCAGCTCCAACAATTTGCTCAGTACCACTTCCTTGGTGATTGTAATTTTCTTGAGTTCCTCCCTCCATTGAAATTATCAGCATTGAAAGGGAGGAAATATTAGCTGTTTTAGCGGGCTGAAAAGTGGATAAATCCCCAGGCCCAGATGAGATGTATCCCAGGCTGTTATGTGAGGCAAGGGAGGAGATTGCAGGGGCTTTGACACAAATTTTCAAATCCTCTCTGGCCACAGGACTGGAGGACAGCGAATGTGGTACCATTATTCAAGAAGGATAATAGGGATAAACCAGATAATTACAGGCCGGTGAGTCCAACATCAGTGGTTGGGAAAATATTGGAAAAAATTCGAGGGACAGGATTAATCTCCACTTGGAGAGGCAGGGATTAATCAGGAATAGTCAGCATGGCTTTGTCAGGGGGAGATCGTGTCTAACTAACTTGATTGAATTTTGTGAGGAGGTGAAGGTAAAGCAGTAGATGTAGTATACATGGATTTCAGTAAGGCTTTTGATAAGGTCCCATATGGGAGATTGGTTAAGAAGGTAAGAGCCCATGGGATCCAGGGCACTTTGGCAAATTGGATCCAAAATTGGTTTACTGGCAGGAGGCAGAGGTTAATGGTCGAGTGCTGTTTTTGCAATTGGAAATCGTGACCAGTGGTTTACCATGGGGATTGGTGTTGGCACCCTTGCTGTTTGTAGCGTACAATAATGATTTAGACGTGAATATAGGAGGTATGATCAGTAAGTTTGCAGATGACATGAAAATTGGTGGTGTTTTAGATAGTGAGGAGGAAAGCCTTAGAATACAGGACGATATAGATGGGTGGGTAAGATGGGCGGAGCATTGGCAAATGGAATTTACTCCTGAGAAGTGTGAGGTGATGGATTTTGGGAGGACTAACAAGGCCAGCGAATATACAATGGGTTGTAGGATCCGAGGAAGTACAGAAGTTCAGAAGGACCTTGGTGTACTTGTCCATAGATTACCGAAGGCAGCAGCACAGGTAGATAAGGTGGTTTGGAAGGCATATGGGATATTTGCCTTTATTAGCCAAGGCAGAGAACATAAGAGCAGGGAGGTTATGATGGAGCTATATAAAACACTAGTTAGGCCATAGCTGGAGTACTGTGTACAGTTCTGTTCACCACATTATAGGAAGGATGTGAATGCACTGGAGAGGGTGCAGAGGAGATTGAGCAAGATGTTGCCTGGGCTGGAGCATTTCAGCTATGAAGAGAGACTGAAAAGGCTGGGGTTGTTTTCCTTGGAGCAGAGAAGGCTGAGTGGGGACATTATTGAGGTAAACAAAATTATGAGGGGCATTGATAGGTTAGATAGGAAGAAACTTTTTCCCTTTTTCCAATAACCAGGGGGCATAGATTTAGGGTAAGGGGCAGGATGTTTAAGGGGGATTTGAGGAAAAAGTTTTCACCCAGAGGGTGGTTGGAATCTGGAATGCACTGCCTGAAGAGGCAGTGGAGGCAGGAACCCTCACAACATTTAAGAAGTATTTAGATGAGCACTTGAAACGCCATAGCATACAAGGCCACGGGCCAAGTGCAGGAAATTGGGATTAGAATAGTTGGGAGCTGGATGGCCAGCACGGACACGATGGGCCAAAGGGCCTGTTTCTGTGCTGTATAACTCTATGACTATGACTCTATGACTCCCTTCCATTTCCTGATTTACAGCTTTTTCTGGGATGTTACTGATTTTCTTTATAGTGAAAACCAATGCAAAATAACTGTTGAATTCATCTGCTTCTCCTTATTTTCCATTATTAATTCCCGAGACTCACTTTCTATCGGACCAATGCCCACTTTGCTATCTCTTGTTTTTTAAATAGCTCTAAAAACATCCTGTATGTTTTATAAATAGAATTATAGTATATTTAATATGAAGGAAAACTGATCTTAATTTTACTTCAATGTTATATTCGACACTGCATGATTCGAGCGTGCATCTCTGATCATCGTAACTCGTTACATTAAAAATGTCTCCTCATCTTCTCCTCTGATTCTTTTACCAATTCTGTGTCCACTGGTTCTGGATCCTTCTTCCACTGGAAACAGTTTCTCTTTATTTACTCTATAAAAACCCTGCACAATGTTGAAAACAACTGTTAACTGTTTCATTAACATCTCTGCTCTGAGATCGAGCCCAGCTTCACAGAACCCAGACCCATATTCTTTCCACATTAACTGAATTCCCACATCTCTTGTCCCATTCTCATAAATCTCCTGTGCTCCCTCTCTAAGGCCTTGACATCCCTGGTGAAATGTGAAGCCAAGAATTAGACACAGTGCTCTCGCTGAGGCCTGTAAACAGTGAGATTTATAACGGTTCCAAACAACTTCCTTGTTTCTGTCTCGAACTCCCATTTCTGGTTTCTAACTCAGTGTTGTCTCTGAGTTGTTGAAACTGCCTGAATAAATATTTCCGCCCAACAAAGTGCTCAACTTAGACAGCCCGGAAAGTTGGAAGGGACAAAGGCGGTGATCAAGTACACCAGCTCCAAGTAAACCTCCACCATGAACTAAAAAACACTCGAAACACAAGGGCTCTTTTTTAAGAACCACCCACAATCTCTCTGAAAAAGCTGCACCAACATCTCTCTATAGAATCGGTTTATTTATTTGGTTTTAATGTTAAGTATCACTCTGGATCTTTCCCATTGTCTTTGTATTTTCTGTTTCAATCTGGTATGGAGATTCTCAGAAGATGAGTTTCACTGCCTGGGAGGATCTTTGTGGTTTTCCTGGAGAATGCGGGAACAATGAAGCGGGTCACCTGCACTGAGCAGGTCAAGCGCAAGATGCCAGCATGTGGTGCCTGCTCTGAAACGGCAGGGTCGCACTCCCCGTGGATTCGGCGGTCATAAGATTTAACCATTTCTCCCAAGCACTGAAGAAAGACTCTTTTCAGAGCCACCCACCGCCTCATAGGGTCAGCAGTGACCTGGGAATGGGAGCTGGGATGTGTTATTCAATAATTTACGTTGTAATATTCCAGCCTCTGAATTTAGCCTTTCCAACGCACCAGGGTTATGGCGAGAGTTTTCATTCTTTATTTCTTGAATGTGCAGACGATGTTATAAAGTTGTTGATTTACTCCCAGTGAAAAATAACATCACATCTTCACATCTGTCCATTGTTTTATAATTTAATAATTAGTCAAATGGAATGATTTGTGATGTTATTTCTTCACCAAGAGAGTGGTGAACCTGTGGAATTCGCTACCACACAAAGCAGTTGAGGCCAAAACATTGTATGTTTTCAAGAAGGAGTTAGATATAGCTCTTGGGCTTAAAGGGATGAAAGGATATGGGGTGAAAGCGGGAACAGCCAGGATCATAATGAATGGCGGAGCAGGCTCGAAGGCCGAGTGGCCTACTCCTACACCTATTTTCTATGTTTCTACGTTTCTATTTCCCCCGAGATGGTATTTCCTGCACTGAAACTGACAGGGTTTGTGAAAATGATCAGTTTCAGCTCAGTCATTCAGGGACCATTCATTCCCGCAGTTTGAACCCGCTCTACAACCCGAGACCACTTCTGATTGGTCACCCTCTTCTCATTCACATGTCTTAACCAATGAATAAGAAAATAGAGCAAATCATAGGTTTAAATTGTCGACCAGGCAGAATGTTTGAATTTGAGAAATGCTGCGAATTTCAGTCTGGGAAGGAAGCCATTTTTTTAATTCTACTTTTACCGTCACAAATTGTTGCCTTTATGTCAGCTACTCAAAGACCAACAGCGAGCTACCAGTAAATCACAATCAACGTTTTGCGACTCCTGGTCTAGGTCATTAATATATTTCAGGTACAGCAAGGTCTAACAAGACTTGACAGGGTTGATGCAGGAAGGATGTTCCTGATGGTGGGGGAGTCCAAAATCAGGGGTCATAGTCTAAGGATACGGGCTAGACCTTTCAGGATTGAGATGAGGAGAATTTCTTCACCCAGAGAGTGGTGAGCCTGTGGAATTCGTTACCACAGAAAGCAGTTGAGGCCAAAACATTGAATGTTTTCAAGAAGGAGTTAGATATAGCTCTTGGGTCTAAAGGGATCAAAGGGGAAAGTGGGAACAGGTTACTGAGTTGGATGATCAACCATGATCATAATGAATGGTGGAGCAGGCTCAAAGGGCTGAATGGCCTACTCCCGCTCCTATTTTCTATGTTTCTATGTTTCCATGCCTTCATAAAATTCTAGCCCTATGGGTCTAACCATCTCCTGGATAAGAGTACAACTCTAGTGTGAAAATTGCAAGAACAGAGTCAAATCGAGATCAAGGTAAAGAAGGCAGAAGCAAAATGACCTCATTCAGTGAGGGTTAAAGTTACCTTTCTTTGTCCCTGGCAAACTATAAATAATTTAAACTACAAAACTGTCTTTGCAGCAAAACCTTGAGAGTGTGAGAATTACTAAAGCCGTTATAGATGCATCCTGTGCATCCTGCTGTATATCATCTCACTGTTGGTGGCAGTGTCTTCATCAGCCTAGGCCCTGAACTCTCAAATTGATTTCTGAATCCTCATTCCCGGTTTCTCCTCCTTTAAGACATGTCTGAAAACTTTACTCTTTGACCAAGCTATTGGTCACCTGCTGTGATATCTTCTGATGTGGCTCGGAGTCAAACTTGATTTGGTAATTGTTATGAGTGCTTCCTTTCTTTGATAAATTTTGAAGGTTTGTGTTTCAAAACTGAAAAGATTCCATAGATGCTGAAACTTTGTGTGTGTGTTTTTTTTTAAGGGAGGTCACCAGAAGGCTTTTGGGCTGAGCTTGAAAACAAACATTTACTGGAAGGCACTGTCTGCAGATAATTACCCAGCAGTGATTGTGTTTGACTTGAAGAAGATGTTTACAGAGAAGTGAAAGGTCAAGATTTACAGAGGTCAAGAGGCTTGACTTCTGGAATGTTTTTAGTTTCACTTTGAATTGTTTTCAGATAGTTGTGGATGAACAGTGGTTTGAAAAGCAGTTAGAGAAAACTTGCCAGGAAGAACAAACCACCCCAACCCAGTCTGTTCCAGCAGTTTGGAAAAAGCCTGACAGTTTTCCAACTCTTGAGGAGCTGAAAAGAGTAAAAATCAGACTAAAACTGTGGCTGCATTCCTCCTGTCAGTTCTGAGACTGAAACCTCTGTTGCTGCTTTTCCAGCAAGCCTACCCAAACTGATCTTCAATGTCACCTGAAAAGAACTGTTCTCAGAAGATCCAGTGACAGCTGTCTATACGCATTTGGGACACTAAACTACAGCAAAGGACATTCCATATCTTCCATTTTTTCTTCAAGAATGAGCAAGTGTTCAGCCCAAGTGTTTTTTTTTTCTTATTTTTTTTGTAATAGAACCATACAGCGTAGAAAGATTACAGCACAGAAGGAAGTCATTCAGCCCGTCATGTTTGTGCCAGCTGAAAAATATAGCAGCCCAACCTAATCCCACCTTCCAGCACCTGGTTCTTAGCCTTGCCGGTTACAGCACTTCAGGTGCATGTACCTTTTAAAAGCATTGACGGTTTCTACCTCCACCACCACTTCTGGCAGTGAATTCCAGACACCCACCACCCTCTGGGTGAAAAAGATTTTCCTCATGAACCCTCTAATCCTTCTACCAATCATCTTAAATCTGAGCTCCCTGGTAATTGACCACTCTGCTAGGGGAAACAGGTCCTTCCTGTCCCCTCATAATTTTGTACATCTCTAATAAGTTACCCCTCAGCCTCCTCTGTTCTAAGGAAAACAACCCTAGCCTATCCAATCTTTCCTCATAGCTGCAGCTTTCGAGTCTTGGCAACATTCTTGTAAATCTTCTCTGTACTCTCTCCAGTACAAATATGTTCTTTCTGTAATGGAGTGACCAGAACTGTACGCAATACTCCAACTGTGGCCTAACCAGTGTTTTATACAGTTCCAGCATTACATCCTTGCTTTTGAATTCTATACCTTAGCCAATAAGGGAAAACATTTCATATGCCTTCTTCACCACTCTATCTAACTGTCCTGCCACCTTCAGGGTCATTTGGACATGCACTCCAAGGTCTCTCACTTCTCCTACCCCTCTCAATATCCTCCTGTTTTTTGTGCATTCCCTTGCTTTATTTGCCCTCGCTAAATGCATTACCTCACACTTACCTGGATTGAATTCCATTTGCCACTTTTCCGCCCACTCAACCAAACCATTGATATCATTCTGAAGTCTGCAGCTATCCACTTCACTAACAACTACACGGCCAATTTTTGTGTCATCAGCAGATATTCCAATCATGCCTCTCACATTTAGGTCCAAATCATTACTATATACCACAAACAGCAAGTGACCCTGTGGAACGCTTTCCATTCACAGAAACATCTGTCGACCATACACTTTGTTTCCTGTCACTGAGACAATTTTAGATCCAACTTACCACATTCCCCTGTATCCCATGGGCTTTTATTTTACTGATCAGTCTGTCATGTGGGACCTTGTCAAATCCCTTACTAGGATCCATGTCGACCACATGCACTGCATTGCCCTCATCAATCCTCCTTGTTACTTCCTCAAAATATTCAATTAAATTAGTAAGACACAACCTTCCCTTAACAAATTCATGCTGACTATCCTTGATTAATCCATGCCCCTCTAAGTGGAAGTTTATCCTATCGTTCAGGATTGATTCTAATAATTTTCCCACCACTGCGTTCAGACTGACCAGCCTATAATTATCTGGTCTATCCCTCGCACCCTTTTTAAACAATGGCACAGTGTTCACAGACCTCCAATCCTCTGGTACCTCACCACTATCTAGTGAGGATTTGAAGATGATCTGCAGATTCCCCATCCTTGGATGCCCTTGACAAGGTGATGTTTCTTTACCACTGCAGTCTCTGAAGGTGCTCCCACACTGCTGCTGCCCAGGGAGATCCAGGATTTTGACCCAACAACTTTGAAGAGATAGCAATGAATGTCCAAGTCAGGATGGTGTTTGAATTGGGAGGGAACCTGGAGGTGATGGGACTCCAATGCCAGTGGTAATGGTCGTTGAAGCCATTGGACTCAGTTAAGGGTTAAGTTAATGAATGATAGTATTAGCACAATAGAGAGGGATGACCTAAGATCAGGAAACCAGGATGTAGAAGCGGTTTGGTTCGAGATGAGAAATGATAAAGGCAAGAAGTCACTTGTGGGAGTGGTGTACAGGCCCCTGAAAGTAACCACACAGTAGGGTAGGGTATAAAGGAAGAAATAGTAGGTGTTTGTCAGAAAGGTACGACAATAATCAGAGGCGATTTTGATCTACATTTAGACTGGAAAAATCAGATGGGCAAAGGTAGCCTAGATGAGGAGTTCATAAAATGTTTTCAGGATAGTTTCTTAGAACAGCACATTCTGGAGGCAACCAGACAGACTTATTATTGTGCAACGAGACAGGATTAATTAAGACCTCATAGTGAAGATGCCCTGAGGCAACAGCATTCATAATATGATTTAATTTTACATTCAGTTTGAGGAAGAGAAGAGTAGGTCTAAGTCTAGTATTTTAAACTTAAATAAGGCCAATTATTAGGGCATGAAAGCAAAGCTAGCAAAAGTGAACTGGCAAAGTAGATTGAGGGATAGATCAATAGAACTGCGTTGGCAGACATTTAAGGGGATATTTCAGAATACAAAGAATCAATACATTCCAACGAGAAAGAAAAATTTGAAGGAGAGGAGCTACCATCCATGGTTAGCAAAACAAGTTAAAGATAATATCAAACTTAAAGTAATAGCATATAACTGTGCAAAGGTGGGTGGCTGGTCAGAAGATTGGACAGAATATAAAAAGCAGCAAAGAACAACTAAAAGATCACGAAGGAGGGAAAAATTGGAATACAAGAGAAAGATGGCGAAAAAAATAAAACTAGGTACGAAGAATTTCTTTTGATATTTAAAAAAGAAAAGAGTTAACCAAGTGAGCATTGGTCCTATAGAAAGTGAGTGTGTGGAATTAATAATGGATAATAAGAAGATGGTAGATGAATTGAACAACTATTTTGCATCAGTCTTCACAATAGAGGATACAAGTTACATCCCAGAAATAGTTGTAAATCAGGAAATGGAAGGGAGGGAGGAACTCAAGAAAAATACAATCACTGGGAAAGTGGTAGTGAGAAAATTGTTGGAGGTGCGTGCTGACAAGTCCCCAGGTCCTGATGGACCTCATCCTAGGGTGTTAAAAGAAGTGGCTAGTGAGATAGTTGATGCATTGGTTTTAATTTTCCAAAATTCTCTAGATTCGGGGAAAGTTCCATGAGATAAGAAAATAGCAAATGCAACTCTTTTATTCAAAAAAGGAGGGAGACAGAAAGCAGAAACTACAGGCCAATGAACTGAACATCTGTCAGAGGGAAAATTGTGGAAGCGATTATTGAAGACATTTTAGTAGGGTACTGAGAAAACATCAAAGTGATCAGGCAGAGTCAACATGGTTTTGTGAAAAGGAAATCATGTTTAACCAATTTATTGGAGTTCTTTGAAGAAGTAACATGTGCTGTGGATAAAGGGGAGATGGTGGATGTACTGTACTTAGATTTCGAGAAGGCATTTGATAAGGTGCCACATCAAAGGTTGTGGCGGAAAATAAAAGCTCATGTAAGGAGTAACATTTTGCCACAGATGGAAGAATGGCTAGCTAACAGGAAACATAGAGTAGCATAAATCAGTCATATTCTGGTTGGCAAGATGTAATGAGTGGTGTGCCACAGGGATTGGTGTTCGGGCCTCATATTTTACAATTTATCTAAATGACTTGGATGAAGGAACCGAAAGTATGGTTGCTACATTTGCTGATTGCACAAAGATAGGTCGGAAAGTAAGTTGTGAAGAGGACATAAGGAGGCGACAAAGGGATATAGATAGGTTAATTGAATGGGCAAAGATCTGGCAAATGGAGTATCATGTGGGTAATTGTGAAATTGTCCATTTTGGCAGGAAGAATAAAATGGAAGCATATTATCTAAATGGTGAGAGATTGCAGAACTCTGAGATGCAGAGGGATTTGGGTGTCTTCGTGCATGAATCACAAAAGGTTGGTATGCGGGTCCAGCAAGTAATTAGGAAAGTGAATAGAATGTCATCGTTTAACGCGAGGGGAATTGAAGACAAAAGTAGGGAGGTTTGCTTCAGTAATACAGGGCATTGGTGAGACCACATCTGGAATACTGTGTGCAGTGTTGGTCTCCTTATTTAAGGAAGGATGTAAATGAATTGGAAGCAGTTCAGAGAAGGTTTACTAGACTAATACCTGGAATGGGTGGGTTGCCTTCTGAGGAAAGGTTAAACAGGCTGGGCTTGTATCTGCTGGAGTTTAGAAGAGTAAGAGGCGACTTGATTCAAACATATAAGATTATGTGGGTCTTGACAGGGTGGATGTGGAAAGGATATTTCCACTTGTGGGAGAATCTAGAACGAGGGGTCACTGTATAAAATAAGGGTTCGTCCTTTTCAGGCAGAGATGAGGAGAAATGTTTTCTGTCAGAGGGTCATGAGACTTTGGAACTCTCTTCCTTAAAAGGTGGTGGAAGCAGAGTCTTAGAATATTTTTAAGGCAGAGGTAGATCGATTCTTGATAAGCAAGGGGATGTAATATTATTGGGGGGAGGCGGGAACGTGGAATCGAGGTTACAATCAGATCCACCATGATCTTATCGAATGGCAGAGCAGGCTTGAGGGGCCGAGTGGCCTACTTCTGCTCTTAATTCTTACGTTCATATGTACAAGGGAGAAACTAGAAAATGATCCAATGTCACAGTCAGTAACTGACAGAATACTTTCAGTAATTGTTTAATCCTAACGACATAAATGATTTGCAATCAACTGTCTTTGCTCTTTCTGGGAAATAAAAACTTTATTGGTGTATTTGAAAGAAAATTTCAGAATGTTTAATTGACTTTACAGTTAGTCCATCCTGTTGCAAACACTGCAGTTCAGAATTTTCAAGTTTCTCTAAATTCACCAATGAATATCGAGTTCATGTACACACTCAGCATCCTCCTTGAAGACAAGGGAACCGTATGTCTTTATCCTTCAGTTCACCTGCACAATTAATCACTGGGAATCCACTGAGCAACTGATGTCCAAAGACTTCTTATTGAAGATGATAGTGTCAGACACAGTGAAATGTGACAGTAGAGAAACACGGGATTAATGGCAGAACTACTGTAGATAACTGTAATATATTTAAATAATGATTATCCTTCTGCATTTAAGTATCATTTTAATCTGTTTCAATGCACATCTATATCATAAAGAGTTAATCAAGGGAAACATTAGGTAAACAGCTGTGCGGAATGTGGATTTAAAGGAAATTCAACTTTAAAAATATGAAATAAGAGGCATTCAAAAATAAAATGTTACTGCCGATGAGAGCTAACGTAATATTGATGATGAATCATTTCATCATCACAGCTTTGAAGCAACTTTGCTTAATTTTGCTACTGTGTTGCCTATAAATGTCATTACATGACCTCGACCAGAATTTTACGTCCCCCAATTGAGCGGGCTGGAGGCTGGCGGGTGGAGGGGAGTAAAATCGAGTGGGAAGCGGTGGGGGCAGCGGAGGGGGGAGGGGGGGTTGTATTCCTGACCCCCTCCCACCCCTGCTACAATTTTATGCGGGGCAGCAGCAGCAAGAACTCGCCTACCTGCCCCAGGACCATCAAGGCCATAAGTGGCCAACTAACTGCCACTAAAACCAGGCAGCCTTCTTGTGCACTGTGGGGGGGGGGACCCTCCTGATCGGGCACCCTGTGCCTAACGGAGGGCCGCCCCCGATGCCCCAACTGCCCCCAATGCATAACATTCTCCCTGCCCCCCAACTGACCCCCCCTTGCCTCATCCGGACCCAGCTGACTGTGCAATATCTCTTGTTATTGTCACAATAAAAGCTGCTTTAATGTTATTTTTTGTTGGTCATGGTCCATGCATTCGAACTGTGGACTTACTGACTGATACACAGTGAACAATGGCACAGTGAATAAGGATTTCAATTGGTGAACATTATGTCAGACACTGTTAACTTGTTGAAATAAGTAACAATTGAACTGATAGTATCTGGACAGAACTGTACATTGTGTAATAAAAACAAAGAAATGCTGGAACCACTCAGCATGTCTGGCAGCATCTGTGGAAAGAGAAGCAGAGTTAACGTTTTGGGTCAGTGACCCTTTTTCGGAACATTGTGTAAAGTGTGGTGGATAAAATATCATGGTTTGAAGTGATGTGTCAGCAGATGAAAAGTGTCTTTTATGCTGTGTTTTGTTTTAAGAAGTTTGCTCAGAAAGATTTCCCCAGTCAGTGGAGATTAAATTGGTTCACCTCACTGACACTGTTCCCTTTCTCTTACAACGGGTGTGCAGCAGGAAGTAACCGGAGAGGGAGATCTTGCCTGCATGCTCTGACCCCATAGAGGAGACGGTGCTGTCTATTATGGCAAGTGCCATTGCTGAGGCCATGTCACCAGTGGGGCTGAAGCTACTGAAGATGAGGGTATCCTCAAACCTAATCCTCCTTGCCACATTCCACTTCTCCCTCATCCCTCAATCTCTTCTGATTTACAAGTTCCAGAAAGTATTTGCATCCACTTCTCAATTTCTCCTCTACTCATCACAGCCCTACCCTTTCCCCCTGTCAGTTCAGATACCCAAGAAGTGTAACCTGCACCGGCAGTGGTGGAAGAGCAGGAAGACTGCAAGGATGAAGAACCACCATCACCTGATTTCATAGTCACAGTCACTAGCTCAGATACTGAAACACTGCGTAATATAGAGGGTAGCAGAGGTACCTGATACAGGCAAAGGAAGAATCACTAAGGGAATGCACTAGGGTGATTACTTTATTTTTAGATGCAATATGACATGATTTCATTTATAAATTTACATTGGAATGTGTACTTTGTTTCGCTTTTGTTTTTTCATTGTGAGCAAAAGGAAAATGTTATGGTCAGTGCCAAAGGATAGATTAGGAGTGTGAGACTGTGGGTGAATGGGAAATTGAGGTTAAAGTTATTGGTATCTCTCTTGAACTGTTTGCTCGTGTACAACCCAGGCAGAAAGGAGTTGTCTAAGTTGCAATGTCCCTCCCTCTTCCTCCTCTTCCTCTGGCTCCTCCTCCTCCTTCACTTCATGTTTTGTTTCTCAGCTTCTTGTTTAATAGATGGTGACGAGGGCTGTTCCCTCCTGATGGTGAGGTTGTGCAGCCTGTAGAATAACCACAACAAATCTTCAGACCTGCTCAGCCGAGTAATGCAGGATGCCTCCGGAGCAGATCAGTCAGTGGGATCATTGCTTCAGGATTTGTTTTGACAGCTTGGCTCTTGTTGTCTGCCTGTTGGAGACATGTGCATGGGTCATGAGCCATGTTTGGTTTGCCATGGTGTTTGAAATACAGCTGGCATGGAGGACCACTGGAGAATGAATGCATCGTGACTTCTGCCAGGATACTGGGCATTGACCTGCATGATGCACTACGTACGATCACACACCAGCTACACACTGAGGGAGTGGAATCCCTTTCACTTCAGCTAGATGGCAGAGTTGACATGAGACACACTCAAAGCAATGTACAAGCAGTCAATGGCACCGTGCACCATGGAGAAGTTTGCAATCCCTCAAACCATCGTACTCACTCTGTCTGTTTCTCTCTGGCAAGATGAAATGAAATTATCTCTCTTTGCAAAGAGCTTCTCAGTGAGCTCCCTTATGCAGCAGTGCACAACAAACTGTGAGATGTTGCTAATATTTCCAGTTGCTGCTGGGATTGCTGCTTTACTTTGGATGTGTAGTGAAGTTTCCAGCCTGCGAAGGCTTTGCACTTACGTTCCATTAGGTCCTGTATTTCCTGGTTGATCTTGTCAAACCAGTCATGATGCTTCCTGGTGGAGAAGCCAAGGACCTCTTTGCAGGTGCTTGTTATGGTGGCCTTTAGGATCGACCAGGCATGAATGGCGCACAGCAGCTCCTGGTGGTTGGCTGTTGAGAGGTTGGCGGTAAGACACTGACTGAGAAGGGTCACTTTAACTGGAAATTTGAGGCCTCCAATGTTCATGTTCTTGTGGCATTGCTTTTGTTGCTTCTTCTGCTTGGGAGCTGATGGAGATGGTAGATTGGATGAGGCAGTGGTCAGTCCAGCAGTTGTCGGTACCTGTAACAGCGCGGGTGATGTGGACCTCTCTGTGGTCCAACGCTTGATTGATGACGTGGTTGAGTAGGCCTTTTTCGACCTCACAAAAGCCTTTGACTCTGTCAGCTGCAAAGGCTGATGGAGCATCCTGCTCAAATCTGGCTGTCCTCAGAAGTTTGTCACCATCCTCCGTCTACTCCACGATGACATATAAGCCATGATCCTCACCAACAGAACCAACACAGACCCTATCTCAGTCAAGACCAGGGTCAAGAAAGCCTGTGTCATCACACCGACCCTCTTCTCCATTTTCCTTGCTGCAATGCTGTATCTCACTTTCAGCAAAATATCTGCCAGCGTGGAGATAATCTACAGAACAGACAGGAAACTGTTCAACCTACGCCACCTTCAAACCAAAACCAAAATCACTGCAACGTCAGTCATCGAGCATCAGTATGCAGATGACACTTTTGTGTGTGTTCACTCTGAAACCGAGTTCCAGATCATTGTCGACTCCTTCTCCAGCCAGCCAGGACGGAATTCCCGCCAAAATTCTAAAATAGAGCACAGCGGCCTCTTGACACAAATACATGGACTTAACTCCCTCATCTGGAAGGAGGAGAGCATGCCAGGAGATCTCCGAGATGTCCTAATTCTGACCATCTTCAAAAAAGTCCACAAGTCCGACTGTGGTAACCACAGAGGGGTATCCCTGCTGTCCGCCATAGGAAGGTCATCATAAGAGTCCTTCTCAATCACCTCCTCCCTGTGGCTGAACAGCTCCTACTGGAATCACAATGTGGATTCCATCCATCAAGAGGCACAGTGGACATGATCTTCACAGCAAGACAGCTCCAAGAAAAATGTAGGGAGCAGCAGCAACCTTTATACATGGCCTTCTTTGACCTCACAAAGTCTTTTGACTCTATCAACTGGGAGGGATTATGGAACATCCTCCTCAAACGTGGCTGCCTGGAGAAATTCATCACCATCCTCCACCTGTTGCGTGTCGTCATGCAAGCTGTAATCCTTGCCAACGAATCTGCCACTGACCCAATCCGAGTGCAAACTGGGGTCAAGCAAGGCCGTGTCATCGCACCAACACTGTTTTTCATTTTCCTGGCTGCAACGCTCCACCTCATCTCCATGAAGCTCCCTGCTGGAGTAGATCAACTCTGCTTCTCTCTCCACAGATGCTGTCAGACCTGCTGAGTATTTCCAGCATTTCTTGTTTTTATTTCAGATTTCCAGCTCCTGCAGTATTTTGCTTTTATTTTATCCTTGCTGGGAGGTTTGCTAGTGCTGTTGGGGACGGGTGGTTAAACTAATTTGGCAAGTCGATGGGATACAGAGTGGAGGTACAGTGGGGGGAGATGCACAGCCAAATATAAAAGAGAAATTAAGTCAGTCTGGAAGGCAGAGCAAATATAGACCTGTTAAGGCACAAGCGAATAATGCAAGGCTGAATTGCATCTATTTTAACGCAAGGACTCTTACAAGTAAGGCAGATGAATTGAGGGCGTTGATTAACACATGGGAATAAGGTATTATTGCTATCACAGAGACATGGTTGAGGGAAGGGCAGGATTGGCAGCTCAATATTCCAGGTGTGACGGGGGTGGGGGGTGTAAAAGAGGAGGTAACATTGCACTTTTGATGAAGACGTCAATTACTGAAGTAAGGAGGGATGATATCTAAGAAGGTTCCTCAAATGAGGTCACATGGGTAGATCTTAAAAATAAATCGGGGGCAATCACTATGCTGGGAGTGCACATCCGGCCTCTAAACAGTCGGGGAGAGATAGAGCAGCAGATATGTCGGCAAATCTCAGAGAGGTGTAAAAATAATAGGGTAATAATAGTAGGAGATTTCAACTTCCCCAGTATTTAGTTTAGTTCAGAGATACAGCACTGAAACAGTCCCTTCGGCCCTCTGAGTCTGTGCCGACCATCAACCACCCATTTATACTAATCCTACACTAATCCCATCTTCCTACCACATCCCCACCTGTCCCTATATTGCCGTACCACCTACCTATACTTGGGGCAATTTATAATGGCCAATTAACCTATCAACCTGCAAGTGGGAGGAAACCGGAGCACCCGGAGGAAACCCACGCAGACACAGGGAGAACTTGCAAACTCCACACAGGCAGTACCCAGAATTGAACCCGGGTTACTGGAGCTGTGATGCTGCAGTGCCAACCACTGCGCCACTGTGCCGCCCCAATATTAACTGGGATCGTTTTAGTGCAAAAGGCTTAAAGGGGGCGGAATTATTAAAATGCATCCAGAAAAGCTTCTTGAGCCAGTAGTAGAAAGTCCTACAAGAGAAGGGGCGGTACTGGACCTAATCCTAGGGAATGAAGCCAGATAAGTGGTAGAAGTGTCAGTAGGGGAGCATTTTGGGGGTAGTGACCATAACTCTGTAAGATTTAAGGTAGTTATGGAAAAGGACAAAGATAGACCGGAAATAAAGGTACTGAATTTGGGAACGGCCGATTTCAAAATGATAAAACAGGATCTGGCCAAAGTGGACTGGGAGCAGCTACTTGTAGGAAAGGCTACATCAGACCAGTGGGAGTCATTCAAAAAGGAAATAGTGAGAGTTCAGGGACAACATGTTCCCGTAAAGGTGAAGGGTAGGACCAACAATTCCAGGGAACCCTGCATGTCAAGGGATATAGAGGATTGGATAAGGAAAAAAAGGAGGCTTTTGTCAAATTCAGAGGGCTGAAAACAACGGAGGCACTAGAGGAGTATAGAAAGTATAGGGGGGTACTTAAAAAAGTAATTAGGAGAGTGAAGAGGGGACATGAAAAAACTTTGGCGGACAGCATAAAGGAAAATTCCAAAACATTTTATAAGTATATTAAGGGAAAGAGGATAACCAGGGAAAGAGTAGCACCCATTGGGGAGCAAAGTGACAATCTGTGTGTGGAGCCGGAGGATGTAGGTGAGGTTTTGAATGATAACTTTTCATCTGTGACCACTATGGAGAAGGATGATGGAGGTGTAGATCAGAGAGGGGGATTGTGACATACTTGAACAAATTAGCATTGAAAGGGAGAACGTATTAGCAGTTTTAGCGGGCTGAAAAGTGGATCAGTCCCCAGGCCCAGATGAGATGTATCCAGGTTGTTGTGCGAGGCAAGGGAGGAGATAGCAGGGCTCTGACACAAATTTTCAAATCCTCTCAGGCCACAGGAGAGGTACCAGAGGACTGGAGGACAGCAAATGTGGTACCTTTATTCAAGAAGGGTAGTCGGGATAAACCAGGTAATTACAGGACAGTGAGTCTAACATCAGTGGTTGGGGAAACATTGGAAACAATTCTGACGGACAGGATTATTCTCCACTTGGAGAGACAGGGATTAATCAGGGATAGTCAGCATGGCTTTGTCAAGAGTAGATCGTGTCGAACAAATCTGATTGCATTTTTCGAGGAGGTGACTAGGTATGCAGTTGATGTAGTATACATGGACTTCAGTAAGGCTTTGATAAGGTCCCACATGGGAGATTGATTAGGAAGGTAAGAGCCCATGGGATCCAGGGCAATTTGGCAAATTGGATTCAAAATTAGCTTAGTGGCAGAAGGCAGAAGGTGATGGTCGAGGGTTGTTTTTGCGATTGGAAGCCTGTGACCAGTGGTGTACCACAGGGATCAGTGCTGGGACCCTTGCTGTTTGTAGTGTACATTAATGATTTAGATGTGAATATAGAAGCTATGATCAGTAAGTTCGCCGATGACACAAAAATTGGTGGTGTCATAAATGATGAGGAGGAAAGCCTTAGATTACAGGATGATATAGATGGGCTGGTAAGATGGGAAGAGCAGTGGCAGATGGAATTTAATCCTGAGAAGTGTGAAGTGATGCATCTTGGGAGGAAGAACAAGGCAAGGGAATATACAGTGGATGGCAGGACCCTAGGAAGTACAGAAGGTCAGAGGGACGTTGGTGTACTTGTCCACAGATCACTGAAGGCATGAGCACAGGTAGCTAAGGTGGTTAGGAAGGCATATGGGATTTATTAGCTGAGGCATAGAATGTAATTATTGGAGAGGATTCTGAGAGACAAGATTTATGATTATTTGGAAAAGCATAGTTTGATTAGAGATAGTCAGCATGGCTTTGTGAGGGGCAGGTCATGCCTCACAAGCCTTATTGAATTCTTTGAGGATGTGACAAAACACATTGATGAAGGAAGAGCAGTGGATGTGGTGTATATGGATTTTAGCAAGGCGTTTGATAAGGTTCCCCATGGTAGGCTCATTCAGAAAGTAAGGAGGCATTTGATACAGGGAAATTTGGCTGGCTGGATACAGAATTGGCTGGCCCATAGAAGACAGAGGGTGATAGTAGATGGAATATATTCAGCCTGGAGCTCGGTGACCAGTGGTGTTCCACAAGGATCTGTTCTGGGACCTCTGCTCTTTGTGATTTTTATAAATGACTTGGATGAGGAAGTGGAAGGCTGGGTTAGTAAGTTTGCCGATGACACAAAGGTTGCTGGAGTTGTGGATAGTGTGGAGGGCTGTTGTCGGTTGCAATGGGACATTGACAGGATGCAGAGCTGGGCTGAGAAGTGGCAGATGGAGTTCAACCTGGAAAAGTATGAAGTGATTCATTTTGGAAGGTCGAATTTGAATGCAGAATACAGGCTTAAATACAGGATTCTTGGCAGTGTGGAGGAACAGAGGGATCTTGGGGTCCACGTCCAAAGATCCCTCAAAGTTGCCACCCAAGTTGATAGGGTTGTTAAGAAGGCGTATGGTGTGTTGGCTTTCATTAACAGGGGGATTGAGTTTAAGAGCCGCGAGGTTATGCTGCAGCTCTATAAAGCCCTGGTTAGACCAGACTTGGAATATTGTGCTCAGTTCTGGTCGCCTCATTATTGGAAGGATGTAAAAGCTTTAGAGAGGGTGCAGAGGAGATTTACCAGGATGCTGCCTGGACTGCAGGGCATGTCTTATGAAGAAAGGTTGAGGGAGCTAGGGCTTTTCTCATTGGAGCGAAGAAGGATGAGAAGTGACTTGATAGAGGGGTACAAGATGATGAGAGACATAGATAGAGTGGATAGCCAGAGACTTTTTCCCAGGGCGGAAAGGGCTATCACCAGGAAGGAAGGTTTAGGGGAGATGTCAGAGGTAGGTTCTTTACACAGAGAGTGGTGGGTGCGTGGAATGCACTGCCAGCGGTGGTAGTAGAAGCAGATACATTAGGGACATTTAAGCGACTCTTGGATAGGTACATGGATGATAGTAGAATGAAGGGTATGTAGGTCGTTTGATCTGAGATTAGGTTAAAGGGTCGGCACAACATCATGGGCCGAAGGGCCTGTACTTTGCTGTACTGTTCTATGTTCTGTGTTCTATGTTCTATGTAAGAGTAGGGAGATTATGATGGAGCTATATAAAATGCTAGTTCGGCCGCAGCTAGAGTACTGTGTACAGTTCTGGTCGCCACACTATAATAAAGATGTGAATGCACTGGAGAGTGTGCAGAGGAGATTCAGCGGGATGTTGCCTGGGCTGGAGCACTTCAGCACTGAAGAGAGAAAGGATAGGCTAGAGTTGTTTTCCTTAGAGCAGAGAATGCTGAGGGAGGACCTGATTGAGCTATACAAAGTTATGAGGGGCATTGATAGGGTAGGATAGGAAGAAACTTTTTCGCTTAGCAGAGGTGTCACTAACCAGGGAGCATAGATTTAAGGTAAGGGGCAGGAGGTTTAGAGGGGATTTAAGGAACAAAATTTTCACCCAGAGGGTGGTTGGAATCTGGAACACACTGCCTGAAGGGGTGGTAGAGGCAGAAACCCTCACAACATTTAAGAAGTATTTAGATGGGCACTTGAAACACCATAGCATAAAAGACAACGCGCCGAGTGCTGGAAAATGAGATGAAAATAGATAGGTTCTTGATGGCCAGCATGGACATAATGGGCCGAAGGGCCTGTTTCTGTTCTGTATAACTCTATGACTCTATGTATCTAAGGGGTCACCCATTTAAGGCATGACAAGGAGATTTTTTATTCTCTCAAAGGGTGAAGATTCTTTGGCCTCTCTTCCCGAAAAGCCCGTTGAAGCAGAATCTTTGAATATTTTTAAGGCAGAGGTAGATAGATTCTTGATAAGCAAGGGGGTGAAGGTTTATCGAGGTTGGTGGGATTGTGGAGTTGAGGTTACAATCAGATCAGATCTTGTGAATGGCGGAACAGGCTCTGGGTGGTGGGGGGGTCCTACTCCTGCTCCTAATTCGTATGTTCGTATTGCGTTGGTTTATCCAAATTTTTTCAATATATGTTGAAATGGCTCATGATATTTTTAGTTCATCAGAAGTCGCTCTCACTGAAGAAAAGGTTGGCGACCCCTGACCTAGACCTTGGTTTACAGGGCACATTTTCAAAATTTTCACACGATACAAAACTTGGAAACATTGCGAAGAATGTGGAGGAGGGTGTAGAACTTCAAAAGGACCTAAGCAGTTTGGTGGAATGTACAGACAAGTGGCAGATGGAATTTAATGCTGATGAGTGTGAAGTCATTCATCTTGGTAGGAAGAATGCGGAGAGACAATATCAAATAAAAGGTAAAATACCAAAGGGGTGCAGGAGCAAAGGGACCTGGCAGTATATGTTTTTTTTTATTCGTTCATGGGATGTGGGCATCACTGGCTAGGACAGCAATTATTGCCCATCTCTAGTTGCCCTTGAGAAGCTAGTGGTGAGCTACCTTCTTGAACTGCTGCAGTTCATGTGGGGTAGGGACACCCACAGTGCTGCAGGAAGGTAGTTCCAGGATTTTGACCCAGATACATTGAAGGAGCGGCAATATAGTTCCAAGACAGGATGGTGTGTGGCTTGGAGAGGAACCTGCAGGTAGTGGTGTTCCCATGCATCTGCTGCCCTTGTGTTTATAGGTGGCAGAGATCACAGGTTTGGAAGGAGCTGTCGAAGGAGCCTTGGTGCATTGCAGCAGTGCATCTTGTAGATGGTACACACTGCTGCCACTGTGTGTCGGTGGTGGAGAGAGTGAATGTTTGTGGATGTGGTGCCAATCAAGAAGGCTGCTTTGTCCTTGATAGTTTCGAGCTTCTTGACTGTTGTTGGAGCTGCACCCATCCACGCAAGTGAAGATCTTCTGGTGGACCGGGCTTTGGGGAGTCAGGAGGTGAGTTACTCACCACAGGATTCTCAGCCTCTGACCTCTCTTTTAGCACAGCATTTACGTGGCTGGTTCAGTTCAGTTTCTGGTCAATGGTGATCCCCAGGATGTTGATAGTAGGTGATTCAGTGATGGTAATGCCATTGAATGCCAAAGGGAGATGGTTAGATTCACTCTTGTTGGAGATCGTCATTACCTGGTGCTTGTGTGGTTCAAATGTTACCTGCCACTTATCAACCCAAGCCTTGATATTGTCCAGGTCTTGCTGCATTTCGACACAGCCTGCTTCAGTATCTGAGGAGTCGTCAATAATGTTGGACATTTTGCAATCATCAGCGAACATCCCCAATTCTGTCCTTAAGATGGAGGGAAGGATCATTGATGAAGCAGCTGAAGATGGTTGGGCCGAGGACACTACCCTGAGGAACTCCTGCAGTGATGCCCTGGAACTGAGATGATTGACCTCCAACAACCACAACCATCTTCCTTTGTGCTAGGTATGACTCCAACCAGCAGAGAATTTCCCCCGATTCTGAATTACTCCAGTTTTGCTCAGGCTCCTTGATGTGCATAAGTCATCGAAGGTGTCAGGGCAGGTTGAGAGAGTGGTTAATAAAGCATACAGTCTCCTAGGAGTTATTAATAGGACTATAGAGTACAAAAGCAAGGAAGTTCTCCACCACTTTCTCAAGGGCAATTAGGGATGGGCAATAAATGCTGGTCTCGCCAGTGATGCCCACATCCCACTGGAAAAAAAAGTTATGTTAAACTTGTATAAAACATTGGTTCTGCATCTGTGTCCAGTTCTGGGCACCACACTTTAGGAAAGATGTGAAATCATTGGAGAGAGTACAGAAAAAAATCACGAGAATGTTTCCAGGGATGAGGAACTTCAGTTCAGTGGATAGATTGGAGAAGTTGGGACTGTTTTCCTTGGAGAAGTTTGGGAGGAGATTTGACAGAGGCATTCAAAATCATGTGGGGTCTGGACAGCACAGGTAGGGAAGAACTATTCTCACTGATGGAAGGATCGAAAACAAGGTGGCAGAGATTTAAGGTAATTGGCAAAAGAAGCAATGGAGTCATCAGGAAAAACTTTTTCACGCAGCGATTGATTCGGATCTGGAATGCACTGCCCAGGAGTGTGGTGGAGGCAGGTTCAATAGAGGCATTCAAGAGGGAATTGGATTATTATCTGAAAAGGAAGAATGTGCAGGGATATGGGGAGAAGGCGGGGGAGTGGCACGAGGTAAATTGCTCCTTTGGTGAGTTAGCACAGACACGATGGGCCAAATGGTCCCCTTCTGTGCTATAACAATTCTGTCATTCTGTGAAAAGTTATTATATACAATGTTGCTACTACCTCCTACATTACTGCGAGATGAGCAACATCCTCTTCTCTAATAGTCAGAGATAAGAAATAGCATTTAGTACCTCGGCCATGACCTCTGCCTCCACAAGAAGTTCACTTTTTGGCCCCCAATCAGCCTCATTCTTCCATTGACTACTCTCTTACTACATGTTTATAAAAAACTTTTAGGTTTCCTTTCATGTTAACCACTAATCTCATGTCCCTCATTTCTTTTTAGATCTCTTTATTTTCTGTATTCAGCTTGATTCTCTACAGTATTACCCACCGCATTGTTAAAAGCTCCATTTTTTCTGTTTCTTGTTATCTCTATGTCTTTAGTCATCCAGGAGGCTTTGGATGCATTTCCTTTCCCCTCATGGGAATGTCTACTCTATACTTGAACCATCTCCTATTTGAAAGCATCGCATTGTTCAGTTACAGCTTTACTTAACAATTTTCAATTCTAATCCACCTGGGCTCGATCCCTTTTTGAATCACTGAAATTAGTCTTCCTCCAGTTAAAGAATCTTTATGCTGGTTGTCCCTTGTCTTTTTTCTAGAATATTCTTAACCCATTATTATGATCATTGTTGCCCAAATGATCCTCAACTAAAACTTGCTCCACTTGCCCCACTTCATTCCTGAGAGCTCGATCCTGCACTGCTTCCATCCTTGTTGGGCTGGAAACACACTGATCAACAACACTTGTATTTATATAGTGCCTTTAACACAGGAAAACATCCCAAGGTGCTTCACAGGAGTGTTAACAAACAAAATTTGACACCATAGAATCATAGAATGATTACTGCAGAGATGGAGGCCATTCAGCCCATTGTGTTTGTGCCAGCTCTCTGCAACAGCAATTCAGCTATCCCCACTCCCGCGTCTTTTCCCCATAGCGCTGCCTTCACACAGAAAATATTCGGACAGGTGACCAATAGCTTGGTCAAAGAGGTAGGTTTTAGGAAGTGTCCGAAAGGAGGAGAGAGAGAAAATGAGGATTCAGAAATCAATGAGTTTAGGGTCTAGGCTGATGAAGACACTGCCACCAATGGTGGGATGATATAAACCAGGGATGCGCAGGATGCATCTGTACGGCTTTAGGAATTCTCAAACTTTCAAGGTTTTGCTGCAAAGACAGTGTTGTAGTTTAAATTATTTATAGTTTGCCAGGGTTAAAGAAAGGTAACTTTTATGATCACTGAAAGAGGTCGTTTTCTTCTGCCTTCTTTACCTTCATCTCGAATTGACTGTGTTTCTGCAAATACCATACCAGAGTTTTACTCTTATCAAGGAACTGGTTAGACCCATAATATTACATACTGAGTTACTGAAACTACATTGTTACAGAAGAAATTTGTATCAGGAATAAAGAATGATAATTCTTGCTGGGTAGAATTACAAATACAGAGAATATGAGAGAAATATCCAACTCCAATCCACCCGGCCCCAATGGTGAGTTTTTCACATTGGAAATGAGGAGGGAAGGTGATTAACAAAGGACAACTACATATATGTGCAAAGATTACATCGATGGGAATTCTTTTCTAACCAGATCCACAATTGTTTAATATTTCCACAATTTTCACTTGCCTCGAGCAACAGAATTAAAACACTTATTTTGAAAACAGCATTTTATTTTGTGAAATACATATTCATGGGAAGATTCAATTTATCTTTCAGGAGTAGGCAATTGTAAATCTCTCATGAAGATTAAAATGCAAATAGTTACAGTGTTTGTATTATTACAATTAAAAAGCAAGCAGCAAAAAGAGGACACTATTTGTGGTCCATTCACACCCCTTAATGGAGGAAACTGAACATTAAAAACTTATCTAACTTCAATTTATAACCTATGGCAAAATAAAATCATAATAAATCATGAATGAGAATGAAGATGTGTGTAAAACAGACAGCACGTGTGTATGTCACAATTGATAAATCACACAATGGGAAAGTGGAATTGTTCCCTGAATTGTAAGTATTTAGTGGCAACAAATTTTAGCCGACACTGTCATTAAACATTAAAGTAACTAACGCAGTTTTGGTACATTTTATAAACAATTTAAGATGCCTGAAGGGACCAGATCTTGGAGTGTAAATCATATTTATACATTTGCTTTTCATTGAATAGGAATTGATTGATTAGATAAAATATTAAAATTTTAAATTTGTTCCCAAGATCTGCATTAGTTAAATTTCTAAGGTTGGAAGTGAGCTCACTTTTTGTTGTGTTTACTTGCAAAAGTAAATAATTACGTTATAAGAAGAGTAAATACTTTAAGTTCTCCATTTTCCTCGGATTGGGCACAGAGCATTCCACATTTCTTCAGTTTGCAGTGCTGTTGTAGGATCAGCAGTGTAGTTTTGGTAATTTGCAGTCCACGCACCTATACCACGGAGTTTTAGTTTCTTCATGATCAGCGATTTTAGTGAAATGCTCTCTGGATCATCATACCAAACCTCGTGGTATGTATTATTAACCTGCCAAAAAAGCCAAGGAGAGTTAGACAGATAGGAGGTAGGTTTGGATTAAAGCACAGTTCTAGACACAACACTGAACATCTTCAACAACTCTATTTAAAATACATTAAACTTGTACTTGCATTAAAGGATAAGTTTAGGTGGATTAAGCGAATGAAACATATAAAGGTAGGATATTTCAAGATTGGTGAGTCATCCCAGAGTCGAATAGTCGGATGCCATGCGAAGTCTCTCTTGGCGGGTTTGATGAATAGTCTGTGATATGTCGGCATTCTAGGAAATTCGTCTACAGCAGGCGTCACACAGCTCTTTCAGCAAAAGGGTGTAGTAACAGGTCTGCTTGGATTTTGAAATAGCAGTCGAACAGTAGAAGCTTTCTTGAGATCTCAGGATCTCCCAAAAACACAAAAGGCAACAAGACTTACGCTTGAGGCAGGGATTCTTCAGATTGAAGACAGTAGAAATCCGTTACCTTTAAAATGCAGGGGTTTTCTCTCTGCAAAGCAGTGTGCCTCCACAGAGTGAAGCAATTCCTCTGTTCCTGGGTCTTTTCTCTCTCTTCAGGCAGGTCCAAACCACACATAAAAAGTAGAATTTCTTTCGAAGAGATGCAAGGCTTCTTTTGCAGAGAATGGTAACACTTTTTTGGGTTTTCCTCTCTTTCCAGGAAAGGTAAAACAAAGATTTCAAAGCCTGCTCCTTGTAAAGTTCACGGGTTTCTTATAATCCCAAAATGAAACTAAAATCTTTCAACAAACAAGTCACAAGACAGTCATAAATCTTTCTGGTTGATTGGAAGCAAGTATTACAGTCTGTGTACAGAGTTTAAACACCAAGGGCTGGATTTTACTTTGCCACCGCAGTGGCGGCCGTAAAAGATGGCGGCATGCATGCGCGGCTTTCACTCCGCAGAGCTGCTCCGATATTATATACTTTTATATCCCCCAGAATAAAGCACACTAAAAAAGGATTCTTTAAATAAAAACAAAATTAACTATGTATTAATAAACCAAGTTTTAAACAATAATGAGATGAATCTATATACATGACAAGATTTTATAACTCCTTATTCTTCCTAACCCTCATGCACACACACATACATTCAAAACAAAATGGTTAACCAGGGAAAATGGATATTGATTTTACAATGCTTTCTTCGAAACAATAATTCCAGGAAGGATATTGCTGGATTGGTGAGCTGTACCAGAGTCGAATAGTCAGATGGCACTTGAAGTCTCTCCAGGTGAGTTTGATAAACAGTCTGGGTAGGTGTTCAATGCAATTTGACTGAAGCAGGCATCACACAGATCTTTCAGTTTTAGGTATAGAAACAGGTCGACTTTAAATTTTAAAGCAGCACTCTGACAGTCGAAACTTCCTTGAAATTTCAGGAACTTGCAATAACACAAAATGCAACAAGACTCACTCTTGAGGCAGGGATTTTTGAGGCTGGAGGCAACAGCAACCTGCCACACCTGAAACACAAGGCTTCCTTTCTCAACAGAGTGCAGCAACTCCTCTTTTCCTGGGACTTTTCTCTCACTTCAGGCAGGTAAAAACCACACCTCAAATGTAGAATTTCTTTATAAGAGATGAAAAGCTTCTGTTGCGGAGAGATTCGGTCTTTTTTCTGGTCTATCAGAAAATCACAGCCCCAGTTCACTACTAACTGCTCCCTGGTCTGGTTCACTCTGCAGACCTGACTAAAAGCTTTCAACAACAACCAAGTCAGAAGACAATCGTAAATCTTTCTGTTGCTTGGATGCAGGTTTTACAGCCTGCACTTCAAACACCAAGTGTCAAAATTTAGTGCTCACGGAAAAACCCTCTTCTCCCAGCTTTAAAAGGCACACAGACCTCTTAATTTTGAAATAAAAGAAAACTCTTATGACACAGGGCCCTACTATCGTCAAGGTCCATGGCGGGCATTATACGGGCAATGTTGATGCTGCCTCCCGCAACAGATCCTGACGTGGAGGCCCCCATAAAATCCAGCCCCAAGTGTCAGCAGTGTTCACAGAAAATCCCCATTTCCCAGCTTTAAACACCTAACAGAATTCCCAGTTTAAAAGAAACAAAACTCTTGTGACAATATGAGTGTCACTGGCAAGTCCAGCATTTTTGCCAATCCCTAATTGCCCATGAGAAGATGGTGGTGAGCCAGTCCATGTGGTGTGGTTACAGTTACACTGCTGCAAGGTCGGCTGTTTCAGGATTTTGACCCAGCGACAGTGAGGGAACAGCGATATTGTTCCAAGTCAGGATGTTTTTGGCTGGGATAGGAACTTGCAGGTGATGGTGTTCCCATGGCTCCAGTGCCCTTGCCCTTCCAGGTGGTACAGGTCGTGGGTTTGGAAGGTGCTGTCGAAGGAGGCTTGGCGAATTGCTACAGTTCACCTTGTAGATGGTACACAACTGTTCCCACTGTGTGCTGGCGGTGGAGCAAATGAATGTTTAAGGTAGTAGATGGGGTGCCAATCAATGAACTGCTTTGTTCTGGATGGTGTCAAAGTTTGATCTTTTTGAATGCTGTTGGAGCTGCACTCGTCCAAACAAGTGCAGAGTATTCCAGCACACTCCTGACTAGTACCTTGTAGATGGTGGACAGGCTTTGGGGAGTCAGGATTCTCAGCCTCTGACCTGCTCTTGTAGCCATGGTATTTATATGGCTATTCCAGTTCAGTTTCTGGTCAATTGTAACCCCCAGGATGTTGATCGTGGGGGATTCAGCAATTGTAATGCCATTGAATGTCAACAGGAGATGGTTAGATTCTCTCTTGTTAGAGATGGTCATTGCCTGGCACTTGTGCGGCACAAATGTTACTTGCCACTTATCAGCCCAAGCCTACATGTTCTCCAGGTTTTGCTGCATTTCTACATGGACTGCTTCAGTATCTGAGGCGTCACAAATGGTTCTGAACATTGTGCAATCATCAGCGAACATCTCCACTGTCACCTTATGATTGAAGGAAGGTCATTGATGAAGCAGCTGAAGATGGTTGGGCCTAGGACACTACAATGAGGAACTCCTGCAGTGATGTTCTGGAGCTGAATCAGGAGGTGAGTTACTCGCCACAGAATTCCCAGCCTCTGACCTGTCCTTGTAGCCACAGTATTTAATTGGCTGGTCCAGTTCAGTTTCTGCTCAATGGTGACCTGCAGGATGGTAATGGTTGTGGTTGCAGTGATGGGAATGCTGTTGAATGTCAAGGGAGATGGTTTGATTTGCTCTTTTTGGAGTTGGCCATTGCTTGGCACTTGTATGGTGCAAATTTTACTCGCCACTTAGCAGCTCACGTCTGAATGCTGTCCAGATCTTGCTGCATGCAGGTATGGACTGCTTCAGTGTATGAGGAGTTCTGAATGGTTCTGAGCACTGTGCAATCATCAGTGAACCTTCCCACTTTTGACCTTATCAAGGAGGGAAGGCCATTGATGAAGATGTTGAAGATGGTTGGGCCGAGGACACTATCCTGAGGAACTCCAGTAGCAATGTCCTGGAGCCGAGATGATTGGCCACCAGCGACACAACTATCTTTCTTTGTGTTAAGTACGACTCCATCCAGTGGAGAGTTTCCACTCCGATTCCCATCGACTTCAATTTTGTTGGGGCTCCTTGATGCCACACTTGGTCAAATGCTGCCTTGATGTCAAGGGCAGTCACTCTCACCTCGCCTCTGGAATTCAGCTATTTTGTCCATGTTTGGAACAAGGCTGTAATGAGGTCAGAAGCTGAGTGATCCTGGTGGAACCCAAACTGAGCAGCAGTGAGCAGGTTATTGCTGAGTAAGTGTCGCTTGAGAGCACTGTCAATGACGTCTTCCATCACTTCTCTGTTAATCGAGAGTAGAATGATTGGGCGGTAATGGGCTAGATTGGATTTGTCCCGCTTTTCTTGGGCAGGATCCAACTATTGCCCCTTGTCATTCAATGGAATTACGATTGCTGAATCCCCCACGATCAACATCCTATAGGTTTCCATTGACCAGAAACTGAACTGGACCAGCCATGTAAATACCATGCCTACAAGAGCAGGTCAGAGGCTAGGAATCCTGCAGTGAGTAACTCACCTCCTGACTCCCCAAATCCTGTCCACCATCTACAAGGCACAAGTCAGGAGTGTGATGGAATACTCTCCACTTGCCTTGATGTGTGCAGCTCCAACAACACTCAAGAAGCTCGACACCATCCAGGAAAAAGCATCCTGTTGATTGGCACCCCATTCACAAACATTCACTCCCTCCACCATTGACGCACAGTGGCAGGAGTGTGTACCATCTACAAGATGCACTGCAGCAATGCACCAAGGCTCCTTCGACAGCACCTTGCAAACCCGGGACATCTACCACCTAGAAGGACAAAGGCAGCAGATGCATGGGAACACCACCATTTGCAAGTTCCCCTCCAAGTCACACATCATCCTGACTTGGAAATATATCGCTGATCTTTCACTGTTGCTGGGTCAAAATCCTGGAATGCCCTTCCTAACAGCACTGTGGGTGTACCCACCCTACGTGGACTGCAGTGCTTTAAGAAGATGGCTCATCACCACCTTCTCAAGAGCAATTAGGGATGGGCAATTAATGCTGTCCTAGTCAGCGATGCCCACATCCCATGAACGAAAAAAAATGGCCATACCTATGCAACTTTCTACATTGTCAGGTAGAGGAGCTTTGCAGCTGTATTGGAACAGCTTGGTGAGCGGCAAGGCTAGTTCTGGAGCACAAGTCCGGTGCTACAGAGGGGATGTGTCAGGGCCTATGGAATTTGCTGGATCCAGTGCCTTCTGCCATTTCTTGATATCACTTGGAGCGAATCAAATTAGCTGAAGACTGGTATCTATAATGCTGTAAACCTCAGGAGGAGGCCGAGATGAATCTTTCACTCAGCACTTCTGGCTTAAGATGGTTGTAAATGCTTCAGCCTTGCCTTTTGCACTGATATGTAAACCACTGGAACCTAACTTGTACTTTATTTTTATTGTTTCATTGGATGTGGGTGTCACTGGTAAGGCCGGCATTTGTTGCCTATCTCTAACTGCTCTTGAACTGAGTGGCTTGCTCGGCCCTTTCAGAAGACAATTAAGAATCAACCACATTGCTGTGGGTCTGGAATCACATGTAGGCCAGACGAGGTAAGGGCAGTAGATTTCCTTCCCAAAAGGACCAAATGGTTTCATAGTCACTATTAGACTAGCTTTCTTAATTCCATATTTATAACTGAATTCAAATTTTCACCATCTGCCATGATGGGATTCGAACCAATGTCCCCAGTGCATTAGTCTAGGCCTCTAGATTACTAGTCCAGTGACATTGCCACCATCTCCCCCTTTATTAATCTGCAAAGTGCATTTGCATATTAACACATCACACGAGTAGAACTGAAAATAGAACTGAAAATAGAAACTAATGCTCGAAAAGTCTCACCACTGATCCTTCAGCACAAGCACAGGATCACAGAGTGGTTCAGTGGTTAGCACTGCAACCTCACAGCTCCAGCAACCTGGGTTCAGTTCAGGGTACAGAGTTTGCGAGTTTCCCTGTGATTGTGTGGAATTCTGCTGGTTGCTTTGGTTTCCTCCCACAGCCAAAACCTTGCAGGTTGATCGGTAAATTGGCCATTATAAATTGCTCCTAGTGTCGGTAGGAGAATTGAGGGAAGGTGGGGATGTGGTAGGGAATATCGGATTAGTATAAGTTGATGGTTGGAACAGACTCTGTGAGCCAAAGTGTCTGTTTCAGTGCTGTATCTCTCTATGACCTTGAATGCAACTGCTTTAATTCTTTAAAATACTAAAATTGAGGAAGGACCGTGGGATAGTGTACAAATAATTTAATAGTTTCATGATGTCATTAAATTAGTGTAAGTTTGTTCATCTGGCTGAATTAAGCATTCAATCACTAATACCTCACAACAGAATTTCATGTCAATTACATAACAATGTTACGGCATTTGAAAGAAACTTATTGTGTGAAACCCTTGTGATGATTTAAACAGAAATGATCAAATTCTTGGAGGAGCAGCTGCAAGGAAATTCCCAGTCAATCTTTTTAACACCAAAACCAATGAACGCATCTGGATGCTGTGCAACATATGAACACAAGGCACATGTTAACAGGGCCAATATATTCCTCAAAATTGTCATGATGACTGTGACTGTTTGCCTTGATTAACAAAATTACATAATTACTGTAGATATATTTATATAAAGCTTCTGGAGAAACTATTTGCATTTAAATAGCACCGTTCACCACCTCAGACCATCCAAAGCACTGTACAGCTAATGAAGTGCTTTTGAAATGTTGTGACTGTTGCAATGTAGGAAATGCAGCAGACAGTTTGCACAGAGCAAGATCCCACAAACAGCATGTGATAATGATCAGATAATCTTTTAGTGATGTTGGTTGAGGGATAAATATTGCCCAGGACACCAGGGAGGACACCTCCACTCTTCCTCAAAATAGTGCTATTGGAACATTTATGTCCACCTCAGAGGACGGATAGGGCCTCAGTTTAACTTCCCATCTGAAAAACAACACCTCCGACAGTGTCTGCAACTGGTTTTTCACAATGTTTTAACAAGGTGAACTGGTTTTGGTGCTTTGCTTCTCAACTCCCATTTTCTTGTCAATTATCCAACTACACACATTTCCGACTGTACAAACTGGACATTTTGAACTTTGCTGAATCCTGTACACAGAGAATACTGAATCATGAATCCCTGCAATCTTCACATTCTACAAAGAATGTTGAAATGCACAGGTCTCCACTGTGCTTTGATTGATAGTCTTACCCTGTAGACATAATATGGGGATTTGTAATCATCATCCCAATATCTGCCGGTAATTGATCTGGGCAGCTGCTGCCTGACATCTTGAAATGAAATAAATCTTCCAACTTGCGAACTGCAAGGAGCACCTCCGAGAGGAATCTTTTCCAGTTCACATCTACCAGGCTGTAAAGTACAAAAGGATGAGAAATTATTACTTGTGAATATAGTTACTCTTCTAACTTCAAAAATGTAGTGACAGCATGACTGATCTCCCAGTGTATAGGCTCTGAGGGGCAATTAGGACTCAAGGATAATTGAAAATTTCAAAACTAAGCTCAATAGAATTTTGTTCGGCGAAGGTATTAATCGTGACAAAGTCAAGGCAGGTATATGGAATAAAAATCAGTGACATTCAAACTGAGTGGTGGAACAGGCTTGAGTAATTGAATGGTCTGCTGTATCTCCTGTGCTTCTTTGATTCCATGTGTGAAGGAATGAGCTTTGAGAAAAAAATTCAGAAGCTTAAGATTTACAGTCCAGAAGAATGCAGTTAAGGAAATGCCTCAGTGAAATGAAATATTAAATAGTATGGATAAGGTCAGCACAGACAGAAAACCAATGGAAACAAATGGAAATTAACAAAACTGTAAAACAGGTAATAAAAAAGCTGAATGTAAAAAACATCAAAGTTATTGAACTGGGCTACAAGCAAGCTAAACAAGGCAAAATACTGGACTGTTTTCAAAAACATTTAGATGCCCTGATTGGACAGTTAATGTGGACGAGGGATGTGTTTCAGGTGTATAAAAGCAAAATACTGCGGATGCTGGAAATCTGAAATCAAAACAAGAAATGCTGGAACCACTCAGCAGGTCTGGCAGCATCTGTGGAAAGAGAAGCAGAGTTAACGTTTCGGGCATTGCAAGTAAAACATTTCATCTTACCTCATAAAAGCGCTGGCAAGGATAGTCGTAACCAAACCATGGAACTCCCATCACCAGCTTTCTGGAATCAATACCCAGTTTGATATAAGCAGAGAGACCTAAATGTATAAAAATATGACAGTTTTAGATAAACATTGATATCCGGGAGGCAGACCCTGAACCAGAAGGTTTTAATGTACATACCTGAATAAACCTGGTGATAGGGAGCATTTGCTTTTGCAAAGCACTCATCCCACATTTGATACTGCAAATTATAGGACTTTACGAATAACAAGTCACAGGAATTTGCCATTTCCACATAATCATTGCATGGGTCATCTGGGCAGTCTGGAGCCCAAGGTACATTAAATGTGACCTAAGGAACAAATAATAATGAGAATTTAACTTTATCTCACACCTTGGGCTGGATTTTATAGAGCCCGCGACATTGGGATCCATGGTAGTGGGGAGTGGGTATGAAGATTGCCCTGGATGAGGCCAGCCACTGACCTCGACACCGCAGGGCCCAGCCCGATATTGCCGGCGGCAGCAAGGCCTCGTGGCGGCCCCCGCACCGTGTGGCATCGTGATCACCATTTAAATATTTATATAAATTAACTCACCTGAATAAATGAGTCTCCCACTGACTCCTGAAATCCCGCTGTGATCTTCACCCCAGCGATTGGCACTGCCATGCCTTCAGATCCCTGTCCGGGGAAACGAGGCGCTGCACTGGTGGGGAAGGGGGAGAAGGTACATTTCTCAGTGCAGGTGAGGGGGGGGGGGTGGGCAGGGTCAAATGAACATCACAGGTGTCGGGCATGGTGGGAAGGGATATAGTTTAAATTTTGTGCAGTTTTGGGGGAAAAGGTCAGGTTGTGAAGGTAAATGTTTTGGGGTGAAAAGGGGAAATAATTAATCCAATTGATATTGGGGGTTGGGAGAGGAGCAAAAGAAAATTAATTCAATGTGACTTTAAATATTTCAATGTCCCGGGTGGCTGACAGCCTTTTAAAAATGGTGTCAGCGCCTGTGCAGGGGCAGTTAATACCATTGCCGGGGACAGACAACCCACCCCCTCGATGGGATCAGGGTGGGGGCAGCCTGTATCAGCTATTTAAATGAGCTGCTGCACTTGGAATCACGGTGCCTCTCTGTCTGTGTGGGCCGCCATTTATTTCACCTCCCGCCGAATATTCAGCCCCTTATTTTGGCTTTTACTCATAGTTATATGGTTTTTAATAAGCACTCCCTTCTCATGCAGGGTGCATGGGAGTTGTGAAATTCAACAGGGGAGAAATTCTACAATGTTCAAGAATTTATAAAGTGGAACATGATAAAGTTGGGGAAAATAGTGAGTCTTAATTGTTAGGATCCTTGATTGTCCAAATATTAATCAGGAAGATTGGAAAATCAATAGTGAGATGGAATTCACTGGGGGAACAGACAGGTGTTTCTGTGGCCACAGATGTGAATCCAGGATGTTATGTTGTCTCCCTGACACCAGGATCATGGATGTCACTGAAAAGCTGCAGAGGGCGGCACAGTGGCGCAGTGGTTAGCACCGCAGCCTCACAGCTCCAGAGACCCGGGTTCAATTCTGGGTACTGCCTGTGCAGAGTTTGCAAGTTCTCCCTTTCACCGTGTGGGTATTCGCTGGGTGCTCTGGTTTCCTCCCACTGCCAAAGACTTGCAGGTGATAGGTAAATTAGCCATTGTAAATTGCCCCCTAGTGTAGATAGGTGGTAGGGAATATGGGATGACTGTCGGGTTAGTATCAATGGGTGGTTCTTGGTCGGCACAGACTCGGTGAGCCGAAGGGCCTGTTTCAATGCTGTATCTCAAAATAAAAATAAAAAGCACTCTGACGGGGGAGGGTGAGCAACTAACGGTCATAGTCCATATCAGTACCAACAACACAGGTAGAAAGAGAGATGGGGTCCTGCAGGTAGAGTTCAGGGATCTAGGAAAGAAACTAACAAGCAGGGCCTCAAAGGTAGTAATCTCCAGATTACTCCCAGTATCATGCGCAAGTGAGTACAGAAATAGGAAGAAAGAGCAGATGAATGCTTGACTGGAGAGATGGTGCGGGAGGAAATGCTTCAGATTCCTTGGACATTGGGACTGGTTCTGGGAGTTGGAACCTATGCAGGCTGGATGGGTTGCACCTGAAGAGAGCCAGGACCAATGTCCTTGCAGGGCGATTTGCTAGTGCGATTTGGGAAGGTTTAACCAAACTCGGCAGGGATGCGGAACCAGGTTGTAATATTAGAGAGAAAAAAACAAGGTGCACAGAGAATTTGGAGAAACGGATTGCACTGGAATAGGAAATAGCAAGGCATTAGGTGGGGTCAGAGTAAGAGGGAATGTAAAAGTGTCTAAATTAGGTTTATAGTGCATGAATGTGAAGGCGTGGAGTGTGATAAATAAGGTTGGTGAGCTACAGGCGAGTGGAAATATGATGTTGTGGTGATAATGGAGACCTGGCTCAAAAAAGAGCAGGACTGGATGCTAAATATTCCGGGATACAAGGTGTTCAGGAAAGATAGGGAAGGAAAGGTGGGGGAAGGGACAGCTGTATTGATTTGGGAAAACATTACAGTGCTGGAGAGAGAGGATGTCCAAGAGGGGTCAAGGACAGAATCTATTTGTTCGAGCTAAGAAACAATAGAGGTACACCATTACACTGATGGGTGTATTCTCCAGACTACCAAATAGTGGTAAAGATATAGAGGAACAAATTTGCAGGGAAATTACAGACTGGGGCAAGAATTATAGAGTCATTATAATGGGGGACTTTAATTATCCTAATATAGACTGGGATAGTAGTAATGTAAAGGACAGAGAGGGGCAAGAGTTTCTGGCGTGTGTTCAGGAGAATTTTCTACATCAGTATGTTGCCAGTCCAACAAGGAAGGAGACATTGCTGTATCTGGTTCTGGGGAATGAGGTGGGTCAAGTGGATCAAGTGTCAGTAGTGGAACATTTAGAGGACAGTGATCATAGTATCATAAGGGTTAGGTTGGCTGTGGAAAAGTACAAGGAGCAATCCAGAGTGAAAATAATTAATAGGGGGAGGGTCAACATCAATGGGATGAGAACAGATCTGGAAAGCATTTGATTAAATACCACATAAAAGGCTGGTTAATAAAACTCAGGCACATGGAATAGGAGGATCAGTGTCTAATTGGATATAAAATTGGCTTCATGGTAGATAACATTGATTGGTGGAGACAGCCACTGCTTTTTTTGCTAATTATAAAGAACTTGGATCCTGGAATACAGAGCAAAATTTCAAAAATTTGCCGATGAAACCAATTTTGGAGGAGTGGCAAACAGTGAGGATGATATGAATCGCCTGCAACAGGACACAGATTGACAAGTACAGGGTGATCCAAACTTTTCACATGGGGGGGGGCACATTACAATTTTTGTCTTACATAGGCGGTGGAGAGACAATTTCAGAAAGATAAAGGCATTAAAAAATTATCTTACTATTAATCAAAACAACAACAAATGTACGTTTTTGTGAGGAAGCTTTAAATGAGAAAACTAATTTATTGACTTATTTTCTCTTCACTCTGTTGAACACTGATTTAGTGAGATACCTGGCATTTTTTGCTTGCACAAATGGTCAATGTTTGCCTGCACACTTGTCGTGATGAATAGTATTTCAGATAGATGTCATTCAGTCAGTGATCTTGATCACACTCTGCTCCTTTTTGCTCTGTCTTTCTCTCCCTATCTCCCCCCTCTATGTGTTTCTCACACTCTCTCTATTGTTCCCCCTTCTCTCTGTTTTGCCCCTCTCTATCCACCACTTTCTCTTTCTTTCTCACCCCCTCTGCCCCCCTCTCTTGGCCCCACCTCTCTCTGTTCCTCTCTCTCCCCCCTTCTTTCTCCCTCTGTCCGCATTTCTCTGTCTCTCTGTCCCCCTCAGTCTCTTTCTGACACCCCACCCCCCACCACCCCCCTCTCTGTCCCCCTTTCTCTCTCTCTCTTTCCCTATATTATGTCCAGTTCTGGTCCCCTTACTTGAGGAGGGATGTAGTTGCATTGGAGGCAGTTCAGAGGAGGTTCACGAGATTGATTCCAGCAGATGAGGGATTTGTCTTATGAAGAGAGATTGAGCAGTTTAGGTCTTTACTCTCTCGAGTTTCGAAGAATGAAGGGAGATCTAATTGAGGTATATAAGATGATTAAGGGGATTGACAAAGTAGACGTAGAGAGGATGTTTCCTCTGGTGGGACAATCTAGAATGAGAGATCATAGTTTTAGGATAAGGGGTAGCAGATTTAAAACAGAGGTGAGGAGAAATTACTTCTCTCAAAGGGTCGGAAGTCTGTGGAATTCACTACCCCAGAGTGCGGTGGATGTCGGGACATTGAGTAAATTTAAGGAGGAGATAGTCAGATTTTTAATTAGTAAATGGTTGAAGGGTTATGGAGAACGGGCAGGAAAGTGGAGTTGAGGCCGAGATGAGATCAGCCATGATCGTATTGAATGGTGGAGCAGGCTCGAGGGGCTGAATTGCCTACTCCTGCTCCTAGTTCTTATGTTCTTACGTTCTCTCTGAGTCACTCTCCACCCCCCACCCGTCCTCCCCCCTCATCTCTCTGTCCCCCTTTTTTATCTCTCTCTCCCTCCCTGTCCCCCTTTCCCTCTCTCTCTCTCTCTTTCTCTGTCCCCCTCTCTCTCTTTCTACCTCTTGCTGTCTGTGTCCCCCCTCTCTTTCTCCCTCTGAAAATTGGTGGTGTCATAAATAGTGAGGAGGAAAACCTTAGATTACAGGACGATATAGATGGGCAGGTAAGATGGGCGGAGCAGTGGCAAATGGAATTGAATCCTGAGAAGTGTGAAGTGATGCATTTTGGGAGGACTAACAAGGCAAGGGAATATACAATGGATGGTAGGAGCCTAGGAAGTACACAGCGTCAGAGGGACCTTGGTGTACTTGTCCATAGATTACTGAAGGCAGCAGCACAGGTAGATAGGGTGGTTTGGAAGGCATATGGGATACTTGTCTTTATTAGCCAAAGCATAGAATATGAGAGCAGGGAGGTTATGATGGAGCTGTATAAAACACCAGTTCGGCCACAGCTGGAGTACTGTGTACAGTTCTGGTCACCACACTATAGAAAGGATGTGATTGCACTGGAGATGGTGCAGAGGAGATTCACCAGGATGTTGCCTGGGCTGGCACATTTCAGCTATGAAGAGACACTGAAAAGGCTGGGGTTGTTTTTCTTCTAGCAGAGAAGACTGAGAGGAGATATGATTGAGGTACACAAAATTATGAGAGGCATTGATAGGTTAGATAGGAAGAGACATTTTTCCCCGAGCGGGAGGGGTCAATAACTAGGGGGCATAGACTTAAGGTAAGGTGCAGGAAGTTTAGAGGGGATTTGAGGAAACGTTTTTTAACCAAGAGGGTGGTTGGAATCTGGAATGCACTGCCTGAAGAGATGGTAGAGGCAGGAACCCTCACAACATTTGAGAAGTATTTAGATGAGCACTTGAAACGCCATAGCATACAAGGATACGGACCAAGTGCTGGAAAATAGGATGAGAATAGTTAGGTGCTTGATGGTCGGCACAGACATGATGGGCTGAAGTCCCTTTTTCTGTGCGGTATAACTGTATGACTCTCTGATTCACAACCATTTGAGTGAAGTAATTTCCCCTCATCTCAGTCCTGAATGATTGGCTGAATGATCCCAAGTCTCTGCCTAGATTCCCCGACCAGCAGAAAGAATCCCTCAGCTTCTACCCCATCAAGCCCTTTCAGAATCCTGTATGTCTCAATTAGGTCGCCTCTCATTCTTCTAAACTCCAGAGAATACAGGACCAATTTACTCAGCCTCTCATCATTGAACAACCCCCTCAGCCCAGAAACTCTGCATTGCACTGCCTCCAGTGCAAGTATATACTTTCTTAAATGTGGAGATCAAAGCTGCATATAATATTCCAGGTGCAGTCTCACCAAAGCCCTGTATAATTTTATGAAGACTTATTTATTCCTGTACTCCAATTCACTTTCAATAAAGGCCAACATGCCATTTGCCTTCCTAATAGCCTGCTGCACCTGCATGTTAACTTTGTGTGTTTCTTGTACGAGTACACCCAAGTCTTTCTGAACATCAACACTTAACAATTTCACACCTTTTAAAAAATATTCTGTTTTTCTATTTTTACAACCAAAGTGAATAACATCACACTTTCCTACATTATACTCCATTTGCCATCTTGTGGCCCATTCACTTAACCTTAATATATCTTTGCAGCCTCCCTGTGTCCTCCCCACAGCTTACCTTTCCACCAAGCTTTGCTTCACCAACAAATTTAGACACATTACTCCCAGTCTCTTTGTCCAAGTCATTAATGTGGAGTGTAAATAGCTGAGGCCCCAGCACTGATCCTTCCGGCATCCCACAATTCAATGCCTCCCAACTTGAAAATGCCCCATTTATGCCCACACTCTGCTTTATGTCTGTTAACCAATCCTCCATCAATGCTAATATATTACCCTCAACAACATGAGCCCTTATCTTACCTATTAATCTTTTTTGTGGCACCTTATCAAATGTCTTTTGGAAATCCGGGTATACTACATCTACTGGCTCCCCTTTATCTCCCCAACGAGTTACATCCGTAAAAAATTGGCTATGATGGATTGAGAAACGTTACTTAAAGGGATAACAGTGGATAGGCAATGGCAAACATTCGAAGAGCGCATGGATGAACTGCAACAATTGTTTATTCCTGTCTGGTGCAAAAGTTAAACGGAAAAGGTAGCCAAACCATTATTATGGGGAATAAAGAAATGGCTGACCAGATAAATACATACTTTGATTCCATCTTCACAAAGGAGGTCAGAAATATGACATCAGAAATGTGGGGAACACAGGGTTTAGTGAGAGGGAGGAACTGAAGGAAATCAGTATTAGTAGAGATATGGTGTTGAGGAAATTGATGGGATTGAAGGCCGATAAATCCCCGGGGCCTGATAATCTACACCCCAGAGTACTTAAGGAAGTGGCTCTCGAAATAGTGGATGCATTGGTGGTCATCTTCCAAGATTCTATAGACTCTGGAACAGTTCCTACAGATTGGAGGGTAGCAAATGTAACCCCACTATTTAAAAAGGGAGGTAGAGAGAGAACAGGGAATTATAGACCAGTCAGCCTGACGTCAGGAGTGGGAAAAATTCTAGAGTCCACGATCAAAGATTTTATAGCACAACACTTAGAGAAAAGTGGTAGAATCGGACAGAGTCAGCATGAATTTACGAAAGGGAAATCATGCTTGACAAATCTACTAGAATTCTTCGAGGATGTAACGAGTAGAGTGATGAGGGGGAGCCAGTGGATGCGGTTTATTTGGGCTTTCAGAAGGCTTTCGACAAAGTCCCACATAAGAGATTAGCATGTAAAATTAAAGTGCATGGGATTGGGGGTAGTGTATTGCGATGGATAGAAAATTGGTTGGCAGACAGGAAACAAGCAATAGGAATAAATGGGTCTTTTTCCGAATGGCAGGCAGTGACTAGTTGGGTATCGCAGGAATCGGTGCTCGGACCCCAGCTACTCACAATATATATTCATGATTTAGATGAGGGAATTAAATCAGTTTGGTAAATCTTCACTGCAGTCCCTCTATAGCCTACTCCTTTACTCGTCTCCTTTCGCTATGAAGACCAACATGCCTTTTGCCTTTTGCCTTTTTTACCGCCTGTTGCACCTGCATGCTTATCTTCAGAACTGGTGCACGAGTAATATCTCCAAATTTGCAGGTGTCACAAAACTGGATGAGAGGGCGAGTTGTGAGGAGGATGCAAAAAGGCGTCAGGGTGATTTGGACAAGTTGAATGAGTGGGCGAATGCATGGGAGATGCAGTATAATGTGGATAAATGTGAGGTTATCCACTTTGGTAGCAAAAACAGGAAGGCAGATTATTATCTGAACGGCTATAAACTGAGAGAGGGGAATATGCAACGAGATCTGGGTATTCTCGTACACCAGTCGCTGAAGATAAGCATGCAGGTGCAACAGGCGGTAAAAAAGGCAAATGGCATGTTGGTCTTCATAGCGAAAGGAGACGAGTACAGGAGTAGGCACATCTTGCTGCAATTATACAGGGTGAGGCCACACCTGGAATATTGTGAGTAGTTTTGGTCTCCTTATCTGAGGAATGATGTTCTTGCTATCGAGGGAGTGCAGTGATGGTTTACCAAACTGATTCCTGGGGTGGCGGGACTGATGCCTGAGGAGAGATTGAGTCAATTAGGATTATAATTGCTGGAGTTCAGAAGAGTGAGGGAGGATTTCATAGAAACCTAGAAAATTCTAACAGGACTTGACAGGGTAGATGCAGGAAGGATGTTCCCGATGGTGGGGGAGTCTAAAACCAGGAGCCATAGTCTAAGGATACGGGGTAAACCTTCCAGGACTGAGATGAGGGGAAATTTCTTCACCCAGACAGTGGTGAGCCTGTGCAATTCGTTACCACAGAAAACAGTTGAGGCCAAAACATTGAATGTTTTCAAGAAGGAGTTAGATATAGCTCTTGGGTCTAAAGGGATCAAAGGATATGGGGGGAAAGCAGGAACAGGTTGTTGAGTTGGATGATCAGCCATGATCATAATGAATGGTGGAGCAGGCTTGAAGGGCTGAATGGCCTACTCCTGCTCCTATTTTCTATCTTTCTAAACTCAAATAAATTTGTCAAACAGGATGTCCCTTTCGTACAGCCATGTTGACTTGTTCTGATTATACTATGCTTTTCCAAGTGCATTGTTAAGACTTCTTTAATAATAGTCTCCAGCATCTGTCCAATGACTGATGTCAGATTAACTGGTCCAAGGGTTGGTGTTGGGATCCCTGCTTTTCCTGATACATATTAATTACCTAGACTTGGGTGTACTGACCACAGTTTCAAACTATGCTGATGACACAAAACTCGGAAGTGTTGTGAACTGTGAGACAGATCGTGATAGATTTAAACAGACTGGTGACATGTGCAGACAAGTGGCAGATGGAATTTAGTGCAGAAAAGTGTGAAGTGATTCATTTTTGTAGGAAGAATGAGGAAAGGCAATATAAAGTAAAAAGTACAATCCTAAAGGTGATGAAGGAGAAGAGGCACCTGTGGATATATGTTCACAATTCATTGAAGGTGGAATGACAAGGTGAGAAAGTGGTTAATCAAGTATATGGGATACTGGCCTTATAAGTAGGGGCATAGAGTACAAAAGCAAGGTAGTTATGACAAACCTGTGCAAAACACTTTTTCAGGCTCAACTGAACACCACACTTTAGGAAGGATGTGAAGGCATTCGAGAGAATTCAGAAAAGATTCAGGAGAATGGTTCGAGGGATGAGGAATATCAGTTACATAGATAACATATGAATTAGGAGCAGGAGTAGGCCACTCTGCCCCTCGAGCGTGCTCTACCATTCAACAAGATCATGGCTGATCTGATTGTAACCTGAACTCCACATTCCTGCCTACCTCCGGTCCTTTCACCCGCTTTCTTATCAAGAATCTATTTACCTCTGCCTTGAGGAAGAGAGTTCCAAAGACTCACGACCCTCTGAGAGAAAAAAAATTCTCTTCATCTTTATCTTAAATGGGCGACCCCTTCTTTATAAACAGTGACGCCTAGTTCTAGATTCTCCCACAAGACGATACATCATTTCCACATCCACCCTGTCAAGACCCCTCAGGATTTTATCTATTTCAATCATGCCGCCTTTTACTCTTCTAAACTCCAGCGGATACAAGCCTAGTCTGTCCAACCTTTCTTCATGAGATAAACCACCCATTCCAGGTATTAGTCTAGTAAACCTTTTCTGAACTGCTCCAAATGCATTTACATCCTTCTTTAACAAGGAGTCCAATACTGGACACAGTACTCCAGATGTGGTCTCATCAATGCCCTGTATAACTGTAGCATAACCTCCCTACTTTTGTTTTCAATTCCCCTCGCAATAAGTGATAACATTCTATTAGCTTTCCTAATTACGTGCTGTACCTGCATACTAACCTTTTACAATTCATGCACTAGCTCACCCAGATCCCTCTGCATCTCAGAGCTCTGCAATCTCTCACCATTTAGATAATATGCTTTTCTTTCTTCCTGCCAAAATGCACAATTTCAAATTTCCCACATTCTACTCCATTTGCCAGATTTTTGCCCCTCACATAACCTATCTATATCCCTTTGTAGCTTCCTTATGTCCTCTTCACAACTTACTTTCCAACTTATCTTTGTGTCGTCAGCAAATTTTGCAACCATACCTTCAGTCCCTTTGTCCAAGTCATTTATATAAATTGTAAAAAGTTGAGGCCCCAGCACTGGTCCCTGTGGCACACCACTCATTACATCTTGCCAACCAGACAATGATCCATTTGTGCCTACTCTCTGTTTCTTGTGAGCTTGCCGATCTTCTATTCATGCCAATATGTTACCCCCTACACCATGAGCTTTTATTTTTCGCAATAACCTTTGATGTGGCACCTTGTCAAATGCCTTCTAGAAATCTAAGTACAGTACATCCACCATCTTCCCTTTATCTACAGGACATGTTATTTCTTCAACGAGATCCAATAAATTGGTTAGACATGATTTCCCTTTCACAAAACCATGTTGACTCTGCCTGATTACCTTGATTTTTTGAAGTGTACTGCTATAATGTCTTCAATAATAGCTTCTAACATTTTCCCGATGACAGATGTTAAGCTAACTGGCCTGTTGTTTCCTGCTTTCCTGCTGATAAATTGGAGAAGCTGGGGTTGTTCTCCTTGGAGAAAAGAAGATTAAGAGGAAAGTTGATAGAGGTGTCCAAAATCATGAGGGGTCGGGACAGAGTAGATACAGAGAAACTGTTCCCATTGGTGGATGGTTTGAGAACCAGAGGACATCAATTTAAGGAGATTTGAAAAAGAAGCAACAGTGACACGAGGGAAAGCTTTTTCACACAGCGAGTTGTTAGGATCAGGAATGTACTGCTCGAGAGTGTGGTGGAGGCAGATTCAATCGAGGCCTTGTGAAGAGCATTGGATAATTAACTGAAGGGAGAGCTACAGGGAAAGGGCAGAAGAGTGGGACTAAGTGAGTTGCTCTTTCAGAGAGCCAGTACAAACACAATGGTTCAAATGGCCTCCTTCTGTGCTGTAACCATTTTATGATTGTAATTGGATCGCTCTTTCAAAGAGCAGGCACAGGCATGATGGGCCAAATGGACAGCGGCGCCCTTTCAACTCAGCGCAACACCCACATTTAGCGGCTGCTGCAGAGCCCCCGCAATATTGCACGCGGGAGGCTCATGAGCATCATTGTGCCGAGCCTCCCCCCCTTATATTCTGTGGGGAGAGGTGGGACATTCTGCGCAGTGAGGAACCCTTTGCCAGTTGTGCAGCTGGTACTGGGGTTCTATTTTAAGCATCCCAGCACCTGCTTCCTGACAGCTGTCAAAGAAATACTTACCTGACTGCTGAAGAGTGGGGCTGCTGTCAATCTGGCAGCAAAGCAGAAAGTGCTGCAGAAACCCTTCAGGTCAGGCAGCATCTGTGGAGAGAAAAACAGGGTTCACTTGTCCAAGTTCACAGAACTGAAAGTTAACTCTGCTTCTCTCTCCACAGATGCTGCCTGACCTGCTGAGTGACCTCAGCACCTTCCGCTTTGCTGCCACATACTTACCCTGCTGTATCCCAGTGTCCTGTGAAGTTGTGATCCTCTTCTCCCACTCAAGTTTAACATTCCTTCTTGTCTGCGTATTACACCTGGGTGAATAATCTTAAAATAGCACATTCCAGGACGTGAGACTTAAATAGACCAAAAAAGGTATTACAGAGGTTTACAGAGAAAACACTGACACAAATGGGAATGCACGGGTGTCACAGCAATGTCAGTACGTCTTTCACGAAATGTTCCTCCCCTTCAGGAGAGCCAACGCAAGAATTAACATCATTGCCATGCCACCATTACTCATAAGCATCTCCACCAATGCAGTGACCTGGACATTGGTTCAGTCAGCTGCTGCCTCTAATGGTTTACACAGGGATGCTGCAGATATGGACTGGAACACAGCAGGTGAGCGAGGGTGATGTGTGTCTTGCAGAGCTCATTTCAGATCCGATGGAGTAGAGAGCCTTTGTCTGATAAGCCACTTCCGTACATCCCTGCCTCACTGCTATCCCCACATGCAGAGCCTGACTGCCATCTGCCCTCCCATGCGTCTTTCATATTGTAGGTCCTCAGCGTCCTCATAGTCCAAGGAGGAATCCTGTTGACGTCTCTCCTCATCATGCCAGGCCTGGTCCCTATTGGGTGCGTAGCTGTGCAGAGCAGCAAAGAAAGGAGCTGGCATTTTCAGCCCATAGTACAGGACATCATCCTATCAATACACGCATTGGAAGCATCCTTTCAGCATGCCGATCACCTGCTCAATGATGGTTCATGTAGCTCAGTGGCTGGTGTTGTATCTCTCACTGGTGTCGGGAGCCTTGTCTGTAAAGGATAGCCCTTATCTCCAAGAAGTCACCCCTCCATCTGAGCCAGTTCAGTGAACAGCGGTGGCAGCCAGGACTGGCGCAAGACCCAGGTGTCATGGCCGCTGCCTGAGAAGTGGTCACACATTCGCAGCAAGCATCGGCAGTGATCACATACCAGCTTCACCTATTGAGAGGGCTCCTTTAATGGTGACATCTGCAGGTGGTAGCCTGGCGGGAGGCCTGATGGCCACATGAGTGCAGTCTATGAACATTACAACCTATGGTTCTCCGGCAATGGTGTCAGAACCAATGGTCCTCTGGGCCTGGCTGTGGGAGTCCGTCCTGAAGCGGACATACTCTGGCCCTCCGGTGCAGGGCATTGGTGACCTCCCTGATGCAGCGGTGCACTGCTGACTGTTTAACCTCCACAAAAGTCTCTGTTGGGCTCCTAAAAAGCTGCAAAGGCGTCAGGCTTGAGAACCGCTGTCACTATGAAGAGCAAAGGCATGGGATGTCCACCGGAGCCCATGGGCTGCAGGTCATCCTTGAGCAGGGCACAGAGACGTGTACCACCTTCTCTATATGCCCAATCTCCTCTGACACTGGCGCTCTGACATCCAATGGCATGCCATGTGGGGCCTGTGGATGCATGGCAAATGTAATAGCGAGCTCCACTTGGGGGCTGCTGCTCACGACCGGGGGCCTCGACATGGATCGCACCTGCCTGTTGGTATTGCCTCTGGCGCATGCGGATCCTCACGAGCAGAGGATCACACAATGTAGGATGAGCCAAACCTACTTCCATGTGATAAATAAAGTTGAACCCTGCATGTATTCGAAGGTTCCCCACATGGCAGGGATTGGTGTTGACGGGTACATCAGCTGCTTTCCTGAATCAACTATGTGGCGTGCCATGGCATTGCCCATCTTGGCCAACACTCAGAGTGGCACAGCATGACCACATAAAGATCCTACCAGCTGAATCAATTGCCCCCATCATCCATAACACCTTCATGCTCCTGCCCTTTCTGACACCCTCCACACACACAGGGTACCGAGTGTGCCATTGCCCCTTCACAAACACAGAGCGTACATTGTTAACGGAGGGATGGTACACAGTACCTCCCTTCATGCAAGCACAGCTTTCCCTCTCGTAATCCCAGATCCCCTCCCTTTCAGAATGTAGTGAGACCCCTGCATATCCCCCCTCCCTCCTCTCTTCCAGAATGCAGAGTTAGACCCCTCCGTATCCTCTCTCCCTCCTCCTTCCAGTGTGCAGAGTTATATCCCTGTGTATCCCCCTCCTTCCTCCCTTCCAGAAAGCAGAGTGAGACCCCTGTGTATCCCCCCTCCCTCTTCCCTTCCAGAATGCAGTTAGACCCCTGCATATCCCCCCTCCCTCCTCTCGTTAAGAATGCAGAGTTAGACCCCTGTGTATCCTCCCTCCCTTCCATAATGCAGAGTGCGGACTCGCCGGGCTTTCAGATCGTGAACAGGACGGCACGTGATGGCCGCCCTTTCAATGAGAAATCCGGCAGTGTCGGTGGAGAGACGGCGGGCTGCATCATCAACATCGGTAAGTAATCATTACCATCTGCTAATTGTGGTGCCGCTGCCGTGTGGCCGTAATATGCGGCGGGCCCCTCTCGACGTCGCGGGTCGAGGCGGGCCTCTCCCCGCAGCATTTTACCGGCCCCCGCGCTGTCACCCATTCTTCCACTTGTGTGATAATTACAGTTTGAAACATGCCATCACTAGAATCTGGGCCTCAATACACTTGTATAATTCTGGGCTACAATTGCTGCATCACCAAGTCTGCTGCAGATTCAGATTAAGCTGATTCAAACTAAAATGTCTTTTCTCAGCTCTGGTCCAAACAGACTCGTAACAAGATGATGCTCTGATAAACAGCAGCTAGAAATCTTCATTTCAATTTACTTATCCAGGAAACTATCCATGTTTCTTTAGAGTTAAGTGGAAAGCAAATTGCTTGTGCTTATTTTTAAAAAGATGGCTTTTACCTGAGATCCTGGTATTTGCTGGTGGAAGACGTCTGTGGTTTCCCTGAGCAGCTGAATTAATGCACGATAATTTGAAGTATTGCTCCATGTGTCCAAATGAATTCCATCCAGAAACTGGGATTTTACAAAATACACATGATTTCTGATAACATTTTCTCGTTGTCTTCTGTCTGTAATTTGTATTTCTTGTATAAATTCTGGTGAAGCATGAAGAAATCACAATGATTGTTTTTACAGTTTCATTTGCAGGACAGTCCCAAGACATTTTACAAACAGAACTGGAAGCATCAAGGAGAAAGCAGGAGAGGAAGATTTAGCTACAGCTTGCATTTACCTAGTGCCTTCCACATCCTCAGGATATCCTCACATGCTTCATAACCAATTAATTATTTTTGAAGTGTAATCACTGCTGTCTTAGATTAGATTTGAGATACAGCACTGAAACAGGCCCTTCGGCCCGAGTCTGTGCCGAACATCAACCACCCATTTATACTAATCCTACACTAATCCCATATTCCTACCAAACATCCCCACCTGTCTCTATATTTCCCTAGCACCTACCTATACTAGTGACAATTTATAATGGCCAATTTACCTATCAACCTGCAAGTCTTTTGGCTTGTGGGAGGAAACCGGAGCACCCGGAGAAAACCCACGCAGACACAGGGAGAACTTGCAAACTCCACACAGGCAGTACCCGGAATCGAACCCGGGTCCCTGGAGCTGTGAGGCTGCGGTACTAACCACTGCGCCACTGTGCCGCCCACTTTTCTAAGTGGATTTTGTAGCTAATTTGTGCCCAGCAAGGTCCCACAAATAGGAAATTAGATAATGGACCAGTTTGGTATTTTGGTGGTGTTGGGTGAGGGATGAATGTTACCCAGGACACCACGAGAACTCCCTGCTCTTCTTCACATTGTGCCCACGTGGTCTTCTACACCCACCTGAATAGGCTGGTGGAACATTTATTTATATCTCATCTGAAACACAGCACCTTCACCAGTGCAGCACTCCCTCAGTACTGCCCTTATGTGTCAATTGCTGGAGTAAATCCAAAACCTTCCAACCTCGAGGGGAGGGAGATGGAGAGATAGAGACAGAGCGTGTTCCCACTGAGTCAAGCTGACATGATGGAAGTGACCAAAAGCACAGTCAAACAGATCAGCTTCAAGGCAGATTGAGAAGATAAGAGAAATAGAAAAGCAACAAAAGTAGAAGATTTTAGATTCTAGTTTTCAAGGCAGTAACAGCTGAAGGAGCTGCATTGATGGTGGAAGAGGAGAAATCTCATCAGGCCAGAGTCAGAAGAGTGGAGCGTGTGCGCTGGACCGAGGCTCAGTACACAATAGGGTAGGACTTTCACTAAAGTGCATCCTGCTTTCTAATTCTGGCTTCAATGACATACTGCTGTTGTGACATTTAATAAATGTTCCACTTATTAATTTATTAAAGTCAAGATATCCATCATCTGGAGTTAGGGAGGACATCAAAAAGCAAGATCTCAAATGTAGTAATCTCTGGATTACTCCCTTTGCCACACATGAAAGAAAGTAGGCATAGGAGGATAGGGCAGTTAATGTGTGGCTAGAAACATGGTGCAGGAGGGAGGGCTTCAGATTCCTGGGAGATCAGAAGTTCTGTGGCAGGAGGGACCTCTTCTAGATGGACAGATCACACCTGAATAGATCTGAGAACAGGATCCTTGCTGACAGGTGTGGGGTAAGTTTCATACTAATTTGGCTTAAGGACAGAAAACAGCCAGCGTAATAAATGGTTATTTTTCAGACTGGAAGATGGTAGACAGTGGTGTTCTCCAAGGGTCAGTGCTGGGACCACTTCATTTTTTGCTTTATTTAAATGACTTGGATCTTAGAATACAGAGTAGAATCTCAAAATTTGCCAATGACACCAAACTTGGAGGTGTGGCAAACAGTGAGAATGATATGAACCACCTGCAACACGATGTAGACGAACAGAATGCACAGATAGGTGGCAGATGGAATTTAACACAGTCATGGAAGTGCTTTATTTTCTGTTGTTTAAACGAAGGGGGAGTTCTGTGTGCCTTTAAAACTGAGAGTTGTTTGTCTCTCTGAAGACAATGTGTGTGAGCTGCAAGTCTGTTTCCGAAGCAACAGCAAGAGAGATGGGGTGACATGCCATATTGTACCAGTTTGACTGTGTGTAAAGATTGGCTAGAACTGGTTTGATCTGGTAGACCAGTGAAGCATTCTCTCCTTGAAGGAAGGAAGGATTTGCCTCTCTCTCAAAAAAAATCTACATTAGCCTGCAGGTTGTCTTTTGCCCAAAGGGGAAAAGACCCCAGGAAAGGATTCTTTGCATTATTGGAGATAGAAAATTTCTTTTTACTCCAGTCTCTGAGAAGTCTCTGCCTCAGGAGTGACTTTCTGTTGTCTTTGGTGTATCTGGGAGCTCTGGAAACTCAGTAATTTCTACTGATAGACTGCTGCTTCAAAATCTAAATAAACCTCTTGCTAGACTCCTTGTTGAAAGAGCTGTGTGACGCCTACTGCAGCTGAAGTGCCTTGAAAGCCTATCCATGATGGACTGTTCATCGACTCGCCTGGAGACTTCGAGTGGCATCTACCTATTCGACTCAGGAGCATTCTGCTTTCTGCCCAAACTGCTGGTAGAAATTCAAAAACCTCAGGTTGCCCAACAGGTTAGTCATGTGAGTAGCTGGTTTGACCATGTCCATTTGTGTATTCAGCCATCTTAGCAGTCAACCTGGAATGCGAGCTCCCCCACCTTCAACGTCTGGTGATCAAACCTCCATTGTGGGTTGAATGTGTCAGGGAATGGCCCCTTATCCTTTCCAACCACTGTCTGCTAATATTGAAATGTCGTTCCAGCCAAGGGCCCAGACAGAATCTTTGAGAACCGTCTTCTTTTGGTCCTAAACCAACAGGAGAACATCAACTACTTTGACTCACTCAGCAATAATCCATTTACTGATGCTCAGCTCCAGGTCACAAAGCACCTGACCTCATTTCAGTCTTGGGCCAAACAAGGACAAAAGAGCTGAACTCCAGCGGCGAGGTGAGAGTGACTGCTCTTGACATCAAGGCACCATTTGACTGAGTGTGGCATCAAGGAGCCTCAGCAAAGCTGGAGTCAATGGGAATCAGGGGGAAAACTCTCTGCTGGCGAAAGTCACACCTAGCACAAAGGAAGATGGTTGTGGTTGTTGGAGGCCAATCATCTCAGTTCCAGGACATTGCTGCAGGAGTTCCTCAGGGGAGTGTCATGGGCTCAACCATCTTCAGCTGTTTCATCAATCACCTTCTCTCCATCATAAAGTAGGAAGTGAGGATGTTCGTACAATGTTCAGCACCATTCATAACTCGTCAGATACTGAAGCAGTCCATGTCCATATTCAGGAAGACCTCAATAACATTCAAGTTTGGGCTGATAAGTCATAAGTTACATTCGTGCCAAACAAGTGCCAGGCAATGACCATCTCCAACAATAGAGAATCCAACCATTGCCCCTTGACATTCAATGGCATTATGATAGCTGAATCCCCCACAATCAACATCCTGGGAGATAGCATTGACCAGAAACTGAACTGGACCAGCCATATAAGTACTGTTGCTACAAGAGCAGGTCAGAGGCTGGGAATCCTGCAGTGAGTAACTCACCTCCTGACTCCCCAAAGCTGGTCCACAATCTACAAGACGCAAGTCAGGAGCGTGATGGAATAATCTCCACTTGCCTGGATGGGTGCAGTTCCAACAACATTCAAGAAGCTTGACACCATCCAGGACAAACATTCTGCTCGATGGGCACCCCATCCACCATCGACGCACAGTGGCAGTGGATGCACTGCAGTAACTCACCAAGGCTCATTCGACAACACCTTCCAAACCGTGACCACTCCCAGTGACCGTGACCTCTACCTCTACTTGTAGGACAAGGGCAGCAGATGCATGGGAACACCACCACCTGCAAGTTCCCCTCCAAGCTACACACCATCCTGACTTGGAACTATATCACCATTCCTTCACTGTCGCTGGGGCAAAATCCTGGAACTCCTTTCCTCACAGCACTGTGGGGGCACCTACACCCCACATGAACTGCAGCGGTTCAAGAATGCAGCTCACCACCACCTTCTCAAGGGCAATTAGAGATGGGCAATAAATGCTGGCCTTGTTATCAATGCCCACATCCTGTGAAAGAATAAAAAAAACTAAGTTCAATTATAGAATTATTTAACATGTATTGAACCTCCTCCATGACTTTGGTCTCTTTACTGGGATTGAATCTGCAGGGGTTTTGTGAATTGGTTTAGCTTCCCCTACATCAACCTCATGAATTGCCCGAGAAGTGCGACCTTGCTTATCTGTACATCATAGCGAATGCTCCCTCAATAGGTCCGATATGTCTTTCCTCTGGTGCTCAGCTCGGTGCTGCAGCACCTCATCCAGACTCTCTAACACTTCTCTGTTTGCCAGCTTCACCACAGGAGGGTCAATCTGGGAACACTCAGTCTCAGACTCATCCTCTGGTTTATCGTGATTTCTTTCTTCTCTCTTTGGCTTCCTTGTCTCGAAAGACAATGGGTAAGCGCCTGGAGGTGGTCAGTGGTTTGTGGAGCAGTACCTGGAGTGGCTATAAAGGCCAATTCTAGAGTGACAGACTCTTCCACAGGCGCAGCAGATAAAATTGGTTGTCGGGGTTATTGCACAGTTGGCTCTCTCCTTGCATTTCTGTCTTTTTTCCTGCCAACTGTTAAGTCTCTTCAACCCGCCACTGTTTAGCCCTGCCTTTATGGCTGTCCACCAGCTCTGGCGATCACTGGCAACTGACTCCCATGACTTGTGGTCAACGTCACAGGACTTTACGTCACGCTTGCAGATGTCTTTAAAGCGGAGCCATGGACAGCTGGTGGGTCTGATACCAGTGACGAGCTCGCTGTACAATGTGTCCTTGGGGATCCCGCCATCTTCCATGGGGCTCACATGGCCAAACCATCTCAAGTGCCGCTGGCTCAGTAGGGTCTATATACAAAGAACAAAGAAAATTACAGCACAGGAACAGGCCCTTCGGCCCTCCAAGCCTGCGCCGATCCAGGACCTCTATCTAAACATGTCGCCTATTTTCTAAGGGTCTGTATCTCTTTGCTTCCTGCCCATTCATGTATCTGTCTCGATAAATCTTAAAAGACACTATCGTGCCCGCGTCTCCCACATCCGCTGGCAACGCATTCCAGGCACCCACCACCCTCTGCATAAAGAACTTTCCATGCATATCCCCCCTAAACTTTTCCCCTCTCACTTTGAACTCGTAACCCCTAGTAATTGAATCCCACTCTGGGAAAAAGCTTCTTGCTATCCACCCTGTCTATACCTCTCATGATTTTGTACACCTCAATCAGGTCCCCCCTCAACCTCCGTCCTTCTAATGAAAATAATCCTAATCTACTCAACCTCTCTTCATAGCTAGCGCCCTCCATACCAGGCAACATCCTGGTGAACCTCCTCTGCACCCTCTCCAAAGCATCTATATCCTTTTGGTAATGCGGCGACCAGAACTGCACGCAGTATTCCAAATGTGGCCGAACCAAAGTCCTATACAACTGTAACATGACCTGCCAACTCTTGTACTCAATACCCCGTCCGATGAAGGAAAGCATGCGTATGCCTTCTTGACCACTCTATTGACCTGCGTTGCCACCTTCAGGGAACAATGGACCTGAACACCCAAATCTCTCTGTACATCAATTTTCCCCAGGACTTTTACATTTACTGTATAGTTCACTCTTGAATTGGATCTTCCAAAATGCATCACCTCGCATTTGTCCTGATTGAACTCCATCTGCCATTTCTCTGCCCAACTCTCCAATCTATCTATATTCTGCTGTATTCTCTGACAGTCCCCTTCACTATCTGCTACTCCACCAATCTTAGTGTCGTCTGCAAACTTGCTAATCAGACCACCTATACTTTCCTCCAAATCATTTATGTATATCACAAACAACAGTGGTCCCAGCACGGATCCCTGTGGAACACCACTGGTCACACGTCTCCATTTTGAGAAACTCCCTTCCACTGCTACTCTCTGTCTCCTGTTGCCCAGCCAGTTCTTTATCCACCTAGCTAGTACACCCTGGACCCCATGCGACTTCACTTTCTCCATCAGCCTACCATGGGGAACCTTATCAAATGCCTTACTGAAGTCCATGTATATGACATCTACAGCCCTTCCCTCATCAATCAAAACTTTGTCACTTCCTCAAAGAATTCTATTAAGTTGGTAAGACATGACCTTCCCTGCACAAAACCATGTTGCCTATCACTGATAAGCCCATTTTCTTCCAAATGGGAATAGATCCTATCCCTCAGTATCTTCTCCAGCAGCTTCCCTACCACTGACGTCAGGCTCACCGGTATATAATTACCTGGATTATCCCTGTTACCCTTCTTAAACAAGGGGACAACATTAGCAATTCTCCAGTCCTCCGGGACCTCACCCGTGTTTAAGGATGCTGCAAAGATATCTGTTAAGGCCCCAGCTATTTCCTCTCTTGCTTCCCACATTAACCTGGGATAGATCCCATCCGGACCTGGGGACTTGTCCACCTTAATGACTTTTAGAATACCCAACACTTCCTCCCTCCTTATGCCGACTTGACCTAGAGTAATCAAACATCTGTCCCTAACCTCAACATCCGTCATGTCCCTCTCCTCGGTGAATACCGATGCAAAGTACTCGTTTAGAATCTCACCCATTTTCTCTGACTCCACGCATAACTTTCCTCCTTTGTCCTTGAGTGGGCCAATCCTTTCTCTAGTTCCCCTCTTGCTCCTTATGTATGAATAAAAGGCTTTGGGATTTTCCTTAACCCTGTTTGCTAAAGATATTTCATGACCCCTTTTAGCCCTCTTAATTCCTCGTTTCAGATTGGTCCTACGTTCCCGATATTCTTTCAAATCTTCGTCTTTCTTCAGCCTCCCAGACCTTATGTATGCTTCCTTTTTCCTCTTAGCTAGTCTCACAATTTCACCTGTCATCCATGGTTCCCTAATCTTGCCATTTCTATCCCTCATTTTCACAGGAACATGTCTCTCCTGCACGCTAATCAACCTCTCTTTAAAAGCCTCCCACATATCACATGTGGATTTACCTTCAAACAGCTGCTCCCAATCTACATTCCCCAGCTCCTGCCGAATTTTGGTATAGTTGGCCTTCCCCCAATTTAGCACTCTTCCTTTAGGACCACTCTCGTCTTTGTCCATGAGTATTCTAAAACTTACGGAATTGTGATCACTATTCCCAAAGTAGTCCCCTACTGAAACTTCAACCACCTGGCCGGGCTCATTCCCTTCACCATGTCCAGTATGGCCCCTTCCTGAGTTGGACTATTTACATACTGCTCTAGAAAACCCTCCTGGATGCTCCTTACAAATTCTGCTCCATCCAGACCTCTAACACTAAGTGAATCCCAGTCAATGTTGGGAAAATTAAAATCTCCTATATGCTGGGGATGTTGGCCGCCTCGAGGACTTCTACATTGGAGGTACGGTCCTGCCACCTGATGCCAAGGATTCTCTGGAGGCAGCGAAGATGGAATGAGTTGAGACGTCGCTCTTGGCTGACATATGTTGTCCAGGCCTCACTGCCATCGAGCAAGGTACAGAGGACACAGGCTTGAAACACTCAGATTTTTGTGTTCTATGTCAGTGCACCATTTTCCCACACCCTCTTGGCCAGTCTGGACATTGCAGCGGACGCCTTTCCCAGGCCCTTGTTGATTTCAGTATCGGAAAACAGGTTACTGGTGATAGTTAAGCCTAGGTAGGTGAACTCTTCAACCACTTCCAGAGCGTGGTCGCCGATATTGATGGATGGAGTATTCCTGACGTCCAGTCCCATGATGTTCGTTTTCTTGAGGTTGATGGTTAGGCCAAATTCATTGCAGGCAGCTGCAATCCTGTCGATGAGACTCTGCAGACACTCTTCTGTGTGGGATGTTAATGCAGCATCATCAGCAAAGAGGAGTTCCCTGATGAGGACTTTCCGTACTTTGGTCTTCGCTCTAAGACGGGCAAGGTTGAACAACCTGCCATCTGATCTTGTGTGGAGGAAAATTCTTTCTCCTGAAGACTTGAATGCATGTGAGAGCAGCAGTGAGAAGAAGATCCCAAACAGTGTAGGTGCGAGAACACAGCCCTGTTTCATGCCACTCAGGATAGGAAAGGGGTCTGATGAGGCACCGTTATCCTAAATTGTGCCTTTCATATTGTCATGGAATGAGGTGATGATACTTAGTAGCTTTGGTGGACATCCGATCTTTTCTAGTAGTCTGAAGCGACCACATCTGCTGACGAGGTTAAAGGCTTTGATGAGATCTATGAAAGCAATGTAGAGGGCCATCTGTTGTTCGCAGCATTTCACCTATAGCTGGCGAAGGGAAAACAGCATGTCAATGGTGGATCTCTCTGCTCGAAGGCCGCACTGCGCCTCAGGGTAGACATGCTCAGCCAACTTCTGGAGTCTGTTCAAAACAACTCGAGCAAAGGCTTTCCCCACTATGCTGAGCAGGGAGATTCCACAGTCGTTGTTGCAGTCACCGCGGTCACCCTTGTTCTTATGGAGGGTGATGATATTGGCATCGCGCATGTCCTGACTGCTCCCTCATCCCAGCACAGGCAAAGCAGTTCATGGAGTGCTGAGAGTATAGCAGGCTTTGCACTCTTGATTATTTCAGGGTTAATGCCGTCCTTTCCAGGGGCTTTTCCACTGGCTAGGAAATCAATGGTATCACTGAGTTCCGATTTTGTTGGCTGTTGGTCCAGCTCACCCATGACTGGCAGAGACTGGGCTGCATTGAGTGCGATATCAGTGACAACATTTTCCCGGGTATACAGTTCTAGGTAATGCTCCACTCAGCACTCCATTAGCTTGCATCGGTCAGTGATCATTTCCCCTGATTTAGACTTGAGGGGGGAGTGATCTTCTTGATGGTTGGCCCAAAAGATCTCTTAATGCCATCATACATTCCTCTGATGTTTCCGGTGTTGGAGGCCAGCTGAATGCAACTGCATAGGTGTTGCCAGTAGTCATTTGCACAGCACCTGGCTGTTCTGCACTTTGTGCAGGGCCTCTGGCTACTTTAAGTGCTATGGATGTTCACTCGCTGGGGGCTTTCTTGTAATTCGTCAGTGCAGTTCGCTTAGCAGCTATGACAGGTTCCAGCTCTTCAAAATGAGATTGAAACCAGTCTACATTCTGTTTACTCCTGCACCCTCCTGCCTTGGGCGCTCTGGCATTGGAAGGATGAATGAGAATAGACAGAGACTGCTGGAGTTGTGTACCTATCACAACCTCTGCATCACCAACTCGTTCTTTCACACTAAAACCTGTCACCAAGTTTCATGGAGACACCCAAGATCACGTCGTTATTACCAGCTACATTCTTGCCCCCTGTGTTACACATACTGGCAGACTATTGTTATGATCCTGTAGTTTTTTTTTCGGGAAGAATGCAGGGTGCCTTTAAGGCTGGAAAGGAACAGTACTGCTTTAAGGCAGCGAGCTCTAAAAACTGAGTCAAAGAATACATTCTCATTGCCTGGGATACAGCCATTCAGGACCAGAGATCCAGAGATACCTTATTACAAATTAATTTTGAACATTGGAAACAGACTGTTCTAACTCAGAGAATCAGATAGACATCTATGCGTTAGCACCTGAAAGGAGGGTTCTCAGACCATTTAAAATAAAGGAAGAAAATTCAGTCTGTTTATTTATTAGTCTCTCTCAAAATTTTAAAACTTCAAGCCAAAACATTGATCTCTGATAATTTAAACTGAGAGAAGGGAAGTTAGATTGTGGCAATTTTTTTATCCCTCAAAAATTCTAAAGCCAAATTGATACATGAAATCGTGTTTGCAAACTGTTAATTGTTGAAATTTATCGCTGGAGAAGGAAAGCATCAATTTCAACTTTTGAATTAGGACTGTTCTACTGTTGAAGATCCTTTATTTCCCCATCGGACGGCAGAAGCAAGCCCGGACTGTTCCAAATCCGGCATGAGCGTAAATCTGCAAGGACTCTGATTTTTTCTATTTTAAATGTTGTTTATATCTTAGTAGTATTTTAAGAATTTCGTTTTTCTCATTAAACAATTAATTTGTTGATTTAAAGACATCTGGTTTGGTTAGCCTCATTCAGGGGCTTAATAGATGATACAATTTGACTGGGCCTTTCTTTAATTTGGAAAGTTTAAAATGATATGTTAGGTGATCTGTGGAGGGATGGATTGAATTAACAGTGCATTTCTCCCACCACAATCAGAATCACGTATTTTGATTGGGGGCTTTGACTGGAGCGTTCATTTATAACCTATTAATTGGCTTCTCATCCGGGATTTGAATCACATATAAATTGGGGTCTCGCTAAAGATTGAATCATATTTAATTCAATGGCTCACATCTTGGTTCAGAATCAGACTAATCTGGAGGGCTCGCATTTGGAATCATATTAATTACTCGTCTCAGGGATAATTGCAGTCTTGCATTTGACGTCATATTTAATTGCTCTCGTATCTCGGATCTTAGCAATAGGAAACTAAATTATTGGGATTTAAATCTAATGCCAATTACAAAGAAATAAAAGAACCAGATCTCTTTTATAATAAGGTACAGTCTACACCATTGTCATGGCATTAGTGGTTGAAGCAGAGCTTTTGGGAAAGCAGAATGTTTCCCTGAGTGACTTGATAACTTTAACTGAGAATAAATTAAAATAATTGGCAGTGAAATTAGGGTTAGAATTCAAATCAGGTTCCAAAAAAGCAGAGATAATTGAGATACTAGCCAAACATCTGGAATTAGTAGAAGAAGATGATGATAATGATGAAGCTGAAGGGGAATACGAGGAGCAAGAAAGGGAATACAAGAAACAAGAAGATAGTAGGCCCAAAAGTGATGTCGCAGCATTGTCTAGGATTCTGTCAGAAACAAAAAACCTTGAGGCGAAAAAAGAATTAAGAAAACTTGAACTTCAGAGAGAAAGTGAAAAAGAGAGGAAATTTAAGTTAAAAGAGATGGAACTAAGACTAAAAGGTAGTCTTGAATCCAGAGAAAATTAGGGTCAGGAAGAATCTGAATTTAGTTCAGGACCCAGCGAAAAGTTGTTTAAATTTATGCAGGCTCTTCCTAAGTTTGAGGAAAGGGACGAAGAGGCATTTTTCATATCTTTAGAAAAAATAGCCAAACAGATGAAATGACTGAAAGGAAGCTGGACATTGCTCATGCAGGGCAGGCTGGTAGGCAGAGCTCATGAGGCTCATGCCATGCTTTCTGAAGAGGCTTCTGCAGATTATGAGATGGCAAAAAAGGCTATTCTCACTGCATTTGAGTTAGTCCCTGAAGCTCACTGTCAGGAGTTTAGGAACGTATGAGGATTGACTGGGCAGACATATTTAGAATTTGAGCGGGTGAAGCAAATTACTTTTAACCGTTGGATACGGGCATTAAAGATAGAAACCACATACGAGAACCTTCGAGAATTGATTCTCTTAGAAGAGTTTAAAAACTCCATTCCTTCAGTAGTGAGAACTCATAGAGATAACTTGAACATTTTAAAATCGAGGCAAGCGGCAGAGATTGCTGATGATTTTGAGGTTGTGAATAAGCCAAACTATTTTGTCGATCATGCCCATAAACCCGAGAAGGATAGAAAGTGGGAGAGTGAAAGGAAGGCAAGTAGCCGGGGACAAGAAGGAAACAGCTGGAAATGCCCCAGGATCACCTCCTCAGGTCAGAAAGGAAGGTGCTGAGGGTAGAAGTGAGGTTCGCAAGCCAAAGTGTTATCATTGCCACATAACGGGTCATCTTCATTCAGAGTGCTGGTAATTGCGAGGTGAACCCATAGGATTTGTAGGGGTACGCAAAGTTAGTGCAGAGGAAAAGACTCTGACCGAGAGAAAAGCAGACCAGGTTATAGCTTTAACAAAAGCTGTGAATGTGAAATCAGATACTAAAACTAAGAGGAGTAAAGAGGTTAAGAATAAAATACCTGAGAGTTGTAATGAATTTTTGTCAAAGGGGAGAGTAACTCGGTATCCTGTAAGTGAGGCAGGAAAACTTATCATTATACTCACAGACACAGGAACAACCCAAACACTGGAGCTGGGGTAAGATAAGAGGTTTCCACCAGAGAGTGCCTTGAACCCTAAAGTTTTCGTTAATGGAATTGGCGGGGAGTATATATCCGTACTTTTGTATAATTTACGCCGAGAGAGTGACTTAATATCTGGGATAGTAACTGGAGGTGTTGTCCACAGTTTACCAGTAAGGGGAATTGATCTACTCCAAGGAAATGATTTGGCTGGATTAAAAATATCAGTTTATCTTATAGTTACAGAGGAACCAAGTGAAATTAAGGAAACAGAGCAATAACAGGAACAAGTTCTGGGAATATTTCCTGCGCGTGTAGTTACCCGAGCAATGGCTAAACAGGATCAATTGTTGGAGGTAAAAGGGGCACCACAAATAGATATACAAGCATCTGAAACCTTATTTCAGGATTTAGATAATCCAAATGAGATGTTTAACAGATAAGCTATCTTTGCAGCACAGCAAGCTGATCCAGAGATATACCGAATAGCACAGATGGCTCTGTCAGAAGTTGAGGGGAAAGGAGTTCCAGAAGGCAAACGGTGTTTTGAGGTAGAAATGGAGACCGCCTCATAGACCTGCCGACGAAGACTGGACAGTTGTTGAACAGATAGTGGCACCACCTAAATATCAACAAGGATTATTAAGGTTAGCACACGACATTCCTTTTGCAGGACATAGGGGAATTCGGAAGACCAAATCACGCAAAAGCCAAATTTATGACTGGCCAGGTCTTATAAAGGATGTGAGACAATGTTGTAGGACATTCCACACCTGTCAAATGATGGGAAAACCACAACCTACCATAAAACCAGCACCACTAGTTCCCATACCAGTGATTGAGGAACCATCTAGCAGGGTATTAGTAGACTGTGTAGGACCCTTGCCAAAAACAAAAGTGGGGCATCAATACATACTTGCTATCATGGATATGGCTGCTTGATTGCCGGAGGCTATTCCTTTGAGGACAATTACTGCCAGAGTAGTGGTAGAAAAGTTAACCCAGTTCTTTACGAGATATGGATTGCCACTTCCAGTTCAATCAGATCAAAGCTCCAATTGCTTGTCTAGAATATTTCAAAAAGTCATGGGTAATTTGGGGATTAGACAGTTGAAATCTTCAGCATATCACCCACAGTCACAGGGAGCTTTCGTGAGATTTCACCAGACTCTCAAAACGATGATGAAGACATACTGTCACAAATATCCACATGACTGGGATACAGGATGAGACTTTCTTTTATTTGCCACCAGAGACTCACCGAATGAGTCTACAGGCTTCAGTCCTTTAGAATTGGTTTATGGATGTGAAGTAAGAGATCCTTTAAAACTTATAAAGGACAGTTTCTTGAAACAAAAGAATGAATAATCATTATTAAACTATGTATCTGTGTTCTGGGAAAGGCTCACAAATGCTTGTGGGGTGGCTCAGGAGCACCTTAAAGCATCCCAAGCCAATATGAAAAGATGGGCAGACGAGAATGCAAAAACCCATGATTTTCAACCAGGGGATGAAGTATTCGTGTTGTTACCATTACAGAGAGAACCATTAACAGCACAGTTCAGTGGCCCATATAGAGTGATCAAAAGAGTGGGTAAGGTAGATTACATGATTGACACCCCTGATCACCAGAAGAAGAACCGGTCATGTCGCATTAATACGCTCAAACAATAGTACCGCAGGGAGGAGGATCAGCCAGTGCAGGTGTGTCAGGTAATCGGGACTGTTGAGAAGGAAAAGGATTGTGAGGATGAGGCAGAAGTAGGCCTTGGAAATTCTCAGATTGAACCTCCAACTGTCAGATTAGCGAATACAGCATGGCTGGGAAAATTAAACAATAGGCTTTTACACTTCGATGAAACACAGCGTGAAGAGCGAACCAGGGTTTTCACAACGTTTCAAAAAGTTTGTAGGGATAAGCCAGGATATACAACTTTAGCAACACAAGATGTGGGTATAGGGGGAACCGTTCCTTTAAAGCAACATCCTTACCACTTAGGTCCAGACAGAAAGGCCCAAGTGGAAGCAGAGGTACAATGCATGCTGAGGGGCAGCTTATTTGATCCTAGTCAGGACAGCTGGAATTCGCAGATGGTCTTGATGTCTAAATGTGGTGGGTCAGCTCAAACTGGCATAGACTGTAGAAAAGTCACTAAGATAAAGACGGCAGATTGCTGTCCAAATTTTCATTTAAAGGACTATTTGGACAGAGTGGGCAACACCATGTATCTTGAAGAGAAAAATGTGTTGGAGGAAACCTGTCAAATTCCTTTGACACCCCAGGGTAAGAAAAAAATCAGCTTCTGTTGCACCGGACAGGGTTTTCCAGTGTCATGTGATGCCACATAGTTTAAGGGGTCCTCGAGAAACTTCCCAGAGAATAGTGAACCCAGTAGTGGTCAGTGCTCCTCGCTGTGTAGTTCACCTGGCTGAGGTAATGGACAATAGGGACATGTGAAAGGAAAACACAAAACAATTGGAAGACTATGCTGGGAAATTTGAAATGGGTTAATTGGGGCAATCTTCTGAAAATTTAAAGCCAAAATGTTCTGGTGGAACTTGTTGCTGTAGTCTCAACATTTTAGAAAAGTGTCTGCCTAAAAATGCAGAAAAAAAATGTTTGTGTCTTTTTCAATTTGTATTTTCTACCCAATGTAATGAAATGCATTCCAGGAATGGAGTTTCATTCCGCCAAGAGCAGAGCTGTTATGATCCTGTCGGTTTTTTGGGGGGGAAGAATGCAGGGTGCTTTAAGGCTGGAAAGGGAGCAGTACTGCTTTAAAACAGCAAGCTCTAAAAACTGATCAAAGAATGCATTCTCATTGCCCGGGATACAGCCATTCGGAGACTGTGAGTCAAAGAATGCATTCTCGTTGCCCGTGATACAGCCATTTAGGACCAGAGATCCAGAGATACATTGTTGCAATGTAATTTTGAACAGGCTTATAGTGGAAAATAGGCTGTTCTAATACAGAGACACAGATCTCCAGCTATGTGTTAGCACCTGAAAGGAGGGTTTTCAGACCATTTAAACAGAAGGAAGAAAATTTAGTCTGTTTATTTATTATTCTGTCTCAAAATTCTAAAAAGTCAAGCCAGTACCGAGATCTCTGATAATTTAAAGTGAAGGAAGGGAAGTTAGCCTGTGATAAACTATTATCCCTCAATTATTCTAAAGTCAAATTGATGCATCAAAATGTTTTTGCAAGTCATTAATTGTTGAAATTCATCGCTGGAGAAGGAAAGCATCAATTTCAGCTTCTGAATTAGACTATGGGATGTTCTATTGTTGAAGAACATTTTTTCCCCCCATCAGACGGCTGTGAGGACTTGAAGCAACCTTGGACTGTTCCACTTCTGGCAGGAGCGTAAATCTGCAAGGACTCTGATTTTTTTCTGTTTTAAATGTTGTTTATATCTCACACTGAAGAATGCCTGCAGAGTCTCATCGACAGGTTTGCGTCTGCCTGCAATGAATTTGGCCTAACCATCAGCCTCAAGAAAACGAACATCATGGGGCAGGATGTCAGAAATGCTCCATCCATCAATATTGGCGACCACGCTCTGGAAGTGGTTCAAGAGTTCACCTACCTAGGCTCAACTATCACCAGTAACCTGTCTCTAGATGCAGAAATCAACAAGCGCATGGGTAAGGCTTCCACTGCTATGTCCAGACTGGCCAAGAGAGTGTGGGAAAATGGCGCACTGACACGGAACACAAAAGTCCGAGTATATCAGGCCTGTGTCCTCAGTACCTTGCTCTACGGCAGCGAGGCCTGGACAACGTATGCCAGCCAAGAGCGACGTCTCAATTCATTCCATTTTCGCTGCCTTCGGAGAATACTTGGCATCAGGTGGCAGGACTATATCTCCAACACAGAAGTCCCTGAAGCGGCCAACACCCCCAGCTTATACACACTACTGAGTCAGCGGCGCTTGAGATGGCTTGGCCATGTGAGCCGCATGGAAGATGGCAGGATCCCCAAAGACACATTGTACAGCGAGCTCGCCACTGGTATCAGACCCACCGGCCGTCCATGTCTCCGTTATAAAGACGTCTGCAAACGCGACATGAAATCGTGTGACATTGATCACAAGTCGTGGGAGTCAGTTGCCAGCATTCGCCAGAGCTGGCGGGCAGCCATAAAGACAGGGCTAAATTGTGGCGAGTCGAAGAGACTTAGTAGTTGGCAGGAAAAAAGACAGAGGCGCAAGGGGAGAGCCAACTGTGCAACAGCCCCAACAAACAAATTTCTCTGCAGCACCTGTGGAAGAGCCTGTCACTCCAGAATTGGCCTTTATAGCCACTCCAGGCGCTGCTTCACAAACCACTGACCACCTCCAGGCGCGTATCCATTGTCTCTCGAGATAAGGAGGCCCAAAAGAAAAAAAAGAAAAAAGAATCTTAGTAGTGTTTAAGAATTTAGTTTTTCTCATTAAACAGTTAACTTGTTGACTTAAAAACACCTGGTTTGGTTAGCCTCATTCGGAGGTTAATAGATGGTACAATTTGGCTGGGTCTTCCTTTAATTTGGAAATTTTAAAATGATATGTCAGGAGATCTGTGGAGGGATGGGATTGAATTAACAGTGCGTTTCTCCCACCACAATCAGAATCGTATATTTTGATTGGGGGCTTTGACTGGAGCGGTCAGTTGTAACACTATACTCACAATCATGGTATCTCATCAGCATATTCACATGGCACAACCTTTGATTTTGCCATCTTTCTGGGCTACTAACCAAATAGCTCACCTCACTCGAGTTTTCTTTTGACAAAGTAAGCTTCACTAAACCTCGCTTTCAATGGTTCACCAGGCCAAGGCAGCAAAACTAGCACCCAATCTCTCGGTTGAAAACTACGTACCTTAACTGTTCTCTCCATTTGGTCTGTCATCATCTGCTGAGAGAGCTGGAGATGTTCTCTGGTCATCTCACAATCTTTTGAGGGTCTCTCATGAAACTCTGACACATAATCTTTCTCGTTCTCTGCCAAAAATCTCTCCTTAATGAGTTTGAGGAGCCTTAACCTCGTGCCCATAGTTCAATTCGAAAGAACTGAAACCAGTCGACTCATTTGTGTGTCTCTGGTTGCAAACAACAAAACTGATATCCCTTTATCCCAATCATGGGGATACTCAAAACAATAGACCTTAATCATACTCTAGGGTTTAGCGATATCTTTCCAAAGCACCTTGTGACTACGGGTGATAAGCGGCCATCTTGAGCTGCTTCACTCCCAAAGTACACATGACCATCTGAAATATACCTGACAAGATATTTGCCCTGGTCAGACAGAATTTCTTTGGGCAACCCAAACTGAGTGAAAATCTGAATCAACGCTCAGTCATAACTTTCGCTGTGATCTTTTTTGCCTCTGGAATTGAGTGAACAAATCCATGATGGTTAGGAGAGACTTATGACCCGACTTAGTTTAGATGTAGGGGTCCAACACAATCCACAAGAACCCAAACAGTTTGTCGGATGCCTGTATTAGTATTAATGGAGCTGGCTGAACCAAAGTCTGTGGCTTCGCAATCATTTGGCATGTGTGACATGTCTTACAGAATTCAACCACATCCCTGTCCAGCTTCAGTCAGTAAAAATGTATCATTACCCGAGCCTGTGTCTTCTGAATATCCAAACAACCTGCGACTGGAATCTCATGAGCAACTCTCAAATTTTCTCAGCAGTAGCAAGGAGGGACAACAATTTGATGAATTACAGCCCAATCCTCATCAGTGTACCTCTGAGGAGGTCTCCACTTTCTCGTCAAACTGTCATTCTTAACATTATAACACTCAAGCACCTTTTCAGCCTCTACCTCAGTTCATGCCGTCTGAGACAAACGTCTTAATCGAGGGTCTGCCTGTTGTGCCTCAATTAAAGAGGATCTGCCAAACAATTCCCCATTGTTAGTCTTGGAGCCTTTACTACCAACATCTCCATCCAAATCCTCGAAAAAAGTTTCAGCCAACCAAACCCCCGAACAACTAAATCCATCTCATCTGATGAGCCTGGGATCTGGTCACAACACAATCTGGGACTATTCCAGAAAATTCTTGCCGCAAAACCTCAGTTTCAGTAACTTCAACCGGTTTTTCCGAAACTACTGGAGATGCCACTACCTTATCCCCAGCTAAGTAATTTCCCAGCAGAAAATCGACACCCTCAATAGGCAAACTAGGAATGACACGGACAGTAACCGGACCAGTGGCCGTCACATTTTAAATCAACCCTATATAAGGGAATGGGTAAATAGGTTCCACCAATCCCGTGGATTAACACCTGTTGTTGGTCTGTTTATTTCACCCTGAAAACATTCAGGAGCTGAAACATTAATTTAACAAAAACACTATCGTTAGTCAGTTGGACAGTGAATAGTCTGGAACAAATTGGGGGCTCTGAACCAGGACTTTAGAATATCAGAATAAACAGGAGGAAAATTGACCCCTAAAACTGTGGAAAATTAAACAGGCAGGTTTTCTCATCTCCTTTTCTGCACATTGCCAGAAACAAAAAGACATGGCCACAATTATTGCTGAGGAGTTTGGATAGCAGGGAGAAATATCCTGTGATACATTAAATCAATGAAGTAGTGAAGATTTAAATGGTGTAGCTATACAGGTGGGAGTCACTTTCAAGCAAAAGGCAAAGAAATCCGAAATACTGAAGAATCTAGCTAGCCATTTTAAATTTGCCCTGAATCCGAAGAAGCAAGCATGGCATCTGAGTCTGAAAATAAAACCCGAGCTGGAATTCAGTTGAAAAGAGAGGAGATGCAGTATCAGAAGGAAAGAGAGGAAAGAGAGATATAAAGAGAGGCAAAAGCGAGAAAGTTTGAGTCAGAAAGGTTGCAAGAACAAGGTTAGAATTCCACCAGCAATTCAAATATTCACCCAAATTCAGAGCAGATCTTTGCCATTCAGGCGTGACAGGGGAGGGGATAAAAGAGGAGGTGGCATTGCACTGTTAATCAAGGAGTCAATTACTGCAGTAAGGAGGGATGATATCACAGAATGTTCCTCAAATGAGGCAATTTAGGGAGAAGTTGAAAACAAAAAGGGGGCAATCACTTGGCTGGGAGTGCACTACCGACCTCAAAACAGTCAGGAAGAGATAGAGCAGCAGATATGTAGGCAAATCTCAGAGAGGTGTAAAAATAATAGGGTAATAATAGTAGGGGATTTCAACTTGCCCAATATTAACTGGGATAGTCTTAGTGCAAAAGGTTTAAAGGAGGCGGAATTCTTAAAATGCATACAGGAGAGTTTTTTGAGCCAGCATATAGAAAGTCCTACAAGAGAAAGGGCAGTACTGGACCTAATCCTAGGGAATGAAACCAGACAAGTGGTAGAAGTATCAGTGGGGGAGCATTTCGGGGACAGTGACCATAAGTATGTATGTTTTAAGGTTGTTATGGAAAAGGACAAAGATGGACCAGAAATAAAGGTACTGACTTGGGGGAAGGCTGATTTCAATATGATAAAACTGAATCTGGCCAAAGTGGACTGGGAGCAGCTACTTGTAGGAAAGTCTACATCACATCAGTGGGAGCCATTCAAAGAGGAAATAGTGAGAGTTTAGAGCCAACGTGTACCCGTTAAGGTGAAGGGGAAGAACAACAGGCCCAGGGAACCCTGGATGTCAAGGAATATAGAGGATCGGATCAGGAAAAAAAGGGAGCTTATGGCAAATCCCAAGTGCTGAAAACATTGGAGGCATTAGAGGAGTTTAGAAAGTGAAGGGTGGCAGAAAATAGTAAAAAGGAGAGCAAAGAGGGGACATGAAAAAAGCAAGATAAAAGAAAATCCTGAGGCATTTTATAAGTATATTAAGGGTAAGAGGATAACCAGGGAAAGAGTAGGGCCCATTAGGGACCAACGTGGCAATCTCTGTGTGGGGCCAGAGGACATAGGTGAGGTTTAAAATTGTTATTTTTCATCGGTGTTCACTTTGGAGAAGGACGATGGAGGTGTAGCGATCAGGGAGGGGGATTGTGATACACTTGAACATATTAGCATGGAAAGGGAGGACGGATTAGCTGTTTTAGCGGGCTTAAAAGTGGATAAATGTGAGGCAAGGGAAGAGATAGCAGGGGCTTTGACACAAATTTTCAAATCCTCTCTGGCCACAGAAAAGGTACCAGAGGACTGGAAGAAAGCAAATATGGTACCATTATTCAAGAAAGGTAGCAGGGATAAACCAGCTAATTACAAGCCGGTGTTCAAAATTCATTGGCTGGGGAAATATTGGAAAAAATTCTGAGGGACAGGATTAATCTCCACTTGGAGAGGCAGAGATTAATCAGGGAAAGTTAGCATGGTTTTGTCAGGGGGAGATCATGTCTAACTAACTTGATTGAATTTTTTGAGGAGGTGACCAGATGTGCAGATGAGGGTAAAGCAGTAGATGTGGTATAAATGAACTTCAGTAAGGCTTTTGATAAGGTCCCGCATGGGAGATTGGTCAAGAAGGTAAGATCCAGTGCAATTTGGCAAATTGGATCCAAAATTGGCATAGTGGCAGGAAGCAGAGGGTAATGGTCGAGGGTTGTTTTTGCGATTGGAAGCCTGTGACCAGTGGTGTACCACAGGGATCGGTGCAGGGACCCTTGCTGTTTGTAGTGTACATTAATGATTTAGACGTGACAAGAGGAGGTATGATCAGCAAGTTCACAGATGACACGAGAATTGGTGGTGTTGTAAATAGTGAGGAGGAAATTCTTAGATTACAGGACAATATAGATGGGCTGGTAAGATGGGCGGAGCAGCGGCAAATGGAATTTAATCCTGAGATGTGTAAGGTGATGCATTTTGGGAGGACTAACAAGGCAAGGGGATATACAATGGATGATAGGACCCGAGGAAGTACAGAAGGTCAGAGGGACCTTGGTGTAATGTAACCCCACGAATTCAAAAGGGAGGTAGAGAGAAAGCAGGGAATTATAGACCAGTCAGCCTGACGTCGGTAGTGGGGAAAATTCCAGAGTCCATTATCAGAGATTTTAAAGCAGAGCACTTAGAGAACAGTGGTAGAATCAGGCAGAGTCAGCATGGATTTATGAAGGTGAAATCATGCTTGACAAACCTATTAGAATTCTTCAAGATGTAACTAGTAGAGTTGTTGAGGGGAGGCCAGTGGATGTGGTTTATTTGAGTTTCAGAAGGCTTTCGACAAAGGATAGGCGGTGGCGTAGTGGTATTATCACTGGACTAGTAACCAAGAGACCCAGGGTATTCCTCTGGGGACATGGGTTCGAATCCCACCACAGCAGAAGGTGGAATTTGAAATTAATAAAAATCTGGAATTAAACACTAGTCTAATGTCGAATGTTGTAAAAAACCCATCTGGTTCACTAATGCCCTTTAGGGAAGGAAATCTGCTGTCCTTACCTGGTCTGGCCTACATGTGACTCCAGACCCACAGCAATGTGGTTAACTCTTACATGCCCTCTGAAATGGTCTAAAAGCCACTCAGTTATACCTAACCGCTACGAAGTCTATAAAAAGCAATGAAACCGGACGGACCACCCGGCATCGACCTAGGCACCGGAAACGACAACGGCAAACCCAGCCCTGTCGACCCTGCAAAGTCCTCCTTACTAACATCTGGGGGCTTGTGCCAATGTTGGGAGAGCTGTCCCACAGACTAGTCAAGCAACAGCCTGACATAGTCATACTCACGGAATCATACCTAACAGACAATGTCCCAGACACTGCCATCACCATCCCCGGGGACGTCCTGTCCCACCGGCAAGACAGACCCAGCAGAGGTGATGGCACAGTGGTAGACAGTAGGGAGGGAGTTGCCCTGGGAGTCCTCAACATCGACTCCGGACCTCATGAAGTCTCATGGCACCAGGTTAAATATGGGCAAGGTAACCTCCTACTGATTACCATCTACCGCCCTCCCTCAGCTGATGACTCAGTACTCCTCCATGTTGAACACCACTTGGAGGAAGCACTGAGGGTGGCAAGGGCACAAAATGTACTCTGGGTGGGGGACTTCAATGTCCATCACCAAGAGTGGCTCAGTAGCACCACTACTGACCGAGCTGGCCGAGTCCAAAAGGATATGGCTGCTGGACTGGGTCTGCAGCAGGTGGTGGGGGAACCAACACGAGGGAAGAACATACTCGACCTCGTCCTCACCAATCTGCCTGCCGCAGCTGCATCTGTCCATGACAGTATTGGTAGGAGTGACCACCGCACAGTTCTTGTGGAGACGAAGTCCCGCCTTCACATTGAGGATACCGTCCATCGTGTTGTGTGGCACTATCACCGTGCTGAATGGGATAGACTTCGGATCTAGCAATGCAAAACTGGACATCCATGAGGCGCTGTGGGCCATCAGCAGCAGCAGAATTGTACTCAACCACAATCTGTAACTTCATGGCCCGGCATATCCCCCACTCTACCATTACCATCAAGCCAGGAGACCAACCCTGGTTCAATGACGAGTGCAGGAGGGCATGCCAGGAGCAGCACCAGGCATACCTCAAAATGAGGTGTCAACCTGATGAAGCTACAACACAGGACTACTTGCGTGCCAAACTGCGTAAGCAGCATGCGATAGACAGAGCTAAGCGATCCCATAACCAACGGATCAGATCTCAGCTCTGCAGTCCTGCCACATCCAGCCGTGAATGGTGGTGGACAATTGAACAACTAATTGGAGGAGGTGGCTCCACAAATATCCCCATCCTCAATGATGGGGGAGCCCAGCACATCAGTGCGAAAGATAAGGCTGAAGCATTTGCAACAATCTTCAGCCAGAAGTGCCGAGTTGATGATCCATCTCGGCCTCCTCCTGAATCCCCAGCATCACAGATGCCAAACTTCAGCCAATTCGATTCATTCCACGTGATATCAAGAAACGACTGAAGGCACTGGATACTGTAAAAGCTATGGGCCCTGACAATATTCCGGCAATAGTACTGAAGACCTGTGCTCCAGAACTTGCCACGCCCCCAGCCAAGCTGTTCCAGTACAGCGACAACACTGGCATCTACCCTGCAATGTGGAAAATTGCCCAGGTATCTCCTGTACACAAAAAGCAGGACAAATCCAACCCGGCCAACTACCGCCCCATTAGTCTACTCCCAATCATCATTCAAGTGATGGAAGGTGTCATCACCAGTGATATCAAGCGGGACTTGCTTAGCAACAACCTGCTCAGTGATGCTCAGCTTGGGTTCCGCCAGGGCCACTCAGCTCCTGACCTCATTACAGCCTTGGTTCAAGCATGGACAAAAGAGCTGAACTCAAGAGGTGAGTTGAGAGTGACTGCCCTTGACATCAAGGCAGCATTTGACCGAGTATGGCATCAAGGAGCCCCAGTAAAACTGAGGTCAATGGGAATCAGGGGGAAAACCCTCCGTTGGCTTGAGGCATACCTAGCGCAAAGGAAGATGGTTGTGGTTGTTGGAGGTCAATCATCTGAGCTCCAGGACATCACTGCAGGACTACCTCAGGGTTGTGTCCGAGGCCCAACCATCTTCAGTTGCTTCATCAATGACCTTCCTTCAATCATAAGGTCAGAAGTGGGGATGTTCGCTGATGATTGCACAATGTTCAGCACCATTCGTGACTCCTCAGATACTGAAGCAGTCCGTGTCGAAATGCAGCAAGACCTGGACAATATCCAGGCTTGGGCTGATAAGTGGCAAGTAACATTCGCACCACACAAGTGCCAGGCAATGACCATCTCCAACAAAAGAGAATCTAACCATCTCCCCTTGACATTCAACGGCATTACATCGCTGAATCCCCCACGATCAACATCCTAGGGGCTACCATTGACCAAAACCTAAACTGGAGTAGCCATATAAATACCGTGGCTACAAGAGCAGGTCAGAGGCTAGGAATCCTGAGGTGAGTAACTCACCTCCTGACTCCCCAAAACCTGTCCACCATCTTCAAGGCACAAGTCAGGAGTGTGATGGAATACACTCCACTTGCCTGGATGGGTGCAGCTCCAAGAACACTCAAGAAGCTCGACACCATCCAGGACAAAGCGGCCCGCTTGATTGGCACCCCATCCACAAACATTCACTCCCTCCACCACTGACGCACAGTGGCAGCAGTCTGTACCATCTACAAGATGTACTGCAGCAATGCACCAAGGCTCCTTCGACAGCACCTTCCATACCCACGACCTCTATCAAGTAGAAGGACAAGGGCAGCAAATACATGGGAACACCACCACCTGCAAGTTCCCCTCCAAGTCACACACCATCCTGACTTGGAACTATATCGCCGTTCCTTCACTGTCGCTGGGTCAAAATTCTGGCACTCCCTTCCTAACAGCACTGTGGGTGGACCTACCCCACATGGACTGCAGCGGTTCAAGAAGGCAGCTCACCACCACCTTCTCAAGGGCAATTAGGGATGGGCAATAAATGCTGGCCTGGCCAGCGACGCCCACATCCCATGAATGAATGAATAAAAAGTCCCACATAAGAGATTAGCATGTAAAATTAAAGCACGTGGGACTGGGGATAGTGTATTGCGATGGATAGAAAATTGGTTGGCAGACAGGAAACAAAGAGCAGGGATAAACGGGTCTTTTTCCGAATGGACTCGTAGGGTCCCGCAGGGATCGGTGATGGGACCCCAGCTGTTCACAATATACATTAACGATTTAGATGAGGGAACTAAATGTAATATCTCCAAATTCGCAGATGACACAAAACTGGGTGGGAGGGTGAGTTGTGAGGAGGATGCTGAGAGGCTTCAGGATGATTTGGACAAGTTGAGTGAGTGGGCAAATGCATGGCAGATGCAGTATAATGTGGATAAATGTGAGGTTATCCACTTTGGTAGCAAAAACAGGAAGGCAGATTATTATCTGAATGGCTAGAAACTGAGAGAGGGGAATATGCAGTGAGACCTGGGTGTTCTTGTAGACCAGTCGCTGAAGGTAAGCATGCAGGTCCCACAGGTGGCAAAAAAGGCAAATGGTATGTTGGCCTTCATAGCGAGAGGATTTGAGTACAGGAGCAGGGATGTCTGGCTGTAATTATGCAGGTGTTGGTGAGACCACACCTGGAATATTGTGTGCAGTTTTGGTCTCTTTATTTGAGGAAGGATGTTCTTGCTACAGAGGGAGTGTAGCAAAGGTTTACCAGTTTGATTCCTGGGATGGTGTGACTGACTGATGAGGAGAGATTGAGTCGGTTAGGATTATATTCGCTGGAGTTCAGAAGAGTGAGGGGGGATCTCATAGAAACCTATAAAATTCTAACAGGACTTGACAGGGGAGCTGCAGAAAGGATGTTCCCGATGGCTGTGGTGTCCAGAACCAGGGGTCATAGTCTAAGGATCCGGGGTAAACCTTTCAGGACTGAGATGAAGAGAAATTTCTTCAGCCAGAGAGTGAATAGCCTGTGGAATTTGCTACCACAGAAAGCATTTGAAGCCAAACCATTGTCTGTTTTTAAGAAAGAGTTAGATATAGCTCTTGGGTCCAAAGGGATCAAAGGGTCTGGGGCGAAAGCAGGAACAGGTTACTCAGTCAGGTGATCAGCCATGATCATAATGAATGGTGGAGCAGGCTCGAAGGGCCAAATGGCCTAATCCTGCTCCTATTTTCTATGTTTCTGTTTCCATAGATCACTGAAGGCAGCAGCACAGGTAGATAAGGTGGTTAGGAAGGCACATGGGATACTTGCCTTTATTAGCTGAAGCATAGAATATAAGAACAGGGAGGTTATGATGGAGCTGTATAAAATGTTAGTTAGGCCACAGCTGGAGTATCGTGTACAATTCAGTCACCACACTATAGGAAGGATGTGATTGCACTGAAGAGGGTGCAGAGGAGATTCACCAGGATGTTGCCTGGGCTGGAGCAGTTCAGCTATGAAGACAGACTGAAAAGGTGAGGGTTATTTTTCTTGGAGCAGAGAAGGCTGAGGGGGAAACTGACTGAGGTGTACAAGATTTTGAGGGGCATCGATCGGTTAGATAGGAGGAAAATTTTTCCCTTAGCGGAGGGGTCAAGAACCAGGGGGCATAGATTTGGGTCAGGGGTAGGAGGTTTCGAGGGGATTTGAGGAAAAATGTTTTCACCAGCAGGTGGTTGGAATCTGGAATGCACTGCCTGAAGTGGTGATGGAGGCAGGAAACCTCACAACATTTCGATGAGCACTTGAAACGCCATCGCATACAAGGCTATGGGCCGTGTGCAGGAATACGGGATTAGAAAAGTTGGGTGCTTGATGGCCTGCACAGATTCGAAGGGCCTGTTTCTGTACTGTATAACTCTATGACTCTATTATGAGACACTCGGGATTGGTGCCAAAACTTAATGAGAAGGAGTTCTCGTCTTACTTTATCTCCTTTGAGAAAATAGCTACCAGGCTAAAATGACCAAAAGAATATTGGACTCTCCTCTTACTGGGGAGAGCTCACAAAGCTTATTCTCTGTTGTCGGAAGAGAGCTCTTTTGACTATGACCAGACTTCTTCTTCTTTGGCCTCCTTGTCTCGGGAGACAATGGGTAAGCGCCTACAGGTGGTCAGTGGTTTGTGGAGCAGCGCCTGGAGGGGCTATAAAGGCCAATACTAGAGTGACAGACTCTTCCACAGATGCTGCTGATAAAATTGGTTGTCAGGGCTGTTTCGCAGTTGGCTCTCCCCTTGCGCTTCTGTCTTTTTTCCTGCCAATTGCTAAGTCTCTTCGAATTGCCACACTTTAGCCTTGCCTTTATGGCTGCCCGCCAGCTCTAGCGATCGCTGGCAACTGACTCCCACGACTTGTGATCAATGTCACAGGACTTCATGTTGCATTTGCAGACGTCTTTAAAGCGGAGACATGGACACCCGGTGGATCTGATACCAATGGCGAGCTCGCTGTACAATGTGTCCTTGGGGATCCTGCCATCTTCCATGCGGCTCAAATGGCCAAGACATCTCATGCGCCGCTGACTCTGTAGGGTGTATAAGCTGGGGATGTTGGCCGCCTCGAGGACTTCTGTGTTGGAGATACAGTCCTGCCACCTGTTGTCAAGATTCTCCTGAGGCAGTGAAGACGGAATGAATTGGGACGTCGCTCTTGGCTGACATACGTTGTCCAGGCCTCACTGCCGTAGAGCAAGGTACAAAGGACACAGGCTTGATACACGTGGACTTTTGTGTTCCGTCTCAGTGCGCCATTTTCCCACACTCTCTTGACCAGTCTGGACATAGCAGTGGAAGCCTTTCCTGTGGGCTTGTTGATTTCTGCTTCGAGAGAGAGGTTACTGGTGGCAGTTGAGCCTTGGTAGGTGAACTCTTGAACCAGTTCCAGAGCGTGGTCACCGATATTGATGGATGGAGCATTTCTGACGTCCTGTCCCATGATGTTTGTTTTATTGAGGCTGATGGTTAGGCCAAATTCGTTGCAGGCAGGCGCAATCCTGTCAATGAGATTCTGCAGGCACTAATCAAGTGAGATGTTATTGCAGCATTGTCAGCAAAGAGAAGTTCCCTGATGAGGACTTTCCGTACTTTGGTCTTCGCTCTTAGACGGGCAAGGTTGAACAACCTGCCACCTGATCTTGCGTGGAGGAAAATTCCTTCTTCTGAAGACTTGAACGCATGTGAGAGCAGCAGGGAGAAGCAAATCCCAAACAGTGTAGGTGCGAGAACACAGCCCTGTTTCACACCACTCAGCTGCTATATTAAATGCATATGAGTTGTTCCCTGAAGACTATCGGCATAAGTTAAGAAATACAAGAACACAAGAATTAGGAGCAGGTGTAGGTTATTCGGACTCTCGAGCCCGCTCCGCCATTCGATAAGATCATGCCTGATCTGATTCTGCCCTCAACTCTACTTTCCTGGTCAATCAAAAATCTATCGAACTCAGCCTTGAATATATTCAATGACCCAGCCTCCACTGCTCTCTGGTTCAGAAAAGACCAGCCCAAACCTTGATCGAATTTGAAAGAATTAACCAACATGGCTTTTGATCACTGGATACAATATCTCAAATTAGACCTCTCATATGAAAATTTGGGAGAAGTAATCCTATTGGAAGAATTTAAAAATAGCATTCCAATTATCATATGAAATTGTATTGAAGAACGAAGGGTTACAAGGGTTACACAGCTGCTTTCACTTTCCCTTCCAAGTACTATATATTCTCCAATACTGAAGCCCACACATGCAATCATGACAATGGGAACTCAGAAAATTCTCAAATTTAACCCCCACTGTAAAATTAGGAAATACAGAGATATCAAAGGAGACTAGACACCATATTTGACTATCTCTGACTGGAACAGACAGGATCTAGCAACACTGATAAGGGAGTTTGAAGAAATTTGTCCGGACAAACTGGGTCACACATCCTTAGGAATACATGATGTAGATGTGGAGAGGCTCCACCTTTAATATAAACTGAGCCCTGATAAATTGACTCAGGTCCACAAGGAAGTCCAATACATGTTGGACAATGATTTAGTTGAACCCTGCCAAAGCAGCTGGAGTTCCCCAATTTGACTAATACCCAAACCTGACAGATCAACCAGACTTTACATTTCTTATCAAATTTAAACAAATTCAATGCAGTAACAAGGACAGATTTCTATTCAATCCCCCATATTGAGGACTGCATTGACCGAATAGGCAACTCCACCTATACTAATAAAATCGATTTATTCAAAGGATACTGGCAAGTCCCCAGGACCACCCAAGCAAATGAAATTTCAGCATTTGTCACCCCTGATGGCTTATTCCAATGTAACATAATGCCATTAGGGTTAAAAAATGCCCCAACCACATTGCAAAGACTGATGAACCAGGTGGTTGCTGGTTTAACCAACCGTGTCATCTACCTGGATGATCTGTTAGTTTACAGCAATACCTGGGAACATTTGAAACATTTAAGGGAATTCTTTAAGGTGTCATGCAGGCTCCCACCTGCCAAGAATGCGACACATTAATTTCGCCACATGGACATTAAGTTTAAAATTGTTGCTGGGAAGAAAAGTGGGCCTATCACAAGGAATTGCCAGGCCCCTGGCCGGAAAGACATTTTTGCATACGAGCAGACAATGTTGGAACAAAGGAACCAGTCCCTGCTCCCCAATACACAGAAGACGTGGTCAGACCAGTTTAGTCACATGACAAACTGGCTGTTGCAGAGTTTTGAACTGAGAGGTTTTTTTTGAATTTGAACTTGCCACAGAGTTTTGAACTGGCAGAAAGCTGTTTGCTCCTGGTCTGAAAAGACCTCTCGTGGCTGGCTCACCGCAGCCTCTCTTGTCTGCTCTCATCTTCCTCTCACTAGTTTTGGAATCCATTGAAGACACAGGAACCCAAGAGAGAGAAAAGTCTCCTACAGTGAACAAGGTTTAAGAAGAATACTGGGCCCCAATGAAAAGCAAGAATTAACTACAAGAAGACTCTACAGAAAGTTCGCAGTACAGTCACAAGAAACGCTTCAGATATTGCCTCAAACCTCTCCAATTTATTTTTCTTCTGTTCTTTTCTGCCTCTATTTACATGTGCGTATCGCATATACATGTTAACGTGCACCGTGGCATGTATCCGTAAGCGTTAACTGAATTAGAATTTAAGTTTAAGTTTTAATAAATTTCACTTTCCTTCAAACCTAAGAAAGCCTGTGGGTGCGGGATTCTTTACCTTATAGTTGGAAAATGGTGAACAAGGCTTCACCAAGGTAGAGCTCAAAACACAGTGTGTTTAAAATTACATTACAGTAAGACCAGGTGAAGGCTGAAAGGGACCACGAGATACCTTTCTCACCTGGCTGTAACAAAGGGTCTACAGAAAGCTCACCTAGTAGTCAATTTAGCAAAGAGCGAATTTGTTAAGGCTAAAGTAGCCAATATAGGGCACATTGTAGACCAACGTCGGGTGTTGCCAAGGGCAGCAAAAGTGCAAGCCCTGGTAGATTTCCCCATTCCCAAAACAATGAGGGAAATTATGCCTTTCGTGGAAATGTGTGGTTTGTAGTGAAAATTTCTTCCGAGTTTCAGCAGCATGGCTGTACCTTAAACTGACTGGTTGAAGAAAAGTGTAAAAGTGGTGTGGTCAGAGCAGTGCCAGACAGCTTTCGAAAAGTTGAAGGTGATTTTAACAGATGACCCAATATTGGCAGCTCCAAATTTTAACAAATCCTTTCAGATGTCTATCGCGCTAGTGATATCAGAGCAGGAGCATTCTTACTCCAAGATGATAATTCAGGCCTCGAGAAAACAATTGGATATTTCTCAAAAAAATTTAAAAAACACCAAAGGAAATATTCCAGAATGGAAAAGGAGCCATTAGGACTCCCAGCAGCCCTTCAACATTTCAAGGTCTATGCAAATAACAGACAGAGAGAAATTCATATCGACACTAACCACAACCCCTTAACAATTCAGGAAAAAAATTAAAGATAAAAAGGCCAGATTGTTTTGATGGAGCTTACACCTTCAGCCGTTAAATGTAAAAAATTGCACATAAAGCAGGAAAAAAACAGCCTTATTGCCAATGTGCTATCCCGAATTTAAAATCATTATGTTGGCAGAAATCTGTAAAGAAATCATGACTGGAAGCCTGAAGAATGCGTGGGATGAATGTGTACAGATGTGTGCGATCTTATATCTACCTTACTTCCTTTCTTTCTGAAAACAAGAAATAAAAAAATGGAATACCAAGGAATTTCATTTTTCCCTCTTACAGGGAGATGTTTTACTCACAAAAGAAGCAAGGATGAAATATGAAGTGAACTGGAGCAATTATGGACTGTAAAAAATGAACTGGTGAGTTAAACTCTAAAATATGGACACATTGCAATAGACAAGATGGAGTCGGTGTCAGGTGACACCACCCCTGTACTGGAAAATACATTTGGGCTGTTGAAGAACAAAATCCATCATCACATCTGGTCTAACCCTGGGGAGATATTAAAATAGAAAACAGGCCGTTCAATGCAAAGCGGCTCCGATCTTCAAGAATTGAGTTATCAAACCTGGCAGACCGAGAACCTGCGGATTCAAAAGCCAAAATAATAGGGTGAAGTAACACCATTGTAGCAGAATGGATCCCATCCAGAAGACATCAGATAGCATGATTTGCACATCCTTGACCATTGTCTGGTGACAGCAGGGGAGAGGGGCCATGTTATCACCTGACAGAGACTCGAGTGTGATGAGTTTTTACCTTACCCTGTAGAGAGAGGCAGAGATCAACCAGAGACTACAGAAAGCCATACTTTCCAGCCAGAGAAGCTGTGAGGGCGACCAGCTAAGCAAAGGAGCCCTGCATCTAAAAATGTTTTAAAACATCTTTGAACAACCGAGGCAGAGAGAAATTGCCAAAGTGACTTTGAATCCCCCACCTGTGAAAGAAAACAGGAAGTGTGCAACATCTCAGCAAGTTCAAGACTACAAACATCCAGGCCTGCACATTTGAAAAGATTTTCCTTCTAAGAAATTCAGTAAGTTTCTGCAAAGCACAAAATTCTTGTATGCCTTGAGACTTTAATTAAATGTTACCCTTTTTCTCTCTATCCATCTTTGTGTATATGTTTATACGCATTTCAAGAGCAAGAGGGTAACCAGGGAAAGGGTTGGCCCACTCAAGGACAGAGAAAGGAATCTATGTGTGGAGCCAGAGGAAATGGGCGAGGTACTAAATGAGTACTTAGCATCAGTATTCACCAAAGAGAAGGACTTGGTGGATGATGAGCCAAGGGAAGGGAGTGTAGATAGTCTCAGTCATCTCATTATCAAAAAGGAGGAAGTGTTGGGTGTCTTGCAAAGCATTAAAGTAGATAAGTCCCCAGGGCCTGATGGGATCTACCCCAGAATACTGAGGGAGGCAAGGGAAGAAATTGCTGGGGCCTTGACAGAAATCTTTGCATAATCATTGGCTACAGGTGAGGTCCAAGAGGACTGGAGAATAGCCAATGTTGTTCCTTTGTTTAAGAAGGGCAGCAAGGATAATCCAGGAAATTATAGGCCGGTGAGCTTACGTCAGTGGTAGGGAAATTATTAGAGAGGATTCTTCGGGAAAGGATTTACTCCCATTTGAAAACAAGCAAACTTATTAGTGAGAGACAGCATGGTTTTGTGAAGGGGAGGTCGTGTCTCACTAATTTGATTGAGTTTTTTGAGGAAGTGACAAAGATGATTGATGAAGGAAGGGCAGTGGATGTTATCTATATGGACTTCAGTAAAGCCTTTGACAAGGTCCTTCATGGCAGACTGCTACAAAAGGTGAAGTCACATGGGATCAGAGGTGAGCTGGCAAGATGGATACAGAACTGGCTCAGTCATAGAAGACAGAGGGTAGCAGTGGAAGGGTGCTTTTCTGAATGGAGGGATGTGACCAGTGGTGTTCCGCAGGGATCAGTGCTGGGACTTTTGCTCTTTGTAGTATATATGAATGATTTGGAGGAAAATGTAGCTGGTCTGATTAGTAAGTTTGCGGACGACACAAAAGTTGGTGGAGTTGCGGATGGTGATGAGGATTGTCAGAGGATACAGCAGGATATAGATCGGTTGGAGACTTGGGCGGAGAAAAGGCAGATGGATTTTAATCTGGACAAATGTGAGGTAATGCATTTTGCAAGGTCTAATGCAGGTGGGAAGTATTCAGTAAATGGCAGAACCCTTAGGAGTATTGACAGGCAGAGAGATCTGGGCGTACAGGTGCACAAGTCACTGAAAGTGGCAACGCAGGTGGATAAGGTAGTCAAGAAGGCATACGGCATGCTTGCCTTCATCGGTCGGGGCATAGAGTATAAAAATTGGCAAGTCATGCTGCAGCTGCACAGAACTTTAGTTAGGCCACACTTAGAATATTGCGTGTAATTCTGGTCGCCACACTACCAGAAGGACGTGGAGGCTTTGGAGAGGGTACAGAAGAGGTTTACCAGGATGTTGCCTGGTCTGGAGGGCATTAGCTATGAGGAGAGGTTGGATAAACTCAGACTGTTTTCACTGCAACGATGGAGGTGGAGGGGCGACATGATAGAGGTTTACAAAGTTATGAGCGGCATGGACAGAGTGGATAGTCTGGATTTTTCCCAGGGTGAAAGAGTCAGTTACTAAGGGACATAGGTTTAAGGTGCGAGGGGCAAAGTTTGGAGGGGATTTGCGAGGCAAATTCTTTACACAGAGGGTGGTGAGTGCCTGGAACTTGCTGCCAGGGGAGGAGGTAGAAGCAGGTACGATAGCGATGTTTCAGAGGCATCTTGACAAATACATGAATAGGATGGGAATAGAGGGATATGGGCCCCAGAAGTGCAGAAGGTTTTAGTTTAGGCAGGCATCAAGATCGGCGCAGGCTTGGAGGACCGAATGGCCTGTTCCTGTGCTGCACTGTTCTTTGTTCTTTGTGTGTATGTGTGTGAATATGTGCATGGGTGAAGATTGCAAACAATTTAGTTATTGTGTAAAATAGTTATCTTTCTTATTAAACCTATGAGAAAACCTGTACTTGGTCTGTTTATTTGACTCTGAAAACACTCAGGGGCTGAAACACTAGTTTAATGGAAACACTATCCATGGTCAGTTGGGAGGCGAAAAGTGGAAGCCAGCCACCCCATTTCCCACCCGTCTGTAACACATTTAAATTTCACATAACAGGCTGGTCAGAAAGGTTAGAGCCCATGGAATCAATGGAACAGTGGATGCATGGATATGAAATTAGCTGAATGACAGGAAACAGAGAGTAGTTGTGAACGGTTGTTTTTGGATTGGAGGAAAGGATATAGTGGGGTTCCCTAGGTGACGATGTTAAGATCCCTGCTTTTCTTGATATATCGTAATGACCTAGACTTGGGGATATGGAACACAATTTCAAAATTGGCAGATGACACAAAACTTGGAAGTATTGTGAACTGTATGGAAGATAATGATAAACTTCAAGAGGACAGGTTGGTGGAATGGGCAGACAAGTCCCAGATGAAACTTCATACAGAGAAGTGTGAAGCAATTCATTTTAGTGGGAAGAATGAGAAAAGACAATAAAAATTAAGAGTACAAATCTAAAGGTGCTGTCGGAGCAGAGGCACCCGGGGGTATATGTGCACAAATCATTGAAGGTGGCACGGCAGGTTGAGAAAGCATTAAGAAAGCAAATGGGACCCTGGGCTTTATAAAGAGGCATGGAGTACAATAACAAAGAAGTTAGGATAAAGAATAAATGATGTAAAAGCAAAATACCGCAGATGCTGGAAATCTGAAATCAAAACAAGAAATGCTGCAAATACTCAGCAGGTCTGGCAGCATCTCTAGAGAGAGAAGCAGAGTTAACATTTCAGGTCACTGATCCTTCATCAGAACGGGCAAATATTCAAAATGTAATAGGTTTCAAGCAAGTAAAACGGGGGTGGAGCAAGAGATAACAAATGAGAAGGTATTGATAGGGCAAGATCACAGAGAATAACTGACCAGCAGATCATGGAGCAAAGGCAAATGGTATGTTCATGGTGTGGTGAAAGACAAAGTGTTATTACAGAGTGGGTGTTAATTGACAGAAAACTGAACAGCGCTGGTCCCCAGCACAAACAGGGAAAAAAAACAGTGGGTAGGCACAGAAGAAACAATCAAAACAAACTAAAATAAAATAAACAAATAAAAAAGAAATAAAAATGAAAAATAAAAAGGGGACCCGTCATGCTCTGAAATGATTGAACTCAATGTTCTGTCCGGCACGCTGTAGCGTGCCTAATCAGTAAATGAGATGCTGTTCCTCGAGCTTGCATTGATGTTCAATGGAACACGACAGCAATCTCAGGACAGAGATGTTGGCATGAAAGCAGGGATGTGTGTTGTCATGGCCAGCAACTGGAAGCTCGGGGTCATGCTTTTGGACTGAGCAGAGGTGTTCTGCAAAGTGGCCACCCATTCTGCATTTGGTCTCCCCAATGTAGAGGAGACCACATTGTGAACAGCGAATACAGTATACTAAATTGAAAGAAGTACAAGGAAATCGCTGCTTCACCTGAAAGGAGTGTTTGGGGCCTTGGACAGTCAGGAGAGAGGAGGTAAATGGGCAGGTATTACACCTCCTGTGATTGCAGGGGAAGGTGCCGTGGGAAGGTGATGAGGTGGTGGGGGTAATGGAGGAGTGGACCAGGGTGTCGCAGGGGGAATGATCCCTTCGGAATGCTGACTGGGAAGGGGAGGGGAACATGCGTTTGGCAGTCGCATCACGCTGGACATGGCAGAAATGGCGGAGGATGATCCTTTGGATGTGGAGGCTGGTGGGCTGGAAAGGGGAACCCTGTCGCGATTCTGGGAAGGAGGGGAAGGGGTGAGGGTAGACATGCGGGAAATGGGCCGGACACGGTTGACGGCCCTGTCAACCGCAGTGGGAGGGGGGAATCCTCGGTTGAGGAAAAAGGAAGGCATTTCAGAAGCTCTGTCATGGAAGGTTGCATCATCAGAGCAGATGCATCGGAGACGGAGAAACTGGGAAAATGAAATGGAGTCCTTACAGGAGGCAGGGTGTGAAGAAGTGTAATCGAGGTAGCTGTGAGAGTCGGTGGGCTTATAATAAATGTTAGTAGACAGCCTATCCCAGAGATAGAGACAGAGAAGTCGAGAAATGGAAGGGAAGTGTTGGAGAGTGAAGGTGAGAGAAGGGTGGAAATTAGAACCAAAGTTGATCAAGTTTTCCAGTTCGGGGCGGGAGCACCGATAGATTCATCAATGTACCGGAAAAAGCGATGGGGGAGGGGGCCTGAGTAGGACTGGAACAAGGAATGTTCGATATATCTCACAAAAAGACGGGCAAATCTAGGACCCATGCGGATACCCATAGCAATACCTTTCACTTGAAGGAAATGTGAGAACAAGTTCAGCCAGGCGGAGGAGGGTGGTGGTGGTGGAAGTTAGGATAAACCTGTATAAAACACTGGCTCAGCCTCAACTGGAATATTGTGTCCAGCTCTGGGCACTACACTTTGGGAAGGTTGTGAAAGCTTCAGAGAGGGTGCAGAAAATATTAACGAAAATGGTTCCAGGGATGAGGAACACCAGTTACATGGATATGTTGGAGAAGCTGGGACTGTTCTCCTTCCAGAAGATTAAGAAGAGATTTGATAGAGCTGATCAAAACCATGAGGGTTCTGGACAGAGTAGATACAAAGAAACTGTTCCCATTGGCAGAAGGATTGAGAACCAGAGGACACCGATTTAAGGGGATTGGCAAAAGAAGCAACAGTGACATGCAGAAAAACTTTTTCACACAGTGAGTTGTTATGATCTGGAATGCACTGCCTGAGCGTGTGGTGGGGGCAGATTCAATGGAGGAGTTCAAAACAGACTTGGATAATCATCTGAAGAGAAAAAAATTGCAGAGCTACAGGGAAATGGCGAGGGAAGGGGAAGAGGTGCGTTACTCTTGCAGAGAGCTGGCACGGATAGGATGGGCAGAATGGCCTCCTTCTGTGTTGTAACCATTCCATCATTCTCTGAGGACAGGAGGTGTGTGTTGATGTAATATTTTTAATATATAATAATTGGAATGTAGAATCATTAATAATGGTTGTATAGGAGCTGCAGAGGAATTTCAGCACTGTAACATCAATAACAGTGATATCATAGAATGACATAAAATATACAGCACACAAACAGGCCATTCGGCCCAACCAGTCCATTCCGGTGATTATGCTCGAGCCTCAAACCTGCACACTGCATGTTCCATTATGTGGTTCTCAATAATACAGCTTGCATTAGAAGACAGAAGGACATTCATGTTTTATTCTGTGATAAAATTAGATACCTTTCAGGACAACTCGAACTTTATTTGCGTGAGCATGACACACAAGATCAGCTTGTGGAGAATGCAAGGCGACAACAGTCGTGACCTTGGACCAGTCATAATGTATCCAATCTGTTCCTCCATGATCAAACACCAAGACCTGATACAAAAATAATACTGTCAGCTGCAGTAATGAAGGATATAAAACTGACATTAAAAATATAGATTTTCCTGATCAATATAATTGTCCCCAGGGTACAGGATAAGGAAGGGATAATGAACACATCTAGTCTGCAGGTTATATTGATGGAGCTCCTGTTCCTGCCACACTGCCCACTTAGTAACATTACTCTGAAATAAATACTAACCTCATCAACTACACAGCAGTTACAGAGACATTTAACACCAACATTTGTTCAAAGATCTGCTAAATTGTATTCAGTTTAATCATGACCAGGGTCCCAGTTTTACAATGACCGAGGTCAAATCACAATTTTATTCCATGCGATTCCAGGATTTTTAACTGGTGTTTTGGGGATCAATATTGTGTGAAAACTGCAAACCTGAACCATGGTATGAGGCTGTAAGAGTTAGATCACACATCATTTAAGACTCTGCACATTGGAGAAACATTAAAAACACATTTTATTGATGCTTCACTTGTTAAAATATCTTTGCACTGCCCAATACTACGGCTGGTCCTGTTTTACACAGGCTGTAACTATACCAAGATTAACACTTGAACATATGTATTATATATAACAGGATTCTCTTTGCATTTCAACAATAATCTGAGCTGCCCCTTGCGCCGCTTCACCAGCTTCACCTGTCACTGACCCCGACTCACAGCCTCAGCCTGTTCCTGATACTTGGACTGTGTTAACGATCCCTCTCCAGTCTGTATCTCCCCCGGAGCCCAGGCTGGAGCCTGACTGGAGAACTCTCTTCCCCACCTCAACCCAGTCCAGCCCGAGCCCCCCAGTCCAGTCCAGCCCGAGCCCCTCAGTCCAGTCCAGCCCAGCCCGAGCACCCCCAGTCCAGTCCAGCCCGATCCCCCCAGTCCAGTCCAGCCCGAGCCCCCCAGTCCAGTCCAGCCCGAGTTCCCCCAGTCCAGTCCAGCCCGAGTTCCCCCAGTCCAGTCCAGTCCAGCCCGATCCCCCCAGTCCAGCCCGAGCCCCCCAGTCCAGTCCAGTCCAGCCCGAGTTCCCCCAGTCCAGTCCAGCCCAAGTTCCCCCAGTCCAGTCCAGTCCAGCCCGATCCCCCCAGTCCAGCCCGAGCCCCCCAGTCCAGTCCAGTCCAGCCCGATCCCCCCAGTCCAGTCCAGCCCAGCCCCGGGGGGTGGAGTCCCGGCCCCTGGTGCAAAAGGAACATCCTAAAGAGGACAATCTCTGACCTTCCACATCAGTGCGGGTGAGAGGAGCTGAACCACATGAGGAAAGGCAGGAGCTCACATCCCAATGCTCCATTCCAAGTGTTACTGCTCAACACACTTCAAAAGACAACTTCAAGTAAACTAACTCTTTTCCCGAGGGAATTTAATGATCGGAGACACTCACCTCAACTTGGTACTGATGGTCCGCGGGTATGGGTTGACACAGATCCCGTGGAGAACATGGACACGGATTCTGGGAAAAGACCCCGGAGTCTCCGCCGATCCACAGTGCCAGCACCGCCAGAGCCCGCACCAATACCAAACTCCAGCGCATCCTCTCCGCCGGAGATGAAAATCCATCAGACACAGTGAGATGGTTTATTTATATTGAGCTGCATGTGACTGATGATGAAACCTCCTGGATCTCTATCTCTATCTCACTTTGTGTGATAATAGTGGAATGTTGACGCAAGCTTCATCCTGTCAAATGCAACTTTGTTGGGAAGTTCTCTTCTCCCCCTCTCTTCCTGTCTTGTGCAACATTCATCCCTGAACCTTTCCCCTTTTCCAACTCATTCATCCGTGAACATTTCTCCCTTTATATCGCTGTCGTGTTCAACATTCACCCCTGAATCTGTCTCCCCACCTTGCTCCTGAACCTGGGCAACATTAATCCCCAAACCTCTATCGGTATTCCCCCTTTCCTCTGAACTTGGGCAACATTCATCCCTGTGCCTCTCCACCACGTTCCCCCTCTTGGTCCATTTCCATTGTCCAAAGGTTTGCCTCCATCCTCCTCGTCCTTGCTAATATTCATCTCTGAACCTCTGATATTCCACCCCACCACTGCTACCACTGCTTCCAGCATCTCTGGAGCAACACCATGACCCTCTCTGCTCCCGTTCCTCTGATCTCCTCTCGCATTCATCCCTGAAACTCTGATTCCTTGTGCCCCCCACATTGTCCATCTCTGGAGCAACACTGACCTATTGCAATCTCTCCCCATTTACTTGCTATCTTTGTCACCATTCATCCTTAAACCTCTTTCCCCCTCCACCCCCATCCCTCCCTGTCTTGGGCAACATTCATCCCCGATACTCTCAGCCCTCTTCCTTCATGTTTTGTGCAATTTTTATCCTCAAAACTTTTTCCATCCTTCCTCAGTGTCTTGCACAACATTCATCCTAACCCTCTCTCCACTCTTCCTCTCTGACTTTGCCAACATTCAGTTGCATGGTGGTAATGTTACTGGGCTAGTAATCCAGAGGCCCGGACTCATGCTCCGGAGATGCAAGTTCAAATCTGGTCTGGTGGAATTAAATTCAATTAAATAAATCTGCTCTCAGTAAAAGCGACCATGAAACTACTGTATTGTCAAAGAATTATATAGCACAGAAACAGGCCCTTGGACCAATCGTGTCTGTGCTGGTCATCAAGCACCTATCTGTTCTAATCCCATTTTCCAGCACTTGGCCTGTAGCCGTGTATGCTATGTCGTTTCAAGTGCTCATCTAAATACTTTTAAATGTTGTGAGGGTTCCTGCCTCGACCATCCCTTCAGGCTTTGTGTTCCACAGATTCCAACCACCCTCTCGGTGAAAACCTTTTTCCTCATAGCCCCTCTAAACCTCCTGCCCCTTGCCTTAAATCTATGCCCCTGGTTACTGACACCTCCGCAAAGAGAAACGTTTTCTTCCTATCTATGCCCCTCATAATTTTGTATACCTCAGTCAGGTCCCCCCTCAACCTTCCCTGTTCTAAGGAAAACAACACCAGCCTTTTCAGTCTCTCTTCATACCTGAAATGCTCCAGCCCAGGCAACATCCTGGTGAATGTCCTCTGCACCCTCTCCAGTGCAATCACATCCATCCTAAAATGTGGCGACCAGAACTATACACAGTACTCCAGCTTTGGCCTACCTCTCATTTTATACAACTCCATCATAACCCCACTGCTCATATTCTATGCCTCGGCTCATAAAGGCAAGTATCCCATATGCCTTCCTATCCACCTTGTCTTCCTGTGCTGCTGCCTTCAGTGATCTATGGACAAGTACACCAAGGTCCCTCTGTACTTCCTAGGATTCTATCATCCATTGTACATTGCCCGGCCTTGTTAGTCCACCCAAAATGCATCACCTCACGCTTCTCTGGAGTAAATTCCATTTGTCACTTTCCGTCCTGCTTACCAGCCCATCTATATCATCCTGTAATCTAAGGCTTTTTCCTCACTATTTACGACACCACCAATTTTTGTGTCAACTGCGAACTTACTGATCATACCTCCTATATTCACGTCTAAATCATTAATGTACACAACAAACAACAAGGGTCCCAGCACCGATCCCTGCGGTACACCACTGTTCATAGGCTTTCAATTGCAAAAACAACCCTTAACCATCACCCTCTGCCTCCTGCCATGAAGCCAATTTTGGATCCAATTTGTCAAATTGCCCTGGATCCCATGGGCTCTTACCTTCTTAACCAATCTTCCATGCAGGACCTTATCAAAAGCCTTACTGAAGTCCATGTAGACTACCTCAACTGCTTTAACCTCATCGACACATCCAGTCACCTCCTCGTAAAATTCAATCAAGTTAGTTAGACACGATCTCCCCCTGATAAAGCCAGGCTGACTATCCCTGATTAATCCCTGCCTCTCCAAGTGGAGATTAATCCTGTCCCTCAGAATTTTTTCTAATAGTTTCCCTACCACTGATGTTAGACTCACCAGCCTATAATTACCTGTTTTATCCCTACTATGATGGATGTCAGAAATGCTCCATCCATCAATATTGGCGACCACGCTCTGGAAGTGGTTCAAGAGTTCACCTACCTAGGCTCAACTATCACCAGTAACCTGTCTCTAGATGCAGAAATCAACAAGCGCATGGGTAAGGCTTCCACTGCTATGTCCAGACTGGCCAAGAGAGTGTGGGAAAATGGCGCACTGACACGGAACACAAAAGTCCGAGTGTATCAGGCCTGTGTCCTCAGTACCTTGCTCTACGGCAGCGAGGCCTGGACAACGTATGCCAGCCAAGAGCGATGTCTCAATTCATTCCATCTTCGCTGCCTTCGGAGAATACTTGGCATCAGGTGGCAGGACTATATCTCCAACACAGAAGTCCTTGAAGCGGCCAACACCCCCAGCTTATACACACTACTGAGTCAGCGGCGCTTGAGATGGCTTGGCCATGTGAGCCGCATGGAAGATGGCAGGATCCCCAAAGACACATTGTACAGCGAGCTCGCCACTGGTATCAGACCCACCGGCCGTCCATGTCTCCGTTATAAAGACGTCTGCAAACGCGACATGAAATCGTGTGACATTGATCACAAGTCGTGGGAGTCAGTTGCCAGCATTCGCCAGAGCTGGCGGGCAGCCATAAAGACAGGGCTAAATTGTGGCGAGTCGAAGAGACTTAGTAGTTGGCAGGAAAAAAGACAGAGGCGCAAGGGGAGAGCCAACTGTGCAACAGCCCCAACAAACAAATTTCTCTGCAGCACCTGTGGAAGAGCCTGTCACTCCAGAATTGGCCTTTATAGCCACTCCAGGCGCTGCTTCACAAACCACTGACCACCTCCAGGCGCGTATCCATTGTCTCTCGAGATAAGGAGGCCCAAAAGAAAGAAGAAAGAATCCCTACTACCCTTCTTGACTAATGGTACCACATTCACTGTCCTCCAGTCCTCTGGCACCTCTCCTGTGGCCAGAGAGGATTTGAAAATTTGTGTCAGAGCCCCTGAAATCTCCTCCCTTACCTCACATAACAACCTGGGATACATCATATCTGGGCCTGGGGATTTATTCACGTTTAACTCCACTATAACAGCTAATACCTCCTCCCTTTCAATGCTAATTTGTTCAAGTATATCACAATCCCCCTCCCTGAACTCTATACCTACATCGTCCTTCTCCATAGTGAACACAAATGAAAAGTAATCATTTAAAACCTCACCTACATCTTCTGTCTCCACACACAGATTGCCAATTTGGTCCCTACTCTTTCCCTGGTTATCCTCTTGCCCTTAATATACTTATAAAACGCCTTGGGATTTTCCTTTATCTTGCCCGCCAGTGTTTTTTCATGTCCGCACTTCGCTTTAACTACTTTTTAAAGTACCCCCTACACTTTCTATACCCATCTCGGACCTCCACTGCTTTCAGCACTCTGAATCTGCCATGCACCATTTTATCCCTTATCCAACCCTCTATATCACTTGACATCCAGGGTTCCCTGGACTTGTTGGTCCTACCCTTCACCTTTATGGGGACATGCTGGCTCTGAACTCTCACTATTTCCTTTTTGAATGACTCCCACTGGACTGATGTAGACTTTCCTCCAAGTAGTTGCTTCCAGTCCACTTTGGCCAGATCCTGTTTTATTACATTGAAATCGGCCTTCCGTCAATTCAGTACCTTTATTTCCGGTCCACCTTTGTCCTTTTCCATAATTACCTTAAATTTTACAAAGTTATGGTCACTATCCCCAAAATGCTCCGCCACTGACACTTCTGCCACTTGTCCAGCTTCATTCCCTAGGATTAGGTCCCGTACCGCCCCTTCTCTTTTCGGACATTCTACATGTTGGCTCACAAAGCTCTCCTATATGCACTTTAAAAATCCCGGCCCATTTAAGCCTTTTACACCAAGACTGCAACGTCAAGATGGCTCCTGGGCTGTAACCTCCCTCGGAAGCTCCTTTGCTGTGCAACTCTATCCATGGCCATCTGCTCCCATTCTTAGTGCTTTCTCCCCCAATCGACCCTCTGATACTGTTTAAATTCCCCTGGCTCTTTAATCAGTACATTTTAGCCCTAGCTACAAGTTAACAGCTAGTTTAATGTTACCTGGGCCTACTGCCCTCTCCCAGCCAACACTGTTCTTTGCTTTCTTCACTGAGCACTGAATTTTGCTCAAATTGACATTCAGATTTCTGGACGCCTGGGCTACGCTTCTCTACCGGACAAAATTGGCTGGTGATACTCTGATCTTCTATCCTCTTGTCTACATCGTCCAGAGCGTCCGCAGCCACGGCGTGCGGTAAGTTCAGTGCAGAGAGGAAGGAGCAGCAGAACCCTAGGGTAATAAGACTCGTACAGAGTGGAAGCATTGAGAAAAAGGTGGCCCCGAACACGTAAAAAGCCACGACCCGGCCCCAGTTGACTCCATGACGGAACGGCTCCTCGGCCACAACTTCAAAGCGCCCCCGGGAGATGTGCGGCTCGTAGTGCATCTGCAGCGCAATGTTGGCGAATTCCTGCTGGTACTGGCGCCCGAGGCTGTCGCCCACCTCCCGGAGGATGCAGATGAGCTTTCCCAGCGTCGATGGTGGGAACTGATGAAATGTTTTTTTACCTGCACCCCCTTTCACCCCCCAGATTCCCCTTCCCTGCTCCCCCCACCCAGCTCACCCCCCCCGCACCCCCTTCCCAGCTCCCCCCTCGCACCATCTTCCCCTCGCGCCTCCTTCCCCTGTACCCCCTCCCCTACCCCCCTGCAACCCCCTTCCCAGCTCCCCCTTGCACCCCCTTCCCTCCACCTCTCCCCCTCGCACCCCCTCCTCCCACCGGCATCCACCTATCCCTGAGCAGGGACCCTAACAACCCCACTGCCTTGTGGGCATCTCGGGACAGTCCAAGGCTAAGGGAGTAAACCCTGACAGAAAATCCAGAGCGGAACCCCATAGACAGTCATGTGTCACCTTTGGCATGTTTCCGGCAGTTCCTGCAGCCATACCGGTGCCAAACGTCATGATCTGCACTCCTTTGGACCCCACCAGAAAGGCCGAGAGGGGGGTTTTGACGACTGGGCAAATCTCAACCTCCATACATTCGGCCAGGCATGCGCCATGGAGAGGTCACTCCATAGTCGCCTCACAGCGACTGAAACAACACGGAAGGGAGCAGTTACGGGTTATAAGTCCAGCTCAATTGGCGTAGAGATTGGGCGCCATGGGTTGCCTTTGTCGGTGGGAGAGGTTATCGCACCACTGGACAGCTACCGCCCGCCTCAAACCAGGCAGTCCCTGGTTAATAAGGTTCTGTCCCGCCACAGTCCACCTGCTTCAATGGGTGCTTGGAGCTCAGGGTCATTGCCCGAAAGGTGGACTGATACACCGCACCAAACAGCACAATAAAAAAAGGAAAGAAGGTACCAGCCCTTCGTTTTGCAAGCTGGAACGTCAGAACTATGTGTCCTGGCCTGTCGGAAGACCTTACACAAATCAACAATTTTCGGAAGACCGTCATCATTAACAACGAGCTCAGTAGATTCAATGTGAACATTGCAGCACCTCAGGAGACTCGCCTCCCTGCGAGTGGATCTCTAAGAGACCAAGATTACACCTTCTTCTGGCAGGGTAGGGATACTGAAGAACCAAGACAGCATGGAGTGGGCTTCGCCATCAGAAACTCTTTGCTCAGCGTGATAGAGCCTCCCTCAAATGGCTCAGAACGCATACTGTCCATCCGACTGTTCACCGCCTCTGCTCCAGTACACCTACTCAGCATCTATGCTCCAACACTCTGCTCCCCACCTGAAGCTAAAGACCAGTTCTACGAGGAACTCCAAAACATCATTCGTAGAATCCCCAATACCGAACATCTGTTCCTGCTGGGGGACTTTAATGCCAGGGTTGGGGCCGACCATGACTCATGGCCCTCCTGCCTTGGGTGCAATGGCATTGGAAGGATGAATGAGAATGGACAGAGACTGCTTGAGTTGTGTACCTATCATAACCTCTGCATCACCAAATGGTTCTTTCACATGAAACCCTGTCACAAGGTTTCTTGGAGGCACCCAAGATCACATCGTTGGCACCAGCTGGACCTCATCGTCACAAGGCGCGCCTCCTTAAACAGCGTTCAAGTCACACGCAGCTTCCACAGTGCAGAGTGCGACACCGACCACTCCCTGGTGTGCAGCAAGGTTAGACTCAAACCAAAGAAGCTGCATCACTCCAAGCAGAAGGGCCGCCCGCGCATCAACGCGAGCAGAATTTCTTATCCACAGCTGTTACAAAAATTTCCAAATTCACTTGAAAAAGCGCTTCAAAACACTTGCACAGGGGATGCAGAGACCAAGTGGGCCCACATCAGAGATGCCATCTATGACTCAGCAATGACCACCTTTGGCAAACATGTGAAGCGGAATGCAGACTGATTTCAATCTCACTTTGAAGAGCTGAAACCTGTCATAGCCACTAGTGCATTGCACTGCTGAACTACAAGAAAGCCCCCAGCGAGTTAACATCTGTAGCACTTAAAACAGCCAGAAGAGCTGCACAAAGAACAGCCAGGCGCTGTGCAAATGACTACTGGTAACACCTATGCAGTCATATTCAGCTGGCCTCAGACACCGGAAACATCAGAGGAATGTATGATGGCATTAAGAGAGCTTTTGGTCCAACCATCAAGGAGATCGCCCCCCTCAAATCTAAATCAGGGGACGCAATCACTGACCGACACACGCAAATGGACCGCTGGGTAGAGCACTACCTAGAACTGTACTCCAGCGAAAATGTTGTCTGAGACCGCCCTCAATGCAGCCCAGTCTCTGCCAGTCATGGATGAGCTGGACGTACAGCCAACAAAATCGGAACTCAGTGATGCCATTGATTCTCTAGCCAGCGGAAAAGTCCCTGGGAAGGACGGCATTACCCCTGAATTAATCAAGAGTGCTAAGCCTGCTATACTCTCAGCACTCCATGAACTGCTTTGCCTGTGCTGGGATGAGGGAGCAGCACCACAGGACATGCGCGATGCCAATATCATCATCCTCTATAAAAACAAAGGTGACTGCGGTGACTGTAACAACTACCGTGGAATCTCCCTGCACAGCATAGTGGGGAAAGTCTTCTTTCGAGTCGCTTTAAATAGGCTCCAGAAGCTGGCCGAGCATGTCTACCCTGAGGCATAGTGTGGCTTTCGAGCAGACAGATCCACCATTGACATGCTGTTCTCCCTCCGTCAGCAACAGGAGAAATGCTGGGAACAACAGATGCCCCTCTGCGTTGCTTTCATTGATCTCACCAAAGCCTTTGACCTCGTCAGCAGACGTGGTCTCTTCAGACTACTAGCAAAGATCGGATGTCCACCAAAGCTACTAAGTATCATCACCTCATTCCATGACAACATGAAAGGCACAATTCAGCATAGCAGCACCTCATCAGACCCCTTTCCTATCCTGAGTGGTGTGAAACAGGTCTGTGTTCTCGCACCCACACTGTTTGGGACTTTCTTCTCCCTGCTGCTCTCACATGCGTTCAAGTCCTCAGAAGATGGAATTTTCCTCCACACAAGATCAGGTGGCAGGCTGTTCAACCTAGCCCGTCTAAGAGCGAGGACCAAAGTACGGAAAGTCCTCATCAGGGAACTCCTCTTTGTTGACGATGCTGCATTAACATCTCACACTGAAGAGTGTCTGCAGAGTCTCCTTGACAGGATTGCGGCTGCCTGCAACGAATTTGGCCGAAACATCTCTAGAAAACGAACATCATGGGACAGGACATCAGAAATTCTCCATCCATCAATATCGGCAACCACGCTCTGGAAGTGGTTCAAGAGTTCACCTACCTCGGCTCAACTATCACCAGTAACCTGTCTCTCGATGCAGAAATCAACAAGTGCATGGGAAAGGCTTCCACTGCTCTGTCCAGATGGCCCAGAGTGTGTGGGAAAATGGCGCATTGACACGGAACACGAAAGTCCGAGTGTATCAAGCCTGTGTTCTCAGTACCTTTCTCTATGGCAACGAGGCCTGGACAACATTTGTCAGCCAAGAGCGACGTCTCAATTCATTCCATCTTCGCTGCCTCCGGAGAATCCTTGGCATCAGGTGGCAGGACCGTATCTCCAACACAGAAGTCCTCTCGGCGGCCAACATCCCCAGCTTATACACACTACTGAGCCAGTGGTGCTTGAGATGGCTTGGCCATGTGAGCCGCATGGAAGATGGCAGGATCCCCAAGGACACATTGTACAGCGGGCTCGCCACTGGTATCAGACCCACTGGCCGTCCATGTCTCCACTTTAAAGACGTCTACAAACGCGACATGAAGTCCTGTGACATTGATCACAAGTCGTAGGAGTCAGTTGCCAGCGATCGCCAGAGCTGGCGGGCCGCCATAAAGGCGGGGCTAAAGTGTGGCGAGTCGAAGAGACTTAGCAGTTGACAGGAAAAAAGACAGAACGCAAAGAGAGAAACAACTGTGTAACAGCCCCGACAACCAATTTTATCTGCAGCACCTGTGGAAGAGCCTGTCACTCTAGAATTGGCCTTTATAGCCACTCCAGGCGCTGCTCCACAAACCACTGACCATATCCAGGCGCTTACCCATTGTCTCTCGAGACAAGGAGGCCAAAGAAGAAGAAGAAGAAGAAGATCCCAGTTTATATTGGGGCATTTGAAATACCCTCCTATAATTACCCTATTATTTTTACACCTCTCTGAGATTTGCCTACATATCTGCTCTTCTATCTCTCCCGGACTATTTGGAGGCCTTCCAGCCAAGTGATTGCCCCCTTTTTGTTTTTAAGTTCGACCCATATGGCCTCATTTGGGGAACCTTCTAAGATATTATCCTTCCTTACTGCATTAATTGACTCCTTGATCAATAGTGCAATGCCAACTACTCTTTTACAACCCCCCACCCACACCTTCACACTAGAAAATACTATATCCTGGAATATTGAGTTGCCAGCCCTACCCTTCCCTCAACCTTGTCTCGGTGATAGCAGTAATATCATATTCCCATGTGTTAATCAACATCCTCAATTGATCTGGCAGCATCTGTGGAGAGAGAAGCAGAGTTAACGTCTCAGGTCAGTGACCCTTCTTCAGAACTGGAAAATATAAGAAATGTGAAAGGTTTGAAGCCAGTAAAATGGTGGGGCAAGAGATAACAAAGGAGAAGATGGAGATAGGACAAGGTCACAGAGAATAACTGATCAGAAGGCCATGGAGCAAAGGCAAACAATATGTTAATGGTGTGTTGAAAGACAAAGCATTAGTACAGATAGGGTGTTCACGACTGAAAACTGAACAGCCGCAAGAATAAACATGAAAAAAAAAAGTGGGTCGGCAAACTGAACAAACTAAGATAAAATTAAATAAACACAAAATTGTTAAAGAAAAAAGATAAAAATAACTAAAAATAAAAGTAAAATGGGGGGCCTGTCATGCTCTGAAATTATTGAACTCAATGTTCAGTCCAGCCGGAGGAGATGGGACCTGTACAGGCCGGATGGGTTACACCTGAACAGAGCCGGGACTGAGTTCCTTGCGGGACGTTTTGTTAGTGCTGTTGGGGAAGGTTTAAACTAATTTGGCAGGGGGATGGGGACCTGAGGTTAGACTGAGTTGGGACAAAATGAGAAATGAAATGGAAGGCAGAAAATTAATGGATGAGTCTGGAAGACCGAGGAAACAAAGGTTAGAAAATAAAAAAAGGAGTTTGGCAGCTCTCAAGGGTAACTATTTCAATGCAAGGAGTATAATAAATAAAGTAGATGAGCTGAGGGCACAGATAGACATGTGGCAGTGTGATATCATAGCTATTACAGAAACATGGCTGAAGGAGGGACAGGAATGGCAACTCAATATTCCTGGTTACAGGGTTTTCAGTCGCAATACGGAGGGGGATTAGAAAGAAGGGGAGTGGTAATTTTGGTCAAGGAAACTATTACAGCTGTGAAGAGGGATGATATGCTGGAAGGTGCATCAAATTAGGCCATATAGATTGAGATAAGGAACACAAAAGAGGCAATCACACTGCTGGGAGTGTACATTCGACCCTCAAACAATCATTGGGAGATAGTAGAGCACATATGTAGGCAAATTTCTGAGAGGTGCAAGAACAATAAGGCAGTAATAGTAGGGCATTTTAACTACCTCAATATTAACTGAGATAGTTTGAGTGTGAAAAGAACTGAGGGAGCAGAATTCTTGATGTGCATTCCGGAGAAATGTTTTGCCCAGGATGTAGCAAGTCCAAGAAGGGAGGGCGCAGTTTTAGACTTTGGTTTAGGAAATGAAGATAGTCGTGTGGAAGGGGTGGCAGTTGGGGGGCATTTTGGTGGTAGTGATCACAATTCAGTCAGTTCTAACATAATTATGGAAAAGGGCAGAGATAGAACAGGAGTTCGAGTTCTCAGTTGGAGCAAGGCCAATTTTACTAAGCTGAGGAATGATTTAGCGAAAGTGGACTGGAAACAGCTACTTGGAGGTGAATCAGTGTCAGAACAGTGGCAGGCATTCAAAGGGCAGATTCAAGCGGTTCAGAGTAAACATGTTCCCACAAAGAAAAAGGCTGAGACGGCCAAATCTGAAGCCCCATGGATGTCAAAGAGCCAACAGGATAAGATTAGGCAGGAAAGGAAAACTTATGTCTGACACCAAGAACTCAGTATCACAGAAAGCCGAGAGGAGTAGAGAAAGTGGAGGGGTGAAATCATAAAGGAAATTAGGAAAGCAAAGAGAGGGCATGAAAGAATATTGGCAAGCAAAATCAAAGTGAACCCAAAGATGTTTTATCAATACATTAATAGTAAGAGGAAACTAAGGAGAGAGTAGGGCCTATCAAAGACCAGAAAGGTTACCGATGTGGGGTGAGAGATGTTGGTATGGTTCTTAATAAATACCTGTGCCTGTCTTCACAAAAGAGGAGGGCGATGCAGATGTTGTAGTTAAGGAGGAATGTGAAGTATTCAATGTGATAAACCTAGGGAGCGAGGAAGTATTAATGGGATTAGCATTCTTGAAAGTTGATAAATCACCAAGGCCAGATTAAATATAACCTATGCTGTTAAAACAAGCAAGAGAGGAAATAGCAGAAGGTCTGACCTTCATTTTCCAGTCCTCACTGTATGCAGGTCTGGTGCCGGACAATTGGAGAACTGCTAACGTTGTACCTCTGTTTCAAATGGGAGCGAAGGAGAGACAAAATAATTACAGTTCAGTCAGTCCAACCTCAGTAGTGGGCCAATTGTTGGAATCTATTCTGAGAAACTGGATAAACTGCCATTTAGAAAGAGCATTTCATAACATGGAACTAGAATTGCAAAGGGAAAAAGAAAAGAGGCAGGTAAGAGAAAGGGAGAAAGAAAGTGTATTCCAATTAAAAAGGCTGGAACTAAAAAAGAAGGATGTCCTTGACCCCAATGAAAATTCTGGTGAGAAAGACCTAACTCCAAGCCAGGGACCTATTTAAATTTGAGCAAGCCCTCCCGAAATTTGAGAAAAAGGACATAGAGGCATTTTTCATTTCTTTTGAAAGGATAGCTAAACAGATGAGGTGGCTGAAAGTAAACTGGACACTGCTCATGCAAAGCAGGTTGGTAGGCAGAGCTCAAGAAGTTTATTCTATACTTTCTGACGAGGCTTCTGCAGGTTATGAGATTGCAAAAAAAAGCTATTCTCGCTGCTTATGAGTTGATTCCTGCAGCTTGTAGGCAGAAATTTCGGAATCTCCGGAAACTGCCTGGGCAGACTTTTATAGAATTTGAGAAGGCAACACAAATTAACTTTGATCATTGGATGTAAGCACTAAAGATAGAAGCCATGTATGAGAGCCTTAGGGAAATAATTCTTCTGACGGACTTTCAAAATTCACTTCCTCCATTAGTAAGAGCCTACAGAGAGAACCAGAAGCTTTCAACAGCTGGACAGGCAGCTGAGATCGCTGATGAATACGAGCTTGTTTACAAGCCCAAACCCTTTCTCCATTACCCCCACAAAACGGAGAATGATAGAAGGTGGGAGGGTGAAAGGAAGGCAAATAGCCAGGGACGAGAAGGGACAGCTGGGACCACCTCAGGATTTCCTCTTCACGCCAGAGAGGAAGATACTGAAGGTGGAAGTCAGGTCTAAAAGCCAAAGTGTTTCCATTGCCACAAGGCCTGACACCTTCGTGCAGATTGCTGGAAGTTACAGGGTAAACCCATGGGATTTACTGGGGTATACAAGGCCAATACAGAGAAAGGGGCTCTGACTGAGAGGACAGAAGATCAGGCTGTAGCTTTGACTGCAGCTATATGGCCAAGTACAAACACCACTGTGAGTGCAGGGGATGGTGAAAAAGATTCCTGAGAGCTACAGGGAATTCTTGTCAAAATGAAAAGTAGCTCCCTATCCCTCAAGTGAGGCAGGTAAACCTGTATTTGTACTTCAGGATACAGAAGCCACCGAAACTCTTTTGCTGGGAAAAGGCATGACTTTTCCACCAGGTAGAACATTGAATGCTATGTTTTAGTGAATAGTATTGGCGGGGAGTATATACCCATATCTTTGTATTGGGTGCACCTGGAGTGTGATCTAATGTCTGGAATGGTAACTGTAGGAGTTGTCCATAGTTTACCTGTAGATGGAGTTGACCTACTCCTGAGGATATGATTTGGCCGGAGTGAAGCTAGTAGCTTCTCCAGAGGTCACGGAAAGACCAAGTGAAGTCAAGGAGACAGAGCAGTTGCAGGAAAAGGTCCCAGGATGTTTTCCTTCATGTGTAGTGAACTGAGCAATGGCTAAGCAAGTTCCATTGTCGAAGGTGAAAGATTCTGGCCATCTGAAATTTTTTGGGGGGATTTGGATAATCTGAAGGAAATGTTCAGCAAATCTCTGATCGATGCTCAGCAAGCCGATCCAGAGTTAAGTAAAGGGGAACAATCGGCTCTAACTGAAGCTGAAGCAGAGAGAGTTCCAGAATGCTATTATATTAAAAATGGGATCCTGATGAGGAAGTGGAGACCTCCTCACAGACCCACGGACAAAGAATGGATGATGGTTCACCAGATAGTGGTATCACCCAATTATTGCTGGGACATGTCAAGGAGATCCAATGAAATTCCTTTGGCAGGACATGTAGGGATCCGGAAGTCAACATTTTAACTGGCCAGGTCTTCACAAGGAGGTGGTGTAGTTTTGTAAAACGTGTCAGTTGTGCCCGATTGTGGGAAAGCTGCAACCTGCAATAAAACCGACACCTCTAATTCCTATTCCAGTTTTTGGGAAAACTATTAGTAGGGTATTGGTACACTGTGTGGCATTACACTCTGGAAAGCTTTTTATGGAAGGATAATGCTGGAGCCTATCTTTACTCTGTTTCACATTTACTGTCCAGAGTAAAAGGATTACAAACATGTAGCTCCTCATTCAAAAACCATCCATAGTTGGATAGCTGATGATTTGAATCTACCCATTTAAGTTTGGACATTTCTCTCCAGCATTTGTTTCAATCCAGCAAGGTCAATGCGTAGTCTTTTCAAGTCACACTTTTTTGTGGAGTGCACCTTGTCCCAGCAAGAATGATTATCTACATTACATTTGATTGTATCCTATCTTCAGTATATCCCTTGATCAGAATTTCACCCTAAATATTTGAAAAATAGAACCCCATATCCAGTGCCTCCACAAGACCCAGTGTTTCTGCAGCTAAAGTGCTTTTAATTACCTGTTTTATTTTCTTCGCCTCCCAAGCTAAAGGGCAACATTTCCTATTTTCACCCAACAGAAATATTATGAAACCAGCTGCACTTGTGAAGCATAACTAAAAATTATTAGCTCCATGTTCTTTGGGTCACCTAAAGGATGGGAACTTCAGTACACATTTCTCCAGATTTAGTTTTTCAACGTTTTATTTTGCCTTTAAAATATTCTCAACTTTTGGACGTTTCATCATCGTGCTTAACTCCAGAACATCAAATCTAGCATCAGCCTTAGTCTGAGAGCCCAACCAGTTTAATTGACCAATCAAGCTTCGCAATTGGTCAGTCTCTGCTTTAGATATATCATCATCTTTCTGTGATGACCGAACATGATAAACCGGGATGGGATTAACACTTTAAATAGGATTGTTGATTTAAAGTTATTACAGACTCAGTCTATGTAATATCTAAACCAATATATTTAAAGGCCCCACAAGCCTGACTCCCAATCTTAAATTCTGCCCAAATCATATCAATGACATATTTCTCAAAATCCGCAGTACCACACCATAATAAATCATCAACGTGCATCATGAAGGTGCCTGAAAGTTTCACTTTATGATACCAATAAAACATTGCAGGATCTGCTTTTAGTTGAACACATCCAATTTTCAACAAACAGATCTCACTAAGAAACACTACAGCCTGGAAGCATCATTAAGGCCAAAGAAACATTTGTTCAGTTTCCATCGTTTTCCCTCTGCATCTGCTGCCTCTTTGGGTGGTTTCAGAAACACTTCTCTCTGAAAAGAATCACCCGACAGAAATGCATCTTTTATGTTAATGGATCTACACTCCCTTGAATATGTGGGACGGTCCGCTCTAACATCGGTATCGCACAGTCACTCTTCAAAACCCCTCACAACTAGCCTCGCTTTAGCCTCATAAGTTCCATCAGGAAGGACTTTTTCAGTACAAATCCATCTTTGTGACAAAACTGTCTGTCCCCTATCTGGTACCTCAGAATAAACTCCAAACTCTCTCCATCGCTCTAATTCCTTATGTATTGCTTTTGTTAATAGCTTATCTTCAATTTTATTGGCAGCCACTAAAAGGTCACAGTCATGAGGACTTCTGCTTCTAGTTCTATTCCGAGACTGTGTTCGTTTCATTGTGGAATCTACTCAAACTAGGGCCTCTATTAGCACTTTGATGTCTTTCAGGACTACTGCTAGAAGATCTCCCTCACACATTATCAGAGGCTCTTTCTCCAGTACAGGATCGCTTCCTTTTGCAAGAGTCACTTCCAGACCCACTAGGAGAACTTGCACTGCACTTTCATACCCTCCACTCTTTCACCCCATTTTGCCAGTCCATGGACCTTGCTTCTTGGCCATCATTTTAAACATTAACTAATATTTAAACTTGCCTGTAGATTTTCCTGCACAACTCACAACTGTTGCATCCCTCCATTTATTGAACTCCTCTGGAATATTTATTATCTGAGTACCTACACGAGGCAATTGTCCGTTGGATGTGATAGGTCTTTCTTCACAAACATGATCCCAAACATTAGTATCCAAACGTAGATCTACCCCATTCTGTTCCTCAGAACATTCATCACAAAACACATGAGTATTTGAGGTACAAGGTGCATCATTTCCCTGTATCAACTGCTCAGATTCTGAGATTTTGTAATTAACCCCGAACAATTGCGAGGAACGAACCTTAACAGCTTGATTTCCATGCCTGATAACTACTGTATTAGCATCACAATCTATTATTTTACCAGGCACCTGCCATTCCCTATGACCCTCTCTTTTATAATACACAAAATCTCCTGAATTAAATTTTGCCTCAGATGGCCTTATTCAATGCTTCAGAGCTCTCCGGATTTTCTCAGAGACCTCAGCCTTGATGAAAGCCTATCTCCCTGCATGTAAAACATTCAAATGTGCAGAAAAAGTGCAACTAATTGTAGTACCTTCTAGAGCAGGAGGACTGTCGCACAGGACAGAAGGCAATTCGGGATTCCGCCCGTAGACCAATTAATAGGGACTATATCCTCCAACCATCCAAAGCAAAATCTTCACATGAACATCCCATGTCAGGGCAGTTGTCAGCTTGCAGTTTGGCTGGCCAGCTGAGATTTTATGCAGTATTTCATCAACCACTGCATGATTCCTTTCACAAAGCCCATTGCTGAAAAGGAGTTTCAGCTGCAGTATTCATAACCACAATGTTCACGTTTTCACAAATGTCTCTGAACTGTAATAGTCCTGTCATCGTTTTTCTCTCCAGGAAATATGTGGTGTGTCTTTAAGGCTTGCAAAGGATCAGTACTGCTTTAAGAACCAGCAAGCCTCAGGAGTTAAAGAAAATACATTTTTGGTTGCCATTGGATACAACCATTTGGAGACTGCGATCCAAAGGGTGCATCCTTGTTACCTTGGACACAGCCACTTAGATTGAGCATCCCGCGATACATTTGTTACAATTCAATTTTGAACTGGCTTTATAGTTGAAGACAGTCTGTTCTAACAGAGAACACAGACAGACAGCTGCTGTTAGCACCTGAAAGAAGAGCTCTCAGCCATTTAAACTGAAGAGAATTTTGTCTGCTCATTATTATTTCTTAAAATTCTAAAAGAAGTCAAGCCAAAACAGAGATCTCTGGTAATTTAAACTGAAGGAAGGGAAGTCAGGCTGTGACAATCTATTATCCCTCAAAAATTCTAAAGCAAAATTGATGCAAGTTTCTGCCCCTCCGCTTCGGGAAAATGATACTTTGAGGCATATCTGAAGCACCTATAAACAGTTCTTTGAGCATTCCTGGGATCCATTTGCCTATGATTGCTGTTCCAATTCTGACTTCCACTGTAATAGTCAGACCTGCTGAAGGTGTTTTCATCCTTATTCCTCCTGTCTTTAACTCTTACATTGCACTTATTCTTGCTTCCAATATCTGGGCCATCTCGAAAGCTAGTAAACATTGAATCTCCATTCTTTGTGTCACCACAGACGACCCCACAAGCCTGCTCCGCCATTCAACAAGATTATGGCTGATCTGATTGTAACCTCAACTCCACAATCCCACCAACCCCTGATAACCTTTCCCTTTGCTTGTCAAAATATATCTACCTCTGCCTTAAAATTTTCAAAGTCTCTTCTTCCACCGCCTTTTGAGGAAGAGAGTTCCAAAGACTGATGAGCCTTTGAGAGAGTAAATTCTCCTCATCTCTGTCTCTAATGGACAACTCCTCATTTTTAAACATTGACCCCTAGTTCGTGATTCTCCCACTAAGTGGAAACATCTTTTTCACACGACCATACGAATTAGGAACAGAAGTAGTTCATTCAGTCCATTGAACCTGCTCCGCCATTCAATAAGATCAAGACTGATTTGTTTCACACTCCCATCTACCCCTGATAATCTTTGATTCCCTTGCCTAACAAGAATCTATCTACCTTCACCTTCAAAATATTCAATGACCCCACTTCCACCACCTTCTGAGGCAGAGAATTCCAAAGTTGCACAACCCTCTGAGAGAAAAAATTTCTCTTCTCCTCTGTCCGAAAAGGGCAATCTCTAATTTTCAAACAGTGCCCCCTTGTTTTGGACTCACCCACAAGAGGAAACATCCTTTCCATATCCACCTTGTCAAGACTGTTCAGGACCTTATATACTTCAATCAAGTCTCCCCTCACTCTTCTAAACTCCAGTGAAAACAAGCCCAACCTTTCCTCATAAGAGAACCCGCTCATTCCAGGTATCAATCTAGTAAACTTCCTCTGATCCGCTCCAACGTATTCACATCCTTCCTTAAATAAGGAGCTTAAAACTGCACACAGTGTTGGAGATGTGGTTTCACCAATGCCCTGTATAACTGAAGCATCACACCCTTACTTTTATTTTCAGTTCTTCTCATAATAAAGGATAGCATTCCATTAGCCTTCTTTATTACTTGCTGTACCCGCATACTAACAAATGCACTAGAACACCTAGATCACTCTGCACCTCGGAATTCTGCAGTTGTTCCCTGTTTACGAAATACCCTTTTTTTTATTCTTCCTGCCAAAGTGAACAACTTCACATTTTCCCACATTATACTCCATCTGCCAGATTTTTGCCCACTCGCTCAAACTATCTATATCAGTTTGCAACCTCATTATGTTCTCTTCACAACATACCTCCGACCTAACTTTGTGTCATCTGCAAATTTAGCTTCCATGACATTGCTCGCCTCATCTAAATCATTCATATAAATTGTAAAAAGCTGAGGCCGCAGCACAGACCCCTGCGGGACTCAACTGGTCACATCCAATTAGAAAAGGACAGATTTATGCATACTCTCTGTTTTCTGCCAGTCAACCAATCTTCTATCCATGCTAATGTACACCATGAGCTGCTACTTTGTGCAATAACTTTTTATGTGGCACCTTGTAAAATGCCTTCTGGAAATCCAAGTACAGCGTAAGTTACTCCTTCAAAAAACTCCAATAAATTGGTTAAACACGATTTCCCTTTCAAAAAACCATGCTAACTATTCCCGATTACTTTTTTTTTAGAGGTACAGGACTGAAACAGGCCCTTTGGCCCACCGAGTCTGTGCCGACCAACAACCACCTATTTATACTAATCCTACATTAATCCCATATTCCCTACCACATCCACTCCATTCTCCTACCTACACTAGGGGCAATTTACAATGGCCAATTTACCTATCAACCTGTAAGTCTTTGGCTATGGGAGGAAACCAGAGCACCTGGTGGAAACCCACACGGTCATAGGGAGAGCTTGCAAACTCCACACAGGCAGTGCCCAGAACTGAACCCGGGTCGCCACAGCTGTGAGGCTGCGGTGCTAACCACTGTGCCAGTCCTTGAGCTTTTCTTGGTGCCCAGTTACAGCCTCCTTCATGATTGATTTTCACACCTTCCCCATGACTGACGTTGAGCTAACTCGTCTGTAGTTACCTGTTTTCTGCCTCTGCCCCACCCCTCTTCTTGAATAGAGGGGTTATATTTGCTACTTTCTCTGATGGAACCTTTCCAGAATCCAGCGAATTTTGAAAATTTAACACCAACATATCTACTACATCATTAGCCACCTCTTTTAACACCCTAGGATGAAGCCCATTCAGGACCTGGGGACCTATCAGCTTGCAGCTCCATCAGTTTGCTCAGTCCTGTTTCACTGGTCATTGTAATTTCAGCAAGTTCCTCTCTTCCTTCCACCTCCCGATTTACAGCTATTACTGATATGTTTTTTGTATCCACTATAGTGAATACAGAAGCAAAATATTTGTTCATTCCATCTGCTATTTCCTTATTCTCTACTCACGACTCCCCATTCTCACTCTCTAGAGGAACAACACTCACTTTAGTGACTCTTTTCCTTTTTAAATACCTGCAGAAACTTTTGCTATCCGTTTTACATTTCTAGCTAGCTTCCTTTCATCCTCTAATTTCTTTCTCCTGTTAAGCTTTTAGTCATTCTCTGCCATTCTTGACGTTCCAACCAATCATCTGACCTGCCACCCACCTTTGCACCATTATATGCTTTTTCATTAAGTTTAATGCTTTCCTTAACTTCTTTAGTTAACCACGGATGGTGGGTCCTCCCCTTCAAATTTTTCTTTGTAGTGGGAATATACTTATTCCGAGTATTCTGAAATATCCCCTTAAATGTGTGCCACTGCTTCTCTATAGATCTATCTCCTAGCCTAGTAACCCAGTTCACTTCGGCTAGCTGAGATTCCCACATCTACGTTGCCAAGACTCCTTAGGATCTTATATGTTTTGTGGTACAACCGACTGCTCCAGTCAAAGCCCCCAATCAAAAATTTGATTCTAATTGTGGTGGGAGAGATGCACTGATTATTCAGTCTCATCACTCCACAGATCACCTAATATATCATTTAAAACTTTCCAAATTAAAGAAAGACCCAGCCAAATTGTACCATCTATTAACCCCCCCGAATGAGGCGAACCAAACCAGGTGTCTTTAAATCAACAAATTAATTCTTTAATTAGAAGAACTAAATTCTTAAAAGCTATGAAGATATAAAGAACATTTACAATAGAAAAATCCTTGCAAATTCACAGTCCATTGTCCTCACATTCATCTGATGTGGGAAAAAAGGTTCTCACTTTAGCAGTGGATGATGCTTTCCTTCTGCAGTGAATTTCAACGATTAATGACTTGCAATCTCTTTCAATGGAATCAAGCTGACTTTAGAGTTTTTTTTGAGGGATAAAAGATTGTCACAGTCCAACTTCCCTTTCTTCAATTTAAATTACCAGAGATCTCTGTTTTGACTTGACCTTTTAGAATTATGAGAGATAATAATTAATCAGACTAATATCCTATTCCTTCAGTTTAAATGGTTGAGAGCTCTTTTTTCAAGTGCTAAACACCACAGCTGTGTCTGTATATCTCTGTGTCTGTGTTCTGTTAGAACAAACTGTCTTCAACTAAAAGCCAGTTCAAAACTGTATCACATGAGACTCACTCCCATTGGCTGTATCTATGGTAATGAGAATGCACCCTTTAACTCGCAGTCTCCAAATGGCTGTTCCTAAGGCAACGAAAATGCACCTTCTTATAACTCCCGAGGCTTGCTTGTTCTTAAAGCAATACTGATCCCTTGCAAGCCTTAAAGGCAAACTGCATATTCCCAGAAAAAAAAACTACAGGACCATGACACCCCTGCCCCTAGCGGAATGAAACGCCATTCCTGAAATGCATTTCATTATAATTGGTAAAAAAAAATACAAATTGAAAAATGCTAACTTTTTTTTCTGAATTTACAGATATTCTCTACTAATAATTTACAGTGTTCTCATCATCATCCACAAAACATCAGCGATAACATTATTTTTCCACGAAATGTGTACAAATTTACCACTAAGTCTGCAGCTCGTAAATTTTTAAACAAAAGTTTTAATTGGTTTAAGTGTTCTTGCCAAGTGTTACGATATATTAGTACATCATCGACATATACTATACAATAGGGAACACTGGCTACCATCTGAGTCATTCATCTTTAAAATGTTGCTGGAGCATTTTTTAGCTCGTATGGCTTCACCTGGTACTGATAAAGACCGTTAGGTGTTAGAAAAGCTGATATCTCTTTGGCTCGAGAAATCAAAGGAACTTGCCAGTATCCCTTTAACAAGTCAATCTTGGTAAGAAACTTAGCACTGCCTACTCTGTCGATGCAGGCTTCTAAATGTGGAATTGGGTAGGAGTCTGCCTTTGTTACAGCATTAACTTTCCTATAATCGATACAAAACTAGGTTGACCCATTAGGTTTAGGTACGAGAACTATTGGTGAACTCCAGCGACTTTGACTCGGTTCAATCAAATTGTTTTCCAGCATGTACTGGATCTCTGCTTTCACTTGTACCTGTTTGTCTGGATCCAAGCGGTAAGGATGTTGTTTTAAAGAAATAGTTCCCCCTATATCCACATCATGTGCGACTAAGGTTGTACATCCCGGCTTATCCTGACAAACCTTTTGAAACATTGTGAAAATCCTGGTTCGGACTTCACGCTGTTTTGTCTCGAAGTGTAAAAGCCTATTGTTTAATTTTCCTAGCCATTCTGCAATTGCTGACTGGATAGTTGGAAGTTCAATCTGAAAATTTCCTCGGCCTACTTCTGCCTCATCCTCATTATCCTTTTCCTTCACCACAATCTCGATTACCTGATATACCTGTACTGCTTATCCTCCTCCCTGCGGTAATATGGTTTGAGCAAATTAATGTGACACAACCGGTTCTTCCAGGTATCAATCTACTTTACCCACTCTTTTGATCACTCTATATGGGCCAACTGAACCGTACTTTCACTGGTGCTCCCTGTGATGGTAGCAAGACTAATACCTCATCCCCTGGCTTTATGGTAGGTTGTGGTTTTCCCATCTTTTGACAGGTGTGGCATGCCCCTATATTCTAAAAAAGGAAAGTCATATGCTAACTTTATTAACCCTTGTCAATATTTAGGTGGTACCATTATCCGTTCAATAACTGTCCAGTCTTCATCAGCAGGTCTATGAGGCGGTCTCCATTTCCTCCTCAAAACCCCGTTTGCCATATAATAGCCTTCTGGAACTCCTTTCACCTCAGCTTCTGACAGAGCCGTCTATGCTATTTGGTAGAACTCTGGATCGGCTTGCTGTGCTGCAATGATAGACGATCTGTTAAACATCTCATTTGGATTATCTAAATCCCCAAATAAGCTTTCAGATGCCTGATTATCTATTTGTGATGCCCCTTTTACCACCGACAATGAATCCTGTTTACCCATTACTTGGGTAACTACACACACTGGAAATATTCCCAGAATTTGCTCCTCTAATTGCTCTGTTTCCTTAATTTCACTTGGTTCCTCTGAAACTATCAGAGAAACTGATATTTTTGATCCAGCCAAATCATTTCCTAGGAGTAGATCAATTCCCCTTACTGATAAACTGTGGACAACACATAGAGTAACTATCCCAGATATTAAGTCACTGTCTAGGCATACTTTATACAAAGGTACGGGTATACACACCCTGCCTATTCCATTGACTAAAACTTTAGCATTCAAGGCGCTCTCTGGTGGAAACTTCATATCTTTCCCCAGCAAGAGTGTTTGGGTTGCTCCTGTGTCCCTGAGTATAATGATAGGTTTTCCTGCCTCACTTACAGGATATGGAGTTACCCTCCCCTTTGACAAAAAATCATTATAACTCTCAGGTAGTTTATTCTTCACCTAGACACACCTCTTAGTTTTACTATCTGGTTTCACATTCACAGCTGTCGTTAAAGCTATAGCCTGGTTTGCTATACTCTCAGTCAGAGTCTGTTCCTCTGCACTAACTTTGCATACCCCTACAAATCCTATGGGTTTACCTTGCAATTTCCAGCACTCTGAATGAAGATGACCCCTTTTGTTGCAATGATAACACTTTGGCTTGCGAACTTCACTTCTACCCTCTGCACCTTCCTTTCTGACCTGAGGAGGTGATCCTGGGGCATTCCCAGTTGTTCCTTCTTGTCCCCAGCTACTTGCTTTCATTTCACTCTCCCACTTTCTATCCTTCTCGGGTTTATGGGAGTGACGGACAAAATAAGTTAGCTTATTCACAAGCTAAAAATCATTAGCAATCTCTGCTGCTTGCCTAACTTTCAAAACTTTCAGGTTATCTATATGAGTTCTCACTACTGAAGGAATGGAGTTTTTAAACTCTTCTAAGAGAATCAATTCTCGAAGTTTCTCCTATGTGGTTTCTATCTTTAATGTCCGTATCCAATGGTCAAAAGTAACTTACGTCACCCTCTCAAATTTTAGATATGTCTGCCCAGTCAATCTCCGTCAGTTCCTAAACTTCTGATGGTAAGATTCAGGGACTAAATCATATGCAGCGAGAATAGCCTTTTTTGCCATCTCATAACCTACTGAAGCCTCTTCAGAAAGCATGGCACAAACTTCATGAGTTCTGCCTACCCGCCTGCCCTGCATGAGCAATGTCCAGCTTTCTTTCATCCATTTCATCTGTTTGGCTATTTTTTTCAAAAGATTTGAAAAATGCCTCTGCATCCTTTTCCTCGAATTTAGGAAGAGCCTGTATAAATTTAAGTAACTTCTTGCCGGGTCCTGATCTAAATTCAGATTCTTCTTGACCCAAATTTTCCCTGGATTTAAGACTATCCCTTTTGTCTTAGTTCCATCTCTTTTAACCCAAATTCCCTCTCTTCTCTTTCACTTTCTGTCCGAAATGCTCTCTCTTTCGCCCTTTCCTCCAATTCAAATTTTCTTATTGCTATTGCTTTTTCTTTTTCCTGCTGAAGCTCCAGTTTTTTCATTTCTAAATGAATCCTCGCCAATTCCACTGCATCACTCTCGGACCTATTACCTTCATGTCTTTCGTATTCGCGTTCTTGTTCCTCATATTGCCCTTCACCTGTATTATCATCATCATCTTCGTCTACCAATTCCAGATGTTTGGATATTATGTCAATTAGCTCTGATTTTTTGGCACCTGATTTCAATTCCAACCCCAATTTTGCTGCCAATTCTTTCAATTTGTTCTTAGTCAAAATTATCAAGTCACTCAGGGAAACATTCTGCTTTCCCAAAAACTCTGCTGCAACCACTAATGCCTTAACAATGGTGTCAATTGTACCTTATTATACAAGAGACCTGGTTCTTTTAATTTCTTTCAATTGGTGTCAGATTGAGATCCCAACAATCAAGTTTCTAATTGATAAGATCCCAGACTCGATAACAAATAATCTGAAGCCAAACGCAAGACTCCAATTTAAATATGTTATCCCAGAGACGAATAATTACGATCCAAATCCAAATGCAAGACCTCCAAAATAGTCTGATTCTGATCCCAGACGTGAGCCACCAAATTAAATATGATTCAACTGTGAGCGAGCCCCCAATTAGGATATGATTGAAATCCAGGAACCCAATTAATATATGATTCAAATCATGAGTGAGCCCACAATTAATAAGCTATTCAAATCCCAGGACGAGCCCCCAATAAATATGTTACGACCGACCGCTCCAGTCAAAGCCCGCAATCAAAATGCATGATTCTGATTGCGGTGGGAGGGATGCACTGATAATTCAATCCTGTCACTCCACAGAACGCCTAACATACCATTTAAAACTTTCCAAATTAAATAAAGACCCAGCCAAATTGTACCATCTATTAACCACCCAACCCCGGAATGAAGCAAATCAAACCAGGTGTCTTTAAATCAATAAATTAACTCTTTCATTAGAAGAACTAAATTCTTAAACACAATGAAGATATAAACAATGTATAAAATAGAAAAAAATAGAGTCCTTGCAAATTCACATTCCAATATTGCTTGAAGTCCTCATAGAATGTTGCATGAAGTCCTCACAGAATGTTGCTTGAATTCCTCACAGTCATCTGATGAGGGAAAAAAAGTTTCTTCCACAGTAGAGCAGTCCGTAGTCTACCCTCAGCAGTAGGTGATGCTTTCCTTCTGCAGCGAATTTCAGCAATTAAAGACTTGCAAACTCTTTCAATGGAATCAAGCTGACTTCAGAGTTTTTTTTTGAGGGAGAAAAGATTGTCACAGTTTAACTTTTCTTTCTTCAGTTTAAATTACCAGCGATCTCTGGTTTGGCTTGACTTTTCTGGAATTTTGAGAAATAATAGTTGATCAGACTAATATCCTATTCCTTCAGTTTAAATGATTGAGAGCTCTTTTCTCAAGTGCTAAACACCACAGCTGTGTCTATGTCCTGTGTCTGTGTTCTGTTGGAACAAACTGTCTTCAACTCAAAGCAGGTTCAAAACTGAATTGTATCAAATGTATCACATGAGATTCACTCCTATTGGCTGTTTCTAGGGTAACGAGAATGCATCCCTTTGAATCGCAGTCGCCAAATGGCTGTTTCTAAGGCAACGAAGATGCACCTTCCTCTTACCCCTGAGGTTTGCTGGTTCTTAAAGCAATTAAAGCCTTAAAAGCAAACCGCATATTCCCAGAAAAAAAACTGCAGGACCATGACATTTGTTACAACCAAGGCGAGTGGAGTGCACAGTTAATTCAGTCCCACTTCTCCACAGGTCACAAATATTTTTTTAATTTTCCCACTTACTGAAGCAGTCTATTTTAAACTATTTTCCCCCAGAATATGACACACTAACCAGGGTTCTTTACTGAATGACAAAATTAACAGTTTATATAAAACAAGACTTAACTAGTGAAGTCAAAAAATATATCATAGATCCAATTTTTAAAAATCCAGCATTCAATTTTAAAAGTCCCCTTTCTACCTGAACTAAATTTTAAAGTCTCATTTTGACTTACTCCCTTCAGACTCACATACAAACATATACACTGGTTAACCGAAAGCGAATAAAAAGGGATTTTTAGATCAGAGCTCAGTTACAGACAAAAAAAACAAACACCCGGGCAAATTACTTGCCCACCCCTGAAGCAAACAGCCAATGAAACACACTGCATGAAAACTGGCACCTAGTCCAACCTTTGAGCACACCTCGACAGGATCTTTAGAACAATTCTCTTCAGGTGGCGTTTAGAATTATTTTTTGGCAGGCATTCTTCAAATACAGGAAACAAGATGAATTGACACAATGGACTTCTCAGAGTCTTTTAGGGAATAGCTGGAAAGTGATCTGAGTTGTCGTCTTCTGTTCTTCCTAGAATTCTCTCCTTCTGTCCTTTTTTAACACTTCAGCAGCACTTGACTTTCATCTCCTTTTGGAAGGTAAAACCACACACACACTGACTCACAACGAGAAAGCTTGTTCAGTTATCTGCCCATCCCAGGTTCACTCTCTTACAACTGAGCTTGTCCAATCAAAGGCGCACTTCCAACTTTTCTACCCCGGTTGCCAGGGTTTCCGTTCCAAGCATAGCTCGAGCCATGTGACAACCAACAACACTGTTGCCAATCAGGCGCTTTTTCTCGGTGTCCTCTTGATGGCTTCCTTTTTAAAAAAAATTTCCTGGTTCAACATTTATTCAGCTTAATCATAAATTCCTTTAAAAATATATATTTTTGAACAAAAAAGAATGACTTTCACAACAGCTTCAATCAAGTTGCTGCACAGACTTCTAGCTCCAGCGGATACATTCCTCGCCGATCCAACCTTTCCTCAGAAGACAACACACCCATTCCAGGAATTAGTCCAGGACACCTGTTCTGAACTGTTTCCAATGCATTTACATCCTTTCTTAAATGAGGAGACCAATACTCTACACAATACTCCAGATGTGATCTCACCAATTCCCTGTGCAACTGTAGCACAACCTCCATACATTTGTACTCAATTCTCCTCACAATAAATGATAACATTCTATTAGCTTTCCTAATTAATTTCTGTAACTGCATACTAACCTTTTGTGATTCATGCACGAGGCCACCTAGATCACTCTGTATCTCTGAGCTCTGCGATCACGCAACATTTAGGTAATATGCTTCTTTTTTTATTCTTCCTGCCAAGATGGACAATTTCACATTTTCCCACATTTTACTCCATTTGCCAGATCTTTGCCCACTCACGTAACCTTTGGCACACCACTCGAATAAATTGGTTAGAGATAATTTCCCTTTCACAAAACTATGTTGAGTCTGCCTGATCACTTTGAATTTTTCGAAGTGCCCTGTGATAAAGTCTTGAATATTAGATTCGAACATTTTCCCTCTGACAGGTGTTAAACTCATGAGCCTGTAATTTCCTGCTTTCTGTTGCTCTCCCTTTTTGAATAAAGGAGTTATATTGGCTATTTTCCAATCTGATAGAACCTTCCCCCAATCTCGGGAAGTTTGGAAAATTAGAACCAGTGCATCAACTATCTCACTAGCCACTTTGTTTCAGACCCTAGGATGAAGTCCGTCAGGACCTGGGAATTGTCAGCCCACAGCTCCAACAATTTGCTCAGTACCACTTCCCTGGTGTTTGTAATTTTCTTGAGTTCCTCCCGCCTTTGAAAATATCAGCATTGAAAGGGAGGAAATATTAGAAGTTTTAGCAGGCTTAAAAGTGGATAAATCCCCAGGCCCAGATGAGATGTATCCCAGGCTGCTATGTGAGGCAAGGGAGGAGATTGTAGGGGCTTTGACACAAATTTTCAAATCCTCTCTGGCGACAGGAAATGTACCAGAGGACTCGAGGACAGCGAATGTGGTACCATTAGTCAAGAAGGGGCGTCGGGATAAACCAGGTAATTACAGGCCGGTGAGTCCAACATCAGTGGTTGAGAAAATATTGGAAAAAACTCTGAGGGACAGGATTAATCTCCACTTGGAGAGGCAGGGATTAATCAGGAATAGTCAGCATGGCTTTGTCAGGAGGAGATCGTGTCTAACTAACTTGATTGAATTTTTCGAGGAGGTGACTAGATGTGTTGATGAAGGTAAAGAAGTAGATGTAGTATACATGGATTTCAGTAAGGCTTTTGAAAAGGTCCCACATGGGAGATTGGTTAAGAAGGTAAGAGTCCATGGGATCCAGGGCAATTTGGCAAATTGGATCCAAAATTGGTTTACTGGCAGGAGGCAGAGGGTAATGGTCAAGTGCTGTTTTTGCAATTGGAAATCGTGACCAGTGGTGTACCATGGGGATTGGTGCTGGCACCCTTGCTGTTTGTAGTGTACATTAATGATTTAGATGTGAATATAGGAGGTATGATCAGTAAGTTTGCAGATGACATGAAAATTGGTGATATCGTAGATAGTGAGGAGGAAAGCCTTAGAATACAGGATGATATAGATGGGCTGGTAAGATGGGCGGAGCAATGGCAAATGGAATTTACTCCTGAGAAGTGTGAGGTGATGCATTTTGGGAGGTCTAATAAGGCCAGGGAATATACAATGGGTGGTTGGACCCTAGGAAGTACAGAAGTTCAGAAGGACCTTGGTGTACTTGTCCATAGATCACCGAAGGCAGCAGCACAGGTAGATAAGGTGGTTTGGAAGGCATATGGGATATTTGCCTTTATTAGCCAAGGCATAGAATGTAAGAGCAGGGAGGTTATGATGGAGCTATATAAAACACTAGCTAGGCCACATCTGGAGTACTGTGTACAGTTCTGTTCACCACACTATAGGAAGGATGTGATTGCACTGGAGAGGGTGCAGAGGAGATTGACCAGGATGTTGCCTGGGCTGGAGCATTTCAGCTATGAAGAGAGACTGAAAAGGCTAGGGTTGTTTTCCTTGGAGCAGAGAAGGCTGAGGGGGAACATGATTGAGGTAAACAAAATTATGAGGGGCATTGATAGGTTAGATAGGAAGAAACTTTTTCCCTTCGCGGAGGGGTCAATAACCAGGGGGCATAGATTTAGTGTAAGGGGCAGGATGTTTAGGGGGGATTTGAGGAAAACCTTTTCACCCAGAGGGTGGTTGGAATCTGGAATGCACTGCCTGAAGAGGCGGTGGAGGCAGGAACCCGCACAACATTTAAGAAGTATTCAGATGAGCACTTGAAACGCCATAGCATACAAGGCCACGGGCCAAGTGCAGGAAATTTGGAATCGAATAGTTGGGAGCTGGATGGCCGGCAAGGACACTATGGGCCAAAGGGCCTGTTTCTGTGCTGTATAACTCTGTGACTCTGACTCTTTGACTCCCTTCCATTTCCTGATTTACAGCTTTTTCTGGGATGTTACTGATTTTCTTTATAGTGAAAACCAATGCAAAATTTCAGCTGAATTCATCTGCTTCTCCTTATTTTCCATTATTAATTCCCGAGACTCACTTTCTATAGGACCAATGCCCACTTTGTTATCTCTTCTTTTTTAAGCAGCTCTAAAAACATACTGTATGTTTTATAAATATCGAAATATGTAGCTATTATAATTACATTATAATATATTTTTATGAAGGAAAACTGATCTTAACTTTATTTCAATGTTATATCGACACTGCATGATTGGAGCGTGCATCTCTGATCATCGTAACTCGTTGCTTTAAAAATGTCACCTCATCTCCTCCTCTGATTCTTTTACCAATTCTGTGTCCACTGGTTCTGGACCCTTCTGCCACTGGAAACAGTTTCTCTTTATTTACTCTATAAAAACCCTTCACAATGGTGAAAACAATTGTTAACTGTCTCATTAACATCTCTGCTCTGAGATCAAGCCCAGCTTCACAGAACCCAGACCCATATTCTTTCCACATTAACTGAATTCCCACATCTCTTGTACCATTCTCATAAATCTCCTGTGCTCCCTCTCTAAGGCCTTGACATCCCTGGTGAAATGTGAAGCCAAGAATTAGACACAGTGCTCTCGCTGAGGCCTGTAAACAGTGAGATTTATAACGGTTCCACACAACTTCCTTGTTTCTGTCTCGAACTCCCATTTCATGTTTCTAACTCAGTGTTGTCTCTGAGCTGTTGAAACTGCCTGAATAAATATTTCCGCCAAACAAAGTGCTCAACTTAGACAGCCCGGAAAGTTGGAAGGGACAAAGGCGGTGACCAAGTACACCAGCTCCAAGTAAACCTCCACCATGAACTGAAAAACACTCTAAACACAAGGGCTCTTTTTAAAGAACCACCCACAATCTCTCTGAAAAAGCTGCACCAACATCTCTCGATAGAATCGGTTTATTTATTTGGTTTTAATGCTAAGTATCACTCTGGATCTTTCTCACTGTCTTTGTATATTCTGTTTCAATCTGGTATGGAGTTTCTCGGAAGATGAGTTTCACTGCCTGGGAGGATCTTTGTGGTTTTCCTGGAGAATGCGGGAACAGTGAAGTGGTCACCTGCACTGAGCAGGTCAAGCGCAAGATGCAAACATGTGGTGCCTGCTCTGAAACGGCAGGGTCGCACTCCCCGTGGATTCGGCAGTCAAAAAACTCAACCATTTCTCCCAAGCACTGAACAAAGACTCTTTTCAGAGCCACCCACCGCCTCATCGGGTCAGCAGTGACCTGGGAACGGGAGCTGGGATGTGTTATTAAATAATTTACATTGTGCTCTCGTAATATTCTAGCCTCTGAATTTAGCCTTTCCAACGCACCAGGGTTATGGCGAGAGTTTTCATTGTTTATTTCTTGGATGTGCAGACGATGTTATAAAGTTGCTGAATTAGAATTAGAACATTACAGCGCAGTACAGGCCCTTCGGCCCTCGATGTTGCGCCGACCTGTGAAACCATCTGACCTACACCATTCCATTTTCATCCATATGTCTATCCAATGACCACTTAAATGCCCTTAAAGTTGGCGAGTCTACTACTGTTGCAGGCAGGGCGTTCCACGCCCCTACTACTCTCTGAGTAAAGAAACTACCTCTAACATCTGTCCTGTATCTATCACCCCTCAACTTAAAGCTATGTCCCCTCGTGTTTGCCATCACCATCCGAGGAAAAAGACTCTCACTATCCACCCTATCTAACCCACTGATTATCTTATATGTCTCTATTAAGTCACGTCTCCTCCTCCTTCTCTCCAACGAAAACAACCTCAAGTCCCTCAGCCTTTCCTCGTAAGACCTTCCCTCCATACCAGGCAACATCCTAGTAAATCTCCTCTGCACCCTTTCCAAAGCTTCCACATCCTTCCGATAATGCGGTGACCAGAACTGCACGCAATACTCCAGGTGCGGTCTCACCAGAGTTTTGTACAGCTGCAGCATGACCTCGTGGCTCCAAAACTCAATCCCCCTACTAATAAAAGCTAACACACCATATGCCTTCTTAACAGCCCTATTAACCTGGGTAGCAACTTTCAGGGATTTATGTACCTGGACACCAAGATCCCTGTGTTCATCTACACTACCAAGAATCTTCCCATTAGCCCAGTACTCTGCATTCCTGTTACTCCTTCTAAAGTGAATCACCTCACACTTTTCCGCATTAAACTCCATTTGCCATCTCTCAGCCCAGCTCTGCAGCCTATCTATGTCCCTCTGTACCCGACAACATCCTTCGGCACTATCCACAACTCCACCGACCTTCGTGTCATCCGCAAATTTACTAACCCACCCTTCTACACCCTCTTCCAGGTCATTTATAAAAATGACAAACAGCAGTGGCCCCAAAACAGATCCTTGCGGTACACCACTAGTAACTAAACTCCAGGATGAACATTTGCCATCAATCACCACCCTCTGTCTTCTTTCAGCTAGCCAATTTCTGATCCAAAGCTCTAAATCACCTTCGACCCCATACTTCCGTATTTTCTGCAATAGCCTACCGTGGGGAACCTTATCAAACGCCTTACTGAAATCCATATACACAACATCCACTGCTTTACCCTCATCCATCTGTTTGGTCACCTTCTCGAAAAACTCAATAAGGTTTGTGAGGTACGACCTACCCTTCACAAAACCGTGCTGACTATCACTAATGAACTTATTCTTCTCTAGATGATTATAAATCCTGTCTCTTATAACCTTTTCCAACATTTTACCCACAACCGAAGTAAGGCTCACAGGTCTATAATTACCAGGGCTGTCTCTACTCCCCTTCTGGAACAAGGGGACAACATTTGCTATCCTCCAGTCTTCCGGCACTATTCCTGTCGACAATGACGACATAAAGATCAAGGACAAAGGCTCTGCAATCTCCTCCCTGGCTTCCCAGAGAATCCTAGGATAAATCTCATCTGGCCCAGGGGACTTATCTATTTTCACACTTTCCAAAATTGCTAACACCTCCTCGTTGTGAACCTCAATCCCATCTAGCTTAGTAGCCTGAATCTCAGTATTCTCCTCGACAACATTTTCTTTCTCTACTGTAAATACTGACGCAAAATATTCATTTAACGCTTCCCCTATCTCCTCTGATTCCACACACAACTTCCCACTACTATCCTTGATTGGCCCTAATCTAACTCTAGTCATTCTTTTGTTCCTGATATACCTATAGAAAGCCTTAGGGTTTTCCCTGATCCTATCTGCCAATGACTTCTCGTGTCCTCTCCTTGCTCTTCTTAGCTCTCCCTTTAGATCCTTCCTGGCTAGCTTGTAACTCTCAAGCGCCCTAACTGAGCCTTCACGTCTCATCCTAACATAAGCCTTCTTCTTCCTCTTGACAAGCGCTTCAACTTCATTGGTAAACCACGGCTCCCTCGCTCGACAACTTCCTCCCTGCCTGACAGGTACATACTTATCAAGGACACTCAGTAGCTGCTCCTTGAATAAGCTCCACATTTCGATTGTTCCCATCCCCTGCAGTTTCCTTCCCCATCCTACGCATCCTAAATCTTGCCTAATCGCATCATAATTTCCTTTCCCCCAGCTATAATTCTTGCCCTGCGGTATATACCTGTCCCTGCCCATCGCTAAGGTAAACCTAACTGAATTGTGATCACTATCACCAAAGTGCTCACCTACATCTAAATCTAACACCTGGCCGGGTTCATTACCCAGTACCAAATCCAATGTGGCATCGCCCCTGGTTGGCCTGTCTACATACTGTGTCAGAAAACCCTCCTGCACACACTGGACAAAAACTGACCCATCTAAAGTACTCGAACTATAGTATTTCCAGTCAATATTTGGAAAGTTAAAGTCCCCCATAACAACTACCCTGTTACTCTCGCCCCTGTCGAGAATCATCTTCGCTATCCTTTCCTCTACATCTCTGGAACTATTCGGAGGTCTATAAAAGACTCCCAACAGGGTGACCTCACCTGTCCTGTTTCTAACCTCGGCCCATACTACCTCAGTAGACGAGTCCTCAAATGTCCTTTCTGTTGCTGTAATACTCTCCTTGATTAACAATGCCACACCCCCCCCTCTTTTACCATCTTCTCTGTTCTTACTGAAACATCTAAATCCCGGAACCTGCAACATCCATTCCTGTCACTGACCCGAAACGTTAACTCTGCTTCTCTTTCCACAGATGCTGCCAGACCTGCTGAGTGATTCCAGCATTTCTTGTTTTTGTTTCATAACATTTCTGTTGGGTGAAAATGGGAAATGTTGTCCTTTCACTCGGGTGGCTAAGAAAACAAAACAGGTCATTAAAAGCACTGTAGCTGCAGAAACACTGGGTCTTGTGGAGGCTCTGGATATGGGGTTTTATTTTTCAAATATTTTTGGTGAAATTCTGAACAAGGGACAAACTGAAGATAGAAGACCCATCGAACGTTATGTAGATAATCGTTCTTTGTGGGACAATGTACACTCCACAAAAAGGTATGAGTGAGAAAAGATTATGTACTGACCTTGCTGGTTGAAACAAATGCTGGAGAGAAAGGAAATCTCCAAACTTAAATGAGAAGATGCAAGTCATCAGCTATCCAATTGTTTCACAAAAAGAAATGCTACTGCAAATAAATTGTTAGGATTGCTAGAGGAAGGGCATCTCACAATGTAATACTTTGTTTTGATTTATTTTGAAATATTTTTTGAGGTTGTTAACTGGGGTCTTACTTGAGCAGTGCAAGCAGACACTTACTGAGACTGATGGAGGGTTTTGAATGAGGAGCTACATGTTTGTAATCCTTTTACTCTGTACAATAAATGTGAAACTTGATAAAGATAGGCTCCAGCATTATCCTTCCATAACAAGCTTTCTGGAGTTTAACGCCACACAGTGTACCAATACCCTACTAATTGGTTCCTCAAAAACTGGAATAGGAATTAGAGGTGTCAGTTTTATTGCAGGTTGCAGCTTTCCCACAATTGGGCACATATGATACGTTTTACAAAACTGAATTATGTCCTTGTGAAGACCTGGCCAGTTAAAATGTTGACTTCCAGATCCCTACATGTTCTGCCATAGGAATTTCATGGGCTATTCTTAATATTTCCAAGTGATACTTGGCTGATACCACTATCTGGTGAACCACCATCCATTCTTCATCCGTGGGTCTGTGAGGAGGTCTCCAGTTCCTCATCAGAATCCCATTTTTAACATAATAGCATTCTGGAACTCTCTCTGCTTCAGCTTCAGTTTGAGCCGATTGTGCCTCTTTACTTAACTCTGGATCGGCTTGCTGAGCATTGATCAGAGATTTGCTGAACATTTCCTTCAGATTATCCAAATCCCCCCCAAAATTTCAGATGGCCAAATATCTGTCTGTCGTGCTAACCTGACCTTTGACAATGGAACTTGCTTAGCCATTGCTCTGTTCACTACACATGAAGGAATAAATCCTGGAACCTTTTCCTGCAACTGCTCTGTCTCCTTGACTTCACTTGGTCTTTCCGTGATCTCTGGAGAAGCTACTCGCTTTGCTCCGGCCAAATCAATCCCTCAGGAGTAGGTCAACTCCATCTACAGGTAAACTATGGACAACTCCTACAGTTACCATTCCAGACATTAGGTCACACTCCAGGTGCACCCAATACAAAGGTGCGGGTATGTACTCCCCACTAATACTGTTCACTAAAACTTAGCATTCAATGTGCTCTCTGGTGGAAAAGTCATGCCTTTCCCCAGCAAAAGAGTTTCAGTGGCTCCTGTATCCCTAAGTATAAATACAGGTTTACCTGCCTCACTTTGCCTTTTGACAAGAATTCCCTGCAGCTCTTAGGTATCTTTATCATCTTCCCCACACTCACAGTGGTGTTTGTACTTGGCCTTACAGCTACAATCAGAGATACAGCCTGATCTGCCGTCCTCTCAGTCAGAGCCCCTTTCTCTGTATTGGCCTTGCATACCCCAATAAATCCCATGGGTTTACCCTGTAACTTCCAGCAATCTGCACTAAGGTGCCCCGCCTTGTGGCAACGGAAACACTTTGGCTTTCACACCTTACTTTCACCTTCAGCATCTTCCTTTCTGGCCAGAGGAGGAAATCCTGGGTTGGTCCCAGCTGTCCATCCTTGTCCCTGGCTACTTGCCTTCCTTTCACCCTCCCATCTTCTATCCTTCTTCATTTTGTGGGGTTGACGGAGAAAGGGTTTGGACATGTAAACAAGCTCATAATCATCAGCGATCTCAGCTGCCTGTCTGGCTGTTGAAAGCTTCTGGTTCTCTGTGTGGGTTCTTACTCATGAAGGAAATGAATTTTTATCTTCTTTCAGAAGAATTATTTCCCTTAGGCTCTCATATATGGCCTCTACCTTTAGTGCCTGCATCCAACAATCAAAGTTAATTTGTGTTATCTTCTCAAATACTATAAAAGTCTGCTTAGACTGTTTCCAGAGGTTCCGAAATTTCTGCCTGCAAGCTTCAGGAACCAGCTCATAAGCAGTGAGAATAGTCTTTTTTTTCATCTCATAATCTGCGGAAGCCTCCTGAGAGAACACAATTTTCGAGAACAGAATAACATGGGGACATTTAAGATGAAATAATTAATCAATCATGTATTGCTAACAAGCTAACTTTTAGAGGTTCAGCATGCAGCTTATCAGAAATTAATAGTAGCTCTTTCAGTGCTGTGGGGACAGCTTATCAGTAGGAGTAGAAGGAGTAGACTAGCAAGCAAGATTCACAGGACAGCTGAAGCTGCTTCATAAAAGCCTATATTGTACTACAGTTCAAAAACAGATAAGAGCCATGAGAAAATGAAGTAAGAAGTTAAAAACACATTGACAAGGCAGGCTCTGACACCAAGAAACTGCAGAGTTTGTAAACCAATTGGGAACTTAAAGGGGGTGTCACTGATGTGTATGAAGAACTATAAGAAAGGCTTGATTTTCTTGCACCACCACAGAGGAGAAAGGTGGAGGCAAAGGTGTTGTTGTAATTTGCTTTGCTGATGATGTAACCAAGAAGTACTGCAATAAAGTTTCTTAAAGCTACAGTCGGACTTCGTCTCTCTTTGTGCAACTAGTGGGATCCAACACCTCCTCAGAAAGTATAGCATAAACTTCATGAGCTCTGCCTATCAACCTGCTTTGCATGAGCAGTGTCCAGTTTTCTTTCAGCCACCTCATCTGTTTAGCTATCCTTTCAAAAGAAATGAAAAATGCCTCTACATCATTTTCCTCAAATTTCGGGAGGGCTTGCTCAAATTTAAATACCTCCCCATTGGGTCCTGGGTTGGAGTCAGGTCTTTCCTCACCATAAGTTTGATTGTGGTCAAGGACATTCTTCTTTTTTAGTTCCACCCTTTTTAATTGGAATACCCTTTCTCGCTACCTTTCCCTTACCTGCCTCTTTTCTTATAAAAGCATAGAAAATAGGAGCAAGAGTAGGTCATTAGGCCCTTCGAGCCTGCTCCGCCATTCATTATGATCATAGCTGATCATCCAACTCAGTAGCCTGTTCCCACTTTTGCCCCATACTCTTTGATCCCTTTAGACCCAAGAGCTATATCTAACTCCTTCTGGAAAACATTCAATGTTTAGGCCTCAACTGCTTTCCGTGGTAGCGAACTCCAGAGGCTCACCACTCTCTGGGTGAAGAAATTTCTCCTCATCGCAGTCCTGAAAGGTTTACCCCGTATCCTTAGACTATGACCCCTGGTTCTGGACTCCCCCATCATCGAGAACATCCTTCCTGCATCTACCCTGTCAAGTCCTGTTAGAATTTTATAGGTTTCTATGAGATCCCCCTCACTCTTCTGAACTCCAGCGAATATAATCCTAACCAACTCAATCTCTCCTCATACATCAGTCCTGCCATCCCAGGAATCAGTCTGGTAAACCTTCGCTGCACTCCCTCTATAGCAAGAACATCCTTTCTCAGATAAGGAGACCAAAACTGCACACAATATTCCAGGTGTGGCCTCACCAAGGCCCTGTACAATTGCAGCAAGACATCCCTGCTCCTGTACTCAAATCCTCTCGCTTTGAAGGCCAACATACCATTTGCGTTTTTTACCGCCTGTTGCACCTGCATGCTTACCTTCAGCGACTGGTGTATGTGAATACCCAGGTGTCGCTGCATATTCCCTTCTCTCAGTTTATAGCCGTTCAGATAATAATCTGCCTTCCTGTTTTTGCTACCAAAGTGGTTAACCTCACATTTATCCACATTATACTGCATCTGCCATGCATTAGCCCACTCACTCAACTTGTCCAAATCATCCTGAAGCCTCTCTGCATCCTCCTCACAACTCAGCCTCCCACTCAGTTGTGTGTCATCTGCAAATTTGGAGATATTACATTTAGTTACCTCACCTAAATCATTAATATATATTGTGAATAGCTGGGGTCCGAGCACCGATCCCTGCGGTACACTACTAGTCACTGCCTGCCATTCGGAAAAAGACCCATTTATCCCTACTCTTTGTTTCCTGTCCAGCAACCAATTTTCTTTCCATCGCAAAACACTACCCCCAATCCCAAGCGCTTTAATTTTACATGTTAACCTCTTATGTGGGACTTTGTCGAAAGCCTTCTGAAAGTCCAAATAAACCACATCCACTGGCTTCCCCTCATCAACTCTACTCGTTACATCCTCAAAGAATTCTAGCAGATTTGTCAAGCATGATTTCCACAGGCCATGCGCGATGCCAATATCATCACCCTCGATAAGAACAAGGGTGATCGCGGTGACTGCAACAATTACCGTGGAATTTCCCTGCTCAGCATAGTGGGGAAAGTCTTCACTCGTGTCACTTTAAACAGGCTCCAGAAGCTGGCTGAGCATGTCTACGCTGAGGCACAGTGTGGCTTTCGAGCAGAGAGATCCATCATTGACATGCTGTTCTCCCTTCGCCAGCTACAGTGGGTGGCACAGTGGCACAGTGGTTAGCACTGCAGCCTCACAGCTCCAGGGACACGGGTTCAATTCTGGGTACTGTCTGTGCGGAGTTTGCAAGTTCTCCCTGTGACTGCGTGGGTTTTCGCCAGGTGCTCCGGTTTCCTCCCACCGCCAAAGACTTGCAGGTGATAAGTAAATTAGGTCATTGTAAATTGTCCCTAGTGTAGGTAGGTGGTAGGGTATATGGGATTATTGTAGGGTTAGTATAAATAGGTGGTTCTTGGTCGGCACAGACTCGGTGGGCCGAAGGGCCTATTTCAGTGCTGTATCTCTAAATTAAAAAAAATAAATAAATGTCGCGAACAACAGATACCCCTCTACATTGGTTTCATAAATCTCACCAAAGCCTTTGACCTCATCAGCAGATGTGGTCTCTTCAGACTACGAGCAAAGGTCGGATATCCACCAAAGCTACTAAGTATCATCACCCCATTCCATGACAATATGAAAGGCTGAATTCAGCATAGCGGAACCTCATCAGACCCCTTTCCTACCCTGAGTGGCGTGAAACAGGGCTGTGTTCTCACACCTACACTGTTTGGGATCTTCTCCTCCCTGCTGCTCTCACATGCATTCAAGTCCTCAGATAAAGAATTTTCCTCCACACAAGATCAGATGGCAGGTTGTTCAACCTTGCCCGACGAAGAGCGAAGACCAAAGTAGAGAAAGTCCTCATCAGGGAACTCCTCTTTGCTGATGATGCTGCATTAACATCCCACACTGAAGAGTGTCTGCAGTGACTGATTGACAGAATTGCTGCTGCCTTCAGTGAATTTGGCCTAACCATCAGCCTCAAGAAAACGAACATCATGGGACAAGACATCAGAAATGCTCCATCTATCAATATCGGCGACCACACTCTGGAAGTGGTTCAAGAATTCACCTACCTAGGCTCAACTGTCACCAGTAACCTGTCTCTCGATGCAGAAATCAACAAGCACATGGGAAAGGCTTCCACTGCTATATCGAGACTGGCCAAGAGAGTGTGGGAAAATGGCGCACTGACATGGAACGCAAAAGTCCGAGTATATCAAGCCTGTGTCCTCAGTAGCTTGCTCTACGGCAGCGAGGCCTGGACAACGTATGTCAGCCAAGAGCGACGACTCAATACATTCCATCTTCGCTGCCTCCGGAGAATCCTTGGCATCAGGTGGCAGGACCGTATCTCCAACACAGAAGTCCTCGAGGCGGCCAACATCCCCAGCATATACATCCTACTGAGCCAGTGGCACTTGAGATGGCTTGGCCATGTGAACCACATGGAAGATGGCAGGATCTGCAAGGACACTTTGTACAGCGAGCTCATCACTGGTATCAGACTCACCGGCCGTCCATGTCTCCGCTTTAAAAACGTTTGCAAACGCGACATGACGTCCTGTCACATTGATCACACGTCGTGGGAGTCAGTTGCCAGTGATCGGCAGAGCTGGTGGGCAACCATAAAGGCGGGGCTAAAGTGTGGCGAGTCGAAGAGACTTAGCAGTTGGCAGGAAAAAAGACAGAAGCGCAAGGGGAGAGCCAACTGCGTAACAGCCCCGACAACCAATTTTATCTGCAGCACCTGTGGAAGAGTCTGTCACTCTAGAATTGGCCTTTATAGCCCCTCCAGGCGCTGCTTCACAAAGCACTGACCACCTCCAGGCACTTACCCATTGTCTCTCGAGACAAGGAGGCCAAAGAAGAAGAAGAAGAAGAAGAAGATTTCCCTTTCGCAAATCCATGCTGACTCTGCCCGATTCTACCACTGTTCTCCCAGTGCTCTGCTATAAAATATTTGTTAATGGACTCGAGAATTTTCCCCACTACTGATGTCAGGCTGACTGGTCTATAATTCCCCGTTTTCTCTCTACCTCCCTTTTTAAATAGTGGGGTCACATTAGCTACCCTCCAATCTGTAGGAACTGTTCCAGAGTCTATAGAATCTTGGAAGATGACCACCAATGCATCCACTATTTCTAGGGCCACTTCCTTAAGTTCTCTGGGTTGTAGATTATCGAACCCTGAGGATTTATCGGCTTGCAATCCCATCAATTTGCCCAACACCATTTCTCTACTAATACTGATTTCTTTCAGTTCCTCTCTCTCCCTCAGCCCTGTGTTCCCCCACATTTCTGTTATGATATGTGTGTCTTCCTTTGTGAAGATAGAACCAAAGTATGCATTTAGTTGGTCAACCATTTCTTTATTTCCCATAATAAATTCCCTGTTTCTGACTATAAGGGACCTACATTTGTCTTCACCAATCTTTTTCTCTTCACATACCTCTAGAAACTTTTACCGTCAGTTTTTATGTTCCCCGCAAGCTTGCTCGCGTACTCTATTTTCCCCTTCTTAATCAATCCCTTGGTCCTCCTTTGCTGAATTCTAAACTGCTCCCAAACCTCCGGTCTGTTGTTTTTTCTGACAAATTTATATGCCTCTTCCTTGGATCTAATGCTATCTCTAACCTCCCTTGGTTACCTTTTTGGCTACCTTTCCCGTTTTACTTTTGCGCCAGACAGGGATAAACAATTGTTGCAGTTCATCTACGCGCTCTTTAAATGTTTGCCATTGTCTATCCACCATCATCCCTTTAAGTAACGATGCCTCTTGAACGTCGCTATCGTACCTGCTTCCACCACCTCCCCCGGCAGCAAGTTCCAGGCACTCACCACCCTCTGTGTAAAGAACTTGCCTCACACATACCCTCTAAACTTTGCCCCTCTCACCTTAAAACTATGTCCCCTAGTAACTGACTCTTCCACCCTCGGAAAAAGCTTCTGACTATCCACTCTGTCCATGCAGCTCAGAACTTTGTAAACCTGTATCATGTCACCCCTCCATCTCCGTCGTTCCAGTGAAAACAATCTGAGTTTATCCAACCTCTCCTCATAGCTAATGCCCTCCAGACCAGGCAACATCCTGGTAAACCTCTTCTGTACCCTCTCCAAAGCCTCCACGTCCTTCTGGTAGGTTGGCGACCAGAATTGCACGCAATATTCTAAGTGTGGCCGAACTAAAGTTCTGTACAGCTGCAACATGACTTGCCAATTTTTATGCTCTATGCCCCGACCGATGAAGGCAAGCATACCGTATGCCTTCTTGACCACCTTATCCACCTGCGTTGCCACTTTCAGTGATCTGTGGATCTGTACGCCCAGATCTCTCGACCTGTCAATACTCCTAAGGGTTCTGCCATTTACTGTATACCTCCCACCTGCATTCGACCTTCCAAAATGCATTTGTCCGTATTAAACTCCATCTGCCATTTCTCCGCCCAAGTCTCCAACCAATCTATATCCTGCTGTATCCTCTGACAATCCTCATCACTATCCGCAACTCCACCCACCTTTGTGTCATCCGCAAACTTACTAATCAGACCAGCCACATTTTCCTCCAAATCATTTATATATACTACAAACAGCAAAGTCCCAGCACTGATCCCTGCGGAACACCACTAGTCACATCCCTCCATTCAGAAAAACACCCTTCCACTGCTACCCTCTGTCTTCTATGACAGAGCCAGTTCTGTATCCATCTTGCCAGCTCACCTCTGATCCCGTGTGACTTCACCTTTTGTACCAGTCTGCCATGAGGGACCTTGTCAAAGGCTTTACTGAAGTCCATATAGATAACATCCACTGCCCTTCCTTTATCAATCATCTTCAAATCATCAAAGGGAGAAGGTATTAACTACTTTCGTGGGCTTAAAAGTCGTACAAGAGAAGAGGTGGACCTAATCTTAGGGAATGAAGCTGGACAAGTGGTAGAAGTATCAGTGGGAGAGCATTTCAGGGATAGTGACCATAACTCTGTAAGATTGAAGGTAGTTATGGAAAAGGACATAGGTAGACCAGAAATAAAGGTACTGAATTGGGGGAAGGCCGATTTCAATATGATAAAACAGGATTTGGCCAAAGTGGACTGGGAGCAGCTACTTGTAGGAAAGTCTACATCAGACCAGTGGGAGTCATTCAAAAAGGAAATAGTGAAAGTTCAGAGACAACATGTCCTCGTAAAGGTGAAGGGTAGGACCAACAATTCCAGGGAACCCTGAATGTCAAGGGATATAGAGGATTGGAAAGGAAAATAAAGGAGGCTTATGGCAGATTAAGAGGGCTGAAAACAGCGGAGGCACTAAGGAGTATAGAAAGTGTAGGGGGGTACTTAAAAAAACACTGGCGGGCAAGATAAAGGAAAATGCCAAAGCATTTTATAAGTATATTAAGGGCAAGATGATAAGCAGGGAAAGAGTAGGACCCATTAGGGACTAACATGGCAATCTGTATGTGGAGCCGGAGGATGTAGGTGAGGTTTTAAATGATTACTTTTCAGCTGTGTTCACGATGGAGAAGGAACAATGTTGGTGAAGAGATCAGGGAGCGGGACTGTGATATACTTGAATCAATTAGCAATGAAAGGGAGGAGGTATTAACTGTTTTAGTGGGCTTAAAAGTGGATAAATCCCCAGGCCCAGATGAGATGTATCCCTGGCTGTTATGTGGGAAAAGTGAGGAGAAAGCAGGGGCTCTGACACAAATTTTCAAATCCTCTCTGAACACAGGAGAAGTACCACAGGATTGGAGGACAGCAAATGTGGTACCATTATTCAAGAAGGGTAGTCGGGATAAACCAGGTAATTACAGGCCGGTGAGTCTAACATCAGTGGGAGGGAAACTATTGGAAAAAATTCTGAGGGACAGGATTAATCTCCACTTGGAGAGGCAGGGATTAATCAAGGATAGTCAGCATGGCTTTGTCAGGGGGAGATCATGTCGAACAAATTTATTTGAATTTTTCAAGGAGGTGACTAGGTGTGTAGATGAGGGTAAAGCAGTTGATGTAGTCTACATGGATACCCCATGTAGGCTTTTCATAAGGTCCCGCATGGGAGATTGGTCAAGATCCAGGGCAATTTGGCAAATTGGATCCAAAATTGGCTAAGTGGCAAGAGGCAGAGGGTGAAGGTTGAGGGTTCTTTTTGTGGTTGGAAGCCTGTAACCAGTGGTGCACTGTAGGGATCGGTTCTGAGACACTTTCTGTTTGTCGAGTACATTAATGATTTTCTTTTTTTTTCTTTTGGGCCTCCTTATCTCGAGAGACAATGGATACGCGCCTGGAGGTGGTCAGTGGTTTGTGAAGCAGCGCCTGGAGTGGCTATAAAGGCCAATTCTGGAGTGACAGGCTCTTCCACAGGTGCTGCAGAGAAATTTGTTTGTTGGGGCTGTTGCACAGTTGGCTCTCCCCTTGCGCCTCTGTCTTTTTTCCTGCCAACTACTAAGTCTCTTCGACTCGCCACAATTTAGCCCTGTCTTTATGGCTGCCCGCCAGCTCTGGCGAATGCTGGCAACTGACTCCCACGACTTGTGATCAATGTCACACGATTTAGACGTGAATATAGGAGGTATGATCAGTAAGTTCGCAGATGACACGAAAACTGGTTGTGTCGTAAATAGTGAGGAGGAAAGGCTTTAATTACAGGACAATATAGATGGGCTGGTAAGATGGGCAGGGCAGTGGCAAATGGAATTTAATCCTGAAAAGTGTGAGGTGATGCATTTTGGGAGGACTAACAAGGCAAGGGAATATACAATGGGTGGTAGGACCCTAGGAAGTACAGAAAGTCAGAGAAACCTTGGTATACCTGTCCATAGATCACTGAAGGCATGAGCACAGTAGATAAGGTGGTTAGGAAGGCATATGGGATACTTGCCTTTATTAGCCGAGGCATAGAATATAACAGCAGGGAGGTTATGATGGAGCTGTATTAATCGCCAGTTAGGCCACAGCTGGAGTACTGTGTACAGTTCTGGTCACCATACAATAGGAAAGATGTGACTGCACTGGAGAGGGTGCAGAGGCGATTCACCAGGATGTTGCTGGGACTGGAGCATTTCAGCTATGAAGAGAGACTGGACAGGCTAAGGTTGTTTTCCTTAGAGCAGAGAAGGCTGAGGGGGAACCTGATTGAGGTATACAAAATTATCAGGGGCATAGATAAGGTAGATATGAAGAATTTTTTTCCCTTCGCGGAAGTGTCAATAACCACGGGGTATCAATTTAAGGTAAGGGGCAGGAGGTTGAGAGGGGATTTGAGGAAAACAATTTTTACCGAGAGGTTGGTTGGAATCTGGAACACACTGCTTGAAGGGGTGGTAGAGCCAGGAACCCTCAGAACTTTTAAGAAATATTTAGATGTGCACTTGAAACACCATGGCATGCAAGGCTATGGGCCATGTGCTGGAAAATGGGATTAAAATAGATAGGTGCTTGATGTCCGGCATGGACACGTTGGGTTGAAGGGCCTGCTTCTGTGCTGTACAAGTCTATGATTCTATGACTCTGTCACATACCCAGGGATGGTGATGGTGGAGAAAAACAGAAAGTGCTGGAAATACTCAGCAGGTCTGGCAGCATCTGTGGAGAGAGAAACAGAGTTAACATTTCACATTGATGACCTCTCATCAGAGTTCATCGTCCTGAAGCATTAACTCTGTTTCTCTCTCCACAGATGCTGCCAGACCTGCTGAGTATTTCCGGCACTTTCTGTTTTTATTTCAGATTTCCAGCATTGGCTGTATTTTGTTTTTAGTATGGTAATGGAGGAGATTGGAACACTGGCTGAAAGGTATGATTCAGTCAGTGTGACTAGAATCTTGCTTGACTGGTCTGTGGAACAGCTCTCTCAACTTTGGCAGAAGTCCTCATATGCTGGTAAGGTGGACTTTGTAGAGTAACTGACTGGGGCGTTCCTTTGTCATTCCCAGTGCCTAGGTTGATGCTGGGCAGTCCATCCAGTTTAATTCTTTGTCAGCTTTTTTGTAGTAGTTTGCTCGGCATTTCAGAGGGCAGTTAAGAGTCAAAAACATTGCTGTGGTTGTGGAGTCACATGTAGGCCAGACCAGGAAAGGACAGCAGATTTCCTTTCCTAAAGGACATTCATGAACTAGATGGGTTTTTAACAACAATTCATTAGTTTCATGATCACTATTACTGAGACCAGCTTTATTTAATTGAATTTAATTCCACCAGACCAGATTTGAACTTGTATCTCTGGAGCATGAGTCCGGGCCTCTGGATTACTAGCCCAGTAACATGACCACCATGCTACTGAATGTTGGCAAAGTCAGAGTGGAAGAGGGAGAGAGGGTTAGGATGAATGTTGTGCAAGACACTGAGGAAGGATGGAAAAGGTTTTGAAGATAAAAATTGCACAAAACATGGAAGAGGGCAGAAGATTCAAGGATGAATGTTGGAAGAGGGCTGTGAGTTTCGAGGATGAATGTTGCCCAAGACAGGGAGGGATGGGGGTGGAGGGGGAAAGAGGTTTAAGGATGAATGGTGACAAAGATAACAAGTAAATGGGGAGAGATTGCAATAGGTCAGTGTTGCTCCAGAGATGGACGATGCGGGGGGCACAAGGAATCAGAGTTTCAGGGATGAATGTGAGAGGATATCAGAGGAACGGGAGCAGAGAGGGTCATGGTGTTGCTCCAGAGATGCTGGAAGCAGTGGTAGCAGTGGTGGGGTGGAATATCAGAGGTTCAGAGATGAATATTAGCAAGGACTAGGAGGATGGAGGCAAACCTTTGGACAATGGAAATGGACCAAGAGGGGGAACGTGGTGGAGAGGCACAGGGATGAATGTTGCACAAGTTCAGAGGAAAGGGGGAATACCGGATAGACGTTTGGGGATTAATGTTGCTCAGGTTCAGGAGGAAGGTGGGGAGACAGATTCAGGGGTGAATGCTGAACAAGAGAGCGATATAAAGAGAGAAATGTTCACGGATGAATGAGTTGGAAAAGGGGAAAGGTTCAGGGATGAATGTTGCACAAGACAGGAAGAGAGGGGGAGAAGAGAACTTCCCAACAAAGTTGCATTTGACAGGATGAAACTTGCGTCAACATTCCACTATTATCACACAAATTGAGATAGAGATAGAGATCCAGGAGGTTTCATCATCAGTCACATGCAGCTCAATATAAATAAACCATCTCACTGTGTCTGACGGATTTTCATCTCCGGCGGAGAGGATGCGCTGGAGTTTGGCATTGGTGCGGGCTCTGGCGGTGCTGGCGCTGTGGATCGGCGGAGACTCCGGGGTCTTTTCCCAGAATCCGTGTCCATGTTCACCACAGGATCTGTGTCTACCCATACCCGCGGACCATCAGTACCAAGTTGAGGTGAGTGTCTCAGATCATTAAATTCCCTCGGGAAAATAGTTAGTTTACTTGAAGTTGTCTTTTGAAGTGTGTTGAGCAGTAACACTTGGAATGGAGCATTGATTAGATTAGATTAGAGATACAGCACTGAAACAGGCCCTTCGGCCCACCGAGTCTGTACCGACCATCAACCACCCATTTATACTAATCCTACACTAATCCCATATTCCTACCAAACATCCCCACCTGTCCCTCTATTTCCCTACCACCTACCTATACGAGTGAGAATTCATAATGGCCAATTTACCTATCAACCTGCAAGTCTTTTGGCTTGTGGGAGGAAACCGGAGCACCTGGAGAAAACCCACGCAGACACAGGGAGAACTTGCAAACTCCACACAGGCAGTACCCAGAATCGAACCCGGGTCCCTGGAGCTGTGAGGCTGCAGTGCTAACCACTGCGCCACTGTGCCGCCCTTGGGATGTGAGCTCCTGCCTTTCCTCATGTGGTTCAGCTCCTCTCACCCGCACTGATGTGGAAGGTCAGAGATTGTCCTCTTTAGGATGTTCTTTTTACACCAGGGGCCGAGACTCCACCCCCCAGGGCTGGGCTGGACTGGACTGGGGGGATCGGGCTGGGGTGGACTGGGGGGGCTCGGGCTGGACTGGACTGGGGGACTGGACTGGACTGGGGGGCTCGGGCTGGGCTGGACTGGACTGGGGGGCTCGGGCTGGGCTGGACTGGACTGGGGGGCTCGGGCTGGACTGGGGGGATCGGGCTGGACTGGGGGGCTCGGGCTGGACTGGACTGGGGGACTGGCGCTGGGCTGACTGGGGGACTGGGGCTGGGCTGGACTTGGGGAGCTCGGGCTAGGCTGGACTGGGGGGCTGGGGCTGGACTGGACTGGGGGGCTGGGGCTGGGCTGGACTGGGGAGCTGGGGCTGGGCTAGACTGGGGGGCTGGGGCTGGGCTAGACTGGGGGGCTTGGGCTGGACTGGACTGGGGGGCTGGGGCTGGACTGGACTGGGGGGCTGAGGCTGGACTGGACTGGGGGGCTCGGGCTGGGCTGGACTGGCGGGCTGGAGGGCTGGGGCTGAACTGGGGGGCTGGGGCTGGGCTGGACTGGGGGGCTCGGGTTGGACTGGACTGGACTGGGAGGCTCGGGCTGGGCTGGACTGGGGGGCTGGGGGTGGACTGGACAGTGGGGCTCGGGCTGGTCTGGACTGGGGGGAGGGCTCGGGCTGGGTTGGACTGGGGGGCTGGGGCTGGGCTGGACTGGACTGGGGGACTCGGGCTGGGCTGGACTGGACTGGGGGGCTCGGTCTGGACTGGGCTGGGGGGCTCGGTCTGGACTGGGTTGATGTTCGGTAGAGAGTTCTCCAGTCAGGCTCCAGCCTGGGCTCCGGGGGAGATACAGACTGGAGAGTGGTCGTTAACACAGTCCGAGTATCAGGAACAGGCTGAGGCTGTGAGTCGGGGTCAGTGACAGGTGAAGCTGGTGCAGCAGCGCAAGTGGCAGCTCAGATTATTGTTGAAATGCAAAGAGAATCCTGTTATATATAATACATATGTTCAAGTGTTAATCTTGGTATAGTTACAGCCTGTGTAAAATAGGACCAGCCGTAGTATTGGGCAGTGCAAAGATATTTTAACAAGTGCAGCATCAATAAAATGTGTTTTTAATGCTTCTCCAATGTGCAGAGTCTTAAATGATGTGTGATCTAACTCTTACAGCCTCATACCATGGTTCAGGTTTGCAGATTTCACACAATATTGATCCAGAAACACCAGTTAAAAATCCTGGAATCACATGGAATAAAATTGTGATTTGACCTCGGTCATTGTAAAACTGGGACCCTGGTCATGATTAAACTGAATACAACTTAGCAGATCTTTGAACAAATGTTGGTGTTAAATGTCTCTGTAACTGCTGTGTAGTTGATGAGGTTAGTATTTATTTCAGAGTAATGTTACTAAGTGGGCAGTGTGGCAGGAACAGGAGCTCCATCAATATAACCTGCAGACTAGATGTGTTCATTATCCCTTCCTTATCCTGTACCCTGGGGACAATTATATTGATCAGGAAAATCTATATTTTTAATGTCAGTTTTATATCCTTCATTACTGCAGCTGACAGTTTTATTTTTGTATCAGGTCATGGTGTTTTATCATGGAGGAACGGATTGGATACATTATGACTGGTCCAAGGTCAAGACTGTTGTAGCCTTGCATTTTCCACAAGCCGATCTTGTGTGTCATGCTCACGCAAATAAAATTCGAGTTGTCATGAAAGGTAACTAATTTTATCACAGAATAAAACATATGTTCTTCTGTCTTCTAATGCAAGCTGTATTATTGAGAACCACATAATGGAACATGCAGTGTACAGGTTTGAGGCTCGAGCATAATCACCGGAATGGACTGGTTGGGCCGAATGGCCTGTTTGTGTGCTGTATATTTTATGTCATTCTATGATGTTGCAGTTCTTGATGTTACAGTGCTGAAATACCTCGACAGCTCTGATACAACCATTGCTATTGATTCTGCATTCCATTTATAATATATTAAAAACACCCGCCTCCTGTCTTCATAGAATGACAGAATGGATACAGCAGAGAAGGAGGCCATTTAGCCCTTCCTATTCATGCTAGCTCTCTGCAAGAGTAACTCACCAAGTTCCCTTCCCACGCCATTTCCGTGTAGCTCTGCAAATTTTTTCTCTTCAGATAATTATCCTCTTCTGACATCCTCCATTGAATCTGCCCCCACTACACTCTCAGGCAGTGCATTCCAGATCCTAACAACTCGCTGCGTGAAAAAGATTTTCCTGATGTCGCTGTTGCTTCATTTATCAAACCCTTTAAATCAGTGTTTTCTGTTTCTCAATCCTTCTGCCAAAGGAATCAGTTTCTTTGCATCTACTCTATCAAGATCTCTCATGATTTTATATTTTTATATTTAGAGATACAGCACTGAAAGAGGCCCTTCGGCCCACCGAGTCTGTGCCGACCAAGAACCACCCATTTATAGTAACCCGACAGTAATCCCATATTCCCTATCACCTACCTACAATTTACAACAGCCAATTAACCTATCACCTGCAAGTCTTTAACGGTGGGAGAAAACCGGAGCACCCAGCAACAGCCCACACGGTCACAGGGAGAACTTGCAAACTCGGCACAGGCAGTACCCAGAATCGAACCCGGGTCCCTGGAGCTGTAAGATTGCGGTGCTAACCACTGCGCCACTGTGATCACCTTTTTCACATTTACTCTTAATCTTCTCCAAGAAAAGTTCCAGCTTCTCCAACATATCCATGTAACTGTTGTCCCTCATCCCTGGAACCATTTTCGTGAATCTTTTCTGCACCCTCTCTGAAGCATTCACAACCTTCCTAAAATGTAGTGCCCAGGGCTGGATGCAATATTCCAGTTGAGGCTGAGCCAGTCTTTTATACAGGTTTATCCTAACTTCTTTGTTCTTGTATTCTATGCCTCTATTTATAATGCCCAGTTCTGATGAAGGATCACTGATCTGAAACGTTAACTCTGCTTCTCTCTGCACAGATGCTGCCAGACCTGCTGAGTATTTCCAGCATTTCTTGTTTTTATTCCAGGATCCCATATGCTTTCTTAATGCTTTCTCAACCTGCCCTGCCACCTTCAATGATTTGTGCACATATATCCCCAGGTGTCTCTGCTCCAACACCACCTTTAGAATTGTAGCCTTGAATTTTTATTGCCTTTCCTCATTCTTCCCACTAAAATGAATTGCTTCACACTTCTCTGTATGAAATTTCATCTGGGACTTGTCTGCCCATTTCACCAACCTGTCCTCTTGAAGTTTATCATTATCTTCCTTACAGTTCACAATACTTCCAAGTTTTCTGTCATCGGCCAATTTTGAAATCGTGTCCCATATCCCCAAGTCTAGGTCATTACTATATATCAAGAAAAGCAGGGATCCTAACACTGTCACCTAGGGAACCCCACTATCTCCTTTCCTCCAATCCAAAAACAACCGTTCACAACGACTCTCTGTTTCCTGTCATTCAGCCAATTTATTCCATGGGCTTTAACTTTGCTGACACATCTGTTATGTGGAATTGTATCAAATGTGTTACAGACGGGTGGGAAATGGGGTGGCTTCCACTTTTTGTCTCCCAACTGACCATGTATAGTGTTTCCATTAAACTAGTGTTTCAGTCCCTGTGTGTTTTATGAGTCAAATAAACAGACCAAGTACAGGTTTTCTCATAGGTTTTAAAAAAAAGATAACTATTTTTACACAATAACCAAATTGTTTGCAATCTTCACCCATGCAAACATTCACACACATACACACATAGGATAGATGGATAGAAAGAAAAGGGTAAGATTTAATTAAAGTCTCAAGGCATGCAAGAATTTTGTGGCTTGCAGAAACTTAATGAATTTCTTGGAAGAAAAATCTTTTCAAATGTGCAGGCCTGGATGTTTGTAGTCTTGAACTTGCTGAGGTGTTGCAGACTTCTTGCTTGCTTCTGCAGGTGGGGGATTCAAAGTCACTTTGGCAATTTCCCTCTGCCTCAGTTGTTCAAAGATGTTTTAAAGATGTTTTTTGGTGGCAGGGCTCCTTTGCTGAGCTGGTCGGCCTCACAGCTTCTGTGGATGGAAAGTATGACCTTCTGTAGTCTCTGGTTGATCTCTGCCTCTCTCTACAGGTTAAGGTAAAAACTCATCACACTTGAGTCTCTGTCAGCTGACAAAGGGCTCCTGTCCCCTGCTGTTACCATACAATAGTCCAGGATATGAAAATCAAGCTATCTGATGTCTTCTGGATGGGATCCATTCTGCTACAATGGTGTTACTTCACTCTATTATTTTGGCTTTTGAATCCGCAGTTTCTCTGTCTGCCAGGTTTGATAACTCAATTCTTGAAGATCGGAGCCGCTTTGCATTGGACTGCCTGTTTTCTATTTCAACGTCTCCCCAGGGTTAGACCAGATGTGATGATGGGTTTTGTTCTTCAACAGCCCAAAGGTATTTTCCAGTACAGGGGTGGTGTCACCTGACAGCGACTCCATCTTGTCTGTAACAATGTGTCCATATTTTAGAGTTTAACTTATGAGTTCATTTTTCATAGTCCACAATTGTTCCATTTCACTCCATTTTGCATCCTTGTTTCTTATGTGAGTAGAACACCTCCCTGCAAAAGGGAAAAATGAAATTCCTTGGTATTTAATTTTTTTGTTTCTTGTTTTCAGAAAGAAAGGAAGCAAGTTAGATATAAGATAGCACACATGTGCACACATTCAATCCCACGCATTCTTCAGGCTTCCAGTCATGATTTCTTTACAGATTTTTGGCAATCGAGTGATTTTAAATTTGGGATAGCACATTGGCAATAAGGTTGTTTTTTTTGCAGCTTTATGTACACTTTTTAGCATTTAATGGCTGAAGGTGTAAGCTTCATTCAAACAATCTGGCTTTTTTATCTTTAAATTTTTCTTGAAATGTTAGGGGTTTGTGGTCAGTGTAAATTTGAATTTCTCTCTGTCTGTTATTTGCATAGACCTCGAAATGTTGAAATAATGGCTCCTTCTCCATTCTGGAATATTTTCTTTGTTGTTTGTTTAATTATTTTGAGAAATATCCAATTGTTTTCTCGAGGCCTGAATTATCATCGTGGAGTAAGAATGCTCCTGCTCCGATATCACTAGCGCGATAGACATCTGAAAGGATTTGTTAAAATTTGGAGCTGTCAATATTGGGTCATCTGTTAAAATCACCTTCAACTTTTCGAAAGCTGTCTGGCACTGCTCTGACCACACCACTTTTACACTTTTCTTCAACCAGTCAGTTAAAGGTACAGCTATGGTGCTGAAATTCGGAACAAATTTTCACCACAAACCACACATTTCCAGGAAAGGCATCATTTCCCTCATTGTTTTGGGAATGGGGAAATCTACCAAGGCTTGCACTTTTGCTGCCCTTGGCAACACACAACCTTGGTCTACAATGTGCCCTAAATTGGCTACTTTCGCCTTAACAGATTCACTCTTTGCTAAATTGACTACTAGGTGATCTTTCTGTCAACCCTTTGTTACAACCAGGTGAGAAAGGTATCTCGCGGTCCCTTTCAGCCTTCACCTGGTCTTACTGTAACAGGGTTTAATTTTAAACACACCGTGTTTTGAGCTCCCCCTTGGTGAATCCTTGTTCACCACTTTCCAAACATAAGGTAAAGAAACCAGCACAAACAGGCTTTCTTAGGTTTAAAGAAGAAAAGTGAAATTTATTAAAACTTAAACATAAACTCTAATTCAGTAACGCCTATGGATATACACTGTGCTTCACACAAGAATGCATATGCGATACATACATGCAAATAGAGACAGAAAAGTGCAGAAGAAAAATAAAGTGGAGAGGTTTGAGGCAATCTCTGAAGAATTTCTTGTTACTGTACTTCGAGCTCTCTGTAAATTCCTCTTGTAGGTAATTCTTGCTTTTCATTGGGGCCCAGTATTCTTCTGAAACCTTGTTCACTGGAGGAGACTTTTCTCTCTCTTGGGTTCCTGTGTCTTCACTGGATTCCAAAGCTGGTGAGAGGGAGATGAGAGCAGACAAGAGAGGCTGTGGTGAGTCAGCCGCAAGAGGTCTTTTCAGTCCAGGAGCAAACAGTTTCTGGCAGTTCAAAACTCTGTGGCAAGTTCAAATTTAAAAAAACTCTCACTCAAAACTCTGCAACACCCAGTTAGTCATGTGACTATTTTTTAATTTCATTTAGAGATACAGCACTGAAACAGGCCCTGCGATTCTGTGCCGACCAAGAACCACCCATTTATATTAACCCTACAGTAATCCCATATTCTCTACCACCTATCTACACTAGGGGCAACTTACAATGGCCAACTTACCCATCAACCTGCGAGTCTTTGGTGGTGGGAGGAAACCAGAGCACCCAGCGAAAACCCACGTGGTCACAGGGAGAACTTGCAAACTCTGCACAGGCAGTACCCAGAATTGAACGCAGGAGCTGAATTCCTTGGAGCTGTGAGGCTGCGGTGCTAACCACTGCGCCACTGTGCCGCCCCCGACTAAACTTGTCTGACCACGTATTCTGTGTATGGGGGAGCAGGGACTGATTCCTTTCTTCCAACACTGTCTGCTAGTATGCAAAAATGTATTTCTGGCGAGGGGCTTGGCAATTCCTTGTGATAGGCCCACTTTTCTTCCCAGCAATAATTTTAAATTTAATGTCCATGTGGCGAAATTAATGTGTCTCATTCTTGGCAGGTGGGGGCCTGCATGACACCTTGAAGAATTCCCTTAAATGTTTCCTATTGGGTCAATGCAGTCCACAATATGGGGGATTGGATAGGAATATGTCCTTGTTATTGCATTGAATTTGTTTAAATTTGGTAATAAATGTAAAGTCTGGTTGATCTGCCAAGTTTGGGTATTAGTACAATCGGGGTGCTCCAACTGCTTTGACTGGATTCAGTTGAATCATTGTCCAGCTAGTATTGAACTTCCTTGCGGACCTGAGTCAATTTATCAGGGCTCAGTCTATTTTAAAAGTGGAGTCACTCCTACATCTACATCACGTATTCCTAAGGAGGTGTGACCCAGTTTGTCCCGACAATTTTCCTCAAACTCACTTATCAGTGTTGCTAGGTCCTGTCTCTTCCTGTCAGAGATAGTCAAATATGCTGTCCAGTCTCCTTTGATATTTCTGTATTTCCCAATTTGACAGTGTGGGATTAACTTTGAGAA